>NC_059328.1:131818544-132508544 GCF_018350155.1 Leopardus geoffroyi | reverse complement strand
CTAAGACCCAAAATATTTCTGAACTGCCTTTTTTTTTTCCATTTTCAGCTCCTGTACTAGTGCATAACTACCAAACTAATATCTCTTTATGTAGACTACTAATACTTTCAAACCATCCTACTCATAGGTGACAATACTCTTAAAATTATATTAATGTTGATTATATTAACTTCCTACTTTAAGGTAAACAAAGTAGCAATCTTTTGCTGGATACTACATGTAGGTTGTCTGACTCCCTTAGAAATACAACCAAGTGTTATAATCTGGTAACTATAGTTTAATACAAAGGAATGTTGAGGAGATGCCAATAAAAATGAAAATTGGCCAGGCACAGGAAAACCATATCTTACCATGAACTAGTCACTAATCCCTACAATTCTTGAAAGGGAACACAGTGCAATCAAACTAAAACAAAGCAATAATTTATCATTAGCTAATGATTTGGATCCAAAGAAGAGTTCCAATGAGCTGTGCTGGATAATTAGGAACATTAATTTATTTTCCTATGGTAGAATAGCCTTATCCATATTTTCACCCTTGAACCTAATTTCAAGTCTGATTTAGATTTTATTATCCAATCTTAGGAAGTCAGTCCAGAGCCTTTGTGTGTGTGTTGGGGGCAGGTAGAGGGAGAGAGTAGGGAAGGGAAGGGAACTGGAAAGACCACTAATGAATGGCAGATACATGAGTAAGTCCTGAGCATGCAATACTGAATAAAGCAGATATATCTTCTTATGTTCTTTTGGAGATTATAGTCTACATAATGAACAGATCTTAAGCGTATTGTGTGTGTGTGTGTCTGTATCTTTCATTCAAGTAAAATAAAGAAGAATCTTATAATCTCATGTCATTCTGTATATTTTATATCAGAGAGAACTAACATATTGGAAAAGTAGGAAAGATTTTCCACAGGAATTGACAGTTATGTTGAAAATTAAAGCCAAGATTCAGATACCATGGCAGAAATTACTTTTCAGACTGGGGGACTGGATATAAGAAGAGCAAGAACGGAGGAAAACACATGGATTGTTTAAGGAATTGGAAAATGGCCAAAGTATTCGAAGTACAGAAGGATACCACTAGATGGCCAAGGTATTAGAAGTAGGGAAGTATACCAGTAGATAAAGCTGGGTAGATAGGCAGAGACTAGATCGTGCTTACCATTGTTGGCATTGTTGGCAATTATCATCTGTTGGAGGGTTTTATAATACATAATCCCCTTTTTATTTTAATAAGATCCCATTGGCAACTATGAGCAGAGTAGTTTAAAAGGAACAAGAAAAAGAGATGAGATAGGAGTTCCCAGGCAAAAGATGATGGTGACTTGGTTTAGGAAAGAGAAACAGAGAAAGAAATAAATATATGAATTTGAGATATGGTTTTAAGCTAGAAGTGGCAGGATATGGTGATGAATTAGATGTAAAGGATATAAGGTAGAAGTTAGAGAGGGTGAATGCCTGTTTTCTAGAATGAGTCATTGGGCAGAAAGTGACCCTATTTGCCAAAGAGGAGAAAACAGAAGGGATAAATTTGGCAAGAAAAAACAATGTAGTACTAGATATATTATATTTGAGATGCCTAAAAGAATTTAAACACAAATATTAAAAATGTAACTGTATTTATGAGTTATAATCTCAGAAGACAGGTTAGAATGAATGTAAGAAAGTTACTGTAGGCGCACATGGGTCGCCGTCGGTTAAGCGTCCGACATCAGCTCAGGTCATGATCTCGCAATTCATGAGTTCAAGCCCTGCATCAAGCCCTGTACTGACAGCCTGGAGCCTGCTTCGGATTCTGAGTCTCCGTCTGTCTCTGCCTCTTCCCTGTTCTCACTCTGTCTCTCTCTCTCTCAAAAATAAACAAATGTTAAAAAATTTTGTTTAAAGCAAGTTAATGTAATATTAATGAAAGTCATGGAAACTTTAAAGATATTTCAAGAGAAAATTTAGAGATTCTATGGCTGATCCTGGGAAAGTCCAGTTTTAATATTCTGGGCATGATACAGAAAAAGGAGGTGGAAAACGTAGCTGAGAAAAAGCAGTCAGGTAGGAAGAATACCAAAAGAAGGCAAAGAGGAAAAAATAATAATCAAAAGGAAGGAAGGGATTTACTTGGTCTGATGCTACAGAGAGGTTAGTGAAATGAGGACTGAGAAAGGTTTAGCCACATGTAAGTAGTTGCCAATCTCTGTAAGTTAGGAGAAAAAAAAGTGGCATGGTGTAGGGTGGAGTATTTATCAGTTTGGTATAAAGAGTGATTGAGGGGAAAAATAAAGTCAGCTTGTATGAACAAATTCTTTGGAGAATATTGGATGCAAATGAAACATGGAGAGAAAGGGCTAGAAATGGAGGGTGTTTTGAGGTTAAGATTTGTTTCAGGATGGTAAATAGTAGAGCAAGTTCATACGTTGAAGGTAAGACTTGGAAAAGGAGAGGTTGAAAATGTAGAAAGAAGTGGGAATTATTGAAGACGAGTTACAGAGGAGATGGGATGAGTATGGAGTTTTGCTTTGTACTGCTCTAAAAGAAGTGAGGGTGCTTCCTTCTGTACTATAAAAGGAGAAGGTGGAGAAGAATTGAAGTAGATGTAGATGGGTTTTAGGTGGGATTATAAGAAAATAAATGGGGTGCTTTTGATGTGTTCTCACTTTTGTATTCAGTAAGAGGCAAGATCATCACTTGAGGGTGGAGTGGAGTGAATTAGAAAGCTGTGGACAGTGGAGAAGAAAAGAGAAATAAAAGCTGAAGGTTGGTTGATAGAGAATGGAGAAGGTCATGGGGACAAGGTCTCAATGGAGTCAAAAAGTTATTGCAATGAGATTACCTTAGCAATACAGATAGTAAACATACAGTCAGATGGAAGAATAAGATGCTTGTGTGTGTGTGTGTGTGGGGGGGGAATCTCTTTTGATACAAGTATAATTTCTGGTGATGACAAATAACATACTATTTAGCATGGAAATTTGTGGTTGAAGTGTACTGGAAATATAAGTGCATATGCAGAGAGGTCAAGAAAGCAAGGGAGAAAGCTGTGGGTCCATTGTCCTGCAGATATTGGAGTTACTGACTTCCCCAGTTTCAAGCAGTCAGAAAGAAAGCTAGATGTTGAATCTTAAATAAAAATAATGATCTAAGAAAATCAGAAGGTTGGCAGATGATTCTTTGAAGATGGGCGCTATTTGCGATACCCTCAAAAAAGTAGGGGATGTTATAAGAGGAAAATAATAATCTAGAATGAATATTGAGGAGGGCACTGATTTTATATCTACCCCTGAGGTTCTTGTTAGGAGCCCATGTTTTCAATGACTGCTGGGAAAAGATGACCTCAGGAGATGTTACGTTTCAGAAAAGGTAAAGAGTTGGAAAGAACATTAAGAGGATGGTCTTAGAATATTGGGAAATTCATGGTCATGGAGTAGAAGTCTCAGATCAGATAGGTTTCAGTAAGAAGAGAGGAGGTTGTTATTATTGGATAAGAAGTTACGCTGTACTGCACTTTAAGTAGAGACCTGCATAAACAAGGGTAACAATGTTGAAAGATTTTGTCTTAAAGATGAGTTATAAGGGTTCCAATTACAGTCTGAGAATAAGGGCTATCGGCTAGTCAAATTGTGAAACCAAGTGTGTCACTATCTTTCAGGCAGTTATATCTGGCAGTTGAAGTTAAGTGGAGTCATGGATAGGAGGAATGAAAGAATGAACAGAAACCAAGTGGTTCTTTTCTTGGAGAATAGAGGAAGTGATGGATCATAAGCAAGTCAAGTTGGATCAACTTTTCTTTTGCTATTAGGGCCAAAACTTTCCCCTCAGGCATTAACAATCCAGAAAAAGATGATTAGGTGTTTTTTCTCCACAGTGTCCCAATCTATGTTAAGCAGTGATGAAATACCTATGTGACAAAGATAAAAAGAATAATTAAAAAATGTGCAAATCTTGGTGTTTCTCTACTTTTTTTAAACTGCTCTCTTTTTACAATGGCAAGTTTATTACTTGCTGAATTGAATTCTGACTCTCAGAGTATGGAAAATGCAAAACAGAAGAAAAGCCTAAAACACTAAGATTTATTACTTTTTTATTATTAGGTAAAAATAATAAAGATGAGTTCAAGGCAGTATTGGGGTGAGGTACAGTTTGAGGTAGGCTGTATTTGAGTTTGTAAGTGAGTTTAGCCAGCTGAAATTAGGGAAGGACATTTGGAAATCTATGACTTGAATAATATATTCAGTTTAAAAAAAATGAAAGATGACTTTTTTTAAAGGTGCTCTTTGCTAGTATCCTTCTTTGTCTTTTCATTGGAGATTGCAAGATTTATGCAAGATTGATATAATTTTTTAATGTGATCCAGTGCCAAGATGGGAGTTACTTGAGGATTACATGTGACAATTATAAAATGATTGCTTTCTTTATTCGTAATTAACATACAATGTTATATTAGTTTCAGGTGTGCAACATAGTGATTCAACAATTCTATACATTATGAAATATTCACCACAATAGGTATAGTCTCTATTACCATACACAGCATATTATTGATCATATTTCCTGTGTTACACTTTTTATCTTAGTGACTTATTTTCTTGGTGGAAGTTTATACCTCTTAATCCCTTTGATTTATTTCACTCATCCCCATTTTCCTCCCCTCCTACAACCATCAATTTGTTCTTTGTATTGGAGAGTTTGTTTTTGTTTTAGATTCCATTTATAAGTGAAATCGCATGGTTTTTGTCTTTCTCTGACTTACTACACCTATCATAATACCCTCTAGGTCCATCCTTGTTGTTAGAAGTGGGAAACTCTCATCATTTTTAAGGCTGAGTAATGTTCCAGTGTGTGTGTGTGTGTATGTGTCTATGTATACCACATCTTTATTGATTCATCTATTGATGGACACTGGGGTTGTTTTCGTATCTTTACTATTGTAAATAGTGCGGCAATAAATGTAGGGGTGCACATATCTTCTCAAATACCCAATAGTGGAATTACTGGATCATATGGCGTCTTTATTTTTAAGTTTCTCAGGAATTTCCGTACTGTTTTCTACCATGGTTACACCAGTTGACATTCCCACCAACAGTACACAAGTGTTCCCTTTTTTCCACATTCTCTCCAACACTTGTTATTTCTTGTCTTTTTAATTTTAGCCATTCAAATTGGTGTGAAGTGGTATCTCATTGTAATTATAATTTGCATTTCCTTGACGATTGATGATATTAAGCGTCTTTTCATGTGTCTGTTGGCTATCTATATGTCTTCTTTGGGAAAATATCTATTGAGGTTCTCTGTCCATTTTTTTTTATCAGACTATTTCTTTTTGGTGTTGAGTATATAAGTTCTTTAGATATTTTGGATATTAACCCCTTAACACATATATCACTTGCCAATATCTTCTCCCATTGATTATTTTATTTAGAGTTAACATTTCAACGTAAAATGCCTTCTAAAGTGGTATGATTTTTATTTGTTCAGTTACTTCAGAACAAGAATTATCTGAATCTTAAAACAGAATATTAAACAATGTAGTTTCTCATGGCACTTTAGCTTCCATGTAAAGAAACCCACTGAAGCTAGCTCAAATGTATAGAGATTTCCTGAGATGATATGGAAAATCTTAGGTGTTTACACAACTAACAGCAAGAAGTAAATATAGGCTTTATGGGGTCTGGCAAATTCCTCACTCAAGAATTACATGGGTCCTTTCATCCCAGTTCCGTGTCTCATCTCTTGCCCACTTCTGTGTACATGTTCTAGTATTCCTCCTCTCGTACTGCCCCCATCCCTGTCACCACCTGTTCCTCTTACCCATGTTAGCACAGCTTCCAACTAAATTTTGATTTAGAATATGGAGAGAAAGGATTTTGGTGATTCAGCTCAGCCTATGGTTTGTTTTCATTTATATCACATTTTCCTCATTGGTCTAATTATCTGTAAACAGGAAAGAGAAGGATGCTATTGTCACATAAGGCTGTCTCTCAGGAACACTAACTGGGTGGAACAGGTTTAGGTGAATAAGGGTGTTGAATGGGCCAGCCACATTGACTGACATGTCTAATACATGTACACTTCTGGGAGAATCATTAGTGGGAATGTTTCCAGAATACAGAGTAGCCAGCTCAGAGCAGGAGTCTATATGTCAAGTTTAATTTCTGTGTGTTTATGTATGAACTAAAAACTAAGTTTGAGAGAGATTTTTCAAACAATGAAAGCAAAAACCTCAACAAGTAAAAATCAATAAATAACTGTCTTGAACAGTCTTGGCTAGGCAGAGAAAATAGTTTGTTTATCATCCACATCCCTTAAGTAGCAGAAGCTAATAGAATTTGAATTTAAACCTCTTACTCCAAAGACTCATTACTCTTTCAGATTTACGATTGCGTTTTAGAATTGCAATGCTAAATATTTAATATTCCTACTTTGGTTCTGAATGTACTTTAATTACTCTATATAATGTGGAAAAGTGCTTTCTTGTTCAATATTTGTATACACAATAGAAGGAAAAAGCTGTATTGCTATTGATGCTATTTGAATAACAATTATTTTAAAAACAAGGCTGAAAAATGAAGTTCCTAATGTAATTCTTGCCAAAGAAAATACATATTATTTTTCTAAAATGTAAAGAAATGCAGTTACCTACTTTAACACATGATTAACAAATGTGGATGGTTTGCTAGGTCCTAATCATAACAGTGATTTTTTTTTTTTGATCTGGTAATATATGGCCCACTAGTTTTATGTCTTACTCCCCTCACCCTTACTCCCTAACCCAAATCTCGCCATGTAAACTTATTTTTAAGCAGTTGAAATGAATAGTAGGTAATTTCATTGTGAGAACTCTGAAAATTTCTAAATTCTATCATTATGCTATAACCAAATGTTAGGGGTAAGAATGTGACATAAAACCAAGGCTGACCATGTAGTTGAAAGATGTGGATAGGACTCTAATGTGTTTAAATTCCCCTTTGTCCGTTTGGACAAAGAATAAAACTACAGAAGCATCATTTAGCATGTATATCACTGGCAAAAGTAAGACTTATTTTTATCAGCTAAAGAAAATAAAATACATGTTTTAAGATGCCAGGACTTGTAACAATTGCTTTGCTTTAAAGTGTAGGGATGATTGGAGCCATAACTCTATAAGCACAGTACTCTATCACTGTCTGTGAGGGCTCCCTTTGAGACTTTTGATTTATGTCAGGCAAGTTTACCAACAATGCTCAAAGTTTCTTACTATCTCCAATGGTATAAAACTTATATATCTATAGTAAAACAGGACTACTCATATAATCAACAAAAATGTTAGGTAAACTCAGTTTCCCATATCTGATGAGATAAGGAAGCCAAAATGAAAAAGTCTTTATTTACTAAAGATGCTGAATCATAGGAATAATGACCTGGATGAATAATTGAAAATAGGAAATAAATATATCCTTTATGAACTAATCGTGAAACATGGCATAGAAATACAGACAGTAGTAGGAGTATTGTTTTATTTTAATTTAAATATTTTTTAGTGGGGATCAAATAGACTCATTCAAAAAATAAGTGAAGAACAAGAGAATAGCAATCTCAATTGCTATTGAGAATGTTAGACAATAAAAAGCAATTGATGTCACATAAATGAACAGAGAGAGAAGAAATGTCAATATTGTAATCCTGAGGGAATTGAGCATAGGACAGATTTTAGAATGGTCCCTAGTATCCACCATGAGTTAAACAGACATAGTACTATACTGGGAGCTTTGCTGTAGTTTAAGCAGCATAAGATACTTGGTTCCTGGTAGGAGAAGATATGGAAAGGGGAACTGAGAGCCCTGGAAGTTAAAGAGAGTTACGTGTTCAGAAAATACTGAATAAAATGGAATTAAGAGATTCCAAACTACCATCTGTGTTCCTTTCTATGGAGTTTCTAGGGTATGGATTTACCCATGGTCTCTAAACCCAGGGGCAGTAAGAAGAAAGTATAAAAGTATTGCATTTCAGTTCAAATGGCATGACATGATATAGTTTCAAGAAAAATCATGCAAACTTAGCATAAAGATTTCTTTAAAACAACTCGTTTACCCTTCAGAAATGGTAACATTGTGAACAACAAAGGAAGGTTGAAAAACTGTTCAGAATTAAGAGTCTAGAGATAAAAGATGGTTCAATGCAACAAATGATGGTGGGTTAGATCCTCATCAGAAGAAAAGGAAAGTTTACTATATAGAATGTTGTTAGTCAACAGGCAAAATTTGAATAAGAACTGTATATTTTATCAGTGCTAAAAGTATTTATTTTGATGGGTGTACTATGGTTATGCATGAGAATGTCCTTGTGCTTAGGAGGTACAGGCTAAAGTATTTAGGTGTAATGGGTCACAATGTTTGCAATGTACTGTCAGAAGGTACTAGACAGTATTAGAAATGGCCAGAGGGACGAAAGGTGAACTGATGAATCTAACTGAAGGATATAGGTCTTCATGCTACTATTCCTATATTTTTTCTTTAAATTTCAAATTATGTTACAATAATGAGTTAAAAAATAAAGGCATGACAAACATTCATGTTAAGGCTCTGATAGTGAATAATCATGTGGACTTTGAACTTGTTTCCTCTGTAATATAATCTGCCCCTTCTATCTCACAGGTAATCAGTGAGATCATGGTGTTCACAAAGCACTATTTACTTTTTCTAAGATTTGGACAGATATTTTCATCGGAAAGAAAAGAGTGATTTTTTAACCTAGCTACACTGATATAACAAATGAAATTTAGATAGATTTTAGAAACAAACTTTAGCTTTTGTTTATCAATTATAATACAACTATGCCTCAATTAAAGAATGTCCTGAGAATGAAGCTTTTCTCTGTAATAGTAGTAGGTATAAATTTTTTTTAACATTTTTTATTTATTCTTGAGAGAGAGGGAGACAGAGTGTGAGCTGGGGAGAGGCGGAAGGAGAGGTAGACACAGAATCTGAAGCAGGCTCCAGGCTCTGAGCTGTCAGCACAGAGCCCAAAGCAGGGCTGGAACCCAGGAACTGTGAGATCCTTACCTGAAACGAAGTTGGCCACTTTACCGACTGAGCCACCCAGGTGCCCCAACAGTAGATTTTAAACTAAAGTTAAACATTACTAAAACAAGCAAACAAACAAAAAATATATAATCCTGTGACTATGGGTATTTACTGCTTGCAGTTTTGTGATGTTAGTGCTATTATCCTTCACTTACAAGTAAACAGAGCTCATCATAGTCAGTATTCTGAAGTCTGAGAAGGTTTGGTTTAGTGTAAGCATCTTTCATGTCTCCATTGGGTACTATTTTTGTTTTGTTTTGTTTTTGTTTTTGTTTTTCTCTGTGTTGGGGATATAAGGCAAATTCTTTACTGTTTCTTTTGCACATACCATACGTCCTCCTGTTCCTTTGGTTTTACTCCTCATTAAAACAGTAGAATTTTGATAATCATATTTTTTATATTTCCCCCCCCCATATTTTGGCTGAAATTTAGTTACCTCAACCACTTTTATTATGACCTGGAATAAATATGAGACTCAGTTGCATCATTCCTGCCACAGTTGGTCAGTATCACTGAAAATCTTCTTGGAAAAATAAATTACATTTTACTGACCCATCATCAGCTGATTCACTCTTTCTCCATAACTAAACTGGGAGAAGAATCAAAAAATTACTAATATTTTAACAAATACCAAATTCAATGACATTTTTTTAACCCTTATTATTATTATTTTTTTCACTTTTGTGATTGGCCCAGCCAGCCACTGCAATCCTTTATCCTAGAACTTTTCTCCTTTAGACTTCTATGAAAGTCTGTGTGATCTTTTTGACCATAGCCTCTGATATTTATTTTTTTATTTTTATTTTTATTTGTTTTCTCTGATAGCATACCTCCACAGTTCTGGTCTTGGCATACTTCTCTCCTTTCCCTTTGGGATCACATGTAATTTAAGCCAACACGAGATAACTTCCAAGAAGTCTCTAACTCTGGACTCATTTTTTCTCTTCAACACTGTGTAGTTGGTACAATCATCTGCTTTATATTACTATCTGTGCATGGTGTATACATATCATATCATCCATAGTGTGCCAGAGCCTCCAACTCTCTGTGCCTGAAGCTAATCTACCCATACACAAGCATCTCTTCTCCATAAAATGGACCCATCATAAAAGGAAAGTAGAAAAGGAGAGTCATTTTTGTATGAGATGAAAAAGACAGCTTGATATAACAGGAATAGTGGGCAGTGTTCTACAGTAAGAAATAGGAAAGCTATGTACTCCTTATAGTAGTTTAAGTTGGTATAGCTGTGAACAAATTGACTTAAAGAGAAGAAAGAGAAGATGAAAGATAGAAGCAGGAAAAGAGAGAGAGCGGTTAAGAGCATAGGAGTAGAAGTTTGAGCATTACGTATGATAATAAAACACAGGACCTTATGCCTTTTTATTTATTCTTTACTAGAGTAGAAAAGTTCTTCATCTGAATAGAATGTCTCTTGAAAAATAATTTTTAACTTAGTGTGATAAATCAATTTTTAAGAACATTTGGGGAAGTATATACTACTAATAAAATCTGGCCTACACTATTACAGAAGAGTGTGCATTAATGTTTAAAAATTAGTCAAAACCTCCTCAGGAGAAAGAGCCAAATTAAAGTTTAAATAATAGTTTTTAGCTTGAAATATACCTCATACTGTTAGATGAAGCAATGATGTTGAGAAAAGTAACTAAACACTAATTCACCAAGTTGGTAAAATCAAATATTCTATACTCTAGGTAATCTTAATATTGCTCAGTCACTGTAAATCAGATTATTCTTGAGATTGTATTTAAGCCCAGGCAAAATTGTCTTCTATTTACAAATGTAATTTAGTCTCCTGAGTAGGTAATCTTGTTAAAATATTGTCAGGTTAACTGAAATTGATTTGTGTTTACTAAACATAGTGAATACTAATCAAATATTAGACACTGAAGTGTTGGAGGTATTTAAACCTTTGATAGACACTGTTAGTGCTTCATGGAAGGATTATTACTATTTTTCTTTTCTTTTTTTTTTTTTTTTTTGTTTTTTTTTTGTTTTATCTTGGAGGTCAACACTGCTCTTTAGACTCTTCTTTAAAATAAAGAGAAAATGAGAAATAGCCTGCATTTGCTTTATGAAATTTTGCGATTTGGGAATATTTGGGAGAATTTGGGATTGGTTTTTTGGAGGGGTGGTTATTTGTGTTTTATTTCCAGTGCTACAAACACCACATTTGCTTTTCCATCTGCTTAATTCCATTCCAGGTTTGCTATTCTCTACCACTCATAGCATCATTGAGCTCCACATAATAGCTTTTATAGGAAACAGACATTACTAGGCAATTTGAAAAGCAGGTTGAAGATAAAGCCTGATAGCTCACGTGCCCTGGCCTGGTGACTTGGCTCACTTCTGAAGCTTCTAGCAAATGGGCTGCATGCATTCCTGTGGTGTCTGTGTATCGGCTCTATGAGGCTTAAAGAAACATTTCCCCTAATACAAAAATAAACCCACCATAATCATTCGTTTTGGGGAAATTTTACAGTTGTTAGTTAACCTGCTCCCTTATGCCCTGCAATATTCATTAGCAGATTTCTCTGTTTATGAGTGATATTATATGGAAATGGTTATGGGAAGCTAACAGATGTAACTACTGAAATAAATTAGAAGGAAAAGTTCTGTTTTTTACAGATGGTTCTATTGAATATGCTTCACCCCCCCCCCCCACTTTAACATTTAGTTTTCTTTCAACAGAAAACTTTTCTTTACTGACTACGGGAATGTGGCCAAAGTGGAGCGATGTGACATGGATGGGCTGAACAGAACAAGGATAATTGATTCAAAGACAGAACAGCCAGCTGCATTGGCACTAGACTTAGTCAACAAATTGGTTTACTGGGTAGATCTTTACTTGGACTATGTGGAAGTCGTGGACTATCAAGGAAAAAACAGACATACTATCATTCAAGGCAGACAAGTAAGTACAATTCTGTTAGAAAATGTAGCTAAGGTAATGAAATCAATGGTATCATACGAGGAAGAAGACCCAAAATTTGAATTTCAGTGTTGGAAATTTCTTACAAAGTCAAGGTGCAAAGGGCCGTAAAAATTATGATGTATTTCCTATATGGGAAAATGTTCTTTGCACAGTACGTTCCATAATGTCAGAGATGCCTCCGCCTCCCTCCTTCGCTCTATTAAAAGCAATTCACACCAAAACAAAAAACAACAAAAATAGAACAAAACAACAAACAAAAATAAAAGTACCATACTAGTAAGAAAGGTGTTGGAATAGGACAGATGTTTTGATGTATTAAAATTAAAACTTGCTAAAAACTAACTTAAGTAGTTTATTCATAAAGAGCTAGACTATCCTCTATCTCATGTGGCCCTGGAGATACTTTGCTTTCAAAAGCAAATGCCTGCTCACAAAAGTATTTTTATTAATTTAATAGGCTGGACTAAATTTTGCCTTCTGATATATTCACGTACTTCCTAGAATGAGAATTCCATGAATGTCATTGAGGTCAACCAGTTTCCCATCTGTATAAGTTTTCCCTTGTTGAATTAAAAGTTTTGCAGATAACACTCAGTAAACACCTAAAGGACATCTTTCAGTAGAAATAAGCCTTATTCACTAGTGTACTTTCTCAAATTCAATTTTACCTCAGTGATTGAACTAATTTCATGCAAGATTCTTATTGTGGGAAGCTGAAATACATGAATCTCTTTTCTTTCTTTTGTAATCTGAGAAAAAATATTCTATAATTATCCCTTAAGGGTACTTTTCCTTTCTAATCAGTTTTTTGACAATGAGATTCTTTTTCCTTCCTTGACAGACAAGCAAACACACTAATCAGGGTAATTAAAAGTGTTCAATATTAGAGATGAGGCCAGTTGTTTCTCTCTTAATTTCACATATCCTAAAAACCTTGATTTTTCTTTGAAAGCCCTAGTAATGACTTTCAGAGGATCTAATTACTAAAATGATTATGATGGGTCTTCTTTTCACCTATATGTCATAACGATATTAAACCTTGAAACAAGGATAAGAAATTCAAATGATTCTCCTCATGACTACTTTTATAAAGTTTTATAATATCTGAAGCTTTTAATTGTTCATTTTTTTTCCATTTCTATTTCCTATGTTTTTTTTCTATTCCCTAATCATATGCTTTCTCTGCCATTAAGTAATCCAACATAGATAATTTTTCAAAATATTCAGGCTATAGGCAAAATGGTCTATCCACCACTCTAAGCTCCTCCCACATCTGTCAGAGGTAGCAGAGCAAGAAACAGTGTACTTACTTTATGGGAAACAGGCTCTTCTGAAGGAAGACACGGGGTCAGGGAGTAGTACGATTAGATCTTTACCATGTGAACATGTTCTCTACTCTGCCCAATGGCCCCCTCTATGATTATGCTTTCTTTCTTGAATGTTGAAGAGCAATGTAAGTATGCCATAAATCACACACTCCTAGATGAAATGCTCTAAACTTCAGGCAAAACATGTATGATATTAATGGTGTCGGAATAATACAGTACACTTGTAATTTTTATAGGAAAAAGTATTGCTCAAGTCAAAATTGGACCATAGATTTATCTAGTGAGTATGATGTCAGCTTACGTGGAAATGATATTAGTAAATAAACACATGTCACCCCCACCCCTTTTCTCTGGTGCGTGCACACGTGCACACACACATTAGGAAATAACCCCCTTAATTAGAAAAACATTATTATTTGGGCTTTAACATGGAATGATTCTCCTTGTTGATTCCTGTCTTTGATTTCTAGCCTGGACATGAAGAAATGAGATATGATCACCACCACCCCAAAAACAAACAAACAAAAAAAACATGCAAGAGCCAGTCTTCTTTTAATTACAGTTCATATGAGAGGACAAGAGATAGTAATAATGAGTAACATAGGTTGGAGAGATAATAAATCAAATGCTTTTGCTTAAAGTACAAAATTTATAAAATTTCCTGCTTAAAATAAAAAACTTGGGGGCACCTGGGTGGCTCAGTGGGTTGAGCATCTGACTTCGGCTCAGGTCATGATCTCACAGTTTGTGGGTTCAAGCCCCGAGCCGGGATGTGTGCTGACAGCTCAGAGCCTGGAGTCTGCTTCAGATTCTGAGTCTCCCTCTCTCTCTGCCCCTCCCCCATTTGTGCAAAGTCTCTCTCGCTCTCAAAAATAAACATTTAAAAATTATTTAAAAAACAATTTAAAAAATTATAATTTTGTTCCATAAAATATCTTACAAACCATACATAGTTTTTTTTTCAAATTCTCTTAACTACATTTTGTGCTAAAACTGCACTAAAAGTGCACTATAATGCCAGAGAATTGTGACAGATTTTTTTCAACAAAATCTCTAGAGCAAATCAAATGATAGCCTCACCCTACCCCGAGGCAGAACCATTGTAAATCAAATATAATACAAGGTATACTCAAGTGCATTGTGCACAGCTTGTAGGCATTTGTATGGGAAAATCAGTAAACCCATTCTCTCTCTGCTTTACTAGCAGCTTTCCGTGAATGCAACTTGTCCCTACCTGCACTCAGTCCCCAGGACCTCTGCTAAGGAGAGTTTGCTGTTAAAGTGTCATGGATAGCAAAGCAAACAGCTCCATTTCTGTTACAAATATGCTTTACGAAAAAAAAGAAAAGCGATTTCTGAATAGAATTTTTTTTTTACATTTATTTAAATATGTTGTTTCATTTATTGTTTTCCATGCTGGGGCAATTATTCATCTAAATGTAACATGTGATTTAAAAATTTTTAATTAAAAAATGGCACGTGGGTGGCTCAGGCTGATAAGGCTCCGACTTCAGCTGAGGTCATGACTCAAGGTCCCATGATTTTGAGCCCTATGTCAGGCTCTGTACCAAAAACTCAGAGCCTGGAGCCTGCTTCAGATCCTGTGTCTCCCTGTCTATGCCCCTCCCTCAATTACACTCTGTCTCTGGCTCTCTTTCTTTCTCTCAAAAATAAAATAAAAAGATAAATAAGATGAATTTTAAAAATGGGATTTTGAACTTATAAAATAAATTTTCAAAGGTGTTTTCTCATCAGTTCATACAGCCAGAGCTACACTGTTTTAAATTCCGTATTTCCCAACTGTATGAACAAATAGCCCCTAAAAACATCTGAAATTTTATATAACAGTGTCTTAAGCACATTATTGAATATGCTTGGAAGTTTGGTTCTCACTAGCCTTTGAAAAGTAGCTACTAAACATGTTTTCTTAATGAATCATGTATAAAATTCTTCATACATTCAGAACTGCTTTATCTACTATTGCATAATGTTTTCTATTCAGAGGAAAAAATTTAAATTAGTGAAGTGTTGAATTCTTGAAGAGAAAATAAATGATAAGATGTGTGTGACTCTTCTATGGGGATTTTCCACAGTAGTAAATAGCAATCAGTTTTTCTTTCAAGTTAAAAGCAGCATAATTAAAAATCATAGTTATTTTTGTTCCTCCATATAGGTCAGACATCTTTATGGAATAACTGTGTTTGAAGACTATTTGTATGCAACCAATTCTGATAACTTCAGTATCATAAGGATAAACCGATTTAATGGCACTGATATTCAATCATTAATTAAAATGGAAAATGCTCGAGGAATCCGAATTTATCAAAAAAGAACTCAACCAACAGGTAAGACTCAAGACTTCTTCATTGCCTTTATAATGGTGGGTTGAATGGGGAAATGGTCCTTGTGCTCTGTATGGAGTTAAAGTGGGTGAGTCATAAATTCTGTTTGATAGCAAAAGTGTACATGTCTGCTTGATAAAATGGAAGAGCACTCCCTGCACAAGTCTAAATGACAAATTGTTCAGTTCCTAGTGAATTGTTTCTACAACCATAGAATTGAAATGATGGCTAGATTTAGATTCAGGAAAGAGCTTTCAATCATCATGTGTGTGGACAGGGAACCCAGATACTAAGATGCTAAGGATGCTTTTTGGTATCATTCTGAAAGACAAATTTCAAATCAGGTGACTTCCTTACAGTATCTGTTCAGTTTTTATTGTAGTCATTTGGGTCTCTTAACTTTTCCTAATTATTCTTTAATACAAGTTAATTAAAAATAACTTTTAATGAGAAGGCTATAATGTTTCCAAGTATTTCTTAGAAACACAAACTAGTTATTTTTGCATAGTAGGTTAATGATGCTTGTTCATCAATACAATTTACATTCAGTCATATATAGAATAATGTAACATGCCAGAATCACCACTCCAAATTTTCATCATCTTTTTGTGCTTCAAAATGAAACTAATTTAGAATTATGTAAACACTAACATAGATTTAGTTGAGGCAATGTATTGTCACAAATCTGTTTACAGTCAATTTAAATTTGGGATTCTGTAAATAAACCTTATTAGAGTTTGATGTTAGTATACATTTATTTGCCAATTATTCACTGAGCATTTACTTTGTGCCAGGAACTGTTGTATGTACACTGGGATTGTAGCAGTAAATAAAACAGACAAAAATTCTTGTATTTATGATATTTGTATCCTAGTAGATAAGACATAATTTTAAAGCGATCAAGTATATTAGAAGACAATAAGTGCTATAAAGAAAAAATAAAGCAGATAGGGCATCTCAGGGATGGGGGTACTTTGCAATTTTATATTGAATGGTTTGAGAAAGTTCCAGTGAATAAATGAAATTAAATGAAGACTTGAAGTAATTGAAGGAGTGAGGCACAAACATGGCAGGTAGAGAGATGAGCAGGCACAAAGACCTTAAGGAAGAGCATGTTTAGAGTTTTCAAGAAACAGCAAGGAGATGTATGTGTCGAGAGCAGTGCAAAAAAGGGTAAGAGAAGTAATAGGGGAGGTTGGAGAAATGAAGGAGGACCATAACAAGTAGGGTCCTCTAGACAATTGCAAAATCTTTTCCTTACAGAGATGAGGATTCCCTAGGAAGCATTAGACAGAGTCTCATGATATGACTTACTTTTTAAAGCAATCACTGTGGCTACTATTTTGACAAAAGGCTATTGGGGACAAAGGTAGAAGGTAGGGGTATTTTCATTTTGAAAATAGGAATACAAAATGAACATGGCAGAATTTTTAAAGTATAACCATTTCAGTATTAAAAGAAAATTGCCATGTTATTTGTCACAATCTCAAGTAAGTGATGATCAAAAAGAAATATAACCACAATAGTATATAAAATCTTAGTGACAGGGGCGCCTGGGTGGCGCAGTCGGTTAGGCGTCTGACTTCAGCCAGGTCACGATCTCGTGGTCCGTGAGTTTGAGCCCCACGTCAGGCTCTGGGCTGATGGCTCAGAGCCTGGAGCCTGTTTCCGATTCTGTGTCTCCCTCTCTCTCTGCCCCTCCCCCGTTCATGCTCTGTCTCTCTCTGTCCCAAAAATAAATAAATGTTGAAAAAAAAAAAAATAAAATCTTAGTGACATTATTCCTACCACAGCCTTTTTTTCTTTGATTCATCTTTTTCTCATTCTCTTCATATGTCATGGGGTACTTTTTTTTCTTTTTGTAACTTCTACACTCATGAAATGTTCTGTTCCTCAATCTCTACATGCAAAGTAGCCTCTACATTTTGGAAATTACTCTCTCTCTCTCTCTCTCTCTTTCTCTCTCTCTCTCTCTCTCTCTCTCTCTCACACACACACACACACACACACACACACACACACACACACACAGACATTCATTTTGTGGTAGGGTTCTCAAAATGGCAGTTGACTCAAAATTGAAAAAAACAGTGTTGTCTCAGCACTTCTCAGTAAAGATAGTTCCTGAATCATGTTTCTTCCACATTAAGTGCCCACCTAATGGATTTCAAAAGAAATCCTTTCTCTGCTTAATTACCTAACCTGGCATATCTTTATAGTATCTTTTTATATTTGTAAGAAATGTGTATTTTAAGAAAGAACAATCGTGAATCAGAAATACCAAGTTACTTTTTGTGCCTACATGTAAACAGTTTAATATAAAAGCAGAATTTTTTTCGATATAACCTTAGGAGGGTTTTGAAAAATTCCTACCTCTTCTTTGATGAGGTTTAAACTCTTTTTTTCCAATTGATTATGGTAATAAATCATAGGGTATAAAGATTTGGGGGAGGATTCCCTCTTCATGCACTATAAAAGTTTCGACATACTGATGCACATAATTATCTTGTCTTTGGAAATTTTCAAGTGTGCTGTTTTTTATTTGTTGTAGTCAGAAGCCATGCATGTGAAGTGGATCCATATGGAATGCCAGGGGGATGCTCACACATCTGTCTGCTCAGCAGCAGTTACAAAACACGGACCTGTCGCTGCAGGACGGGCTTCAACTTGGGAAGTGATGGCAGGTCGTGCAAAAGTATGTTGTTAAAATCAAACACTTCGCCAGCAGCTACTGCTTCAGAATAGGTTTTTTTAGTATTAATTAGCTATGTCAACATCAGCAATAACATAAGACTTAACAGGTGGAATTTGCCTACGCAATGTACCAGCCATTTTTCCTTAGTATTTAGGAGTTTTGTTTTTGTTCGTTTTGTTTTGTTTTTGTGAGAATGTAAATGAGAAACCGAATCAGGCTATAGAGTCACTAAATTTATGAGTCCCTGGGAAATATATTTCAGGGAAGATTTTTAGGTAGATCTTTCTTTAATTCCCTAAAGAAGATTTTTGGTCTAATGAGCCTGAATTATTGGTTGACCATATTTTCTCTTATCTGAACCAAGAAGCTGCTCCTAGTAATAGGTGTGTTGTTTAGTCCAATAAAAATCCACATAAAGCAATGTTTCACCTTATCCAGCATCACTGGGGAGTGAAATTCATTTCATTATTTAATTTTCCAGGTAACTGGAGCTATACTAATTAAATATCAATCTCTTTAACAATTTTATTGAAAAGCTTTCTAACAGACTTATCTTTGCTTTATTTTTGAGATATGCTGAATAACATAATTGTTCTTTATTTAAAAAGATAATGAATAATTATATGCATGACTTTTGCAAATTTAGATTTTTGCCCCCCATATCAATTAAAGTCTTTACTTGGAGTCTTCATAAGCAAATAGACTAGAATGGCCCTTGTAGGAATGGTGTCCCTGTGGAGATTACTGTCTGTTAAATGTCTCCCAAATACCATAATTTTTAAAGTTATGATGACTGCTTTTTACAGTGTCCATTGTGTCTCCATTTTGTTATAACAATGGCTTTTTATTTCTGTCAGTGTTCCTTCTCTGGTCACTGTCCTGCCATGTCTTTGACTTTCTTGTCATTGCTTACTGAGGACTATGAAATTAGATCACTAAATTTGTTATAAGTTAAGTCCAAATGGTTTGAATTAGTAGTACAAATACTTTTAAATCGACAATCCAGGAGGCTCTACTGTGATAAAATATATGTCTTAGTATTTTGTTTTCATTTCTAACTTTGTATTAAATGCTGGGTTTCATGTTCAAGATATCCTCTGGATAATTGAAAGTTAGGAGACTCAAGATATGCAAAGTTGTGCATGCATGTGTGTATGTGTTGCCAACTTTTAAACTAGTGTGGTTACCACTTGAAAAGTGATGGCATGCCACGCAAAAATGCAATCATACTCACTTATACGTGCATATTTTCATGCATACTCACATAAATACATATGTTTGGAGAAAAACATAGGATGACAATTGCATAAACTTCAATCACCCATAATGTAGTGTATCAATCAAGGCACATTTACATTAACAAAGACCATTCTAGCTATTTTAAGCAGAAAATATAGGTGCTTATCTAATCATTGAAAAGTCTGAAGCAATAGCTCCTAGACTCAGTCTTCAGAACATCCCTCAAAACCACCATCAAACTACCCTGGCTTAAAACCAGAAAACTGTCACAATCAGAAGCTTGGGCATCAGGAAGCCATAATGGCCATGATAAGTCCAAAAGTCCACCATTTTGGTTGAGATCCAGGATCTCCACAACTTGCATCAAAGCTATTAGCGCCAGATATGTGTCACAACTGATAGTTCCTTACTGGCAAACAACACAAAACACAACAAAACTAAACCCTCTTCCTTGCCTTTTGATATACACAAAGGAAGAACACTAATGTGGAAAAATTCAATTTCTCCTTTAGATGAATAATGACAGAAGTATCAAAAGACAGCCTCATTTCCACATTCCAAACTTGAGCTAGTACATATGATTGTGGTACTTAAAATCAGGCCCATCTCTATTTGAGTGTCTCTGAAATGAAGTTTTTAGTTTCAATTGTCTTCTAGTGTCTGGACAATGTCAAGTGTCAAGACACTAGAAGAGATTTTAAAGTAGGTATTGAATGACTAAAATAAGTAGCTAAGTAAACAATGGGGACAATGGCTACTCTTATTTAAAGCACACACACACAAACACATACATTAAACAAATGAAGTGTCATGTTTACCAATTACCAATTAAAACATTAATTAATGAAATTCATTAATTAATGAAATTAATTTCATTAATTAATGAAAAATGTTATCAAAATTTGATATAGTGAAAACAGTATTCTTATGCATTGCTAACAGAAATTGGAAATTTATGTCACTGTTGTAAAGATATTTGATAAAACTTACAAAGACATAAAACTGAAAGTATCCTGTAAGAAATTATTCCTCATTTGACTGTAGAAATTCATTATAAAAGTATTTATAATAACAAAGACCCAGAAACAATCTAAATACCCAGCAATAAGTAAGTAGTTGACTTATCATATTGCCTCTGTAGCAGGGAACATGTTGCTGCCATTGAGAGTAATGTTTTGAAGACCTTTTAATGACACAATAAGATACCATTAATTTAAAAAAATGAGGTAGTAAAATGCATATGTAAGATTCCTATTTTTTTATTTCATTGTTTTTTTTTAAGATTCCTATTTTTAAAAACAAAAGTATATGTGCACGTAAAATTTGAAGGAAATGTCACTTTTGAAATAAATACTCACTTTTAAATAATATGTAATATTATTTTTAAAAGATATTCTTGGGGCACCTGGTGGCTCAGTCGGTTAAGCATCCCACTCTTGATTTCAGTTTAGGTCATGATCTCATGGTTTGTGAGATAGAGCCCTGTGTCAGGCTCCACTCTGAGAGTGGGGAGCCTGCTTAGGATTCTTTCTCTCCTCTCCTCTCTCTCTGCCCTTCTACCACTTGCACTTTTTTTCTCTCTCAAAATAAATAAACACTCAGAAAAATAAAAACGGTACTTTTGAAAATAGATACAGTGAGAGACGGTGAAGGCAATGAGGAAGATGGATGTTAATATTCTTTACCAGTAATTCCATTTCTAGAAATGTATACTTAGAGATCATCATAAAAATATATAAAATTCTAGGTTAAAAAAATGCTTATCTCAGTATTATTATAATAATGAAAAGATAAAATCAACCCTAGCGAATAGTTTGACAAATTATCGTATAGGATACAGATCATACTCAAAGAATGTGAAGCTTAAATAGTGGATCAACATGGGACATAATTTTGATGCTAATATTGAGTAATAAAAGCAGAATATAAAATTGTCCTCTTATATATAATTGCGCATTCGAAAAATTAATTAATTTTGAAATAGTCACATAAAGGAATATAATACAACAGTGGAAATAAGTGAAAAATGACTACAACAACCATGGATGAATGTCACAAATAGAGTAAAAATAAAGATAACTCAGAAGAATTCACGCATGCAATTCAAACATGAAAAATCATGTTTGGAATATATACCACATATAGACTGAAACTTGCAAAAAAAAAAAAAAACCATGATAAACAATATAATTAGGATATTGGACATCTCTGGGATGAAAGGGGAATAGGAAAAAAGGGGGAGGAATAGGTTTAGGGCACATGAATCCCTTCCAGTGTTCAGGAAATATTTTTAAGATGTGTGTGGGGTACATGCAATTTGTTTTATTTTTCTTTGTGATAAAATGTAATAAATATTTGTTTATATACATTTAATATTCAATAACACTGATTTTGAAAGAAAACAAGGGAAAGAATATATAAACTGATAATATAGTTTGTATTGAGAGTGTTGAGTTTATGAGTAATACTCATTTTTTCTTTTTTCTCCAGATTTTCAATAGGTTAGTTATTTTACTTTGCTAACAAGCTGACTTATGGTACTGTCATCCAATGAAACTGAATCATTTGTAACCTCAGTTTTATTTATAAAACTCAATATGTTTTCCCTTTTATATAAAAATATTTTCTTCAAATTATGTAGACTAAGTCAATTGCATTAGCAATTGAAGAGCCTGGAATATATTTCCATATGAAAGTCTGTAGGAGTCAGTTCACTCTATAGTAAAAGCTACATTGAATTTGGCATTTTTAACCTGGGGAATTCTTTCTGTTTGGGGTGTTTGTTTTGTTTTGTTTTTATAAGGGCTGCGTTGTACATCAGAGTTACTGGAGGACAGCATCAACCTCTAACATTCTTATTAATATTTAAAAAAAAAAAGTGATGTAACTGACATTTTATTTCATTTCTTAAACAAATAAATCACTTGTTTAGGCATCTGTAATATATTCACATGCAAGTGTGTGATACTGTGTGAATCTATTTTTTTGCCTCTGACAGCCTTCCATGCAGACTCTGAGGAGGGGTGTTTTAAATATTGTAAAGTTTGTAGCATTGTCAGACATAATGAATGCTACAGTTTGTATCTACAGAATATGCTAGATTGTAATGAATTGTAAAATTAAGTGTGTCGGATGTTTTAATAAATGTCCATTTTACTGTTACCAGTTATCCAATGATCTGTCATGTTTTTGCTATACAGACAGTTACAGACAAAAGAATAATTAACTAAATATAACCCATTCACGGAAGTAATTTCGGTTTTAATTAAAGTAATGCAATTAGCTGGCCTTCTTGCATCGAGATACATTTGGCATATTTTAGAGTTTAATTTTTGGTATTGAATTTTAAAAAAGCTAATTGTGCCAGTTAATTAAACAGTGGCATTATGCAGTGTAAAGAAGATTAGGCAGCATCAGTTGTTTATGTTTGTAATCTTTCTTCTGCAGGACCGAAGAATGAGTTGTTCCTCTTTTATGGGAAAGGACGCCCAGGAATTGTTAGAGGAATGGACTTGAATACCAAGATAGCTGATGAATACATGATCCCCATAGAGAATCTGGTAAACCCTCGTGCTTTAGATTTCCATGCAGAAACCAATTATATCTACTTTGCTGACACCACCAGTTTCCTGATTGGCCGGCAGAAGATAGATGGCACCGAGCGAGAAACCATCCTGAAAGATGGTAAGTGACAATGTGTAATATTGACATCAAACTGCTCACAGATAAAGCACTGTGAAAGGATCAATCCAACATATGTAGAACTTATTTTAACCAGAACCTAAGTTGCGGTTTATTTAAAAATATTTGTTAATGTAATTTTCTTCAGTAACATTATTTCTACGTTTTTTCACGTACTAGTGTATTAAAACCATCATTATAAATGGAACTTGGAGTTGTCCAATCCATTTTAAACATTACAGGAATTAAACTAAATTATTTATTCACCTTTGTGGAAAAGGCAGATTTTCAGTTATATGTCTATAGTGCTCTATGGCAGAACTTAAGATTTAGCAGGACATTAGAACTTGTGTAATATTTGATTCTTACAAGCATATTGGTCATGTCATTCAAAGTGCATTAAAGATATCAATGTCCCACTATCATTGCATTTCTTGCATATTGTTTGTTACTTTATAAATCATTAGGGGCGCCTGGGTGGCGCAGTCGGTTGAGCGTCCGACTTCAGCCAGGTCACGATCTCGCGGTCCAGGAGTTCGAGCCCCGCGTCGGGCTCTGGGCTGATGGCTCAGAGCCTGGAGCCTGTTTCCGATTCTGTGTCTCCCTCTCTCTCTGCCCCTCCCCCGTTCATGCTCTGTCTCTCTCTGTCCCAAAAATAAATAAACTTTATAAATCATTAAAATTGAGTTCTCTAGCAATGCCCTTGAAATATCTGTAGTCTCAGATAAACTTTGTACCTAGTTTTACTACTTATATGCAACCATATACTTGCAAACATCTGTGTATAAACTTTGTTAAAATGGTTTATTTTATAAATGCCATGGCTTGGAAACAACCAGTCAAGTAATTAAGTAGTGTAACTTTGGTATCAGTAGAAAATAACTTCAATAACCAAGCAAACCTTGGGGCGCCTGTGTGGTTCAGTTGCTTAACTGTCCACCTTTGGTTCAGGTTATATTTTCATGGTTCCTGAGTTCAAGCCCCGCATCAGGCTGGTGATTCTCTCTGTCTCCCCTCTCCTACTTTCTCTCTCTCTCTCTCTCTCTCTCTCTCTCTCTCTCTCTCTTTCTCTCTCTGCAGATAAATAAACTGTGTAAAAAAATGATCAAACCAAGTCTTTGACTAGTAGTCACTTTTAAACATGTTCACTAATGATTCAGGGATCATGTTTCCTCACACATACAATCTACTTACTTCTTAAATATTTTAAAAATCCTTGATTTAGAGAACCTTAATTATATGCTTATTATATGAAGAACAAAGTACTAGCTATCTCGGGAGATAAAAAGAATTTTAAAAGTGACCACTGCCTTCAAGGAGTTCATAATCTACCTTTGGATAGAATATAAACACATAAAAATGTAAATGCTTTGCAGCATTTAATAAGTTCAAAACTGGCCCAAAGAAATACATGATTCATGGAGAATGTCCATGTGGTGGGAATCCACAGGGAGGAGGAGATATCTTTATGTGATTATTCTTGGAGAACTTTCTGTGCAGGAGGTGATGTTTGGGCTGGATCTTAAAGGAAGAATATTATAAGGGAAGGAAAGATATTTTGGAACCAAGAACTCCATTGAACCAAGAAAAAAAAATATGTACTCCAGAAAGAGGATGAGATGAACTTAAGTGGATCACTTAAGATTTTAGTCACAGGGAAGAGGGTCCAAGGAGAGGTGGAAAGTGGAAGGTGATGAAATAAAAGACCTGAGATATGAGGTGAAAGGGCTTGGATCAAATCCTGAAGGGCTAAGAGGCAGGCAATGCTTTTGAGCCAAAGAATCATGTGAATGAAAACATGTTTTAGGAGAATCAAACTGGAGGGTGGAGTGCAGAATGAATCAGAGAGGAAGGAGAGAAAATAAGAGCAGAGACACATTAAAATTATTTATAGCATGAGTGGTAATGAGTGGTGGTCTCTCCTATCTTTTAGTGCCAACAGGGAAACATAAGGAGATTATTCATTTAACTCAGGTTCACTTTAAATCAAACCTTGAATGATAAAATGTACACTTTCCACGAGTGACAAATGAAGTGTTAAAATGAAAAATCTCCCTGGTTTTTTTTGTTTTTGTTTTTTTGTAGTTTACTGATGAAGGCAATATGAAGCCACCATAGCATTTTTAGAGTTGCTAATTAGAGTTAAGATTTTTATCTTAAATTGGACATGGCAGAGGCTGTCTTCCTACATTTCTTTGTAATGTGATTTCACATGATGGAGAATTGACAATTTTAGAAGGACAATAGACTTTCACATTCTGTGTCAGTAGATTCATTTGGATTGCTCTGATTTTGAACGAGAAATTTTCAAGGACTAAAATGTAACATAGAAGGGTCCTGGTTTCCTTTAAAAAAAATGTCAGTTCTTGTGCTGTGACTGAATGTTCCAGTTAATAATTCTAACTTTGATAACAATATCTTATCAGTGACATTGGTGCGTCTTTGCATTTCAGCACAGCAACAGAGATCAGCTCTAATAGCCACTTGACTGCCAGGCACATCTGTACATTGTTGTTTTGGCAGTATGAAGGTTATGAGAACATTTTGTAGATTTCACACCTGAAATATACTTAACATTTTGATACTGCTGTGCAAAGACTGTTTCATACTTTTTTCTTAATCTTTCTCCTCACCATTAAAGAGAACAATAATAGATATTATGATATAAGATTAAGATGTCAAAACAGAACTTACATTTGGCAAATGACAATTCATCATTCTTAGAATCGAAACAAAATAAATTCTGTATGTATTCACTAATTTAGCTAGACTATCTATCCACCATCCAACCTGAAGACTAGAGGTAATGCTTGGTTTGACAAATTATTTTGTAAGCTTGGTAGAAATTCTAAATCTCAGATATATTTGTATAGTTTGAAGTACAAGGCTATAAAGATTTTGCTGTTTGTAAATAAAACATCAATATCTTGAATATCTTTCATGTAAGCTCAGATCCTTTCTATAAAGAAAGAAAAACAGCATTTCAGAAAATTCCCATCTCTATTTATTCTTGGATTTTTTTTTTTTTTCTCTCAGAGGTTGATGGAAAACTTCCTAAATGTGGTGTATCCTATAGTCTGTAGAATCTTGTGGGCTGAAACTGTAGCTAAATAAAAGATAAAGGACAGGCACCTGGCTGGCTCAGTTGGTTAAGCCTCTGACTTCAGCTCAGGTCATGATCTCACAGTTTGTCGGTTCGAGCTCCACATCGGGCTCTGTGCTATCAGCTCAGAGCCTGGATCCTGTTTTGGATTCTGTGTCTCCCTCTCTCTCTGCCCCTTCCCTGCTCATGATCTGTCTCTCAAAAATAAATAAACGTTTAAAAATATTTTTAAAAAAGATAAAGGAAAATTGTCTCTTTGAGATACTTATATCTACCTCAATAAGTACTGAAAATATCTGTGAAATAAAGACATATTAATGATGTAATTAAAAATAGACTTCCATAAAGACAAATCTGTACCAATCTGTAAGTTTTTTTATTCTCCAGAATTCTTGCCATAATTTTGTAAAATTCATACTATTTATTTTAATTAATTATTTATTTATTCATCCAGTCAATAAACATCCAGCAAATGCCTTTGCTGGGCCAGGTGCCATTGTAAATGATGGGACTATTGTAGTAAACAGGACAAAGCTTTATATTTAGTTTGTATCTAAATAGTAGGAAGCAGATAATAAACACACACATAAATGAACAAGATAATAATAAGTGCCATAAGAAAATAAAGTAGGACACTGTGGTCAAAAGTAAAAAGAGATATCAACAGGAGGCAAATTTAGACTAAGTAGTTAGCGAATTTAATTACCTATTCTTGCTAGGTATAATTGTTATACCATCTAAGAGAACAAGATGGATATTCTTTATAAGATCAAATTCACTTTTATGTTCTTGGGTGTCTTGTCCAAGATCCATTTTTCATTGCAGGATGAATTATAATTCTCAGCAGAAAGGAAAAAAAGTAGAAAATTGATACCTTACTATTAAATTTATTATTGTATGCATTCTGTTAATGCAGTTCTTGTTTCTAAACTGTATAAATTAATTCTACTGGGATATGTATATCCAAATAGAAGACATGTTAAAACAATCTTTCATATCGTTCCATATCTTTAAAGTACTAAAAAAAAACCACTCAAAGCATTTTTCTTGAATTTGAAAGTTATTAATGCCTGCAGCTATAACAGAAAAACTGTAATTTCAAAAGCTCCCATAATTAAACTGGAGATTTGAGGTCACCAAGTTTGTGGTAATTTGTTACAATAGCCAAAGGAACTAAAAGAAAGCGTGTGCTCTTAACCACTTTATATATTGGGGGGGATTTCTCTCTCTCTCCCCCCATATATATACATATATATATTCATACACATATATTCATATACATATATATACATATATACATACATACATATATCATGGTGGGTTCTATTTGATTGAGATCTGGAGTAGGTACATGTTTCCACACCTCAGACTCTTCCTTTAACTGAAGGTATTTGCAAAAGCCTTTAAATTGGAGAATAAAGAATAACTTTGGACAGGATTGCAACATAGGATGTCTTTTCTGATAATATGAAGAGAAGTGTAGCCAGGAGGAAAGAGGAGTCTGTCTGTGCTGAACATATTCTCTTAATAACATGTTTGAAGATAATCTGTTGACTACCAAAGCATAGTACCTTATTTGTGTGTTTGCTTGTCTAGCATCTGAAGGATCTTCAGCTCAATTCTATCCCTGGCATCTCCATTCTCCCTCCATGGATTTTAGAATCCAACAGTTTTTCCAGTTTTTCAGTTTGAAATATATGGTATTATACCTGGGGCATGAATTATTATTCATCATTGTAAATCTTAAAATACTCACTACCAGCACCACCACTGCCAGCACCACCCACACCCCCACATCCCCCCCCACTCCCCACACTTACACACAAATGACGACCGACTTAAGACCCACTTCAGAACTCCAGAAACATTTCCAGGCCTCTCCTCTAACTGGTCCTAGGGCACCTACTTACAACAGATTACAGGATATAATCTGTTCCCAAAGGACACCAATCTTAGTGTAAGATTATCATTTTCTAGAGATCACCATTTGTTCTTGGATGTCAATGAACTTCACCATTGTATAACGCTGTAGGAATTTCTGGTATGTCCTAAAGGTCCATTTTCTGTGTGTGCGTGCGTGTGTGTGTGTGTGTGTGTATTTTATTTTTATTCCATGTACATAACATAGTATTATATTACTTTCAGGTATACAATTAGAGTGATTTAACATTCTCATATAATTCCCAGTGCTCATCAAGATAGGTGTACTCTTAATCTTCACCTGTTTCACCCATCTTCCTATCTACCTCCCATCTGGTAACCCTCTGTTGTTTTCTATAGTTAAGAGTCTGTTTCTTGGTTTGTCTCGACTTTTTCCTTTGTTCTTTTTTTGTTTTTTGTTTTTTTTTTCTTTATTTCCTAAATTCCACATATGAGTGAAATCATAGGGTATTTATCTTTCTCTGACTGGCTTATTTCACGTACCATTATACTCTCTTGCTCTATCCATGTCATTGCAAATGCTAAGATTTCATTCTTTTTTATGTGTGACTAATACCCCATTGTGTGTGTGTGTGTATGTGTGAGTGTGTGTGTGTGTGTGTGTGTGTGTGTGCATGCGCACATGCATCCCATCTTATTCATCCATTCATCTATCAATGGACACTTAGACTGCTTTAATAATTTGTCTATTATAAATAATGCTGCAATAAACATAGGGGTGCATATATCCCTTCAAATTGTATTTTTTTAATTCTTTGGATAAATACAAGTAGCATGATTATTGGATCATAAGGTAGTCCTATTTTTTTATTTTTTTTATTTTTTGAGTAGCCTCCATACTGTCTTCCACAGTGGCTGCACCAGTTTGCATTCCCACCAACAGTGCATGAGGGTTCCTTTTTCTCTACATCCTTGCCAATACTTGCTGTTTCTTGAGCTTTTGATTTTAGCCATTCTGACAAGAATGAGGTAATATCTCATTGTGGTTTTGATGTACTTTTTCCTCATGATGAGTAATGTTGAGCATCTTTTTTGTGTCTATTGGCCATCTGTATGTCTTAGGAGAAATGCTTGTTCATGTCTTCTGTCCATTTTTAATTGGATTATTTATTTGGGGGTGTTGAGCTATATAAATTCTTTACATATTTTGGATACTAACCCCTTATTGGATATGTCATTTGCAAATATCTTCTCCCATTCAGTAGGTTGCCTTTTAGTTTTGTTTGTTGTTACCATACTGTTTTGATTACTACAGCTTTGTAATATAACTTGAAGTCTGGAATTGTGATATGTCCTGTATTGTTTTTCTTTTTCAAGGTTGTTTTGGCTATTTAAGTTCTTTTGTGATTCCATACACAGTTTAGAATTGTTTGTTCTAGGTCAGTTGATATTTTGGTAGAGAGTGCATGAATCTGTAGACTTCTTTGGATAGTATAAACAGTTTAACAATATTCTTCTAATCCATGAGAATGGAATATCTTTCCATTTGTGTCATCTTGAATTTCTTTCATCAGTGTTTTATGGTTTTCAGAGTATAGGTCTTTCACCTTTTTGATTAAGTTTATTCCTAGGTATTTTTTTTTTTTTTTGGTGCAATTGTAAATGGGACTGTGTTCTTAATTTCTCTTTCTGCTGCTTCATTATTAGTGTATAGAAATGCAATAGATTTCTCTATATTCATTTTTTATCCTGCAATCTTACTGAATTTATTTATCAGTTTTAATAGTTTTTTGGTGGAATCTTCAGTTTTCTATGTATAGTATCATGCCATCTGCAAACAGTAAGTTTTACTTCTTTGTTACCAATTTGGATCCCTTTTATCTTGTTTTGTTGTCTGAGTGCTGTGACTACGACTTCACTACTATGTTGAATAAAAGTAGCAAGAGTGAGTATCTTTGTCTTGTTCCTGATATAAGGGAAAAGGTCACCATTTGTTTTTGAATGTCAGTGAACCTCAGCATTGTATAACTCTCTAGGAATTTCTAGTGTGTCTAACGAACTAATTTTATGGTGATGAAACTAACATATTGAGATATCAGTAATGAATTTTGTTAGAAAGTTCCCATGTACTTTAAGGAGTGATTATGCCTTGGAAAACATTTTAAAATCAAGAACAACCTTTTACTCTCTGCTCTTAGATTCCAGGTGCATATCAGTCTCATTTTTCTGACATTGACTCTGAACTTTCTCATAAGGGAATGCTGAAAGATTCTGAGAGATATAGATTCTGACCAACCATTAAAGAAAATAATGGACACATTTGTCAGTCATCAGACATTTCCTAATTAAAACTGTTAAGAAGAGATTTGTGAGCATTTGCAATTCCTGAGATTCTAATAGATATTGCCCCAATGAGTAGCAAGTTATAGCCTGTTAGCACGTACTAACTCCCATTGTCTGTCAATAAGATGTTTTTGTTTCCAGAATTCAGTGGATATTTGAGTCCGAAAGTATGGGCTCAGTTTCATAGTTAATTTGCAAACATATATTTCTCATATTTTTTATGTTTCTCATGGAGTATATGAGATATTTGGGGAAAAAAAAACCTCTAAGCAGATATATATGTCTTCTGTGAAAGGTTGACATGAATAGGAGTAGCTTGAAATCTGGATTCCAAAGTACATTGTCATTAAAAAAATGTAATTGGCCACGTGGCTAATGAATTTTGTTGAACATAAAGATATCTTTCCCCTTATTTATTTCCACACAGCATAGGCATATATACCTAGGCATAAGCATGGACAAATGTGTGCTACTTGTGCTGCAAATGCATGCATACAATGAACTACAAATACATGCATATACATAATAGCTGAGATAGCTCTAGAACTTCTATAAAGACATGTCTTATCTTGTAAATTCTAAATTGCTGGTAAGATCAAAAGAGAGAATGTGAAAATACTTGGTAATTTCCAAAATATATTAGAGTATTATTACAAATATAACCATTATATCAATAGATATTATGATCAGTATAATTTTTTCCACATTTTAACTAAATTTCCAGTTTTCATGATAAATTAAAATAAAGAGCGTTCTACCCAGTTTCTTAATTATTCTTAGCATTATGTGATTTTTATTTGTTACTTAAGAAATCACTTGGGAATCCTTTATTAACCTAGGGCTACTATTGTGAACATTGACTATAATTGTAATGTTGCTTAGGTTAATACAGATTTCTGAGTAAAAGACAAGTTTGACAAATCATACTTGGCTGACATGACTTTAAGGTCTTAGACTAGGAAATGCTAGCTAAAATTGTGGGGAAAGATAATATCCATGATGCAAGCTGAACAAGTTCCCATGACACTCTCCATTTTGAGGGGATTTCAGGGGAATGGTAATAGCCATTGTCTGTGTAACCAATACATCAAAAATGTGGCTCTGACCTATCTAAAGCATAACTTTATTTTTGTCTCCCATTTGGTCTTGAAAATTTATTTTGTAGCGTAAGTCTCTTATTGGCAGAACTTTCCACAGCAAAACTTGAAAACGTGTGTTGTCTTCTGGCTAGAAGCCTGGAAAAGGAAAGGAGGACATATTTGGTTCCTTATCTTTCTCTGCCATGCATTTATTTTCCCTGCTACCCATCCCAACTTGCTGGTCAACTACCAGTGCTGACTCATTGCTTAGCATTGGTGGGAACTGGTGAAAGGGGTACAGTGATACAGAGATAGCAAGGGTCTTATTTGACTTAATCCCTTTGTAAACTGACCTCTCTATGAGCATGACAAGTCTTTAAAATTTACTCTCTTGAGGAGTTTAGGTATGTGTGTCTGTATGTTTGTGTGTGTGCATGTGCAAGATTTTGGGGAGTTTTCTGTTAGATCTAATTTAATTTCCCTTGGACAAAGTGCATGAGATTTTATGCTTGTGACTTTGCATTCTGAATATCCAGTTCATATCCATTTTGTTACTGTTTGAGTCCTTGTACCCAGCTGAGCTACGTTGTACTGGACAGAAGACATTCCTATGCCAGCATTCTCTCCTGTGTGGTCTACACAATAATCTGAAAAACTTCTGCCCTGGTAAACTCTGGGAATACAGATGTAGTGCAAATCAACCACCACTTAGCTTTTTCAGATATAAGACTTTCTGCATGAGTTATGTGCATTTGGGAAAACTGACAATTGAGAACTCAGTTCAAAGATCTCTCAGGGGTGCCTGCATGGCCCAGTTGGTTGAGTGTATGACTATTGATTTTGGTTCAGGTCATGATCTCCTATTTCATGAGATCAAGCCCCAAATCGGGCTCCACACTAGGTATGGAGCCTGCTTGGGATTCTCCCTCTCCCTCTCTGTCTCTGCCTGCCCCCTAACCCCCTGCTCTTCTCATTCTCATTCTCTCTCTCTCTCTCTCAATAAATAAGTAAATAAATAAATAAATAAATAAATAAATAAATAAACATTAAAAAAAGTCACATGGAAGCTCCATCACTAGAGTTGAGGTGAAGGGCATTCCTTCAATCTCTCTTTCCTATAGCCTTGGGAGATTGAAGGGCAAGGACTAGAGAATTACAGAAAAGCAGCCTCTCCAAAGTTCTCTTCCCTTTACATTGTCTTCCCTTTACACCATTGATCCTGTTGAGGTACCCAAGAGCTGTGGAAACAGTTCTGATATAGTTCTTTGTGAAATATGAGAACTATTTTTTTCTCACACTTGCTTTGATTTTTTTCATCATTTTGGCTCATATTCCAAGCTTTAATTTTAACATCCCATTACAAATGTCACAGTGAGTTACTATTGCTCCTAATTTTGCAACCAAATTGCCAATGTTCTAATAGTCATTAGGCAGTTGTCCAAATGACACCTGGGGAATAAAAAACAATAGTAAGACTGTTTTGAAACTTCATTTAAACATACAGGTGATAACAAATAATATTTTCACTCACCTTTATGCTCCAAGTTCTTTTTTTTCATTATTTTATTTTAATATCACTTTTGTTCTTTTTATTTGAAACACTTTAACCATTTTGCAAGGCTTAGAATTATGTCTTTTCAAATTAAAAAAGTGTTTAAAAATAAGAATAAAAGCTCTTGAGAGGTTCCAAGATAACACTATCCCTAGACAAGAGGTACAAGAGCACCTCTTCACCTCTCATCATTTTTCTCCAATTGTAACAACTCAAATGGCACTTTTGCCTATCATTTATATTTTTAAGTGTAAGGAGTACTAGGTGTGGCATGATTTCTAAAATGTTATATTTATGGCCATTGAACAATATCATCTGAGTTAATTTTCTGTCCAAATTCTCCAGAATCACAAAATACATAGACATTAAAATTATTTCCAGTCATAGACAGCACTGGTTCTCCAGATAAATGAAAACATTTTATTTGCTGTGTATCGCAAGTCAAAGAACTGTTGCTATTCAATAATTTCCATTGCATATACTATTTTACGTTATGCCAAAGAGAAAATTATGTCACTTTTGGATACCACAGTCATGATTTGTGAAGTGAACAAAACTAGAGTACCTAGCCATGAGTATATATATTCTATACCCTCTTTACCACTGATTAGTTTGATGATGAGCATTACCAGATATATTTAAATATATTTAGAGTCAAAAATATTAGATTAAATGTGACTCACATTAGTTATTTGGTATCATATAGACAAAAATCTTTAGGTAATGGATCTTTTTCTCTTTTCTTTTTTTCCTAACAAAAATGGTTGAATTAAATGATATTCTTTTGTTCTATCTAAAAATGGCTACAAATTTTATTCTGAACCTCTATATTTTTCTTCTGATAAACGCTAGCCATTTTTATAACTTTATTTTTAAAAATCATCTTTATTGCATCATAATTTGCATATAGTAAAATTCACCTTTTTAAATATTTTTTTTAATGTTTAGTTATATTTGAGAGAGAGAGAGACAGTGTGTGAATGGGGAAGGGGCTGAGAGAGGGAGACACAGAATCTGAAACAGGCTCCAGGCTCTGAGCCATCAGCATAGATTCTGACACAGGACTTGAACTCATGAGCTGTGAGATCATGACCTAGGTCGAAGGCAAGATGCTTAACTGATTGAGACACCCAGACGCCCCAAAATTCAACTTTTTTTAAGGGAATAGTTCAATGTATCCAGATGAATAATCATCACCACAATCAAATTAGAATATTTCCATCTCCCCACAATGTTCCCTCACATTCCTAAAAACTAATAGTCTAATTTCTATTCTGCTCTTTTTTTTTTTTTTTTCTGTAGTTTTATCTTTTCTGAAATGTCAGAAAACAATGATCATATAATGAATAGCTATTGAGTTTGGCTTTCATCTCTTAGATAATGCTTTTGAGATTTCTCCATGTTGTTGCATATATCTATTAAATTTTTTGTTAGGTTATATTACGCTGTATGGATGTACCCCAAATTTTTTTGCGTTTACCAGTTGATGTTCATTTGGGTTGTTACAAGTTTAGTCAGTTATGAAGAAAGCTATTATAAACACTTGTGTATAGTATACTGTATAGACGTGTTTTTGTTTATACAAGTGGATTGCCTGGTAATATGATAAGATCTTGTATAACTTTATAAGAAACTACTAAACTGTAAACTGTTCAGTCTGTCCAAACTATTTTTCACTGTGGCTGGGTAATTTTGCTTTCCCAACATCAAGTGTGAGAGTTCCAGTTTTTCTGCCTTTTCACCAATGCACAGTATTATCAGTCTTTTCATTTGAGCCATTGAGGTAGATATTGATAACTCATAGTTTTATTTTGAAGGTTTACACATCAAGGTTATCTTCGGGTCGGATTCTATTGATAGCTGTACCTCTTCTGTTGGTCATTTTATCTCAGTGATTTAGGTGTATGGATTGCGTTCTTATTATTGTTAGTTACCTTTGGTAAACCAAAGCTTTCATATCTCTCCAGTGATGGGTTGATGCTACCTTGTGCTTTATATGGAGATTTGAGTATGCCTGCTCATTCCCTAGCTTTTAATACTCCATTCTCAGCTGCCTTAATGCCTTTGTCTACACTCTCACCTTTCCGTCAGTGAGATTATTGTGATATGTTACTGAGAAACTCCTGGGGCGTGGAAGAGGGGTTCTCCATTTTCTTGGTTCAGTTTTGGTCTTAGGTATCTGGGGTTTTGAGGCGAGTCTTCCTGTGCCTCTTCTCCCTTAGCAGCCAGTGTCCACCATGTGCTGTGGGAACGCTTGGCCTGGAGGTGATGTTCTGCTACAGCCCCAGAGTGTCAAACACCTGTGTTGTTTGTTTGTCTGGGTTTTGTTTATTTGGTTGTTGTTTTGTTTTGTTTTTGTATCTAGGAGGAAACAGCTTTGCTTCCAGGGGCAAACAGCTTTGTTTCTCCTGTTCCATCAACATCAGTGTACCTGTGCTTTGGACCTATGACAGTAGAGATTCTTACCTTTCTCCAAGACTAGTGTTGCTTGTTATGAGTAGCAAAGTTTTGGTAGGACCAAGGGTGTTATGACTCCTCCTTCAGGTTCCCTGTGTCTTTGGCCTCTACCCCTCCCTCAAGGGCAGCTGATCTTTTTTTTTTAATTTTTTTATTTTTAACGTTTATTTATTTTTGAGACAGAGAGAGACAGAGCATGAACAGGGGAGGGTCAGAGAGAGGGAGACACAGAATCTAAAACAGGCTCCAGGCTCTGAGCTGTCAGCACAGAGCCCAACGCGGGGCTCGAACTCACAGGCCGCGAGATCATGACCTGAGCCGAAGTTGACCACTTAACCCACTGAGCCACCCAGGCGCCCCAAGGGCAGCTAATCTTGATAACTCACTTTATGTTTGAGGAAGGAAAGCTTTCCTTCCCCCTTTCTAGTGGCAGGTGGTTTTTTTTCTATACACCCTTCACAGTCAGTGGAACTTGTGTCTTGCTTCTAGGAGTGGGAAAGTCTCTCTCCCCATCCCCAGTGGTTTAAGGAATTTCTTTTGTATGAGAGAAAAATCTAGGGGATAGAGTGGGTTTCATATATGTGAGACACATAAGGATTTCTCTCAGGTTTCCTGCTACGCCTTCAATATTTTTCATGAATTCAGTGAAAGAAATTTCTTGTGCCAGTTTCCCAGGGATTCTAAATTTTCCCTTTAAACCAAACTTAGTTTTAACAATTCTTTACCATTTTGGCTTTCTTAAAATTCTATTTTTATGGCACTTTGCTTTTCCTCCTATGCTTTGCCAATGGTATGACACTTCATTGGTCTCATTTTTTCCTGAAAGAGGCCTATCACTCTTTGGATTTTTCATCTTGTTGCCTTGGGATCTCAGCTTTTATTTGGACCCAAGGAAAGTTATGATCTTGTAGATTATTGGACTTTCACTTATTGTTGTGTTTCAATATTCTTTTGTAGCTTTCTTCATCCTAAACAAAGCCCAATTCTACATGTCTATAATTCATAAATGCAAATGGGAATTTTAAGAGCAAGATTGAAATATTTTTAAAAACTGCTTTGTCTCTCTTTACCTTAGCATTAGAAGTAATTCTTAAAAATACTGACTACTACTTATGAATACATGTGAATGCCTTGTGATATTTTTAAACATTCACAGTTTACACACACACACAAATTCACTTGATGCAAAAAGATTTGTGTTTCAACTTTCAGTAAGCTCATTTTGTATTTCTTTTTAACCATAAAAAATATATATACTAAAAGTATTGATGGGAGTTTACACTTTGCAAAAAGGAAAAAATAGCTTAAAACATTGTGTTATCAGGAAAAAAATATGTTGGGGTGCCCGGGTGGCTCTTTCAGCTAAGTAACCAACTCTTGATTTTTGACTAAGGTCATGATCTCACGGTTGTAGGATCAATCCCCGCATCAGGCTCTGCTTGGGATTCTCTCTCTGCCTTCCCCCCCACTTGTGTGTGTGTGCGTACGTGCTCTCTTTCTCTCAAAGTAAATAATTAAACTTAAAAATCTTTTATTAAAAGGATGGTACAGGATGATATGATTAAAGGCTATCTGAAAATCTGATTCTTATTTATTGCCCAGATTTCCATTCATTTATCTACATTAAACATTATTTAATTACCAAAGATCTGCTAGATAGCAGGCAAGGTATTCATCTAGAATTATGATTGCCATTCTCAAAGAATTTGCATTCTAGGTGAATGCATCTGTCATATTACAAATGAGTCAAAGGAGCAAGCAGACAATTAAGCCAGACATTGCCCTCTATATTCATTAAAAGCAATGGAAAATATTAACAAAAGAAATTGATAACAGCACTGAAAAATTGAAAGGTATTCATGAGTGATTAGAAATAATGAGAAATTTCTAGCCAGAATGCAGCTTGGACTATATTGACCAGAGAGCAAGAAACCATAGCCTAAAACATCACAGCTATAAACTTCAAATATAGAGTTGAAAAGGAGAACGCTATGGTCTTAAAAACCAAAAGAGATGAAAAAAGCCTTAAGGCAATATTTAAAGCAGTTTAGTAATTACGTGAATTAAAAACAGTGGTTCCAGGTCAATCCATCGCCCCTGGCATTAATTATACCCCTAAAAAGCACACACAAAGAAGGGGTTGGGATGTGTCTACTCATTTATGGGGGAAAAAAAAAAGATAGAGTTCTACCTCCAAAGCATGCGAAAATAAAGGTTAAAGAGCACAAAAAATTTAAAATTTAGGAAAAAAAAATATTTTATGGTTTTGGGGTATGGAACATTTTTTGACACAAAACCCAGACTATTAAATAAATGTAATATATTTATAAATATATATATATATATATAATATTTAAATTTATTTATTAAATCAATATGTATAAGCTTATAAATCAAGCTTATGTATATGTATAAGCTATATAAATCAATATATATAAGCTTATGTATAAGCTTATATATATTAAATAATATATAAATAGAAGCTGTGTAAAAATGTTTTATTTTTTATGACAAGGGACATGATAAGCAAGTGAATACAGAAAATAAACTAAAGTCTTTAGAGCATATATATCAGAAAAAAATGATTATTTTACTGAATAAAGACAGTGTCAGAAAAAAAAATTAGTCAAGGTAATTCACAAAAGAATACAAATTTCCTAATTAGGCACATAGAGAGATGATCAACATTATACTAATCATGAAAATCTAAATTAGCACAATAATATATGACTTTTCCACTTGTATAAGAATAAAAATTAAAAGACTGATAGTAGGTAATATTAATGACATAATAAGAAAATAAAATATTTTCTACACTATTGGGTAAAATGTAAATTGTTACAGTGGCTTTGAAGCATTATTTGGTAATATCTATTCAAATTAAATTACTTGTAATATTAAGCCCAACAATCCCATGATCAGTTATTTATCCAAGTAATGTGTACACATGTTTAAAAATGTACATTACCTCCAATAACAATAAAATTGGAAATAACATAGATGTTCATCAAAAGAGGTATGGTGTATTTTTGCTATGAATGATAGTAAGTAGTGGTTAAAATGCATGAAGTAGAAATATATCCTTAAATGAACAAACTCTAAGATAAACTGATAAGTAAACAAAGTGAGTTGAAAATATTTTTATGCAGGCAGACTGATCCTATTTATGTGAATATATTAATTTTTTAAGAAAGATGAGAAAACTTTATAGTGACCATCTTTAGGGAGGGCCATGTGAGTTATTTTACTCACATATGACTGTACTTATAAAGTATGTACAACATGAAATGCATTGATATCTTCCCTTTTTTGGCAAAATAATTTAATGTTTAAAAAGGTAAATGTTACATGGGGTGCCAGGAGAGGGAATACTCAGCATTGGACGGATTGATTAAGCATTGGACTCTTGATTTCAGCTCAGGTGATGATCTCAAGGTTCCTGGGTTCTGCCGCTGCGTTGGACTCTGCACTGACAGTGTGGAGTCTGCTTGGGATATTCTCTCTCTCTCTCTCTCTCTCTCTCTCTCTCTCTCTCTCTCTCTCTCCCTTCTCTCTGTCCATCCCCCGATCCCTCTTTCAAAATGAATAAAGTTACAAAAATAGTAAACATTACATTTGACACACAAACCCTAATTTTAATTTTTTAATAATATTTAAAATGTTGATTTTATATATGACAGAGAAAGAGAACAAGGGGGATAGTGCTGACAGAGGGGGAGAGATCTGGAGGGGCTTGAACTGGCAAACTGCGAGATTATAACGTGAGCCAAAGTCAAGGACCTAACCAACTAAGCCATTGAGGTATCCCCAAAAGGTCATCTTATTTTTTTAAATTTTTTTAACGTTTATTTATTTTTGAGACAGAGACAGAGCATGAATGGGGGAGGGTCAGAGAGAGAGGGAGACACAGAATCGAAAGCAGGCTCCAGGCTCCGAGCTGTCAGCACAGAGCCCAACGCGGGCTCGAACTCATGAACCACAAGATCATGACCTGAACCGAAGTCGGACACTTAACCGACTGAGCCACCCAGGCACCCCCAAAAGGTCATTTTAAAAACTGTTCTGGGGCACCTGAGTGGCTTGGTTGGTTAAACATCCACCTAACTCTTGGTTTCGGCTCAGGTCATGATCTCAGGTTTCATGAATTGCAGCCCCACCGGGCTGTGCCAGCGGAGCCTACTTAGATTTCTCGCTCTGTTTGCCCCTTCCTCGCTCATGCTGTCTCAGTCTGTCTCAAAATAAATAAGTAAACCTAGAAATTTAAAAACCGTGTTCTGAATGTGTCTCACTGTCTGAGGCATCTGTAAGTGTCCACTATTACCATAAAAACCGGGCATAGTTTCTTCTTGTGCAAAAAGGCAATGCACATTGCTGCTTCTTGGCAGAGAGGAGTTTTCATACCCATTGTCTCCCTACAGGGAGTCTCAGACAGTCTGTCTGAGATAGATGTTTCACTCTCTCTTCTTGCCTGACAGAAGCCCAGTACTGAAATGCCCAGCATGGGACAGAGAATGCCTGAACATGGTGTTACTGCAATACACCCTGCCTTCATTGCTGTCCCCACACCCCCATCTAGGTCTCTTGATGGCACTAGACCAAATTTTTCTATTTTAAAAGAAAGCAAATATCACAAAATAAATACAGTTATGGGTGAGTGGATTTAAAACAAGAGGAGTTTCAATACAACTACTGAAATAATGATTACTTTTGTTCACATTAATGTAAGTTAGTCTCTTCAAACATGGATAAAAACAAAAAAAAACAGCCCTAACTGTTCATCTTCCTCTTAGATGGATGTTGTTCTAGTTTAGTTTGCTCTTTGCCTACTAAGTAATTCCCCCAAATTTCATACCATTGAATTTTTTCCTTTTATATTACATGAGGGATTTTTTTTTCTGACCAAATGTATGTTTTGTTGTCTAGTTATGCTATAAACTTTTCTTCTTATACCTCCATAAACATCCATCTACTTCAGTTATGACTTAATCAGTTATTTAAAAAATAGTTTCAGGACTAATTTCTTTACCTGAACATATTGTTTTCGCAAGTCCTATATAGTATTTCACATTGAGACTACTTCAAGGGTTATACAGTTAAAATGAAAATTTATCTCATAGTTACCTTTTAAAACGTTTCAAGGTAGAATACTGACTCATGCGTTTAAAGTAGTAAGTAGAGAATTAAAATGATCGAAATTCTCAATTTCAGATAGCAAAGTAGTGGTCTTCAATTCTGAAATTTGCCAAATATTTTATAATTTTTATTTCTTTGAATATATATATACATATATATGTATATATATACATATAAATACATATATATGCCATTATATATAGCCCCCCATGTTAATGATTATTTTGACAAATTTTGTAGTTTCAGTACTTAAAATAATATTTTAAACCAATTTACATGTGATCTGATTGTGAAAATATTTATTGTATTATAATAGTAGCATTTACTTAAACTCCTAATATGTACCAGACATTTCATTATAAATTATTCTGGATCCTTTTAATATGAAATTTATTTTCAAACTCGTTTCCATGCAACACCTAGTATTGATCCCAACAGGTGCCCTCCTCAATGCCCATCACCCACTTTCCCTTCTCCCCCTCACCCCCCATCAACCCTCAGTTTCTTCTCAGTTTTTAAGAGTCTCTTATGGTTTGGCTCCCTCCCTCTCTAACTTTTTTTCTCCCTGCCCCTCCCCATGGTCTTCTGTCAAGTTTCTCAGGATCCATATAAGAGAAAAAAATATATATGGTGTCTGTCTTTCTCTGTATGACTTATTTCACTTAGCATAACATTCTACAGTTCCATCCACGTTGCTACAAAAGGCCATATTTCATTCTTTCTCATTGCCAAGTAGTATTCCATTGTGTATATAAACCACAACTTCTTTATCCATTCATCAGTTGATGGACATTGAGGCTCTTTCCATAATTTGGCTATTGTTGAAAGTGCTGCTATAAACATTGGGGTACAAGTGCCCCTATGCATCAGCACTCCTGTATCCCTTGGGTCAATTCCTAGCAGTGCTATTGCTGGGTCATAGGATAGATCTATTTTTAATTTTTTAAGGAACCTCCATACTTTTTTCCAGAGTGGCTGCACCAGTTTGCATTCCAACTAACCGTACAAGAGGGTCCCTGTTTCTCCACATCCTCTCCAGCATCTATAGTCTCCTGATTTGCTCATTTTAGCCCCTCTGTCTGGCGTGAGGTGATAACTGAGTGTGGTTTTGATTTGTATTTCCCTGATGAGGAGTGACAATGAGCATCTTTTTTATGTGCCTGTTGGCCATCTGGTTGTCTTCTTTAGAGAAGTGTCTATTCATGTCTTCTGCCCATTTCTTCACAGGATTATTTGTTTTTGGCGTGTGGAGTTTGGTGAGTTCTTTTTAGAGTTTGGATACTAGCCCTTTGTCCGATATGTCATTTGCAAATATCTTTTCCCATTCCATCGATTGCCTTTTAGTTTTGTTGATTGTTTCCTTTGCAGTGCAGAAGCTTTTTGTCTTCATGAGGTCCCAATAGTTCATTTTTGCTTTGAATTCCCTTGCCTTTGGAGATGTGTCAAATAAGAAATTGCTGCGGCTGAGGTCAGAGAGGTTTTTTCCTGCTTTCTTTCTAGGGTTTTGATGGTTTTCTGTCTCACATTCAGATCCTTCATCCATTTTGAGATTATTTTTGTGAATGGTTGTAGAGAGTGGTCTAGTTTCATCCTTCTGCATGTTGCTGTCCCGTTCTCCCAGCACCATTTGTTAAAGAGACTGTCTTTTTTCCATTGGATATTCTTTCCTGCTTTGTCAAAGATTAGTTGGCCATACTTTTGTGGGTCTATTTCTGGGGTTTCTATTCTATTTCATTGGTCTATGTGTCTGTTTTTGTGCCAATACCATGCTGTCTTGATGATTACAGCTTTGTAGTAGAGGCTAAAGTCTGGGATTGTGATGCCTCTTGCTTTGGTCTTTTTCTTCAAAATTACTTTCGCTATTTGGGGCCTTTTGTGGTTCCAGACAAATTTAGGATTGCTTGTTGTAGCTTTGAGGAGAATGCAATTTTGACTGGGACTGCATTGAATGTGTAGATTGCTTTGGGTACTATTGACATTTTAACAATATTTATTTTTACAATTCATGAGCACAGAATGTTTTTCCAGTTCTTTGTATCTTCTTCAATTTCTTTCATAAGGTTTCTTTAGTCGTCAGCATACAGATCTTTTACTTTTGTGGTTAGGTTTGTTAGTAGGTATTTGATGCTTTTTGGTGCAATTGTGAATGGGATCAGTTTCTTTATTTGTCTTTCTGTTTCTTCATTATTGGTGTACAAGAATGCAGCTGATTTCTGTACATTAATTTTGTATACTGCTACTTTGCTGAATTCATGTATCAGTTCTAGCAGACCTTTGGTGGAGTCTATCGGGTTTTCCATGTATAATATCATATCATCTGCAAAAAGTGAAAGCTTGACTTCCTCTTGGCCAATTTTGATGCCTTTGATTTCCTTTTGTTATCTGATTGCTGTTACTAGAACTTCTAACACTATGTTAAACAACAGTGATGAGAGTGGACATCCCTGTCATGTTCCTGATCTCAGGGGGAAAGCTCTCAGTTTTTCCCCATTGAGGATGATATTAGCTGTGGTCTTTTCATAAATGGCCTTTATGATGTTTAAATTCGTTCCTTCTATCCAACTTTCTTGATGGTTTTTATTAATTAAAGATGCTGAATTTTGTCAAATGATTTTTCTGCATCGATTGACAGGATCATATGGTTCTTCATTTTTTCTTTTATTAATGTGATGCATCACGTTGATTGATATGCGAATATTGAACCAGCCCTGCAGTCCAGGAATGAATCCCACTTGATTATGGTGAATAATTCTTTTCATACGCTATTGAATTCTATTTTCTATTATCTTTTGAGATTTTTTGCATTCATATTCATCAGGAATATTGGCCTGTAGTTCTCTTTTTTTTGCTGGGTCTCTGTCTGGTTTAGGAATCAAAGTAATGCTGGCTTCATAGAATGAGTCTGGAAGTTTTCCTTTCCTTTCTATTTTTTGGAACAGCTTGAGAAGGATAGGTATTATCTCTGCTTTAAATGTCTGGTAGAATTCTCCAGGGAAGCCATCTGGTCCTAGAGTTTTATTTGTTGGGAAATTTTTGATAACTGATTCAATTTCTTCACTGGTTATGGGTCTGTTCAAATTTTCTATTTCTTACTGTTTGAGTTCTGGAAGTGTGTGGGTGTTTAGGAATTTGTCCATTTCTTCCAGGTTGTCCAGTTTGTTGGCATATAATTTTTCATAGTATTCCCTGATAATTGCTTGTATTTCTGAGGCAATGGTTGTAATAACTCCATTTTCCTTGATGATTTTATCTTATTGGGTCATCTCCGTTTTCTTTTTGAGAAGCCTGGCTAGAGGTTATCAATTTTGTTTATTTTTTCAAAAAACCAGCTCTTGGTTTCATTGATCTGCCCTACAGTTTTTGCAGATTCTATATTGTTTATTTCTGCTCTGACTTTTATTATTTCTCTTTTTTTACTGGGTTTGTGGTGTCTTTGCTGTTCTGCTTCTATTTCCTTTAGGTGTGCTGTTAGATTTTGTATTTGGGATTTTTCCTGTTTCTTGAGATAGGCCTGGATTACAATGCATTTTCCTCTCAGGACTGCCTTCGCTGCATCCCAAAGCGTTTGGATTGTCGTATTTTCATTTTCATTTGTTTCCATATATTTTTTAATTTCTTCTCTAATTGCCTTGTTGGCCCATTCATCTTTTATTAGGGTGTTCTTTAACCTTCATGCTTTTGGAGGTTTTCCAGATTTTTCCTGTGGTCAATTTCTTTTTTTTTTTTTTAATTTTTTTTTTCAACGTTTATTTATTTTTGGGACAGAGAGAGACACAGCATGAACGGGGGAGGGGCAGAGAGAGAGGGAGACACAGAATCGGAAACAGGCTCCAGGCTCTGAGCCATCAGCCCAGAGCCCGACGCGGGGCTCGAACCCACGGACCGCGAGATCGTGACCTGGCTGAAGTCGGACGCTTAACCGACTGCGCCACCCAGGCGCCCCACCTGTGGTCAATTTCAAGTTTAATACAAAGCATTGTGGTCTGAAAGTGTGCATGGTATGATCTCAATTCTTGTATAGTTATGAAGGGCTGTATGTGACCCAGTATGTGATCTATCTTGGAGAATATTCCAAGTGCACTCAAGAAGAAAGTATATTCTGTTGCTTTGGGATGCAGAGTTCTACCTATATCTGTCAAGTCCATCTGATCCAATGTATCATACAGGGCCTTTGTTTCTTTATCCATTGTTGTAAGTAGGGAATTAAAGTCCCCTGCAGTTACCACATTCTTACCAATAAGGTTGCTTATGTTTGTGATTAATTGTTTTATATATTTGGGGGCTCATATTTTCGTTGCATAGACATTTAGAATTGTTAGTTCTTCCTGATGGATAGACTCTGTAACTACTATATACTGCCCTTCTTCATGTCTTTTTACAGCTTTTTAATTTTTTTTTTTCTTAATGTTTATTTATTTTTGAGAGAGATAGAGACAGAATGCTAGTGGGTTAGGGGCAGAGAGAGAGTGAGACACAGAATCCGAAGCAGGCTCCATGCTCCAAGCTGTCAGCACAGAGACTGACACAGGGCTCGAACTCTCGAGCTGTGAGATCATGACCTGAGCCAAAGTCGGACACTCAACCAACTGAGCCACTCAGGTGCCCCCCTTTTACAGCCTTTAATTTAAAGTCTAGTTTGTCTAATATAAGTATGGCTACTCCAGCTTTCTTTTGACTTCCAGTAGCATGATGGATAGTTCTCCATCCCCTCACTCTCAATCTGAAGGTGTCCTCAGGTCTAAAATGAGTCTCTTACAGGCAGCAAAGAAATGGGTCTTTTTTTTTTAATCCATTCTGATACCTTATGTCTTTTGGTTGGAGCATTTAGTCCATTTACATCCAGTGTTATTATTGAAAGATTTGGGTTTAGAGTCATTGTGATGTCTGTAGGTTTCATGCTTGTAGTGATGTCTCTGGTACTTTGTGGTCCTTGTAACATTTCATTCACAGAGTTCCCTTAGGATTTCTTGTAGGGCTGATTTAGTTGTGATGAATTCCCTCAGTTTTTGTTTGTGAAAATGTTTATCTCTTCTTCTATTCTGAATGATACACTTGCTGGATAAAGGATTCTCAGCTGCATATTTTTTCTGTTCATCACATTGAAGATTTCCCGCCATTCCTTTCTGACCTGCCTGTTTTCATTAGATAGGTCTGCCACTAGTCTTATCGGTCTCCCTTTGTAGGTTAGAGCCTATTTATCCCTAGCTGCTTTCAGAATTTTCTCCTTATCCTTGTATGTTGCCAGTTTCACTATGATATGTTGTGTAGAAGATCGATTCCAGTTACGTTTGAAGCGAGTTCTCTGTGCCTCTTGGATTTCAATGCATTTTTCCTTACACAAATCAGGAAATTTCTCAGCTATGATTTGTTCAAGTACACCTTCAGCCCCTTTCTCTCTCTCTTCCTCTTCTGGAATTCCTGTTATATGGATATTGTTCTGTTTGATGGCATCACTTAGTTCTCTAATTCTTCCCTCATACTCCTGGATTTTTTTATCTCTCTTTTTCTCAGCTTCCTCTTTTTCCATAATTTTATCTTTTAATTCACCTATTCTCTCCTCTGCCTTTTCTATCTGTGCTGTGTCTACCTCCTTCTTATTTTGCACCTCATTTATAGTGTTTTTTAGGTCTTCATGACTATTTCTTAGTTCCTTGATCTCTGTAACAATAGATTCTCTGCTGTCCTCTATGCTTTTTTCAAGCCCAGTGATTAGTTTTATGACTATTATTCTAAATTCTTGTTCTGTTATAGTGGTTAAATCGTTTTTGATCAACTTGTTGGCTGTCACTACGTCCTGGAGTTTCTTTTGAGGAGAATTATTCTGTTTTATCATTTTGGGTAGTCCCAGTGGTATCTCCAAACTGCAGGGTACTTCCCCTGTGCTGTTGGGAGAAACTTGTGTTGGTGGGCAGGGCCGCAGTCAGACCTGATGTCTGCCCCCAGCCCAACATTGAGGCCACGGTCAGACTGGTGTGTACCTTATCTTCTCCTCTCCCAGGGGCAGAGTGGAGTGTATGGCCCCTGTGTGGGCTGTTTGCACACTGCCAGGCTTGTGGTGCTGCTTTGATGGGATCTGGCATATTAGGGTGCAGGGGTGGATCCGCAATGTGCACAGGGGTGGGAAGGGCAGACTTAGATCACTTTGCCATCAGTGGTCCCCTGCAGGAGGGGCCCTGCGGCACCAGGAGGGAGGCAGACCTGTTGGAGGGATGGATCCACAGAAGCACAGTGTTGGGCGTTTGCGTGGTGCAAGTACGTTTGGTGACAGGAACTGGTTCCCTTTGGAATTTTAGCTGGGGGATGGGAGAGGGAGATGGTGCTTGCCAGCACCTTTGTTCTTCCTTGGAGCTCTGTCCTTCTGGGACTCAACAACTCTTCCTCCCGGCGTCCTCTTGCCCTCCCCGCTCTCTGAGAGTAGAGCTGTTGACTTTTAGCATTCCAGATGTTAAATACCCATGGCAGAACTCATGGAGTGCGGCCCCTCCACCCTTGCAAGCCAGATTTTGGGGGCTCTGCCATGCCCAGTGGGCTGCCCCTCCATTGCTCTGGCTCCCTCCTGCCAGTCCGTGTAGCACACACCACCTCTCTGCCTTTCCCTTCCTCTTCCGTGGGCCTCTTGTCTATGCTTGTCTCCAGAGAATCAGTTCTGCTAGTCTTCTGGTGGTTTTCTGGGTTATTTAGGCCAATGTGGGTGGAATATGTGATGAGCAGGTCGAGGTGAGCCCAGCATCCTCCTAATCTGCCATCTTCTGAGCATCCCTCCTAAGTTATTCTTGATCTTTAAACTTAACCTTGAAAGTAGGAGAATTTGTGTTTTTTACATGAGTTAGGAAGCTTGGTCTTAAGAGTTAAGGAATATTCTCTTATAACTCAATTAGTTATGTTATATGTTAGGATTTGGACCTGTTTCTCTGATCGCTGAACTCCCAACTGCCATACTTTTTCTAACATGCCATAATACCTCCCGTCATTAAATTTGTTTAGTTTGGAGATGATTACAAACAGTTATAGAAATTTGGAAATGAACATGTCCTTGAAGATCATAATAACACACTGTAGAGTTTATATGAGCAGGTGCAGGAGTAGTGTCAAAGTGTCTGAGTTGGAATTCTGCTCCATACTTTATTAGCTGTGTAACCTCGGACAAATTATGTAACCTTTCCAAAGTTTTGTCAACTACATATGTGAGGTAGGAATAATAATTGTTGTCATTTGCTTTGAGAATCAGGAGCCATCATGTTTTTGCAAGGTACTTAGTACATGGTAGGTATAATATATGCATAGGATTCTCTAATTTTGCATGGGAAGACAAATGGGTTCAGAGAAGCTGTGTCATTTGCCCAATGTCTAATGGATAGTTAGCATAGAATTTTAATCAATATCCCCAAGTTCCAATTTATATTCTTACACTCTTTCCACTATTTGGTATGTTGGACCAGCATTTGTAAAATACATAAATTCTGTGGCATGTGCGCGGCTCAGTCAGTTAAGTGACAGACTCTTAATTTCTTATCAGGCATGAGATGAGTCCTGTGAATGGGCCTCAGTGCTAGGAGTGGAGCCTGCTGAAGGTCATCTCTCTGCCCCTCCCCACTTGTGCACCTACACACTCCCTCTCAAAAAAAAAAAAAAAATTAGTAAGTTATGCAGTAATAATGTTCTGGAAGAATTGTGAAATTCAGATCAACTTCAGCATGTAAATATATGAAGAAGAAAGCATCTTTCCTGGTAGATATTTCACTGTTTTGCCAGGAATTCTGGGGGCTTTAAACCAGATGAGGTAGAAAAAAAAAAAGCCCTATTGAAATGCGGCATGGTTTTTAGAAAATATCATCTGTGATCCAGAAGGATGTATTTATCACATAATTATTTCAAACTGTAAGCAAATTAATTGTAGAAAGGCAATCTGTTTCTTATTAAACAGCTCTTTAAAATGTTCTTGATATATTAGAACATTTACTGTAATATTTATAATAAATTTTCTATTCAATTTCAGACATTTCCCCCCTTACTCTTTGCGGTTATGGTTGTTTCCATCTTTATTTATTTATTTTTGAGAGAGAGAGAGAGACAGAGAGAGAGAGAAACCATGCACTCTTGAGCAGGGGGAGGGTGGGGGGGGGGTACAGAGAATCCCAAGGAGGCTCCATGCTGTTAGCACAGAGACTGATGTGGGGCTTGAACTCATGAACCAACCATGATATCATGACCTGAGCAGAAGCGAAGAGTCGACACTTAACCGATTGAGCCATCCAGGTACCCGGAACTCCTTACTGTTTGAATTAATAGATACTGCTCTATAGTAGCAGAGTATGAATTATGCTTTATTTAATATAATTTACCTATCTGTAGGCTACTGATATTCCAAATTTTGTAACACATTCAACATTACAGTGACAAGGAAGGAAAATATTTTTTATTGACTTTTTACATTGCATAATACTTTTCAAGTAGTAAAAATTTTCATCTAACATATTTATTTAAATTAAAACTTCCCAAAATTTGCGTTTGATGCCTCTTACAGTAGTGATGGCATATGTCAAACACTGAGATGTGAAATTTTTAGCCTGATTAAGTGATATGTCTCCATGTGAAAATCTGGGTATACATGTCTATGTGATTTTTTTTTTCTGTGATTTGTTTGATTTGTAGGTGTTATCTATAAAAATATTTTCCATAATCCAAATGTGAGTATTTTTAAGGATCTAGTAGTCAAACTAAGGATATGATATTTCTTCCAGGTATTCAGCAGTATATGAAAATACTGGGATGATATCATATTGAAACAATAGGAGAGTACTCTCACTAGAATTCTGGAATGAATAGGCTACCCACACATCTCCAATTATGTTTCTTCTTTCCTTTACCCAGAAAGAATATTACTTACTTTCATTCATTAATTTTTTTTCATTTTAGAAATATTTACTACCCCTTTATTACCAATGTCTACTAGGGGTTTTAAGCACAAATTATATTTCTACCTGCACTCGTATTTTACAGATACAACTGGAAAAGATAGCATGTCCATAGTTCAGTAAACTTAACAGGACAGTAAGTGATACGTGTTAGGAATGAGATACAGATATAGTACTAAGGGAGTTCAGAGGACAGGTGAATTTTACAGAGAGAAAGAAAACATTTGTGTAGCAAAGAGAATATTCTTATGGCCTTGCAAGATGGAAAGGAATTAGAAAGATGAAAAAAGAGAGGAAATGGAAAATAAACATGCACACAAATGGGAAAGTAAAATATGTATATGGGAGTGGGAAATGAGCTAACATTGCTAACGATTTTAAAATCTATTTTCATATGAACCTTATGTGTTATTTTATTTGACCTTCTCAAAAACCTAATAAAGGGAAGTCATAAAAATTCTTATAAAGGCTAAAATGAAAGAGAGCTCGAAAGTAAAGATGCCCTTTTTTCTCTGACATCAAAGCCCATTTTCTCCCCAAAACAGCACATCAATTAGCCAAAAGGAGTATAATCTAGCACAGATGCTTGGATCACAGGGCTTATAAAGGAGGTTAGAGGCAGATAATTGTGGATGGTCTTCTATATCAATGGGACGAAAATTGGAATTATTCATGAGGTGATGGTGAGCCATTCATTTATATATCCACCCAGACAAGCAGTATTTGTTGAGATCATGTTATAGATAGGCAATGTTCTGTGTCCTGGAGATACACCAGTGACCAAGTCAGACAGTGTCTTGGAAACAATATATTGGAAAATATCTTGAAAATGAAAGTTTCATACATGACTAAAAGAAGGGAAAAAATAACCATAAGCTCTTGTAAATATTTTATTGTTGAACAGAATTTACATTTATTTCCTAGATTTACAATGGCATACAAGCTTATGGTATCTCTATCCCAGACCACCTTTATACTAGACTCATAAACTAGAATAGGAAACTGTTACATGCTTTTTGCCTGTCCCCCTTCCTCCAAAAAGAAACAGGAATGATGACTACTTCATACCTTCCTTAAACATCTATTCTCTTTTCTCTTTCTTTTTCTCTTAAACATCTTTTCTCTGTATCTATTAACTTTTTTTTCCTTCACTATTCTTATGTAAATGGAAAGAATCAAAGTTCTCATCAAATTATGCCTTTCAGCTCTCAGTTTTTTATATACAAAACAACAAATTAGCTGTCATCTAGTGTAATGTGCAATAGTTAGATAACTTGCATGAATATATTGCAGTGGCATTAGCATATTTAATGTGTGGGGACAGTCTGATAGCTATATGAAATATTTTAATGCACATCTGTTTTCTTCTTTGATTTGTACACATTTGCCTCCCAAGGATCTCAGTGTGTTCCTGGCACCAAAATTAACACTTTTATCTCTGTTACCAAAATGAATTTTGATAAACCTTTATTGTACATCAAAGAAGAATGTGCATATTTTGAGTCAGAGTTACCTTGATGTTTTAGCTGTTAGGGTTTTTGTAACTTGTCCCACAAAGAGTAATTTAAAATTGTAAAATATAGCTATTATTTCAAGTTTAAACAAGTACCCTTTTTAGAGATGAAAAAGATATCTAGAGATATACATGGGAAATAAACCATTCTGAGACAAATACTTCCAAATATTTGTCACTGTGATTAACCATGAAACATTTACCTTTTGTATGGAATTTCAATAAAATGTAAGCCAGTCTGAGACTACCTATTTGAAAAAATTATAGTCGTTTATATTTACTGCAAAATAACTAGTCATACAGCTGTACTCTACTAGGTATAGATATCTAATTTAGTATTCTTAGTAAATTTTGCCAAAAAAATTACAAAGAACTCTTTGTTTAATGGCAGGGAATTCGTATTTTGGGAAATTGAAATGGATTAGAAAGAGTTTGAGAAATATCACTCATTTTAAAGGTAAAACTTCAACCGTGTAGAGCAAGAGTAACTGTGTCTTCCACAGGACATTTGGTAATATCTGGAATCATTGTTGGTTGTCACAACTGGGGAGGGAGGTGCTACTGGAATTAGTAGAGAGAAGCTGGTGTGCTAAACGTCATGCAATGCGCAGGACAGTCCCTCATGACAAAGAATTATGTCCAGATTGTCATCAGTTCCAGTTTGAGAAACCCTGTCATGGAGGATGACAGGGAGTCAACCTAGCACCATCGTATAAGTGTCAAAAATATAAATTAAAAAAAAATGAGACTTTAGTTAATTACTCACAGCATAGCAGACAGCTTGATTGTAAGCATAGTGGCACTCTTCCCTGTCCCCAGGTCTCACAGGGTGAAGTGATGGCCCCACATGGATGCTGAGCAAGCAGTGAATTGTGACATAGTTGAGAGTCCCATGGCCTGGTGATCAGTACCTTTAGAGCAAAGAGACAATTTTGTTCCAAACAGAATGTTCCCTAGTTTCTCTGCTTTGTAGAGTAAACAGTTATTCAGTTGTAACCATGTACTTTACTTGATTTAGTTGCCTATGTGACTAGCTTTAGAAAATGTTCAGTGTGAGAAGACAAAGAAGCCTTAAATTCAGCACATTCAGCAAGAAAGTTCAGGGACACTCAAGATCCCTTGAGGACTGCCTCTCCCAATACCCACAGATAAGACCCTGGAAATAAGCACAAGTCATATCAAGGACTCATTTATCTCTACTGTTCATGAGCCTTTTACATATAACTACCTGAAGAATCTTCCACCTAAGGACTTTTAAATTCATAGAGAAAAAAACTGAACACCCTGGGTGTGGTGCCACCACAGGGCACTTACATATGTAGTAGTTACTTGTGTCCGCAATGCTGTTCCACCAGGTGTCCCCATGTGTCTCTCCTGTACCTCTCAGAAGTCTGTGTTTATAGATTACCTCCTCACTTAGCCTTTTCTGGTCACCTCATCTAAACCCATTATCTATACATATTCCTGACCCAAAGGGATTCCCTTATCCTTTTTCTCAGGTTACTTTTAGTAGTTATCCTAGACATATTTTGCTTGTGTGTTGCCTTGCTGCAAAAACATAAGCTTCAAGATATCAGAGGTTTGGGTCACATGGGTGGCTCAGTTGGTTAAGGGTCCAACTCTTGATTTTGGCTCAGGTCATGCTCTCGCATTGGTGAGATCAAGCCCTGTGTCGGGCTCTGCGCTGATAGCGCAGAACCTGCTTGGGATTCTCTCTCTCTCCTCTCTTTTAGCCCTTCCCCTGCTCATGCACCAATTCTCTCTCTCAAAATAAGTACATAAACATTAAAAAAGAAAGATGTCAGAGGTTTTAGTTTCACTCATTAATAGATCCTTAGTGTCTGGCTAAATGGAAGCTGTACAACAAACTTTTACTGAATAGGTTCTTTACTTTGGCTATCATTACTTTTAAATAGTAACTAAGGTGGTTACACAAAGTTAAGAGCGATTGAAGAATGATTCTTTTTTTTATTCTAAAATGGGGAACAACATAGGAGCACCTGGGTGACTCAATTTGTTAAGTGACTGACTCCTGGTTTCAGCTCAGGTCATGATCTCAATTTGAGACCCTTGTAGGGCTCTTTGCTGACAGTGCAGAGCCTGCTTGGGATATATTCTCTCTCTCTCTCCTCAAAATAAATAAACAAACTTAAAAATTTAAAAAAAACACTTTAAAAAAGAAAATGAAGAAAAATAAGATCCATTATTATTTTTTTCATCAGTATTATCTGAAGTTATTTTGGTGTTTATGGATATTGTTCTTATAATGAGTTTCCATGATAATTCTTATTTTGTTTTAATATTATTTTTTAAATTTACATCCAAATTAGTTAGCATATAGTGCTACATTGATTTCAGGAGTAGATTCCTTAATGTCCCTTACCCATTTAGCTCATCCTCCCTCCCACAACCCCTCTAGTAACCCTTTGTAGCAATCTTGTAAAATTGTACATATTCTCATGATTCATTTGAACTTCAACAACATTCTTAGTGAAAAAATTAATTACAATTTTTATCAAATCCACATGTAAGAATCATCTTCATTGTGCCACACATTCTGACTCTGAATCAGTGTCTCCTTTTTCTACACAGCTTTGTTATTATTAATTATTATTGTTTTGCAGAGTCACATGCCTACCTTGAATGATTTCATACTATATACTCATGTATATAAATTATTCTGCACAAATTTTCTTTGTGGTTTTGTTGTGGAATTGTAAGGATTAATTTACTGCATCCAAATTGTTATAAAACATAGCATTAATATCATTTTTAAAAAAAGTGTTTTAATGTTTATTTATTTTTGAAGGGGAGAGAGAGAGAGACAGAGCATGAGCAGGGAGAGGGCAGAGAGAGAGGGAGACATAGAATCCAAAGCAGGCTCAGCATTAATGTCATTTTTAACTACCTCCGTTTTTGTTCTACAGATTATGCTACATCTGACCTTTGACATTTGCTGGATATAAACACTAATGCATTTCTAAAGCCATTCATTTGTGTATTTCATTATAAATATAATTATAAAGCTAATATAAAAAATTAATGAACTACTTTTATTTAGTTTGGTAGAAAAATTGCAAAATAGTGCTATTTCCATATATTCCTCACACTTTCCCCTAATAATGATATCTCAAATAACAATACCAAAGTTACCAAAACCAGAAAAGTAATTATGATACAATGCCATTAACTAAAGACCTTGCCCAAATTCTGCCAATTTTTCTACAATGTATATAGTACTTAAATCTTCTCAGTCTCTTGTATCCCATACCAGTGCCACAATTTTTCCTTTAATTTTAATATTTGACTTCCTTTAATGTATAAGTTTGTTGAATATCTACATTGTCAGCCATCAAATATATTTTGCTAAGAAAATGAAGCTATGGTTTATTGCGAATAATGACTTTTCATTGGAAAGTTGGTAAACCATCCTTTGCTTCAGTGTACGTAATCTGTCTCCTTTTTCCTTTACGTCCCACTTCCCATGCCGCCCCCCCCCCCCATGAATCCTTGCTTGTATTAACTGTCTGACTCTTGCTTTGATTTATGATTTTTTTCTTTAACAATTCTGGGGATCAAACTTAAAGTAGATGTATTGACTACCAACTAAATGGGACCCGTGTGAGTCAGTTTATTTTTCTGGGGCTTTGTTTCATTATTTATAGAATATAGACACTGGGCTATAGGGGTATTTAGCTCCCTTTAATCTGTAAAATACTGACTTTATATGTATGTCCCTGCCTAATTTTATTATTATATTTTTCCCTGACTCACTGCTTCAGTTTTGGAAGGCTACCTGTGGACCAGTGAGGGTTGTTACTATGTGTCTTTTTTTAGATATTTATAGAAGGGTTTCTGCAAAATAAATTTTAAGGACTTTTTCTCTTTTACCTTTTACTCACACATGTATTTTGCCTATCTTGTTTTTCCGCTGGGAATTAATGCGGGTCTGAAACAAGTATACTTTTGTTTAATTTAGGATAATAAGGTAAGTTCCAGGAGGATGTCCCACATCTGTTTTTTGTCATGGTAATTATAAATATAATGAAGACTTACATCCTCTGGCTTTTAAGCTCAACTTGGAATTTAATTATGGGTATCTTCCCCTAAAACCTAAGCAAAGTATGTGTCACCTTGTTTCTTTTAAAAGTTCCTTGAGGGGTGCCTGGGTAGCGCAGTCGGTTAAGCGTCCGACTTCAGCCAGGTCACGATCTCGCGGTCCGTGAGTTCGAGCCCCGCGTCGGGCTCTGGGCTGATGGCTCAGAGCCTGGAGCCTGTTTCCGATTCTGTGTCTCCCTCTCTCTCTGCCCCTCCCCCGTTCGTGCTCTGTCTCTCTCTCTGTCCCAAAAATAAATAAACGTTGAAAAAAAAAAGTTCCTTGAAAAATATCAATTAAAGTGGTACAACTATTTGAATGTTTAAGTGACCAAATGCAAAACTGTGACACATATTAGCAAACATAGCTAATAAAAAAGTTACTTTATATGAAATTAAATTGCTCAGGGAAGTTCTAATGGACTTGCCTTTTCATCTACTATGAAAGAGAATGAGTAATTGAGTATTAATGCAATGAGCTCCAAAATGTTTTATGTTTATAAATTATAATTTACTTCATGGGACTAAGAAGAATATTCAAGAATAGGTATATTATTTTGTGTTCAGAAGTGAAAGCTATTTTTGCTCTGTTCTCTCTTAGTAAATAGGCAGCATTGGGTAGTAAAAGCACATTAATGGAAATTACTCTCTCTCTCTCCCATTCACAATGAGGATGCATATTTTGTATTCTTTCATGAGATACTTCATCACGTGCAGCCACAACAGGTGACAGAGCAGAGGCTCAGGAAAACAAAGTTGATTACATTCACAGGCCTGAGAGACAGAAGGCACAGCGCAACATACAGGGCAACATAAGAAAGACAGCGTGGTGGTCAGGAGGTCAAAAATAGGAATGAAGGGATAGCTTTAGCTAACATCCTTTATTGGCATTTCTGTGGGAAAGGCAAGCAGGTAGGATAAACACTTTAGAACTGGCTTGTGTGAATACTTCCACTGGATTTTAAATGATAGGAGTGATAGTTGCTTGGTACCTGGCCCTGGGATGATTTTAAGGCAGAGGAGTATTCTCTCCTAGGCTGTGGACCAGATAGAGGAGGTATGGCTTTGGATTGGTCAGGTTTTTGTTTGTTTCATTTTGTTTTAATGCACAATGTTACATTAATTTTAGGGGTACAATATAGTGATTGAGCGACTCTATGTATTGTGCTATGTTCACTGTAAGTATAACTATTCTCATACAATGCTATTACATTGTTATTGACCATATTCCCTATTTTGTACCTTTCATCCCTGTAATTTACTCATTTGATAACTGGAAGCCTGTATCTCTCACTCACCTTCACCCATTTTGCCCATATCCTACCCATCTGCCCTGTGGCAAACATCAGTTTGTTCTATGTGTTTACGGGTCTGGTTCTGCTTTTGTTTTATTCTTTCTTCATTTCCTTTTTTAAATTTTATTTATTTTATTTTTTCATTTTTAGACTCCACATATAAGTGAAATCATATGGTACTTGTTTTTCTCTAACATATCACTTAGCATAATACCCATTAGGTCCATTCATGTTTTTGCAATGGCAAGATCTCATTCCATTCCCTTTTATGGATGAGTAATATGCCTCTGTGTGTGTGTGTGTGTGTGTGTGTGTGTGTGTGTGTGTGTGTGTGATCTTTTTTATCCATTCATCAATTGATGTACATGTGAGTTGCTTCCATATCTTTTCTATTTTACATAATGCTGCAATAAACATAGGGGTGCATATAATGTTTTGAATTTGTGTTTTTGTCTTCTTTGGATAAATACTGAGTAACAGAATTGCTATATCATATGGTATTTCTATTTTTAATTTTTTTGAAAAACCTCCATACTGTTTTTCACAGCGACTGCATCAGTTTGCATTCCCACCAACAGTGCAAGAGGGTTGATTTTTCTCCACATCCTCACCAACACTTGTTTTTTCTTGTCTTTTTGATTATAGCTATTCTGACAGGTGTGAAGTGATGGTTCATTGTGGTTTTGATTTGTATTTCCTTGATGCTTAGTGATATTGAACATCTTTTCATGTGTCTGTTAGCTATCTGAATTCTGTACATCTTCTTTGGAAAAATGCCTATTCAGGTCCTCTGCCCACTTTTAATCAGATTACTTGGGGATTTTTTTTTTTTTTTTTTTTTTTTGGTGTTGAGTTGTAAAAGTTCTTTTTATATTTTGAATATGAATGCCCTTATCAGATATATCATTTCTGTATATCTTCCCCACTCAGTAAATTGTCATTTTTTTTTTTTGTTGTTGATGCTTTTCTTTGCTGTGTACAACCATTTTCATTTTAGGCTAGTCCTACTAGTTTAGTTTTGTATTTGATTCTTTTTCCTGAGGAGACATATCTAGAAAAATACTGCTAAAGCCGGTATCAAAGAAATTACTGACTTTGTTTCGCTTTAGGAGTTTTATGGTTTCATGCCTCATATTTAGGTCTTTAATCCATTTTGAATTTGTTTTTACATATGGTATTAGAAAGTGGTCCAGTTTAATTCTTTTTCATGTAGCTGTCCAATTTTTCCTACAATATTTATTGAACAGACTGTCTTTTCCCCATTATATATTCTTGCCTCCTTTGATATAGGTAGATCATATAAGTGTAGGTTTATTTCTGGGCTCTCTATTAGGTTCAGTTTATTTATGTGTCTGTTTTTGTGCTAGTACCATATTGTTTGATTACTACAACTTTGTAGTGTATCTTAAAATACAGGATTGTGATACCTTCAGGTTTCTCTTTCTAAAGATGGCTTTGGCCATCTGGGGTCTTCGGTGATTCCATGCAAATTTTAGTTTTATTTGTTTCAGTTCAGTGAAAAATGCTTTTGGTATTCTGATAAGGATTGCATCGAATCTGCAGATTGCTTTGGGAAATATGAACATTTTAACAAATCAGTTCTTCCAAATGGGTTGGTTAGTTTTCACATCAAAGGCATATTCCTGGCTGGGCCCTTTGCTGTCTCTAAGAATTGGCTATCCCTAGAAGAGGTAGTCTCCTCCTAGGTGGAAAGGTTCTTGTAAAGATGTGAAAATATCATAATTTACAAAAAATAAAAACATTTAAAAATATTTAGAACACAACTCTGATATTGTTTACAATTTTTAGTGTAGTATGTAAAAATGAGCTATATACCCATTGCTGATTTGTAAGGGAATTCTTAAAATGAAATTATCTCTGCCCTTCAATAGTGTGTACTTTCCAGTTTCATTTGAAAGGAATGAATGTGAAGAGTGTATTTCTTTTGCTTAGAGCATTTAGCAAAATCATTTCCGGATGACTGGCATGGTAATGGTATATTAGGTTCTTCATGGAAACAGATCCAATAGGATGTGTACATAAAGAGTAAGAGAGAAAAATGTAATTTAAAGAACTGGCTTGCATGAATGTGGTGGATGACAAGTCAAACATCTGCAGGATGGTCAGCTAGGTTGTAGACCCAGGGAAAAGTTGAAGTCTGAAGATAATTTAGAAACTTAATTCCCTCTTCCTCAGGGGACTTCAGTCTTTTTGTGTTTGTTTTTGTTTTTGTTTTTTTTCTAATGTCATATGAGTGGATGAGACCAACCCACAATATAGAGGGTAATATGCCTTACTGCAAGTATATGGATTTAAATGTTAATCACCTAAAAAATTACCTTGACAGCAATATCTAGACTTATGTTTAAACAGGTATCTGTATATCTTGGCCTATTCGAATTGACTCATAAAATTAATGATCACATATGGCTGGCTGAACAAAATACTTCAAGATGTGGTAGTATAAATCAATAAATAATTCCCATAAGAGCAATAATAGCACAGAACGCTAAAATGTTTGTTAGCGGTGGTCATTTTCATGCTAACCTGTTTGCTCATCTGTCTACATGTATTAAAGATTACCAATTTATGACTTCTGTGACTTTCCTTGGGAGATATTTCTCTGTGAATCCCTCACATTTCTGCATGTCTTAGAGTGAGACAATTATTGCCTTTTATTCAGAAATATTCTTTCAAGGACTTTTGTATAGAAAAGAGCTTTGGAATAAGAGTTAGTTTATCCCTACAGTATAAAGGACAGTCCTGTTTATTGCCCTTTAGAAAAGATTTGGGTTTCCTAACTTCAGAATTATTTCACAAACTCACTGTTTATGAACCCATCTATGTGGACCGAACCCAAGTCATCCCCACGGGACTTTGGAGTAAAAGAAACTGGTATCAGTTTGCTCATGACCATGCTACTTTCTATGCTGTGAGTAATAAAGTCCTTTATTTTGACTTACACATCTTGTGTCTTCTAGCATCATCCACGCAACAGTACTGGGCTAAGTTGTGAGCTTTAAAGTAGGGGAAAAAACTCAGTTCTTAACAATTCTTGAAACCTTGCATTTGATTATCATTTAGATAGTTATCATTTATTAGTAACTATGATGAATACTGTGGTGCTTTCTTTACTCTCTTCTATGCTCATCACTGCATCAAAGATGAAATATCTGAATGCCATAGAGAGACAGTCTGTGACACTCTCCTCCTAAATTGAAACCAACAATATGCTTTTGATAATAAAAAAAGGAAACCGCTATATTTTAATACATTCTTTTCATCTTAAAATAAGACCCTATATGCACATTACATTTCTCTTTAAATACATCAGTAAAGTATTTTATTCTGATTGAGTGTAGCTTGTGTATTTATTCTCTCTGACCTCTAAACTGACCCGAGAAAGGACCTGGAATGAAAATGAGGATGAGAACATCAGCCTCAGCTGGCTATGGAGGGCAGATGATAAAGAGAACTTCAGTCTAGCCAAAGATTCCTGCATCTTCAGGAGATAGGGAATTTAGCAGGCAAAATTTATTGCCACGCTATAATTAAATCAACTTCATTCACTCATGTCAGAAACATAAAAGTTGAGATGCCTCAGGCCACATTGAAATACACAAAGAGGATGTTGATTAATTAAACTACATGAATAGGAGGCAGGAGAATTGTCCAAGTGTGACTCTGAGGCAAGGTAAGGCATCTTCGGCCCTAGGCAGATCTACGTTACATGCTGCACATGCAGTTATTTAAGGCACATGATCATCCTCTGCACTCGCACACTCTTGTAATGCTTCATTCCAACCCCAAAAAATAATGTTCGCATTAAGAATAGAAAATCTTGGCTATGTTGGGAAAATATAGGCATTGTCTTCTTATGATTGCAATTGTGGTGTATAATTTCCAATTCCTTATTACGTTAATCCCAATTCTCTTGTAAAAGATCAAGACTCATGGATTATTCTGGAGATTCCATCTATGCACCTTAACAAAACTAACATCACTGACCACATCCATTGCGTTTCTTTAAAAAAAAAAATTGGACCCAATTTTAAAAGTAAACAATTTTATTTTAAGTATATAAAACTTGAATCCTCTTCTGTTCCATAAATGTGTAAAATCTAAAAATCAGGCCTGCAATGATGTTAGTGTTAGAAATTTTTCTCTAGTCTTTTAAAAATGTTTATTTCATCTAATTCTGGGTATTAATTGAAATAACTTGTCTATTTCTTTAAAATCCAAATAATTATTTAATTTACATAAATTGTATTATCCTTTATTCATCCTCATTATCTTAGTGGTAGATATCACCTATAGGAAATATTCAAGAATTTTTCACTTAAGTGAAAAGTCTAGTTTTTGATGAGTGCATGTTTTTTAGCAGACTAGTCATATATTACACCCATTTATAAAAATTATTCTTAAAATACCAGAACAAAGTTTCCAAAAGAAAAATGATGGAAAGTTGAATATTTGGAACCAAAACAATATGTTAATCTTAAGTATTTACAGAGTATATTAAAAGGTCCATTTTTAATCTGAAGTATATGGATAAATATCTCAATTCTTAGAATGGAACATGTAGATATGTTAATAAAAAATTATAAGAAAACATTATCTGAAATCTTTTTTGAAGGAGTATGAGCATGTTGAGAGTCCTCTCTTATTGATAAATGAAAATGAGCATTTTGTTAAACTTAAGGGCAATTTTGGCAGATTAAAAAATACATTTGTAATCTTTGTTTGATATTTGTTATATAATAACAATAACAATAACAATATAGTAGTGAATGTTGATTTTACAATTAGAATACTTGAACTCGACCCAAAGATATCAAGGCAATTTACTCTAGCAAATTTTACCAACTTCACCTTTCTTACATCTGAACAGCCATATGTTTCCTCAAGCTGGTAATTCATATCTCTGTAGTCATCTATGTTTGTTTGAAATTTGAGTGACATCAACCTTCATATGTCCTGATCACCTTGTTGAAATATTTTGGTCTTAGAGTCCTTAGTCCATCTCAGATTCCAACCAATGCTTCTTGAAATAAAAAAAAATGTACATTAAACCAATGTTCTCGGTCTTAGTGTTCCATCAGTCTTAGTTTAATTAAAGGCAGATATGATATGATATGGAGTCAGAATACTTTTTTCATGAATGTATATTTGTTGAGAAATGGATTCACTTTGAGGCTCTTACAAAAGAACACCCTGTTAAAGATAGGCTAAAAAGATCTCCAATTTGCACGTAGACTCTTAGGAATTTCTTTATTTTAAAATTTGTATTCAACCTCATTTTCACCCACATGGGAAAGAAAAACAAAACACACACATCCAAACATATTTAAAAAACATTAAGCTAATCATTTCCTTGCTATCTTAATAGATTAGGTAGTTAGCTAAAGGGACGGATATAGTGAAAATTATACTATTAGTAATATATTAATAACAATATTTATATAACATTGACTATGTGCCAACCATTATTGTATGTATTTTACATACAATATTTTACATATATTAATTGTATGTATTTTTACATATATTAATTAATGTTAAAACCATCCTATGAGTTAAACACTAACATTACACCTGTTTTAAAGATTAGGAAATTGAAGAGTAGAAAGGTTAAGTAATTTAGAGATACCATTAGTGGCAGAGCCTAGGCCCTGTAATTCCAGAACTTGTGATTTTAATCACTACTTTATGCTGTTCAAGAATTTCATTTTCCAAAGAAGAAGCAAACAACACAATTAGGAAGAGGATTCACTCAGTTTTGAAATTCAATTCCATTTCACTCTCACTATGTATTTACATATACTATTTCTAGTTAAAGTTGGCCACTGGTCACAATGCAAGGGAATATTAAATCATAATTTTAAGGGAGATAAACATAAAGTATATTTCTATCAAGTAACACTCATAAGGAAAAGAGTCAGGACATATATAGAATATTGTTTTTATCTGCTAAATGAGTAAAAACTAACATATACTGAGAATTTACAATATTGCAGGTATGCTAAGTGCTTTACATGCAGTAGCTAGGTTACCCCTTGTTATCATCCTCTGGTGTAGGTGCTATTATCTTCACTTAATGAGTGTAGAAATTAAAGATCAGAGTGACTGAGGTGCTTACCCAAGTGTCAGCAACAAAATTTCAATCCAGATAGTACTACAACTGCTTCCAATGAAAAATGAATAAAAATTGTCAAGTTAGATGTCAAAAGGAAAAGTTATAAAAATAATAGGGCTATTGAAGATGGAAATGTCCATGCTGGAATAGATTTCAAATGTAATACAGTTTTTGAAAACCAACTAACAAGATAAAAATCAACCACAAACTATGATAGATATAAAGGAAAAGAATAAACAGCTATTATTTTCCCATTACTCCAGAGCTGGAAAGTGCTCAGGAAAATTAAGTGTCGATATGGCAAAGACAAAATTAAAGTTTTTTTTCTAAGCATAGACACAATTAACCTGTGAAAATGACTCATCCTGGATGGTAATGAAGCAGATAGGTTAGTGAAATTGAGAAAACATATCTGATTCACTATAATGGGATTTTCAGTTAGATCAAATCACACATTGTATTAGTCATCCTCAGTCAGGGCCTATGCTGATGAGCAGAAAGGGTCACATAAGAAAATCTTATTTTCCTCCAAGTCCAGAAGGGTCGTGATTAAAAAATATGATAATAGTAAACATTTACTTCATGTTCAAATGAGGGAATGGCATGTAGATGTGCCAGTGGTGTGTGAAGGCACAGTTCTGTCTCTAGTGTATTACTATGTACTGCTTTGCCCCATGGGTTGCAGTTCTCTACCTCATACCAGGGAGGGAAAAGAGACAAAGGTTTCCTTGGTTTCAAGAGCAGAAAAGGAGTTCCCGGTAATTTCTCATGCATTAGAAAGGTGAACTATCCTTAGGATGTCGTGAACAGTTCGGAAGGTGGTTCATAAAATGGCAAAAAGCAAGGGCAGGGCTCACCACAGGAATTAAAGATCTCACAGTTTTAAAGATCTCTATGCTGAGGATCACTGACTTGTATTTTTATTCTAATTCTGCCACTACTTATGTGATGAAGGACAATCAGCCTTGACTATAAAGTGTTGGCATTTCCCTTTCTGTAAAGCGTTTGAATTAGTTGAACTTGTATAAGTTTATATATTAATAATATTCCTTTGGATTATCACTGCCTGTATCTTACAGAAGGCTGTAATAGTATCCTTTGTAATGTAAGTCTAGGATATAGAGAAATATTTTAGTGTTTCTTTGAGAGTTACTGTTCATGCAGTTCCATGATGAAAGCCTGTTCTGGGCTTTCAGAGATGTGCTTCTGCTGGGCCTGTTCATCTCTTGGCAAGAGGGCATTCCCATTGTTTTATTTTTTATAAATAATTTTTTAAGTGTATCCATTAAAAAAATAATAGTTTATTTTTGAGAGACAGAGACAGAGTCCAGGGATGGGCAGAGACACAGAATCTGAAGCAGACTTGAGCCCCTAAGCTCTAGGCTCTAAGCTCTAAGCTGTCAGCACAGAACCCCACACAGGTCTCGAACTCTCCAACTGCGATATCATGACCTGAATCAAAGTCAGAAGCACCAACTGCGATATCGTGACCTGAATCAAAGTCAGAAGCTCAACCAACTGAGCCACCCAGGCATCCCAAAAATTTATCCAGTTTTGTGTGAGTGAGAGAGGGAGAGAGAACGTGCATGCATATGCACACAAATGAGGGAAAGGCAGAGAGAGAGGCAGGGAATCCCAAGCAGTCTCCACAGTGTCAGCACAGAACCCAAGGTGGGGCTTGACCTCATGAAACTGTGAGATCATGACCTAAAACAAAATCAAGAGTGGGATACTCAATCAACTGAGCCACCCAGGTGCCACCCCCTTATTATTTTGATTATTCAGATTACATATTGCAAGTTTGAATATGTTTACTTTTTGAACATAGTCCTTGTTCCTATTACTAGATTTTCCCCCTAAATAGTCTGTATCTATGTTCTGAGAACATTTACCCTTTTGTGCTCTCATCACTTACAGCAAGGGCAGGACTCACCAGAGGAATAATGCAGTTTTAAAGATCTCTACACTGAGGATAATGTGACTTGGATTTTTATTCTAATCCAACCACTTCTTGCGTGATAATAGACAATAAGCCTTCATTTTAAAGTGTTGGCATTTCCCTTTTTTTCACTTCAAAGTGTTGGCACTTCCTGTTTTTCTCCAGATCACTATTTCAATTAAAATATAGAGGATCTGCTGTTCACATAAAATGGAGTTCAAAGTAAAATTGAAAAATATTATGTGGAATGGTGATGTTTTCCAAAACAACCTATAAAGAATCCAAGAATCAGAATTCATTCCTCTTTAAATTAAACATTTTATTAAGTAGAACATAAGTAGTGGACACTGTTGTAAAATGTGTTGTTCTCTTGTTTTTACTTTTTACAGATCTTGATAACGTGGAAGGAATTGCTGTGGACTGGATCGGAAATAACCTTTACTGGACAAATGATGGCCATAGGAAGACCATTAATGTGGCCAGGCTAGAAAAAGCTTCTCAGAGTCGGAAGACTCTTTTAGAGGGAGAAATGTCCCATCCCAGAGGGATTGTGGTGGATCCTGTTAATGGGTACGTAATATTTGATTAGCCTAATAGGAGGAAGATATATATATATATATTTTTATATTTAGTTGTGGCAAGTTTGATTTAAATTCACACATGAATGGCCTGATTGGGAAAGCTACTCATTTAATGATTTTCTCTTACAGAAAATATGCTAACTAAATGTGTCAAAATACATTTAACTGAAATAAACAGATTATTTGCATAAAGGATATATTTACTTGATGTACTCAGATAAAGACCATACTTCTCCATTTTAGACTGCCTGACACCAAGATAAATAATCGATTGGAAGAATCAATCAATTTAATTTTTAAAGGGCATTAAAATTTAATGTATTCATAAAATAGCAAAGATTTTTATTTATATTTTTTGATACATTTACTGTGAGCCAGGCATTTTGTTAGATAGGTTCACTATACTCCTTTCCTTTAATTCTCACAATAATCCTTTGAATTAGTTGCAATTTTCATCCTTGATTTATAAAGAAGAAAAAGGTAATTGATTTGCAAAAGATCATTCAATTATTAAGTGACCAACTAGATATTTAAACTCAAGCAGTATATCCCAGAATTTACTCATAACCTCTATACTCCACTAATTTTTACTAGTCTAGGTTAGTAATCACATAATTTTAGCATAATCATAGTTTTCATAGAGTGAAATCATTTTGAGGTATGTACCACGTGTTTTAGGATGGAATAGTTTATGCAATACTCACATAAATTTATTTCCTTTTATTTGTATTCAGAGCTATTACCTGAACACAAACAACACTGTACATATAGAAATATTAAAAAAACTATGAACATTCCTAACAGAATGTCAGAATTAAATGAATAGATTACATATTTTAAAAGTGCAGTTGTTATATGTGACATTTATAACCCCATGTCTTATATTTCACTGTTTGAAACTAGCATCACAAAATGAACATACCTTACACCTTACTACACACATACAAAAAATACTTCATTGAATAGGAAACATGTGGCTTCCTTATAAACTGTGATCACCAGATTATAGTTCCTAGAATTGTTTGTGTTGAGAATAGCTCCAAACACAATTACGGTGCTTCCTTTGACTGACATTTAAACAGTGGCTGAACTCATTGTATGTGTTTTTATAAGACATAATTATAATTTCAGTGATTTTATGTGTGAATTCTGTAATTATCTGTCCTATTCCTGGCCTTTAAAACCAAACCATCTATCTGACCTTTAAATCAAGGCAATCTGAGAAACTATTTATTACACACATCTTCTACATCTTCCTGAAGCAAGATATCTTAAAACAGCATCTTTGTTCTCAGTATTCTGTTAGAGAAATACTTTGTGATAGTTAGAGTCTTCATGGTGTTCAGATGACACAAAAATGGAAGTCATAGAATCATATGATTTAGGAGGAAATTTAGAGGCCACTAGTCCCATCTCTCAATTCCTATTCAGGAATCTCATCCAGTATTTCTCTAATAGACAAGCATCCAACTTAGATTTGAAACCTATAGCATCTACATAGTTGACAGTATTTGGGGGCAACTCAAAGTGACTCATTGACGCAATATCTGCATCTCTGTAATATCTACTAGCTGACTCTGTATTTGCTCTAGTGCTACAAAGAATGACTCTTCTACCTCTTCCATCAGACGTTGTCTAATAGAACACTGCTATTATGCACCAACCTGAAAACCACATATATTTGTACACACACACACACACACACACAAACACACATTTTTTTTTCTCCTAGCAATATACTACACCAGACTTTTGCACTAGGTATACAGTGGTTAATAAAACAGGCATAACCTTAATCCTTATGAAGCGTCTTCTGTTGTCTATGAGGTGGAGGGTAGGTAGATAGAATGAGAAATAAGTGCCCAATGGGCAACTAACATAATTTCAACAGATCAGAATGGAGGAGGAAAACAAACGGGATGACATGATGGAGACTAACAGGTAGAAATTGATTTCAGTAGTTTGCTGAAAGGCCTGAGGAGGCATCATTTAAACCAAGATTTATTTGTAGAGAAGGACTTGGCAGTGGAGAGTGAGGGAAAGAGGATTTCAGATCAAGAAAATGGTGCATTTGAAGATCTTAATTTGGGTAAAAGCTTGAATGTGAGGAATGGCAACGAGGACAGTGGAGCTGCACCATTGATAACAAGGGGAGAAGTGACGGAGATGCACTTGTCCACCAGGATGACAGCTTTGTACTTTGTCTTTGGTGCAGGGTAAAATGTGGACCTGAGAATCAGATTTATATTTTAAAAAATCGACTCTGACTTTCCTGGAGAGAATGGATTGGAACATAGAAGTAGAATTGGGATCATGTGAATTTAATTGTCCCAATTATGATTGAGCATAATATAATTTTTTTTTTTTAAAAAGAAGAAACTTTAGTTTGGAAAAGTCCATTTAAAATAGCACAGTGTAACTTTATACAAAACATTACAAAATAAGACACTTGATTTATTAACATGTTTTTCTACCATAATATCTATTTGCAGCCATACACAGAAGGAGAGCATTACAGGTTTTCTCTACCATAATAGCCTATTAACAAAATTACTCATTCTAGAGATTTACTTCATCCAGAGATTTATAAACAATTACAGAATCGGTAATGAACATGTTCATTTAATTCTTTATTCAAATATACTATTAACTACCATGTAGGAAATCTAATGTGCTTGGTGTGCACGCACACACACATTACCTGTATTATAAAATAGAATGAAATAATGTTCTTCAAAAATACTTGAGGTTTTTAATTCAGAATTGAGCTTTACACAATGAATAGGATTTGCAGATAAGTAGATTTGGTCTCAGGGTCTCAGGATGTGCAGTCATAAGGTTAGTCCCTGTCCTTTGAAGGGACAGTGTAAATACTTGTTTAGAGGCAGGGACGTTAATGGCCATTTTGAGATGAGATAAGTTCATTAAGCCTAAAGCAGAGGGCATGTGAAGGAACATAGAGAATAAATTAGAAATATGCAGAAACCTTCAATGTTGGGATTAAAAGGTGGGATTTTCTTTTCTGACAACAGAGTAATCAGATGGTTTTGAGAATAAAAGTCACATTTTTTTAATTCATGACCTAGGAAGACAAGTGATAGCAATATGACAGGCATATGTGAACAACCTGTTAGGAGTTCCCTTTGAAAAGGGATAAGAGACAGACTGTGGCATTTGTAATAGGAACAGAAAAGAGACACTGGAAGAATACAGTTGGCAGGTCTCAACCGTTGTTGAAATGGGGATAAAGCTGGAGGAGGAATTGGTTATGATGGCATGTTTCTCAAGCTGATAGCTACAGGTGAATTCCCTCCATTCCAATAATTTCACACTTCATAATTTATGTCAATAACTTAGAAAACTGCATCTTCAGTTCTGACTCATCAAAATATTATCTGTAGTAAATGTGTCCGAAGCTGAGCACATATTTTCCCTCAAACATGATCTCCAGTATCCCTACCTCAACTAATAGTACCTGCTCTCTAGTTAACTGCTAGATGTTATGGCAACACTAAATTGAGTTTTTTAACTGTGAAATTTATGGCAGAGAAGTGCTTAAGTATTTAAATATTTCTAGGGTCCACTACATAATACTGTTTAATTGGGGTACATCATTAACATCAATAGTCCAAGCTTAGTGCTGTAGGATACAATTATGAATAAGAAATAATCCCTGACCTTAATTATTTAAATTTTTAATTGAAAGCATATGACATGTGACACGTCAAATATAATACAGGGCATAAGTGCAATAAATACTATAAAATAACTAAAAAATGTCACTAGGAAACAATGGAAAGACCTTATTTTGACAGAGAGGCTAGAGATAGACTTCATCAAATAATTGTATTTGAACAGGAGTTGAAAAATAGAGGTGCAATTTTTCTTGCCATATTAGCAGAAGGCTCGCTTAATCTAATGTTTATTTAATGAATACCCAAGTCACACATATAAAAATAATTTATATTAGTTTCTGCTTTCTATTGTTCCTATTTTCTGTGTTTAGGAATCATCACATTTCATACTGATTATAAGTCTTCTACAATATAACTTTTCATTGCATAATGAAATTGATAATCACATACGTAGCTTTTGTTACATTGGCACTCTTATTTAAATATTTATCTTACATTTTATTTGAATAAAGATTATCTTAGATAATGGATCAGATCACGACAATTTCTTCAAATAGCAAAACAACATAAAATATGCTTGTGTTATCCAGAATTACCCATACTTGTGTCTGCATGTATGTGTAATGTGGGTTGGAGAATCAAAGAAAAAGAGTGTCACTATGGTCAAAAGAAAAACTAGAGGGGAAGATAATTGCAATTTTAACAAGTTGTAAATTAGCAACAACAATAAAACTGCATTGACTAACCATATTTAATATTTCCAGAAAGTATTAACAGAAATATAAAAAGTTGCATATTTCTCATTCGCATCCTCGATTTATGCAGTTGAAGTCAACCACTTATACCAAACTAGCATAGGACTAGAGCAACTAGAATCACTGCTTCATTTGTTCCTAATTTTGTCCCAATATTGAGACCACTTGAAGAACATGCTGGATGCAAGCAAGATAAACATATTTCCGTGCTTATTTCTAGGATTAGAATGTATTTTGACTTAATAAAATTCACCAATATCAATAATTTTCATGTCTAAAAGGACATATCAACGTAATTGTAAACTGTCACGGGAATTTTAAACACTTGAACTGGAACAAAATAATGCATGGTGTGTTATATCCTCACTTGTTCCAAATCTTCCTGTTTAGATCTCAATAGGATTTTTAGTCATGGATACAGATTTTTCCCAAATGACCTCTGAAATTCTTTAGGGTCCACAAAATGTGGAAGGAAGAGGATCTACTACGGACATTTTTAAGGTCAGCAGCTTAGAAAAGCTTTAGAGCTTTATAAAGTTGTATATGAGGCAACTGAATTGAAACCTACACTTTAATTAATAACTACGGAACTTTCACATGACCCTAGAATAACACATGTGGAGGGTTTTAACCTTAATCATGAAGGAATTGGAACATTCCCTCAAGGCCCCCTCTCCCACTATTATAGCTTACACAAAAGACTTGTTTCTAAAGGCAGAAGCTTTTTTTTGAGATAGAAATTAAAGCTCAAAATCTCAAGGTCAGTCAACCTGATGTTATTAAACTTATGTGCAGCTAAATCATCTTCTGTGGATTTTGAGGTAATAATAAGCAGCAATAAAGCATAGATAATTTGCATCAGGAAGACAAATTAGGCTTGACCAGATAAACCCAGTATGGTCATACTTTTTAGTACAAAGGTAATCCAATTGCCTGTCTTACAAAAATAATAATTCATCTGAGATTAAATAAAGCCTGGAGTAAATCATTAATAGCACCATGCATTCTCATGTCAGTCAATCTGCTTTTCAATCACACAATTGATTGTATGTTTTATGAAATGGGCAACATTTAAAAATAGTAACACCTCAAAGATCAATTTCCAAACTTGGTACCGACACCAAAGAAAATCAATATTTGGTACTTACTCTTAGATTAAACAATGAATGAGGCCAGTAATTATGGTCATCGTGGTAGTGGTTTTCTCTAATGTGTCTAAATGGACTGGCTTCACTGAACACATCTGTACTTCCCTGAGTACCTCACAGATGGTGCCCTCCCTTTGGCAGATGAGCATTTGGTTGAAAAACAAATCAGAATGTAGTTAGATTTTATGGAAGTGCCCAGGCTGAAGAAGGCTCCCTCTATAAGGTGGCTCGTTGGAATAACATGTGTGCACTCTCGTTTGTAATGTCTTAGTTGGATGTATTGGACAGACTGGGAGGAAGATGAAATAGATGACAGCGTGGGAAGGATCGAGAAGGCCTGGATGGATGGCTTCAATCGGCAGATTTTTGTGACTTCAAAGATGCTGTGGCCAAACGGTTTAACTCTGGACTTTCACACCAACACATTATACTGGTGTGACGCCTATTATGATCATATTGAAAAAGTGTTTTTGAATGGAACTCACAGGAAGGTAAAAGACAAATGCTGCTGTTTTTTTTAACTCACAGGCTGCTTCTTCACAGAGCCTTGTTGTGCTGTGTTAAAAATACTTTCAAGTTTATTTTTACCCCTCTGAGGTGGCTGCCAGTAGTCTCTGTGGGGTGGCTAAAGGAGGCTGAGCATTAAGTAGTGCAGCTGGCACTTGCCTCCGGGAGACCAAGGCCAGCTCACTGTGGTATGCCAGGATTTGTGGGATTTTAAAAAGAAGCTCTCAGGATATCAGGGCTGTTTTAAAACGCAGTTTTTCTACATTATTGATGAGTTTGCTATGACCGAGCAACCAACTCTATTCAAATATCTTTAATATTTGCAGCTGAAAATTAACCTATATATTATGAAAAAGTAATTATAGTGCATTTATTTGAATAAAGAACTTCATGACATTGGAATTGAAACTGAACTGAACTTCAGGGTTATTGCTGTGAATAAACATCAACTTCCTCTTGCCTCTTTTGGTAAGACCATTGCAAAGTGATTTTTAAATTCTTGGGGAAATTGAAGATCGAGTTGATTGTCTGACAGAGGCAGTGTTGACAAAACATCACCTCTACTTTTCATCTTATAATAACCTGCATGCATATAACATTATGAACTGACTTCACCTGTTAGTTAAATAACAGAAAATGGAATGCTAGAAATTATCAAAATGCTTCCGTTGATAAGATAATAATAGTATGATACCATACTTCCTTCTTTTTGGAAAGGAAGATTGCGCGATGGGCCAAGCCTCCTCATTATGAATTCTGTTTGACAAATAAATATTACATTAATCAGCTAAGACCATTTCAATCATTGGTTGACTCTAACCATGCTTTTAATATTTTTCCCCAATAGTAAAATTGATTGGCATTTAACCTAATGTCACATACTTTAAGAGGTGCCAAGTAAATATTTATGATTCCTTTGAAGGGATTGATATATACACCATGTAGATAACATTTTAATGGCTAGCATATTTTAACATTCATGGATGTGACAAAATAAAAGTAAGAATCTGTCTCGATTATTCAATATATGAAAATGTGATATGAAGAATAAAGATAAAAGTAGCAAAAATGGAATTTCCAACCCCACATTATTTAGATAAGTTCAATTCTTTAATGTTAAGTGGAGTACAAAATTATTTTTCATACTGTATACAGTATCATTTTATAAATGGTGAAAGGTGGAAAGGTAGTATGTTCGGAGGTGTTACTCCTTATTCCTCTTCTACAAACCTACATGAGAAAACAGCACTTATCACATGAGTGCTCCAGTTAAACAACAACAAAATGCCAACTAGAACATAAAGGATATACTAAGAAAATCAAAACTGAAGTTAGTGAATCTTGTTTAGCTACTTACTACTAATAAATGTTTCTGTGTTCAAAATTAAAATCTTTACCTCCCTCCCTGTCATTTCCTAGATGTCTTCAATTTGCATTAGCCCAATTAGGTAGGAGAATCCCTTTCACTCCCAATTTTGTAAGACTCTGTTTTATTCGTTGGGTATTGGATAAGCAATATCACAATATTCATAATGACACTGATTACTCAGATCAGTTTCTGTTCCAGGTTATGATACTGGAATATCATAAAGAACAGAGACAAGGGAGTGTCAGGCAGTCCTTTTAATGTTTGCACTTTGTGACCATATGAGTAATGTCGTATATGAGAGCATTTGAATGGATGAAATACAAATGGAGTCTCCCTAAAATAACATGTTCTAAAAATAGGAAAATATGCTCACATTGTGAAATCCATTTTTCAAATATACTGAAGGAAAATATATTAAGATGTTAGATCATTGTGTTTTATACTTATTTGAATGTCATTTTCTCTAAATAGTTATGTTTCTAAAGGTCAGTTTAGATTTTTCACAATGTGTTTATATTTTACAGATTGTTTACAGTGGGAAAGAGTTGAACCATCCTTTTGGACTGTCGCATCATGGGAATTATGTGTTCTGGACTGATTATATGAATGGTTCCATTTTTCAATTAGATTTGGTAACGAATGAGGTGACTTTACTGAGACACGAAAGACCACCCCTGTTTGGGCTTCAGATTTATGATCCACGGAAGCAACAAGGTATTAAAAACCATATAAAATTGCTTCTGAATTTTACATAAAATAATACTTCACAGTATTTGCAAAAGCTTTTATTTTGACAGTGTTACTGATGTTTTATTATAAAAGGTGTCTAGTCACTCCAAAGTCAATCAAATCTTGGACTTTGTCGCCATAAACATTTATTATTTATTGTTCAAAACAGCCTAAGCAAGTAACGGGGAATTTTATTTGAGTGAAGCTCAAGGTTTTCACCCAATGCTTTCTTTTTCATGTCCTTTTCACAAAAGAGGTATTTAAAGTATTTAAAGTAAAAAAAATGCACTTAATGTTTTTCAAGAGTATTGTGAGAAGTGAGAAAAACTTTTAGTGGGAATGGAATGTTATTTGAAAATATTTTAAAATATGTGATAAATGAAAAGAGTTTTGCAAACTGCATCTTACTGTATTTATCTGATTAGTTTCATATTGATATAAAGAATGTTTAATTATTTTAAAGGGTATGAAAGTGAAATAATCTACCACGGTATGCGTGTCTACTTAAAGTTACATAATCTCATTGTGTATTTTATCTACATGAGTTACTAATATTTATTAGGCCATCTACAAATTGCATGACTCAGAATTTAGGTATTAAGGAAAGAAAAAAGCTTAGTAAATTATGTGGAAGACTTTTTGTTATGAATCTAGATAGTAACTTTTTCTTTTATTTAGAGATATTCTTGTGGAAGTTAAATGAACATACATTTCAATAAATTTATGCAACATGTGAGAGAAGAAATACCTGGCTTACTGTAAAATGGACTTGGGCTTAAATCCAGGTTCCAACACTTTTTCTTCTGAAACTTTAGACATACCATGAAAGATTTAACAAAGAAATGTTTTCTTCATAAAATTCCCGTAAGAATTAAATCACTGTTGTGATTACTTAGAGCAGTGCCACCCACACATTTTTAATTAATTTCTTCTTATCATTTCTCTATAAGGAGGCATATTTTTAATGTTTCCTTCCATAGAAGAATGTTAAGTAAATATTCAAAGGAATAATGTGTCACAATTAACAAAGCACATGCCTCTAATAAAAATATATGGAACTTATTGCTATGTTTCATGAGGAAATATACCTGGTGTTCTAGACGATCCCATTGACATATAATTGTTCAGAGCTATCTCTTAGATGGACAAAGCTTTTAAAGTGCTTTATAAAAATTTTCAATTAAAGGCACATTAAAATGGAAATCTAGCCTTAATTACTCACCTGTTTATACAACCTTTATTGTAGAAACCATTATGTTCCATCTTACTGAGAGAATGTGTTTGGGCAAATTGATTATTTTTCATAAACTTAGGTGAAAAAATCAATTATTCTTAGATTCCTACCCAGTCTTCTGGTAGCCAAGGATTGACTGTTAGTTAGCCAAATCTTTTGAATAAGTAATATAGTATGGAAAGGATGCTGGACAACATATTTTTTGTTTAGTCAGTAGACATTGAAATTGGATAACTGACTTAGCACCTAAATTTTTAATATTTTTTTCCTAAATTAATCAAAGTAAGTAAAAAGCTCTCAGATGTTCAAATACAGACATGTTATCTTACCATGTTATAATTTCAGTGAAAATTATGAGAGAGAAAATGGTATTTCTCTTTATAATTTGTGAACATTAAATATTAATATTTAGAAACACAATCAGTGGTACACAAACTTGGTTATATACTGTCTTGTTAGACTATTTTTCTAAGAATAAAATAGCTGCATTTGAATAAAAAATCAATTTCCTCCATAGGGACAGATCACTATTTCTTCATGGAATGTAATAAACTAGTATTATATAGCCTTATATTTTCTCTCTCTGAAAAACTATAGTATATGATTGTTTACATTGTATAAACTTTTGTAGTATTTATACATGTATCTGTGAAAAAAAATATATATATATACACACAATAGATACTAACACACACACACACACACACACACACACACACACACACCACCCCTCAGAAATACCATGAGTAATATTCAGGAATGTCATTAATGTACCATCTAAACTCTTTTAGACTTGGTGTCAGAAAATTAGTCAGCTAATTTGACCTCTCCAGATCAGAAGAGACTCTTATCAAATTACTTGCTAATAAAGCAGCTAATTTCAGGAAGGTAGATATATAATCACACTAAACAGAAAGCTACCCCTAGAAATGAATTCCTAAGTAATGCATAGGGATTTAGAGCCAAAACCTTTTTTTTTTTGTTTGTTTTTCTTATATGCTACTGTTGTTTCTTCTGATTTAATTAATAAACTTTAATTCTTTTTCACTTATATTAGATATCTAGAAAAATTTTTATAATCCTCTCCTGAAATTCCTCATATAAAGTAGAACAATTGTATACTACAAACATACTTTACCTGTTTATTCTCTAGGTTCAGAAGCACACTTTTATTTTTCCCCATGTTTAAGAGAATGAGATCATCAAAACTAAGTGCAATATCTAAAAAGGGTTGATGACTAGTTTCCTATATAGAATTAAAAATAATTGATTAGCTTCTATGTTAAATATATGAAATTTATTAACTAATAACTAATTCTAACTTCCAGGAGATGGGTCAAACATTATTTAAGTCTCACGAGAGATGTTTAATGTAGATACTATAGATTCCTGTTGTGCATATGAAAATCCCAAGGATCAGGCACGTGTAGCCCTTTGCCCTCAGGAAACAATGAGCCAGGGATAAACTGAGATTCAAATTCAGGTTTGTCTAACCACAAAGTGTCTTCATGTGATTAATTTATGTGGCCAATTTTATGAAAAGTATATAACTACTATACATTTACAGTTTATTTAGCTCTGAGAGAGACAGAGAGGCAGAGAGAGAAGGAGATAGAGAATTCCAAGCAGGCTCTGTGCCATCAGTGCAGAGCCCAATGAGGGATTCTAATTCACCAACAGGTGAGAACATGACCTGAGCCAAAATCGAGAGTTAGACACTTAACCAACTGAACCAGCTAGGCACCCCATATAACTACTATACTCTTAGATAGAAGGAAACGAGTATGTCTTTTCTGCCGTCATTGTAGTTTTGTCATTGATAAATACATGCAAATCTTTTTTATATATAAAGTTCTTGACTACATTCTACAACCCAGCATTCAGAGATTTTATATTACAAAGCACTAGTATAAAGACACAGTAATCTTGAATTAATGCATGACATGTTCATTAACATTACTGTGTAGGTTTAGTAAGATATTTATTTATTTTTGTTATTTTCTAATGCCCATTTCTATATATTTTTATTTTTTTAATTTTATTTTTTATTTTTTTAAATATTTACATCCAAATTAGTTAGCATATAGTGAAGCAATGATTTCAGGAGTAGATTCCTTACTGCCCCTTACCCATTTAGCCCCCCCCAACCCCTCCAGCAACCCTCAGTTTGTTCTCCATATTTATGAGTCTCTTCTGTTTTATCCCCCTCCCTGTTTTTATATTATTTTTCTTTCCCTTCCCTTATGTTCATCTGTTTTGTCTCTTAAAGTCCTCATATGAGTGAAGTCATATGATTTTTGTCTTTCTCTGACTAATTTCACTTAGCATAATAGCCTCCAGTTCCATTCACGCAGTTGCAAATGGCAAGATTTCATTCTTTTTGATTGCCAAGTAATACTCCATTGTGTGTGTGTGTGTGTGTGTGTGTGTGTGTGTGTGTGTGTGTGTGTGTATCACATCTTCTTTATCCATTTATCCATCAATGAACATTGGGACTCTTTACATACTTTGGCTATTGTGGTAGTGCTGCTAAAAGACATAAATAGACACTTCTCCAAGGAAGACATCCAGATGGCCAACCGACACATGAAAAAATGCTCAACATCACTCATCATCAGGGAAATATAAATCAAAATCACAATGAGATACCACCTTACACCTGTCAGAATGGCTAACATTAACAACTCAGGCAACAACAGATGTTGGCAAGGATGCGGAGAAAGAGGATCTCTTTTGCATTGTTGGTGGCAATGCAAGCTGGTGCAGCCACTCTGAAAAACAGTATGGAGGTTCCTCAAAACTAAAAATAGAACTACCCTACAACCCAGCAATTGCACTCCTAGGCATTTATCCAAGGGATACAGGTATGCTGTTTTGAAGGGACACATGCACCCCCATGTTTATATATTTTTTTTCTAATGTTTATTTTTGAGAGGGGGAGAGAGAGAGAGAGAGAGACTGCAAGCGGGAGAAGGCAGAGAGACAGTCAGACACAGAATCTGAAACAGGCTCCAGGCTCTGAGCTGTGCACACAGAGCCAGATATGGGGCTCAAACTCACAAACCGTGAGATCATGACCTGAGCCAAAATCAGACAACTAACCGACTCAGCCACCCAGGTGCCCCAAGATTTATATTTAGTGGTAGGGTCATCATCACAAATTGTATCTTTCCAAAATTTCCATTTTGGAAATAATCACTACCAAAAAATAACCCAGAAGGCTAATTAAGGCCTTAATGCAGTCAACATGCATGTGTTCATGCACACACATGCATGCATCCCACACACAAAGTAACTTCAAAGCAAGGCAAATTTTCAATGAGCATATAACTCTACAAGAGAGAAAGGACACATTTTATCCTTTCCTCTGATTGATTGACATTATTCAAAGTTGACTCCTCTGAAATTATCCTAGGTGAAATCAGTGTCTGAACTTAGGATCCCACTTTACTGGGTTTTTTTTCAACTTTTAGGATGAATGCAAAGTCTAATTTCTCTTCCAAACTGTAAGTCAGACTGTCTATCCATCCAATAGGAAAAACAAAATCTCCATTAGTTTATATATTTCATATTAGGTATAGAGACTTCTTACTTCACATATGATAAAACTTGGAGAAGTAAAGAGTCTAAGAAGCATGTAGAAAAGGGGATTTCTTCCCTCCTATCCTTCTGATGAAAATTTAGATAAAATATAACAGTAGTATTCCTTTGTGGTGACGATTTATGTATTTTGTTACTTGCTAGAAATAAAAGATACTTTATTAACAAATGTTAAGTTACTAAAGTTTGTAAACACTTATATTTTATTATTTTGAGTATAGCTGACAAATTGTTACGTTATTTTCAGGTGTACAACTTAGCGAGTTGAGAAGTTTATATACATTATGCTGTGTTCCCCACAAGTATAGCTGTAATCTGTCCCCTAGCATTGCTATTGAAATATCATTGGCTGTACTCCTTATGCTCTGCTTCTTATTCCCATGACTTACTCATTCCATAACTGGATGCCTGTATCTCCCTTTCCCCTTCACCCATGGTCCCAACCCCCAACCTCCTCCTATCTGACAACCATCAGTTTGTTCTCTGTATTTATAGTTCTCATTCTGCTTTTTGTTTATTCATGTTTTAAAGATTCCATTTATGAGTGGAATCATATGGTACTTGGTTTTCTCAGTCTTATTTATTTCACTTAGCATAATACCCTTTAAGTCCATTCATGTTGTTGCAAATGGCAAGATCTCATCCTTTTAATGGTTGTGTAATATTCCAGTGTGTGTGTGTGTGTGTGTCTGTGTGTGTGTGTGTGTGTGTGTGTGTGTGTGTATGTGTGTAGATCATATTTTTCTTATCCACTTTTCTGTTGATGGACATTTAGGTTGATTCCATTCTTGGCTATTATAAATAATGCTGTAATAAACATGGGAGCATATATCCTTTCAAGTAATTAAGCACTAATATTTAAAAAAAATTTTTTTCAACGTTTTATTTATTTTTGGGTAGAGAGAGAGACAGAGCATGAACGGGGGAGGGGCAGAGAAAGAGGGAGACACAGAATCGGAAACAGGCTCCAGGCTCTGAGCCATCAGCCCAGAGCCCGACGCGGGGCTCGAACTCACGGACCGCGAGATCGTGACCTGGCTGAAGTCGGACGCTTAACCGACTGGGCCACCCAGGCGCCCCAAGCACTAATATTTTAATATAAGGTTGTGAAATGTTTTCATATATCATCTACATCTTTATTACTGTTCTTTGAGAATTGTAATATGCCTTTAAATAATCTACCTTGAAATGCAATGTATGTAGACAGGGTATATGCGTACTTACCTGCAAATGAGAAAAGCCCCTTTATCTTCTTAAAATGGGCTTAAAAGCCCCTTTATCTTAGGTACCTTCCATACAGGTACCTTGTATCTGCACACCCAAATGATTGTTTCTGTCATATTGCTAACTAAAATTCATTCATTCACTCATCAACTAAAATTCATTCATTCATTCATTCATTCATTCATTCATTCATCAACTAACTAATATTTATCAAACACTCGTCTGTTCAAGACTCTATAGGGGGTAGAGTAATTCCACTTCTCTTAACTAACATATTAGGTTTGGAGGGAAAGACAAAGATTTTGGCCCAGACAGACCACTATCTTGAACTTATTTTTAAAAGATACTCCTTATTTGTTTTCCTTCATTATTTGATTTTTTCAAAAGTAATTACTTCCAAAGTAATTTAATCTAGGATTTCATTTTGTTGTTTTCATTGTGTTATTTCTCTGTCCTTTATTGATTTAATTTTATTTTGTCATATATAAAAGAGTTAAGAGTATAAGAGCATAAATTTTAGATTAAAAAATCCTTGTTTTCAATTATTTAGCAATAATTATAATAAATAATCCTTATTCTACTTTATTTGTTTTTAATAAGGACTATTTATTTCTAGACATTAGAAAAGTCATTTAAACCCTATCTCTTCAGTAGTCACATTTGCATATGAGATAAGCCTACCTTAAAAGCTTATTATTCGGGGCACCTGGGTGGCGCAGTCGGTTAAGCGTCCGACTTCAGCCAGGTCACGATCTCGCGGTCCGGGAGTTCGAGCCCCGCGTCGGGCTCTGGGCTGACGGCTCAGAGCCTGGAGCCTGTTTCCGATTCTGTGTCTCCCTCTCTCTCTGCCCCTCCCCCTTCATGCTCTGTCTCTCTCTGTCCCAAAAATAAATAAACGTTGAAGAAAAAAAAAATTAAAAAAAAAAAAGCTTATTATAAAAATTGAATTAAATATATGGTATAAGTAACAAACAAATAAATAAATAAGGTAACTATTCCTGACATCGATGCACTGTGAATTTTCAAAATGATAGCTATTGATTGTTAATAGGCACTCATTCATTAATATTGGTATATACTTTTTTTAATGTTTATTTATTTTTGAGAGAGAGAGAAAGAAAGCATGAGCAGGGGAGGGGAAGAGAGAGAGGAAGACACAGAATCTGAAACAGGCTCCAGGATCTGAGCTGTCAGCACAAGCCTGACGTGGGGCTCAAACCCACAAACCACAAGATTGTGACCTAAGCCAAAGTTGGATGCTTAACCAACTGAGCCACCGAGGCACCCCTGTGTATAAAAATTTTAATGTTGTTTGTCATTAAATCATATTTTTAAGAGAATATTTTTACATGAAAAGTTTTGCAACCTGCTAGAAATTCAATAAAAACTGCCACATGAGCTGTATCTGAAATATGTTGAAGTAAACTGAAGAATATATATGATTTAGGCAATTCTCATGAGAGATATGAAATTATTCAAATTAATTTAGATTTTGGATTTCTATCATGACAAGAGAAATATCACTTCCTCTTTTTTTAATGTATAGAATTCATTGAAAGGGATATATTTAAAAGTTCAAGTAATGGTAATTTATTTTTAAATACTTAAATTTCATATTGAATAAGAAAAGTAAGCACGAATCATGCTATTGAAAAAATAATAATGTGATATTTAGCATATATTTTCTTTTAAGGTTTTATTTCTTTTTTTTTCTTTTTTTTTTTCTTTTTTTTTTTTTTAACGTTTATTTATTTTTGAGACAGAGAGAGACAGAGCATGAATGGGGGAGGGGCAGAGAGAGAGGGAGACACAGAATCGGAAACAGGCTCCAGGCTCTGAGCCATCAGCCCAGAGCCCGACGCGGGGCTCGAACTCCCGGACCGCGAGATCGTGACCTGGCTGAAGTCGGACGCTTAACCGACTGCGCCACCCAGGCGCCCCTATTTATTTTTGAGACAGAGAGGGGCAGAGCATGAACGGGGGAGGGTCAGAGATAGAGGGAGACACAGAATCGGAAGCAGGCTCCAGGTTCTGAGCTGTCAGCACAGAGCCCGACGTGGGGCTCGAACTCACAGACCATGAGATCATGACCTGAGCCGAAGTTGAACGCTTAACCGACCAAGCCACCCTGGCCCCCATAGCGTATATTTTCAATATGAAAATGTGACATGATATACTGCTTTCAGTACTTCCTTTTTACTGTTTTAAATTCTTCATATATTTCTCAAAATATTTTGATTAAATCAAAATTTCAATAATCTGAATGTTACTAAAGTAATGAATATACAGTTTGGCTGTACATAATATTCATAATATATTGAGAACACCTATTTCCCTATGAAGTATTACATTTTTAGTCTATGGTTATGGAAGAAGCATGGCTGTATCTGAACACTACTTAAAAAAATTGCTACATCTCTTGGTACCTGGGTGCCTCAGTCCATCAAGCAACCAGCTCTTGATTTTGGCTCCGGTCATGATCTCAAGGTCATGAGATGAAGCCCTGCTTCGGTCTGTGTGCTAAATGTGGAGTCTGCTTGGGATTCTCTCCTCCCCCCCTCTCTCTGCCCCTGCCCACCCTCCACAAAATAAATAAATAAACTTTAAAAGAAAAATTTCTACATCTCTTGTTGGAAAAAGTTTGAACTAAGCTTCATTATCCTCTGAGTTCAGAAATCGATACTAAAACCTGAATTATTAGTTTCCATAGCTTTCAAGTATATTTTTACCTTTTATAAACATGCAAAATTTAATTTACTTCTCAGAATAATGAAAAGAAATGAATATATAATTCAGATTGTTTCTTGCAATCTGTAGACACACAAAATAATCTATGAGAATGAGTTAAATATTTATTGTATATAGCACCATTTTGAAGTTTTTTTGTTGTTGTTGTTTTTAAAGTCATGCCTTAATATTCGCTATATAGCACACCTAACCCAGTACAATAGTCTCATCTGTCACACCAGTCACATTTTTGGGCACTGTGCTTCAACTGCCAATACAACTTTAACGATTACATTATTTTAGTGTCGTCATTCTAAGTAATTAAAAACTGTTTTTTAGTGTTTGAGTTAGAGTTTCTGATATAATCAAATGTTACTTACTGATACCTTGAAAACTGCAACATAACGTAAAATAGCCTGGACATTTACTTTGCCAATTAGATTGCTAGTGTTATAGACTTCTTTGTAACATTATGTAGGTATATATAGAAGTAAATATGCTTTTTTTCTTGCCTTTCCGTCTTCTAGGAATAAATGTCATCAAAATGATGATTACCCAGATTGTATATAATCTCCAACCCTTTCAAAATTTTATGTCAGGTTTATCTTATTTTCCGAGGGTGTCTCACAGATGTTTATGGATAATACCTTTGCGAATCTCCCCTGCTTTATTGATATCTATTGCTTACCTTATCAGTGCTTCTGCTGGTTAGGTCTACTGGGATGGTCCACTGGGACAACACTTCTACCCTTGTGCGTTATACATTCTACTGGCACTACAAGACCATTCATTTTTAAAGTTTCATAGATAAAACCTGTGTTTCTTGCACTCATCAATGCACTAACATGTCAATGTGCTCCTTGAACAAGAGGGAAGTATATTCCACTCCTTTCCCTTGTGCTCATTTGCTTTCTGTTCACTTAATATCCAAAGTCACATTCTAAGTGTTAATGATCTAATTTATAAAGAAATCAGAATTGAATATACCAGGCCTAATCTGCTATCCTGGAAAGACATCATCATGTCCTGTAACCTTGCTGTCTCCTGGTACTTATCTGCACACATACCTCTATATCTTCAACCAACATGAAAATTCCTTTTATCTCCCAGTGTGTCATATATTTTTAAATGTTTCTGCATTTTACTTAGTGTTCAGAAGATATCCTGACTACATTAATGAATATGTAATATACATATGCTTGTATATGTGTACATTCTTATGCCTACATACATATCTTAGAAAGAATGTGAACCTTAACGTGGCTAATTTTGGATGGAATCACAGTTCTCTGACACATTCACTTCCCTCCTCTTACAGGGGACAACATGTGCCGAGTAAATAATGGGGGCTGTAGTACACTGTGCTTAGCCATTCCAGGAGGCCGAGTATGTGCATGTGCCGACAATCAACTTTTAGATGAAAATGGGACAACCTGCATATGTAAGTTTTCTTTGTGTTTTTGTATTTGTTACACTTATTGTTTGTCCATATATTTTTGAAGAACAGAAGCATATGAAACCAACGGGGGAAAAAATCAAACTTGGAAAGAGAAATTCAGATAATCACTTAGGTATAATTCTTTTTAAACTACAAATAATTAACTGAATTAATTTAATTTAAAAAGATGACCAGTGATGAAGTTTTCCAGAGTATTTATCACTGCTGAATAATAGTTTAGTAAAATATATATGCCACAGAAGACAGTATTTCATAAAATAGGGAACCTCACTGTTAGGAGCTACAAAAATGTGTAGCTGTTAGTTATATAGATGATAGTTGATGCACATTGTAAGACCTTCAACTAAATAGTTAATAAGGTTGATTATCTATCTTTGTTGTGAAGTCAAAAGAAGCAGACAAAAGAAGAGACCTAGGGAAATCCTAGACTTTATCAAAATAGTGAATTAGTTGGATTAATTGACCTGGATTAAAGGCATTTTATTAACTTTTACTGACTGTCCTCAGTTTGTTGCATCTTGTTATTCTCATGTGGCCCTTTTGATATTTGTTCTGTCTATACATATCAAGTCCCTTGCGACAATAATAGGAGCAATGATATGTATGTATTGAATACTATATAAATGCCTATGGAATGATTTGAATTTGTTGCATGTTACTCATGATTCTCCAGAAAAACAGAACCAATAGCATGTATGTGTATAGAAAGAGATTTGTTATGAGGAATTGGCTCATGCAAGTATGGAGGCTGACAACTCCCCACATTTGCAGTCAGCAAGTTAGAAACTGAGGAGCACCAATGGCGTAGTTCCAGTCCAAATGCTGGTTAGGCTGAAGACCCATGAAGAGCAGCCAGTGTTTTATTTGGAGTCTTAAGCCAGGGGAAAAAAAAAAACAAAACAAAACAATGTCCCAGTTCAAGGCAGTCAGGCAGGAAGAATCCCTCTTATGTGCAAGAAGGTAGGCCTTGTCATTCAATTCAGGTCCTTCAACTGACTGGATGAGAACCACTCACATCTGAGAGGGTGATCTGCTTAATATAGTCTATAGATTCCAATGTTAATCTCATGTAAAACACTCTGACAGACACACCCAGAATAATATTATAGCCTTTACAGCCTACTCAACTTGACACATAAAATTAACTGTCACAAATTGTTAAAGAATACACAAATAAATGGATTTTTCCATCAGTGATAATGATTGTCTCTGGGGAGGCAGGAGAAATAAGTATAATGAAGAAGACTTCAACTTAACTGAAATATTTGATTTCTTCTTCTGAAGAAATAATGTGAATAAAGGATTTTTTAAAGTTTTTACTTATTGATTTTGAGAGAGAGACAGTGCAGGTATGAGTGGGGGGAGGCAGAGAGAGAGAGGGAGACAGAGAATCCCAAGCAGACTCCAGGCTGTCAGTGCTGAGCCCTATGCAGGGCTTGATATCACAAACTGTGAGATCATGACCTGAGCTGAGATCAAGAGTCAGATGCTCAACTGACTGAGCCACCCAGGTGCCGCAAGGATTTTTTAAATGATTTAATATGTGGTAATACTTGAGAAATATATAGAAAAAATTTAAATGAAAAATCTACCCGTAATGCTACAATCCAGCAATAAACTACTAAAACATTTTGATGTTGTTCCTTTTAATTATATATCCCTGGAGGTTATTATTTTTACTAGTACTAATGATAATCATAGGCAGAATTTATTGAATTCTTGTATAGATTTCATGATTCTCATTATCTGTTAATAATCGTATAAGGAAGATACTTTTACTTCTTCACTTTATTCAGAATGAAGACTTGAGAGTTAATAACTTTTCAAAATTCACATAATTAGCAATCAGGACATTTGGAATTTAGCCCCTAAATTATTTTATTTTGGAGGCCAAATTCTTAATTATGTTGCAGTGTTACAAATTTTAGATCATACCTTGGTATAATTTATCTTTGTGCTTTATTTTTACTTAATTGGAGCATAAGTGTCTTATCATGTGACTACATCTTCTTTGTAAACATGACTTTTAAACCATTTATCCTCATTTTTCTACTTGATGTTTGATGTTACTTCTGATCTATTTTTACACACTATTTGTGCATTTCCTTACTGTTTATGATCCCTTCTATATTTTAGCACATAGTCCATGGTCAATTTGTTGCATCTTCTTTACATCTTTTTTAAGCATTTGGAATAATAACACCAGCTTTAAATTCTGTTACTTTTGAATTTTAACTATTTGAGATGAGGACTTTGGCTTTCTTTGTATTATTCTCTTTATCTTCTAAATTTCATTCCTTATTATAATTTAGGATTTCTGACAAAAATATTATTTTGAATCATTAATCATTGTCTTTATATAACAGGTTTTGACATATATAGCTAGTTGTTGATCAATTTTATAATGTTTTCTTTTTGACCTGAATCATGCTTCACTAGTTGTATTGCTCAGTATTCAAACTTTAGCTCCTCATTGTTTAATTATTAATTTTCACTGAAGTGTAGGATAAAGTATTAAAGTTGCTTCTTTAGAATAAAAGAGTACAAAGATTGTATACTGTGGAGTTCTTTTGTTTTCTAAGTAAGTCTCCTTTGCATTTATATGTGATTAACAATTCTTCTGAATATTAATTCTTGGCCAGACAAAAATTTTCTTCAAACTTCTAGAAATACTATTTAATTTAATTTAATAAATACTATTTAATTTATTCTGGGATAATATACTTGAGAGCACAATTACAAATTTTACTTCTCTGGGAAAGCTTTTTTCATTACTAGTGGGATTTTTAAATTGCCTGTAAGACAATTCCTGTAGAACACAATTATTTGAAGTATAGTTTCTTTGAGTAATCAGGTGGTTTTCCTTCCTTTGTTCTGTGGTAATATTTTGTAATTCCTATTTTGTTGTTGTTTATTTATCATCCGAAAAGAAGAGATCTATCGAGACCCCTGGTTTGTCAACAGACAAGAATTAAGCATTGCTTTGAACAGCGTAAAGTCTGTCTAGTTGTCCACTAGCCTAAATCATAAGTTAGGTATTGAGAGAATAGGTGTAGTTTATATGCAGATTTCTAATTCAGTGTTTAGTGTCTACCACATGTTCATCTAAAATTATTTTTCTGGTATAAAATGAGATATTTTGTTATGCCCTCTGAATAAATCTGACACTTTGAATGGTGAACACACACACACACACACACACACACACACACACACACACAGTTATGTGTGGACATCCACCAAGTCTCATCCTGACCTTGGTCTATCCCCAGACTTCCTCCTAAGGATGGAAGGTAACAGTGCAAGTATCTCCTTTTTTGGTAAGCCCAGACCTCACAGTCAGTATTGAGGGAGCAAAGAGTTTGTCTAAAGATAGACAGCCTTGGAGCGCATGGGTGGCTCAGTCTGTTAAGCCTCAGACTCACGATTTCAACTCAAGTCATGATCTCATGGTTTGTGAGATGAAGCCCTACATTGGGCTCTGCACTCACAGTGTGGAGCCTGCTTGGGTTGTCTCTCTCCTTCCTTCTCTCTCTACCCCTCCCCACTCTCAAAATAAATAAATAAACATGAAAAAAAAAACAGGCTTATTCCATTTTTAGTGATATGAATTAGAGAAACTTTTGGCTGAATATTTAAATCCAGTCCTATTGGTCTTGTAATAAAGTCAAAATTCCCTTAAGATGGTGTCAGTCAAGTTATCAAGGGACTGAGTTTTCAGGGATCTTGTGAGTTTTTATCCTTCATCTTAATTTTCATACTGGAGTTTAACAGAAGGTCTATACATCAGATACTGATATTTTGATGACTTTTTAAGCTTGAAATGTTCTAATTATTTAATTTTAATTGTGTGAATCATAATTATCTGGGTCATTGACTTCCAAATTATTTTTCTATTTCTTTCACTCTATGCCCCACTAAAAACTTAGGGATTCCTTATGAGGTGGCATATCTATACCTATATCGATATTGAAGTAGAAAAAAATACTAGCTATTGGAAATCTCTGTGTAAGTAAAAATTGGGGGAATTTGGCTTGTAAGGAAAGACTGTACACGGAGTTGGTCATGCAATTATGTTAGGAAATTTGTTTTCATGACCGGACACATGGAATTATACATTTGGTGAAAGATAGAAATGTTTCTGTATTCTTGGTGCTTTCTAATCTCTACGATTCACTGATGATATAACTTCAATGCAATATAAACATATAAGAAAGAAGATTATATTATCTATACTTGTTAGACTAAACAATTTTAAATCAACAAAACCATGTGAGATGTTCTTTGACAATTTGTTGTTGCATTTGACTGTTTAAAACTCTACTGTATCTTTAATATGTCATGCAACTTGCCTAGGTTTCTTTCCAATGTAATGGGAAAAATTAGGATAGACCATAAAATTACTCATTTCTTACACAGAACTCAAAATGTGTTTATATAAATTATTCCATTTCTCATATTTAATGGCAAAGGTTTTCAAAGGATATGTTAACCTTCTTAGTTTTCAGATGAGGAAATTCAAGCGCAGAAGAAGTACACAGAGTTTATGGTTGCCGAGTATGGTATAAAACAAACATGAGTGTGTGACTGACGTCTTATTAATACTGACTCCTCTGAGCTTCTCATCTAGTTCAGGCTAGATTACAGTTTTATGAATTTATCTCAGCTGGATTAAGTCTGTAATCTGAGTTAACAAAATACATATTGCAACCATTGAGATATGTTTGTTCTGGTTCCAGTCATCCTCATTGAATTGACATCAAATGAACAAAAACCCATTGGCAGTTGGTCAGGACAGAATTAAACACCAATGGTTGTTTCTCAGTGAATTTGCAGCATAAGGCTATGCCAGAGAGGCATTCACCCAGCAGAAAAATATTGGCATGCTACATGATTGATTAAGGATGAATTCTAATTCCATGCCTGGAAGGAATCAAGAATGAGAGTAGGCTGGACTCTTTGTCCTTGTGAATCTTGTGTGGCATGGGCAAATCCTCTCACAGTTAGAAATGAGGCCTGGTGTAGCATAGGAACCTGGAACTGACTGCCCCAGAGAGACATATGTAAAGCCCATTGATCAATTATCAAGTGAGGTTTTTTGTTTGTTTGTTTGTTTTAATTTATTTGATGCCTTTGGGGGGGGGGGAAATACTACATACAAAATTAATAAATGAGGACATGAATAATCCCAAGAAAGTAAGATCCTGGAAAAAAAAAAAAAAAAGATAGTCACTATTTTTTTTCAACAGGATATTTTTGCCTAGAGTAATAAGACAGTAATTCTTTAAATTCTTCTTTAGTGGCCTGAAAGAAAAGACAGGATTTTCCAATGTTCTTTTCCTAAGAGAACAACTTAAACGTATTGATCATCCAAGGGTAGCCTTGCACAATTATATGTCAGTGGTACTCTGTGACCTTCTTTACCTTGTGGAACACCAGAAATATTCCTCTGTCAAAAACAGTGCTCCAGTATGGCGAAGCCATTTATCTGTTCAGCTGTGACAAGCCTTATGTTCTAGGATATATGCAATCTAATGTGTAGTAAAAAGTTTAAGGCACTAAAAAGTTTAGAAGCCCCATCCAGATGAATATTTATGGCCTTCTGTGCATAGGAACTCACAGAAGATTATGTACCACTTAGGTTGGCTGCTCAGAAGACCACTCTATCTAATGAAAGGTCATCCTGCCGTGATATAAAGGAGAAAATTCAAAACCCATGGCAGCATTATTTGCACTGCCTTCCTGTATAGGCAAGCTTATATACATCAAAACCACTACAACTTGAACTTTTCTTTTAGTTTTTTTTTTTGTCTCCCTGCCTAAATAAAGGGATAGTTAGAAATTCTCTCAAAATACAAAACCAATTTGTTAAATAAATATGTTGTGATGTGAGATGTATAAGGACAATAGAAATTTTATTTTATTTTTTGTAATGGGATTCATACTTTTATGGCTAAGTTATAATGATTTTGATATAGTTAGCAGCTAAACATTAGTTGACAGAAGAGACAGTATTACTTTATATCTATGTTACCAGACTAGGATTAAAAAGAAGATAAATGAATTCAGAAACATAGACACTTGTTCATGGGCACCATAGCTTATTAAACCAAGGTTAGGAACATATGTATCAAGTTCAATTGCTGAGCTGAGATCCAAATCTGAGATTATTCCAAATTAAAATAAACCAGTTTATTAGTAAAGTTTCTCCCTTTACTTCTTCTTTTTTTTTTTAATGTTTATTTATTTTTGGACAGAGACAGAGCATGAATGGGGGAGGGTCAGTGAGAGGGAGACAAAGAATCCGAAGCAGGCTCCAGGCTCTGAGCTGTCAGCACAGAGCCCGACTCGGGGCTCGAACTCACAAACTGTGAGATCATGACCTGAGCCGAAGTTGGAGGCTCAACTGACTGAGCCACTCAGGCGCCCCTCCCTTTACTTTTTTATAATCTGGACATTTACTCCTGCCATCCCATTTTTTACTGGGAAGTAATTCTAGAGTGCATATTTCCCTTTGTAGTATATGGAAGGGTCATGTGGAGACCTTCTAATTTCAATGTTCTAACAGCAGGTATCATAGGATGTATGAAACCTGATAGTTCCTTGCTGGGAATATTGTGATTCATGTCATTTTAGCTTTGATCCTGGCTAAATTAAAGGATTATTTATGACTTTGTCAGTTTTCTGGTGAGATTATGTTGTAATATTTTTATAAGAAGTGACCCTAGCAGTAGAATTATGGATTCTCCATCAGTTTTCAAATTCATAGTGCAAAGCACAGCTATAAAGCAAAGCTGCATTTCTAGCACTTGTTAATATACTGAAAGCAATGTATGTGTCTGCCCAAACACACAAGTGCTATATAGGTTAAGTTACATTAAACATCAGAAAAGAGTGACTTTCATGGAGGTTTCCTATATGTTCACTGTTTTGGTGTGGGGGAAACTTTATCACTCCCTCTTTCTGTTTATCTACATATAAATCTTTTTCTCATCAATTAAATTCACTTCATCAATGATCTTGGGTGATGGTAGAAGGCTATTAGCCTTTTTAGCCACTTGAAATGAAATTGTTTTCATGAAGTATTTATACAATCCCCAGAGATAGAATTTCTCCCTAAAATAAGGCTGTGACATAGGATTACCCATCTCTGCTAATTCCAGTAATTTAGGCAGCAAGTAATTTTTAACATCTCCTCAATGCCTGGTTCTATTCTAGGTTAATACCTCTATTCTGTATGTGACATACCCTTCCTACATTCAAGGATTTCAAATGGAAACATTAGATGTATAAAAAATAATTATAAAATTACTCCTTTATAGAGGTTTTTGCAAGGTAATAGAATACTAATCTTATTTTTTCTAGATACTATTGGCTCCCTTAATGTGATGCCAAATATATTTGCTTCATCATATAATTGACTCTCACAAAAGTATGTAGATTGCCTGGTCATCAACTGGGGTGCTATGATAGATGACTTTGCCACCCATTTCCACAGAGTTAGGTCAATGCTGGGAAAAAGAGCCCATGCTTTTTGAATGTCTAAGTTGCCATCTTATCCAGATTATCACCTATCACATTAGATGTCTTCTTTTGTTTTATTTTTTATTTTTGGGACAGAGAGAGACAGAGCATGAACGGGGGAGGGGCAGAGAGAGAGGGAGACACAGAATCGGAAACAGGCTCCAGGCTCTGAGCCATCAGCCCAGAGCCTGATGCGGGGCTCGAACCCAGGGACCGCGAGATCGTGACCTGGCTGAAGTCGGACGCTTAACCGACTGCGCCACCCAGGCGCCCCTTGTTTTATTTTTTAAATGTTTATTTATTAAAGAGAGAAAGAGAGAGAGAAAGAGATCGTGAGTTGGGGAGTGGTAGAGAGAGGCAGAGACACAGAATCAGAAGCAGGTTCCAGGCTCTGAACTGTCAGACAGATTCCGACACAGGTCTCCAACTCACAAGCAGTGAGATCATGACCTGAGCTGAAGTCGGATACTCAACCAACTGAACCACCCAGGCGCCCCTAAATGTTTTCTTAATAATGGACATTTGTGGGGCGCCTGGGTGGCGCAGTCGGTTAAGCGTCCGACTTCAGCCAGGTCACGATCTCCCGGTCTGTGAGTTCGAGCCCCGCGTCGGGTTCTGGGCTGATGGCTCGGAGCCTGGAGCCTGTTTCTGATTCTGTGTCTCCCTCTGTCTCTGCCCCTCCCCCGTTCATGCTCTGTCTCTCTCTGTCCCAAAAATAAATAAACATTGAAAAAAAAATTAAAAAAAAATAATAATGGACATTTGTTAGCTCCAAAATAATCTGTCTTCTATCATTAAAAATCCTGCCCATACCCAATTGATAGCACTCATAACATGGTTTCTGTGTGACATAGAAACTACTGACTTGTAACTTCTGTCTACATCTGGAAGACTTGGGTTAGGACTAGAAAAAAACTAATGATGTCAAATACTCAGTATGTTTTTTTTTTTTTTTTTTTTTTTTTTTTTTTTTTTAATATTTACTACTATGTCAACAATTCTGAAGGGTCTGAGATTTTTACCCTAGGCAAGCTAAAATGTGAACCTGTTAAAGCTTCTTAGATTCTGACAGAAGACCCACAACTCCTGGATCAGACACAGAAGATGTTATTAGTCATGTCACAGCAGGCAGCATGAGTTTCCTGTTCATATTCTTCTCCTTGTCCTACTTACCCCCAAATCATGTGGAGGCAATGCACAGGCAGGTCTAGGTGGAAGCTACATACACAGTGAATTTGTATTCACACTGAGGAAACTCAAGCTTGAGTCTACTAAAAAATCTTCCCAAACTCTGCCCCTAAGGAAGACATTATCGTTACAGTTTTGGCCAAGAGAAAAAAATACTCTCTGCTCTAGAAGGTGGCATTATCTCTGTCTTCCAAGGCTGTGAGCTATATAAATATTCTTGAAGAAAAGTCCAGAATAAAAACTGACACAAGAAGTATAGGAATGCAGTGGAGAAATGCCTCTTGTTCAACAAATTTCAGGGCCTACAAGAGGACTTGCAGACACTCTTTAAAATGTCACGTGTATTTGTATATATTTCATTATATCTGTTCTTACAGATATAAGCAATGCCTAACAGCTATTACGAATGATAATGATATACAGTAATGACATTGATGTAGATCAATAACAGCAGTAAATATAACAAGATGAAATTATCCCAGGAGGTTGGCTCTATTGGTTTTCAAACAATTGTTCACAGTCTGTCATGAAAAATGAGAATAAAACTTTGGACGTTGTCATCATGTAGTTTTGAAAAGTGCCAACTTTGTATTTGCAAATATCATTTAAAAATAACCAACTACCACACATATTTTAAACCATGTTTAAAACCAGTTTGGAAATTTTGCCTATTTGCATTCATTCCATAATGATCTAAATATCACTTGAAAAACATTTGAACTCTTAACAGACTTAAAGACCTTATCTCTAAATTGATTATGTCAAAGAATATTTAGTTTAAAAATACTAATTTGGGGGAGAGAAGTTTGTCCTTCCCTAGACACCTTGCTCTTCTTTAATATAATTATAATTGTGCAGAAGCAGCTATAATTTCACCCTTGTATATGGATATCCTTGATCATTTCTTAAAACTGTCAATTGGGTTTATTTGATCAAATAACCATGTGAAAGCCAAGTTTTTTAAATTGGTGGGATTTTATCAGGAAAAAAAAAAGATGGTTTCTGGGATTTTCTAGTCCTCAAGCTATCAACCAAATTGATGTGATACATCATAGAAGTAAACTATAGAGAGACTACAGGAAATCTTAAAGCTGAACTTAAGTTTGGGAGAAAACTGATTGCATCTCAAATTAGTTTTCTTATCTGATTAGATTTTTTTAACTGAGATTGTTGACCATTAGGCTTAATCACTATAGAATAGAAATTAATCAAACCACTCTTCATTAAATGCCCAGTTCTAAGCTGAGCTTATATGGAGTCAAAGAAGAAATTATACCACCCTCAACAATCTTAGGGTCCAATTGACCAAATTTGGGACTCAAGTTAGGAAAGTTTGCATGCTATCGGTGATCGATTGTAGAGATTTTGAGAGAGTTCTGTTGTAGAAAAGGCCAGACATATCCCAGTACTTCCACTTTGCTTTGGTTACTAACCCTCACAACTAGTTGCTACTCAGAGTTCAATGGGAGAACCAATGATTTGCCCTCTTTGGTTTTAAATTGTTGTCGTTTCCTATTTGGAGCTTGTTCTATATAGATAACAATTTACTTTTTTTTTTCTTTTTTTTTTACTTTCAAGTGACCTTACAGAAATGACATCATTAGAGAAATTGCTGCTTCAGCATTTTGTTATTGAAAAAGGATTAGAATTAAAAAGGAGATAAAATTACTCTCAGTTCCTGCATATAGTGTCTGCCTGTCTGAGAGGGGATAGAAGAAACACAGGCTTACCTTTATTTGAATTGAATATTTCATTCACTGTACTGATTAGTTTTTACACTTAAGGCCTTAAGCAAGATTCTGAATTTAATGGGCAGTTTTTCTTTTCCAACCACAGGAAACCTCATGTCTTGTGCTTCACTGCATAACTCTCTGAAGTAGATTCTCCACAGTTAAGGTTGAAGGGTCATATTCCCTCTTCCATTCTTTGGAGCAGGGAAAATGCAAGGATTAAGGGAGTGCTGACACCAGTGTTCTGGAAATGCCATATATGTTTTCCCAATATCCCATATTATTGACTTGTATATAGGTTTTGTGATCATTCATTTATCAGTTCAAATGAGTTGTCCAAAATAAAGTTTAAAGCCATCAGGTGGAAAGATTGGGTTTGTTTCTCCTAACAATAATCTTACTTTTGATAATTCAACACCTTTTTTGGTCCATGAAACATAAACCATTTACTTTAACCATTGCTACACATTCCTGTCTCTTTGTAAACTCTATTGAATCCACTCAAAGTGAACAATAACAATCATCATAATACTTTGTTTTTAAATTTTTTTAGTGTTTAGTTATGTTTGGAAGAGAAAGGCTGGGGGGGGGGGGGGAAGAGGCGAGGGGGAGGGGCAGAGAGAGAGGGAGACACAAAATCCAAAGCAGGCTCCAGGCTCTAAGCAGTCAGTACAGAGCCCAACACGGGGCTCAATCTCAAGAACAGTGACATCATGACCTGAGCCGAGATCTGACATTCAACCCTCTGAGCCACCCAGGTGTCCCTAACACTTACAATTTGTGAATAAATCACAATGAACTGAATTCCTAACACTTGATTAGAGAACATGGAGTATTCAGAGAAAATACTGCATAGAATCTGGATGTACAATGAGATAATTTTGATTAACTTAATAGTTCCATGAATACCTAACCAGACCTGAGTTTTTCTCCCACTTGCAGACCAGCAAAGTAAATGTGACTACCATGGCTGTGTTATTGCCTTGTCTTTTCACTTTGATTAATTTTGGGTGCACTTATCTGTAAAATGAAGGTAGTAAAATTTTTTACCATGCCTACCCTGTCAAGGGTCATGAAGATAATTGAGATTATGAATGAATGCCCTTTAAAAAGTAAAACTACATGCTCAACATGAATATGAGGTGGTATTATGTTATTATTGTTATTAGTGATTATTTTGGTGACAGTTTAAAATCTTTAAAATTCTTAGTAGAATAATTATTTTCAGAAAAACTTACCTTTTTCTCATTTCTAGAGATGGTTGTCACTACAATGTTAAGATGTCTTTATATTTTCAATAAAATGAATCAATATTTTTGTTATTAAAATGAAGTTTGCATTGTAATGAACTGAACATGGCTAGTATTGTTCTTATGACTTTGATTTTTTTTTTTTTTAACTCTAGTTAATTCTGGAGAAGTATTGCCTCACATATGTAAAGCTGGAGAGTTCCGCTGTAAAAACAGACACTGTATCCAAGCTCGCTGGAAATGTGATGGTGATGATGACTGTCTAGACGGAAGTGATGAAGATTCAGTAAATTGCTGTATGTTTTCCTTCAAGTAATATTACATTTTCCTGAGTCTTTTGAAAAATCTAAAAATATCTTTGATAAAGAATTAAACTCAGTTTTTTTTTCCTTAGTCTACAGAGAGTAGATTTTAGATTGTCTTCTTGCATGGTTTTAAAGAACTGTTTTTCTCATCCTTTTCCATCTTTAATATTACCATTTTAACTAGAAGTCCTTTTTACCATATTACCATATTACTATATGGTAATATTACCATATTATAATATTTTTATATAATAATAATAATTTATTGTAATATATTTTATTACAATATATTGTAAATATATTTATTGTAAAATAATATATTGTAATAATAATTACAATATTACCATCATACCGTATTACCATATGGACCAGAAGTCCATATTACCAGAAGTCCTTCCTTCCCTCCTTTATACTGTCAGTGCCACCACACCATTGTTAAAAAGTTGCTATAGGAGATCCTTCTGGATCTCTGAATTCGAAGATGTGGAAAATCAAATGAAACTCCCTCAAGTCAGAACTACTCACACAGAAGGTCACGATCTACTCCATTTCCCCTTGGCAGCAGAGCCTTGAAGAAGATCCAATGACACAGACATGGTTTTGGAACATGTCATTACCTAACTTCACTGGCTCAGTACATGGTAGGAGACACATATGGGGCACTCCGATAGAAATTCAAGGTTTGATTTTCTTCCCTTTGGCTTCTATTTAGCTGCTTATCATTTCCCATAGTCGGGATAATTTTATGTTTCTGGTTAGAATAAGGAATTGTCCCACTTATATGGAAGTAAAACACTTTGAGAAACACATTAAAAAAATGCTTTGACAATATATTTGATTAGAATCATACTGGAATGGCTTTGAGATATATAAGATTTTTTTACAGTGAGAGAGGTATGTGATTTATATATGTATCTTTGGTATTTTAATTTGACCCAGATAAATTATTTTAAAAAGAAAATTATTTTCCTTTCAATTGATGACATTTTCCAGGGTAAAATGGTTGAGCTAATTGAGTTAATTAACAGTCCATTTTCTTTTCTTTCTTTCTTTTTCTTCTGTTTTTTTTTTTTTTTAAATCAAGACTAAAAATACCGTTTTAAAGATTCTTTGTTAATAATGGACAGAATTGGTCTGGGCGTCTATATAATGCAACTATATGCATTTAGGGATAAAACCCAAATATGAGCTCTTAAAAAATATTGTGTGTACATAATATAGAAATTGTAATTAATACATGAATTGAACACTATTTTCCCTTAATTTTCAAACATGGACTCTGACTTCAACATTATGTGCTTCATATTTTCAACCTTATTAATATCTATATTATAAAGTGTGAAACCATAAATAACACATCAAATACTAGGTTGATACAATTATACAAAAACTTCAGAATGGAGGAGCATTTCATCTAAGGAGAAAGTGTTTTTTCTCTACTTTTTGACACAAATGGTGTAGTTTTTATTGAGTAAATTGATTGCCTCATTCCTTCTGACTCATAATGTTTATTCATGGCTTTAGTGAATGCTCCCTGCATATCAGCTTCCAGCATAGTCACAGAGCACCTGTACAGAACACGAGTATTTCATCACGATAGTCATGCAGTAGTCCTTAGGTCCGTGCTTCCCTCTGTGTGATTGTTCTTTTCACCAACTCACAAAGAAACTAATTTCCTCTATGAGCATATGGGGCATTACATTTGTACTGTTAATTGTAGTGTTAAAATTCCTCGTCAGGATTTTTTTCTTGATTATTTTCATAACTTTCCATACCACCACCCAAGCCTATGCCGTGGGCTTTTCCTTCAGTCCTTTATTTCACATATAATCCATATTCAACTCTAAATAATTAATTTTTATCTTTACCATCTCTCAGTCCTCACTGGCTAAATTAGCCTCCTATCCTAGATTAACTCAGCACGTGCCCTGCTATTATTCCTACCACTATTGCTCCCTTAATTAAAGCCCACTTTCCATACTGTTTCCCGAGTTACCAGTATTTATAGAATGAAGTCTAATCTCATTATTTCAGTAAATCTATAACTAACAAAAAAAATCCACTGACTGTATATAAAACACTGCATGTCATGACTCATGTTTACATTTTCAGCCTTACATGCCTATCATCATACACTTATAATCTTTGTTCTTATCAATTTGGACTACAAGTAGATCTCTAAAAAAATGTCCTCCTGTTTCTCTCATGTGTAACACTCTAATCTATGGAAATCACCATAGTTTCCCATTACCTTTATAGGGAAGTCTCTTGTGAACATCAAAAAATCTTCTCTATATAGCCCAGTTGGAGTTAAACATCTCATGTGTATTTCTTTATCATGTTAGTTAACCAACAGTATCACAATCATATGCTGCCTTATCTTGGTGAATATCTTTATGAGGAGACACATTATGTGGTAACATCTTTGTAGTCTCAGAGTGTAACACAGCACCTCACACCTGGAGAAGAGATCATTAAACAAATGGGGCAATGGAGCACTAAACCTCTCAGGCCTCTTTCCAGCGAGATGGTATCTTTTCTAAACTTGCAGTGATTCAGACCAGCATTATAATCCTGAGATTCCATGGTTAATATTCCAACACTGTGTAATTCATTTCAGGAGATTATTTACATTTTAAATACTCATAAGGTTTGACTTTGAATTCTGTTATCATTCGATTTTCTATCATTTAGCTTCTCAATTCAAATTGCAGGACTATGAGTTGTATTTATGCCTCCTTTTTGAACTCTGAATTACACCATTGATGAAAACTGCAAAGGTCCTTGATCAAGCTTCACCGAAATATTTTTGCATAATCTTGGTACTTTAAAATGTTGACCATCTAACATATTGAATGACTTTCATTCTCATGAGCAACTATTCTTGCTCAACTCCCTGAAGTGAGTAGAAAATGTTAACCATGCTCAAATGCCAGGAAACATAAGGCTTTTCCCCCTATTTTTTTCACTATGCATAATAAAAACTTTCTAAAAAGTGATAAAGCCACTCTCTCACCTAAGGTACTTTAAGATACAGTGTTTTATAGAAACTTGCTGGAAAGGCATACATTTGCTATGCAACAGCATGATAAAATGGCTATTTTTCAAATTCTAAGTAAAACTAATACCAAAATTTATTTTTATCATACAGAAGTGCAACTACTGGGCACAAGGAAAATTACTTCAAAAAGAATGTGAAGTGGTGAAACAAATACTGAGGAGCATGCCAATTCAGTTAGGAATTTAGCCTCCAGGATGCAGGAAAATAATCACAGAAGGTTAACTTTAAGATGGCCTCCTGCTGTGTTTAGATATTGGAGGTTTAATCCTTAGCTGTGCACAGCTTCCCATATGAGGATTGGTCTTGTCCTCAGTATATCTTGCGGATGCATGTTTATTTTTTGTACTAGGGATAAAAACTCATGATGCTCATTTTCATTATTAAAATTATGCAGGATCTCATATTTAGCATCAACTCCAAGTCACAAATGATGCATTTTTTTTTCCTTCCAGTCCTAAGAAACATTGGACAAAGCATAACCAAATTAGGCTTATTTAATATTTCAATAAGTACTGAGTGGATGTGTGGCTTAAGAAAATGTATTTTTAATATATGATTGAATTATTTGATACATATTTGTTATGTTTCATATTAAAATATGAGGTATTTCAAATATGTTTGGCAAAAATTCTGAAATTGAGTCACTGTGATAAGGGATGGGAAACAAACTTAGTGAGATAGTTGATTTTAGTGAAGACATAAATTAATATATTTCCTTTTATGTGAGATTTAATTTCTTGGTGTCTTCATAAAAGTATTATATTTTAACACAGCCTAGAATATTAATACTTTCCTCAAAATATGAAACAATGAATGAAAGAAGCTGTGGCATTAATTATACTATAATAATTACTATGACTTTTCTGTAACTATAACTTAAAATAATCATAATTTATCCAATTTTAAATTAATAACCTTGTTTCTTCTCTTCCTACACCCCTCCCTTCCTTCCCAGTCAATCATAGCTGTCCTGATGATCAGTTTAAATGCAAAAATAATCGCTGTATCCCCAAGAGATGGCTCTGTGATGGAGCTAATGACTGTGGAAGCAATGAAGATGAATCCAATCAAACCTGTGCAGGTAAAGGTTTGCTTGAATATATACATAGATCCCTTCCAAAGTTAGTCTCCATAAAAATGGAGGTCAGTGCTTTGAACTAAGCTGAACCTTCCTAGGGCTGATGATCTTATTATTGTTGTAGTAAATGAATTCAGAGTTGGATGCCACAAAAGCTAGAATACAAATTAACTTTTACTTACTTCTTGGGCATGACTCTGCTTTCCAAAGTAATTTGGCACTTTATCCATATTGGTTGAGTGTCGATATACTACTTGGACAAGACTTGTTCCTGCTAAATCTTAATTGGCATTGGAGGTTAAGGTTTGTTAGCATGTTGTGATATAGGCCATCTCACAAGGAGAACTGGTGTGTGTGTGTGTGTGTGTGTGTGTGTGTGTGTGTGTGTGTGTGTGTGTGTGTTTTGTTTTGTTTTACATTAAAAAATTATGTATTTATTTTATTTAGTCTGCTACAGAATACCTCTGTAAATAGTTTTCTTTTCCTGGGACATTATTTATGTGGGTATAATTTTTTTTTTCATGAAAGTCCCGAGATCATGAAGCCTATTTACATTGCCATATAATTTATCCCACTGTAATAAATCTGTGAATCCCTAATCAAATTCTCTTTGAATGAGAATATATAGCTTGTGGTACAGGTTACAACAGATTGCCAGAAAGGTCATGATTAGTCAGATAAGTGTTGAAAAATAATATTGACTCGCAGCAGCCTAGAGCTACTTTTTAAACAATGAAAAGAACTGTATTTGATGACTCATGTTGATACGATTAGTAAATTTTTTTTCAATCATTACATAATGCAATGTCAAAATGTATCAACTCTTCCCCTCCTCTATTTTCCAAAATAAGTCTCACTAAATAAAAATTATTACAACCAATTACTGAAAACTGTAAAGGCAGCATGTGGAGAAAAGACCCAAAGCTCTTGAAGCCTGGTTTGTACTCTAGTTTGGGCCACTGGTTTTCTCTTGGAAAAGCTTGTACTTTTGTGCAGTGCTATTTCCCTGTATACTTCTCTCTGCTCTCCCAGAGTATGAATTAACTAGAAAATATTTCCTTAACAGATTTTCATCATTTACTAAACAACAATGAAAGAGCAAAACAGTTGCCATTCCATAATCCTAACCTGCATCTTATATCCAGTTCTTTATCCACAGTTACATATTAGTGAGGATCCTGGGAGATTCTCTTGTCCCTATTGTCTCTGCTTCAGTATTTTAGAGTGATTATTTTCAAGATACTTTGTGTGTCATGGAAGGCTGTTTTACAAAGGACTACCTAATCAAAAGGAACCCCTAGAGACCCTCTAGTCCTAGCCTCTCCCTTCGAGCCCATTCATTTCATAGCCAAGGCATGGGAGAAAGCACTTGCCTTAACTCACATCATTGGTAAGAGTTTAGGGGAAACTCGATGTATGATTAATTCTCCAAGCCTATAATTTTGTTATCAAACTGTATTATTCTATCAGTTAGAATTTTAGGTATGGTCAATTTGATTTTGCCCAGATTGTTCTTACAATTATGACTATGATTTATAATGAAGCGTCTTTCTAAGCTGGTACAATTTTATTATTTTTTAATGTTAAGGTATAATCCTGAGACTATGTTTCATCACATCCTAAACAGATAGGTCTGTTTTCACTTTAAAAGAAAAAGCATTGCTGACTCAATTCATAATACCATGTCTTTTTCATTTCTACTAGACTTTTAGAATCTGCTTGTTTCTACATGAGTCTTAAAGGCACATTTGGGATTTACTAGCTACTTATAAATCAATCTTATTTAATCTTAATTAGTGAGATTTCTAGGAAACCCTATACCTGTGGTCCACTAGGAAATAGGGCACAATCTTTTTGCACCTCAAGTGCCACTTTTAGTGATGCCAGCTGAAGTCTGCCAGTCAGGACCAGGTCTTCTTTACAGTATATTTATAGTGGATATTATGGTCTCTGTATGCCTTAAGAAACTGAATAAGGAGAAAAACAAATATGCCTTTTAGCTTTGAAAATTAAGTATATTGTTAGGTTACAATATATTTTCATTTTGTTTGACCAAAATAAATAAATATGTCACATAGTTAATCATACTGAAAAAAAATATGGCAAATTCATTAGATAATTTCCCTGTCTGGGCCATTACTATATATAGTTACATACATGGAAAAATATCATAGATAAAGGATTTTCCAAAGGGTGGGATTATTTTGTAATTGAATCCATTGTCCTGCACCTTTTATCATTGTGAGTACTTTATATCTAAAATAAAATCCTATCCTATAAGAAGCTAATTTCTTGTTTTGTTCCTTTGGTATTTCTCCATGAATCTGCTAATTCAATAAATATCTATCATGACATTGGATATAAAATAAGGAAAAATACAGTATATCTTTCCTTAAAAAGCTGAATGAAGATGGGGAGAAAACATGTAAACAGGTCATTCTAATGCGAAAATCAAAATGAGCTACAAATAGAAGCACAAGAAAACTAATTTAGTCTTTGTCTATCTGGGAACACTTCCTGAGGGAGGTGATATCCAAGCTAAGCCTTGGAAAGAAAAAAAAAAAAAAAAAAAGAGAGAGAGAGAAAAAGGAAAAGGAAGACAAGGAGAAAGAGATGTGTATAATAGTTCAAGTCATTTAAGGAGGAAAAATAATCTGATAAAATTAATCATTGACAAGATTGTGGAATAAAAGGAACCATCATACACTCTTGGTGGTTATATAAATTGTTTTTCTACATTGAAAAGCATTTGATCATATCCATAAATGCAGACACATACATACCTTCAAGTCTATAATCCCATTTCTAGATTTATACTGTTAATACCTATGTACAAAGGGATTCAAGTAAGAATTTCATTGTTCTAATGCTGGTAATATTGAGAAATTAGAAACAATTCAAATGACCATTATCAGGAAAAACAAATATATGTATATCCACTATATATGAAATTATAAAACTATATATATATATATATATATATATATATATATATATGGCTATATAACACCAAATATATGTATATTCACATATATAACACATATTGTTTTATATTCACATAATACAATGCCCTTCATACTTAAAATGAATGAACAAGAGCTTAAATAGCAACAGAAACTAATTTCAAAATGAACGTTAACCAAAAGTGGACAGATTATAAGTGATTTAGTACCATTTATATGAAATATAAAAATATAAAACAAATTATATGTGTTTATTGCTTTATAAATGGAAATATGGAAATAACAATATGGATTATTAAATATGGAAATAAAAATGGAAATATGGAAATAAAAATAAGAAATTAAGAATAGTAGTTACATATAAAAAGAGAGAGAGGGAGATATATGATTGGAAAAAATTACATAGGAGGTTTTAAATATAACTATAATACATTTTTCTGAAAAAAAAAACAAAAAATAGTCTGTAGTAAACATAGGAAAAAAAAGATTTGATAGAGCTATATGATTGTAGACAGGTGTTAATATTATTATGTCTTATATTTTTCTATGTGATAGAAATATTTCACTGCGAAAAAAAAGGAACGATTGATTGGCATAGTTGCTGAGGGTGAGGTCAAGTCCATAGAGGATGGTAGGGGCTTGGAGGGTATGTCTGGAAGAGGAAACAGCCTATGTACAGCAGGCAGAAAAGAGCTGGCAGGCAGGAGCTTGGTGCTTGTTCTTCCTCACAAAAAGAAGATATGTTTCTGTACTTATGAGAGAGACCCAGAGGCCAAAGATGAGAAGTAGTTTCAAGTCTTTTTCCTCATAGCCGCTGATGATGATACTTAGATGAAAGCCTAGCCAATTTCAGATGAGACTTTTTCCCCACAGTATGGAATTGTAATTAGATTACATAATATTTATTCTTCTCACATCTTTCACAAATTTTGAGTAAACTTAAACTAAATAGATACAATTGAATTAAGAAAACCTGATATATTAAAGATGAAACTTCTTTACAAGATAAATTGAAAAGTATGTTTTGATATGACATATGTTTTGTTTAAGTAGAATGCTTTGATTAAAATACAGCAAAGGTTAGGAATAATGTGTGAAGCTCTCTTGTCTTCTTCCTCCTTATTGTTCCTGTGCATTGTGGGATTTCTCACTGCTACAGGACAGCAGGAGCAGTATAATTAGTGATGAGTAGAAAAAATTCACGTTGTGACAGTGGATTTCTCACTCACTGCTAGATAAACAATTCCACTGAAGAAGTGTAAATTTCCTCTTCATTACAGCAGCATTTGCTACAAAATTAGATTGCTCTGGGGCTGCTCTGCTAATCTCACCTCCAAACTAATTTAGAAATGATGGTGACAAGAACTGAAAAAGTAAAGGTTGTATCTTTATGATATAAATCCAGTGATTAGAAAGTGATGTTTTAGTCAATCTGATTATATCATAGAGACAGACAGTACTTATAGATTTATAGAATGAAGCATTTTTTTTCTTATGTGAAATTACTTAAATTTCCTTGGTGGACTAAGCAGAGGATTTGTCCATGATTAGAATGGACAAAAAATTCATATATTCTCAGGGCATACTATTCCTCAGTAATAAGCCAGTAAATACTCTTTGGTGTAATAGGTCATAACCGTTCCTTACGCTTCTGAGTTAGTGAGGTGACACATACATTCCTACACCACACACAATGCGAAACAGGTCCTTAGGAGTTCTCATTCTCCTCTATAATCATCTTAGCGATCCTCATGAAAGAAATCTGAGAAAACTTTGCTAAAATGAAGCCTGAACGACAAGGAGTACTGTGACATTAAAAAAAAAAAAAAATCAGATAAAAGAATGTTGGAATATTGGGATATTTAATATATTCTTATTATGAGTCAATTAGAATTTAATGGAGATGAAATGAAGCTACGTAATTCTATATCCTTCTTTAAAGCAAAAACACAAGAAAGACTGAGGAATGAAATAGGTTGGGAATGAGGGAAGACAGGAGAGTTGTAGGAAAGAATGAAAAGTAGAGAAAAGAGAGAGAAAGGAGAGAAAAAAGGAAAGAAGAAGGAAGAAGGGAAAGAGGGAAATAATGAGGGAGAGCTGGAAGAAAAAGAGAGAAAGAATTGGAAAAAAACAGAACAAAACAAAACAAACCTTTCTTATTAAATTTCTCCTGAATCTCAAAAGGTAAAGAGCATTTACTGCAATCAGTGAAACAATACAGACATGTAAGAAACATGAATCTTCCTCATACCTCCATGCCCTCTCTTCCCACCAAGTGAACTAAATGCCAACGTCTTCATTCTTCTCTAGGCTAATCCATATATATATATATATATATATATATATATATATATATATAGACTACGTACGTGTGTGTGTGTGTGTGTATTTCAAGTAGATATAGTTTTATTGAAATTACCTAGGAACTCTGTTGATTTAGTCTAAATGTTAGAATAATTTCACAGAAAATCTATAGTTAGCCAAATGAGACAACAAATATTTAATCCTGCTTGAAATGTCAACATTGAAAACTTCAGCAGTATACATGTTTGTTGAGATACTTAAAATCTAATAATGTAAAATAAACACTCTACTTGCAAAAAGGGAAAACTCAAATATTATGTGAAATGTTTTAGATTCAGAACCCTTGTCCATATAAACAAAGCAGAATACATAGTGTAATAATTTTATGGAATTTCTAATTTATAGACACTGAGGATAGAAATGGTACATTGAATCTAATATGTCCAATCAAACCAGTAATTTTTCATTTTTCTCAAGTGATCCTTTCAGTGTTCACTAATAATATATATACATTTTAACATAGCAATTACACTTTGCTTAAAAGGAGACAACTAGCATATACCTTTTAAGAAATTATTCTATATGACCTCTGAAACCCTGATTTATGGAGACTCATTTTATTTTATTTTATTAAAATTTTTTTTTAAATGTTTATTTCTGAGACAGAGAGAGAGCATGAGTGAGGGAGGGGCAGAGAGAGAGGGAGACACAGAATCAGAAGCAGGCTCCAGGCTCTGAGCTGTCAGCACAGTGCCCGGCACGGGGCTCGAACTCACAAACCACAAGATTAGGACCTGAGCCGAAGTCGGTCTCTCAACCAACTGAACCACCCAGGCACCCCATGGAGACTCATTTTAATGTGTTTGGGTGACTTGCCTTTGAACCACTTTCAATTTTATACCAACTGTTAGTTCACTGGAATTTTGATGAAACAGAAACACATCCTTCTGATTCTTAAGCCCCAAAACAGAAGGAAATCTATGAACTAGGTAAAGTTCTCTTATCATAACTATAGAAATTCTGACCCTAATTGTTCCTCATCTGTCCAATCCTCATCTAACCCATATATTAATAAATGGTGGGAGAATCCCCCTCCTACAAACACTCTTTTCTCTGATCCAATAAAAAGAAGGGGTGGTAGGAAACCGATAATCATGAAAACAAATTTGTATCTCAGACAAAAGAAAAGAGAATTAAACACTTAAAAATATCTAACTATGTAAGTATGTTACTAAGGCCTGGGAGAAGAGTTAGGGTAGCTATCTAGGATTTCATGCTTTCAAAAGTTGACCTGACTGTAATAGAAAATGGTAACCAAATTCCTTGTAGAACAATAACCCCTTCACTGAACAATCAAATTGGCTGCTTTTGGCTAAGGTAGAAAGTTTCCAGGTGTATGTTCATTGAAACCTTTGAGAGAGGCCAAAGCAAAGTTTACTAATATACTTTGATTAAAAGGTTATAGATTTCATTATATAAGTGATGAATCACTAAATTCTACTACTGAAATCAATATTACACTATATGTTAACTAACTAGAATTTAAATAAAAACTGGAAGGAAAATAAAGTTACACATTTTTATATAACTATGCTGAAAAGTGAATTTTAAAAGTCCATCATAAGGCTAAATGTATGTTTTAGAAAATATTTTCTGCATTCTTGTTTCATATATTGGACCATTTTAAGATGTAGAAATAAATGCATTGAAATGTTAGAGGAAAAGAACAATTCTGACCCCATGATTAGAAACTAGATACCCTAATATAATCTCCAAATCTTTCCTACTACATGACAGCAAGTTTTCTTGGTTTATTGACATAGACTCTGCAAAATTCTTTTTTGTTAATTAAAAGTTGGATGAAATTTAATTCAACTGTATATTCATAAGCATGTGCCAGGCAAAAATTGTGATGTAATGAATTCATAGCTTCATTTGTGGACATGTGTGAGGATTACTGAATATCTTGTCATTTAGCAGTACCTGAAATTGAAGGGCAAAGCATGTGAACTTTAGAGAAGATGAGCAAGTTGGCAGTATCAACAAATTAAAATTTACTTTAAAAATATTTTATCTAATAAAGTAATAGAATATCTTATGTGTGAAAGAGTTATTGCATCATTTATTTTACCTGGATGTTATTCAAAAGGCCTTATTTGTACCTTAATGGATTATCTTAGCCAGAACATGCCAGGTGGACCAATTTTCTTGTGGAAATGGGCGCTGCATTCCCAGAGCCTGGCTGTGTGACAGGGAAGACGACTGTGGTGACCAGACAGATGAAATGGCATCTTGTGGTAAGTTGTCTGTGAAACATGCTGTTAGCAGAAGCTATGTCAAAGAGAAAATTCTGTCATTTTGTCTCTCTTAAGAGGCTCTTTATTTCTTTATAAATACTGGTCAACAAGGCAAAAGATCTGTTAACATATTATTACTGCCGTTTAGGCCTGAGTGTGTACTTTAGTGATACCTTTGGAATATATCCATTCCATGAGTCAGTAACCATATTCTCAGCCAAAATAAATGGATCCCAACATTGAGGATTATATTATGAAGTAGTTATAAACCTAATATGATATTCTCAAATGTTCATTATTATCAATCTTATGTCCGTAATGATTATTTTTTTTTTCAAATAGAGTAGCTCATTGGGTAGCATTTGGACTAAATTATGAGTTTCTCATTGACATGCTTATGATATATTCTTGGAGCAATAAACAATACAGGCTGAGATTACATAGTTGGCAATCCATTTGTTTGATTTGCATTGAGTCATATAATTCTGTTATTAGTTTAAGGTATTTTTGTTAAAAGCAAAATTTCTAGTCACTTTCAACTGATCCTTCTTTGGGAAAAAAATTTTATTGTTACATAAAATTGCAAATTTAGTTATTCTCATTTGTACCCATGTATCAATAGATTTTATTATCATTTATCAAAGTGATGTATAGTGAAATATAGTAAGGAAATTAACCAGGTTTTCTAAGAACTTGTGGAATCTTTTAGGCATGGCTATGCATTTTTTTAAATTACTAATGGGGAAACATATATTAGATATGCAAGCACATTTATTAGAATATAATGCAATTGAGCATGTATTTTTTTTAATAATTTAACTACATGTCATAATAGTTTTAACAGTTGGGAAATAAGAAGACTTTGTTTTAATCCCTCAATTTAAAAGGCTCTATTTAGGGGTTCCATTATCTAAAATTTTATCTTTAAAAATTTTCTAATACTAGACAATTAAGTCCCTATAGACATTAAAAGTTGTAACCTTTGAATAAAGTATAGATGAGTAAGTTGTACTGATTGACACTGTAAAGAAGACAATAGCAGTTTTGAAGAAGAAAGTAATAGACAGTCACACAATAACAGTCACTTTTATATTTCACATGTAGACTTCTCAAAGCCTGGCCAGTTAAGGGATTCAAAAAAATGTATCCCTTTCCTTTCTAATGTCCAGACTATTCATGTGGCTGGGTCTGCATCTAGGAAGTTCTATCTATTAGGAAAACTTGATTGTTTTTCTGTTCTCAGCATCTCCTTCCAGAATATGCCAAAAGGGTAATGAATAACCTGCAAACAGTAAAGACAGAGAAGTCTAATTCAGATAAGAAAGTCCATGAAAACATAATAGAATAGGAAAATACATAATGAGCTCATTAGAGAACTTCAATTAGGTCTTTGATCTGACTTGTACTTTTCATGATGTTAGGGGAAAAAAAGGTTGCAGGAAGTTCAGACACATATATCCTATTGAATATTTGCAACACATCTTTGAGATACATACTATTGTCCAGATTTTACAGATAAAGGAGTAAAAAATTGGGACATTTAATAACTTGCTTGAGATCACAAGGCTAATAAATAGAAGGACAAGGCTATGAATCCAGCTATACTTGAAACTAAAACTCAGGCATTTCAGGTCGACTTTGTCTGGGAGTCATGGATTGGGTTCAAATTGGGAGTAGAACATGACATGATACATATCCATATTCATGACTATCTAATTAAATGTGCGTATACCTATAATGAGTTTTGTTCATTGTTGGGTTGGTAAATTTTTTAAGATCTCCTGGCGTGGGGGAGCCATGATCTAATGTTTACCTATTTTTTGTGGGGTAAATACTCCTGTCATGGCCAGTATCAAGTTGCTCACGTGACTTTTTGCGTGTGGATTTGGGAAAAGATGTGCCTACCAATGTATGGTATTTCCATAATACAGATATAATAGACATAACTAACTTCAAGAGCAAAATAAAATTCATATAGTTTATTTTAAATAATGGATGTGTCCTTAATAATTAATTCTTAGAATCCTTGAAAATTTAAAAATTGGTTATTGCAAGCTGGCACAAGATGCTTCCAGTATACCACTGGATAGGAACAACTCTGAAGTGTGTTGTCAGTTTGCTTCTGAAATACAGCCAAACTTTATAGAGTATCAGTAAGCCACATGGGGTAGTCTCAGTACTGTTTCCCCTTTATAAGGTAAGAAACATGTCCTCTCCAAACTTGTTCCTCTCTGTAGTAACATACATTTATCTTTCAGATTGTCATTATGCATCAAAATTTATGTCAGTAAAAGAAGCTGATAGTGAATCTCTAGTAGGCACAATTTTACTTTTAAGTTTTAAGAGAGGGATGCCTAGATGGCTCAGTCACCCAGAGCATCCAGCTTTGGCTCAAGTCATGATCTCATGGTTCGTGGGTTCAAGCCCTGTGTTGGGCTGTGTGCTGACAGCTCAGAGCCTGGAGTCTGCTTCTGATCCTCTCTCTCCCTCTCTCTTTGCCCCTCCCATGCGCTCTCTCTGTCTCTCTCTCAAAAAAACAAATAAACACTGAAAAATTAAAAAAAAATAAAGTTGTAAGAGAGAACGACATGGATTACTCTCATAAAAGAAATTATCTCTGCATTGAGGCACCTGGGTGGCTCATTTGGTTAAGCGTCAGACTTCAGCCTAGGTCATGATCTCACCGTTTGTGGCTTCAAGGCCTGGATTGGGCTCTTGTGCTGATATCTCAGAGCCTGGAGCCTGCTTTGGATTCTGTGTCTCTGTCTCTCTCTCTGCCCCTCCCCCATTCACACTCTATTTCTCTCTCTGTAAAATATAAATAAACGGTAAAAAATTTAAAAAAAATCTCTGCACTAAATGCAAAATGACAAAAATATTATAAATTGTTTAATTTACTGCATCATAAAAAGTCATTTTCCTTGGCAGTAATCTAGAAATGAATGTAAGTTCAACTAATTCCCAGTTTTATTAGGCATCATTATAATATTTGGGCTGATCATATTTTACTTTTCCCATTGGAATCAGCCAAGTTCCCATAGGTTTAATCCTACTAGAAGACTCACCATCATTTATTTTGTTTTTATATTTTAGCTCCATGAACAACTTCTGTTTCATTTCATAACTACTATTTTTCACTGAAAATAGTTCCAAAGTTTGGATTTTAAAACATGAGAATCCAATGGTTAGAAATGCTTCTGGTCGGGGGCATCTGGGTGGCTCAGTTGGTTAAGCATCCAACTCTTGGTTTCAGATTGAAGTCATGATCTCACAGTTCATGAGATTGAGCCCCCATCAGACTTCTCGCTGACAGCATGGAGCCTGCTTGGCATTTTTCCTCTCCCTGTCTCTCTCTTCCCCTCCCCCTGCTTGCACCCGCTTGCGCGCGCGCTCTTTCTCTCTCAAAATAAATAGACTTAAAAATAAAAAAGGAACGCTTCTGGTTGTATTTAGGAGTTGAAGCTTTTGCAAATGAGGGTCAAAATTTAGTGGAATTCATTAGCACCTGTTTAAAACCTAATTCATTTTACTTGCATTTGCTTTTACAAGGTAACTGCACATTTTAGGTTGAAACTATATGTAGGCAAACACATAATTAGAAAGGGCCTTGAAGATTCTCACTTCATCTTTAAAGAGCCTTTTAACTTTTTTGGTAGTCCTCATGTTGGGCAAAAAAGAGACTCTGGAAATTGATTCTGCAAATAAGAACGGATATGTTAAAATAGTGAAGCCTGAGTTAGAAGTGGACTGTGTGTCAAGGAACTAAATGGTCACTTGTTTCAAAGCTATTAGCGTGGATTCTCAACTTTAGCTGTCAGTAAAAGAATCACCTGCCCATGCCTCACCCCAGACTAATTAAATAAGAGTCTCTGGGGATCATGCAAGAATCAGTATTGTTAATGCTTTCCAGTGGTATGAAATGTGCCCTCAAGTCTGAGAACTGTCAACTTAAGGCCAAGGTTCTCAAACTTGATCATGCACCAGAATCCCCTGGAGAACTTATTAAAAAAGCATAAAGAAAAACATAACACAAACCAGAATGCTGGGCCTGATTCTCAGACTCTATGACCCAATAAGTCTTAGTTTGTCCATGATTTGTATTTATATTTATATTTCTAACAGTTGATGCTGATCCTACGTGGTCAAGGGACCACACTTTGAGAAGCACCATTCAGGTTTGATTATATCTTACATGTACTTAGTGATGTGATTATGTTTATATATGCAAAATGAATTTAAGATGGAAGCAATTAACCTAACAAATTTTCTTCCCATTTCCATGTTACAGCATTGAATATAAGAGTGTTTCATGATTAAATGTAAGAACATTTCAGAAAAACTTTTACTCTGCCCCTTGGAAAATTTATCATCAAAAGCAGTACATTTGTTTATTTTAAACTGTAGTTTAACTATTTTGGGAGTGTTCTGTCTTCCCAGTATTTCAATATAGCTTTTATTTGTTATTACTTTTTAATAAATACACGTTAATGTGAGTTGTTAGCTTCTGATTTGTTCAAACTGTTTAATTAAAAAAATACCTAAAATTTATTAACAGATTGAAAGGTAGTTCAATGGAGTCTAATAAAAATCCATTAAAATTTGCAAAGTTAACATGACTCCCTTTTATGAGTGTTAATCTTTTAAATCTATGAAAATAGTAAAATTCTGTCTTATGTAATGTATAATCTTACTTGTAAAGCTACTTGTAATTTTACTCCACATAATTAAGGAGCAAAGAATCAGAAACAAAACTGGCAAGTATCAAACACAAAGAGAAGAGACAGAGCTGTCAAAAAGAAATAATTTTCCAGTTAAATCAGCTTTATATCAAAGATTTGTTTAACTAGTTATTAGAAAACCAAATTTAATGATTAACTATAACATTTTTTTAAGTTTAGTAAGAAAAAAAATGCATATTTGTGTAACCTAATAAATGAAGACTGTTAACCCAATGGGGCACTGGCAAAATATGAGTATTGGCAAGCACTGCTTTCAGTTGCTCCCTCATTCCTTAATAACATCTTGGCAGACGCAATGATTCTGGTAACTCGTTATTTCCAGAACTTGATTAAATCCACTTTGAAACTTCATTATCATATCTTAGTCAAAGCTTTCTTCTACCCCACTGCTGGCTAGATGTGAAGCTCTAGGAACATTGATGAGAGGGGACCATGTTCTGTCTTTCCACCCTACATGACCCCCTCTTCTAGCCTTGGCTCTTCAGTCAGATGGGAGAGATGGATAAATAGGTAGCATCTTTTAAGTGGGTGTAGTGGTAACCTTCTCTGCTTCTCTGAAGATCACAGCCCTCTGACACATGTGCAGTGCAGCTCTTTGAGAAAATGTGAAATCTTCAGAGAGGCATGAGGTCTCATTTCTCTTCATAGTTCCCTCAGCTCTATCTTCTGTTTCCTCTTCTTCTCCCCCCACTTCTAGATTTCTTTTATCCCCATCCCCCCGTTGTTCCTACCACAGATTTCATATCTCATAGTCCTAAGAGTCTCTTTTGCTTGGTGGACACCTTCTTGGTTGCATTACTGTTATGACTCCCCCCCCAAAATAACAGTTTTGGGGCACCTGATTGGCTCAGTGGTTTAAGTGTCTGACTCTTGATTTCAGCTCATGTCATGATCTCATGGTTGTGAGATAAAGCTCCGTATCGCACTCTGCACTGTATATGGAGACTGCTTAAGATTTTCTCTCCCTTTCTCTTTCTTCCCTTCTGCCCCTCTCCCCAACTTGAGCTGTCTCTCTCTTGCTAAAATAAATAAATAAATAAATAAATAAATAAATAAATAAATAAATAAATAAATAGGAAAAAAAAAAAGTTTTGCTCTCTCTTGTGAGTACACTTTCCCCCTGCTCTCCCAACTGTGATCAGGTTAGTCTCCTAATGACCCATCCGTTCTTTCTTCTCTACATTCAGGGTAAAATGGTTAGTCTACCTCCTGAGCAGCATTAATTTATTTCTCATGTACCCACAAAATTTCTTGAATTATTGTCATGGAGTATCCCTTCCCTTGAGTCTATTGGTCTTTGCATAAAATTGTCTTGTGGGCTACTCTTCTTTTGGAAGGAACAGCTTCAGCTATTGGGATTTATGTGTAGCATGCGAGAGTACTTAGATTCTCCTTGTTCTTAGTATTGGATCTAAGTGGGCCAGTGTCATGTCAAAAGGAAAAATCGCACTATTACATGTTAATTATTATTCATTTTCTTGTTCCTTCTCGCTCTCCTTTCCTTCCTTCCTATTTGCTGTTAAAGCTTGCAGGCACTTGCTGACCAATGCAGACAAATTCTGCACAATGTGCACAATGCATATTTACTCAATGCGTGGACATTTATAAAGAATGAGAAAACCATTCATTTTATCCCCTCACATTATAAATAAGGAAATCAAAACACTAAAAGTTGTGTGTCCAAAACTGCAGAATGAGTTAGTCTGACAAGCACTGGACTCAGGTCCATTCTCTTTGTTTCAGAGATTCACAGGTTTTGGTGGCTGCCTGCACATGTTATCTAAATCAATCCCTCATCCAATGTAAGAATTCTAAAACTGGTCTCAGAGATGCTTACCCAGTCCTTGTTTTGATATTTTCAGGAACAAAGAACTGGCCTTTTCGCAGGGTAGCTAATTCTGTTAGTCAGTAATTGTCAGAATATTCCTCATTGTTGCAACCAACATCTGCCTTCCTAAAGATTCTAATCAATGATACTTGTTCTGTTTTCTGAAGCTACACAATCTAAATCTATAACCTTGTCATAGGATCACTCTTTAGATAACTGAAGGCACATTCCTGCCTACCTAACCCTTCTCTTTTACAAGCAAAAAACACCACTTCTTTCAGATTTCCTTACATGAACATTTGTATGTTATTTCCCTCCCAATTGCCCTACTATGAATATACTTGGATCTTTAATGACGTTGGTAAAATTAATGTTCTAAAATGGGGAGTTGATGTCCAATGGGTTAGAGTTTCAGTTCTACAGATGAATAAGTTCTAGAGATCTGTTGCATAATGATATGAATACAGTTAATGTTACTGAATTACGCACTTAAATATGGTTAGAATGGTAAATTTTATTTTATTTTATTTTAATTTATTTTGCCAAAATTAAAAAAAATTCATGGCCTATATAGAATTAAACAGAACCTGGTATCCCATATGTGGTATTTTTGAACAGATTGAAATGGATTTATTACCTTCAGTAATTTCTAGGCTTCTGTTAACGCAATTATAAATGGGAGCCTTATCACATAACTCCTATGTCAAGTGCCCAGCTAATTAAAATAACTAAACTTCTCTTATGACTTGATCACTCCTTTTGCTCCTTTTGGGTGCTTCTAATGTTTAATTTTCAAAATTTTTTACCTTTTATTTTGATAATCTCCTCATTGTTCCTTATTTACCTATTTCTGAATATGTACATGGGTCTGATCTTTTCCACTTTGTGCTATTACTCTTAGATTTCCATCCTCCTATAACTGTTAACCGTACTGCTGTCTTGCAATTTTGAACCTATGATATTAATGAAGTCTCCCAGTTTTATGGAATTCAGAGATTTGATAAGCATAATTTTTAAGGCTGTAATCAAATCATAGTAACAACGGTGTTAAACTTTCGGCAAGTAATTAAAAACATCCTTCAGGGGAAACTGATTTAATAATTAAAACTGTACAGAGACAATTTTGAACCCATTAAATTTACCACCATCTTGCATGCATGATACTTTCATTTTTCATCAGAAGATTTATTAAACATTGCCAAAAATATGAGAACGCTTTGTTTATGGCATTTTCATGATACATCCTTATCTAAAAATTGTATCAGCAAATAAATGAATCTCATTTGGCATAAATTTTTATTTTGTTCTTGAGCAAAGAGTCTCTTTAAAAATGCTGACAACATAATGTTTTAGCAAGTTAATACTAGAATTATTGTCATATATATATATATATATATATATATATATATATATATATATAAATTTTACCTTTCTATTGTTTGCAAATTTTCACTCATTTTTGAATTGGAACAATATTATTTACCATTTTCCAGTTTCCATACATCTTTCCCATCTTCCATTTATTTCAAAAGCACTGCCAATATTCTGAGATCAAAAATATATGTTTCATAACTTCTTTGATAACTTGTTTCAATGTGGAGATAAATTCATTTTTGGTAAGTAGGTGTTACAATTTTCTCTCTTTGATTTGATTTAGAGCTTTAACTTCCTATCAAACCTGTTTGTTCTTCACTCTCCAATCTGGCAATAATTACTTCCATTCAAATGACAGAAACCAAAGAAATTAAGTTATTTGGTTTATGCCTTGTATCCCAGATGGTCGTGTTCTGCTTTCTCATGTTCTATACATTTATATTTAAACATTTTTATTTTGTTTAGAAGTGGCATGCAAGCTTCTGCTAGGTTCTCTCTTATGTTATTCTTATGGGTATGTGACATGCTTTCTCCTCGTCTTTGGTTACGGTTCCCTGTTTTATACATATTTGATTAATAAGGCTCTGTATGCAGGAAAGTGGGGAGTTAGGAAGACCCTGGTGAGCATATTGAAAGCCACAGGCAGAAATTATTAAAAACAGCTTTTAGTTCCTTGACCTAACTCAGCATTTCCCCAGCTTCTTGCTTAAGGGTATGAATCACACAGGGTGCTTGGTACTAATAAATATCCTCAGGCCACTACCACCCTCCCCCAAAAGTTCATTCAGTAGGGCTCACATAGAGTCCAGGAATATGTATTTTGGGAAAAGCACCTCCTGTGATTCTTATCCTAGAGCAATTCCAAAAAATTTAATAAGCTATGTGATGTCAACATTCCCTACAAATTAGAATTTGTTAAGGCTACTACAAATCACCACAAACATGATGGCTTCACATAACAGAAATCCATTCTCATAGTTTTAGAGTCCAGAAGTCCAAAATCAGCAGTGCTCCACTAAGAGAATCCTCTGCCTCTTCCAGCTTCTGTTGGCTGCTCCACCTTGACTCCAATCTCTTGTCTGCATGTTCACATGGCCTTTCTCTGTGTCACTATCACATCTTATAAGGACGCAAGTCCTTGGATATTTAGGGACCTCCCATAATCCAGAATGAAAGAATCTTGAGATCCTTAATTACATAGGCAAAAACCCTATTTCTAAATAAGACATTCACAGGTACCAGGCTTTAGAATGGGACATCTCTTTTTGATACATACATTTCAACCCATAACACCTGAGGAAATGTAGTATGTCCTGTAGTACCAACTGAAGTATAATAAAGGCTCAAGTATAAGTACTTTTAAAAGCTGTACATATAATTCTAATATACATCCAGGTTTGTGAAACACTCTCACCATTCTAATTATTTACTTTTGCCTCCTGGCTAACTTCTTATCCAAACTCTCTGTTACATACCAGGAATCCTCAGATGTTCTTTCTTTTCCATAGTATCTGGAGCTTTGCACTACCAAAAGCCACTGGGCAATAATAACTCTAAGTGCCTCTTGGTCCTGACAGAAATTCAGTCCCTTAAATTTCTGTCAAGAATAAACATGAATTCTTCTGACATTTCAGCAGCATTGATTTTACACACACACACACACACACACACACACACACAATCAGAATCAAATGAGAAAGAATATGTAAAATCTCGGTAGTGGTTAGTATCTAGTAGTTATTCAATAAGAGATGAGCTATAGCCTTTTCTTCTTTTTTTTCCTTCCAAACAATTTTCTTTATCAAATGGAACACACACACACACACACACACACACACACACACAATCAGAATCAAATGAGAAAGAATATGTAAAATCTCGGTAGTGGTTAGTATCTAGTAGTTATTCAATAAGAGATGAGCTATAGCCTTTTCTTCTTTTTTTTCCTTCCAAACAATTTTCTTTATCAAATGGAACACACACACACACACACACACACACACACACACACACACATTTATTTTTCAAACTAGAGTTGGAATTGGGCCAAATGACATTATTAGAGAAAATAACATTTCCAAACTCTTATTTTTTTAATATTAAGTTTAATATTTTGAAAGATGTCAGGTTGAAGTATCCTACTGATCCAGGAAACAAATCCCTTCTATCATGTTGAATTGGCATTTTGAAAGCAGAAAGCTGTGTGCATGTCAGTGTTTGAGCCATTTGTTGCTGCCCCTTGCTGGGATGAGATAGTTTCTATAATTTGAGCAGAACTGAGGTGACTGAAGTTGGGGTTTTACCCCAGGGTACGTTGCCAAAAACAATCAGGATGTAACCTCTGTGAGTTAAAGTATATAAGCAATTTCATAAAAATTGCTCTTATTAATAACATGCTATTTTTTTAATGATAAAAATGAAACAGAAAAATAAATCTTAGGCAACCTGACTACTATTTTGTGGCACTGAAGAATCTATTCCTTGTGCCTACACAGTGCTAAAATTACTAATCCTAGAGTATGAATTAGAATAAGAAATATATGACAGAATACCATATAAGGACAGTTGTAAAAATTCTTGTATTTTTGGGGAGCCTTTGTGGCTCCTTTGGTTAAGTGTCCAACTTTGACTCAGGTCACGATCTCACGGTTCTGTGGGTTCGAGCCCAAATCAGGCTCTGTGCTGGCAGCTTGGAGCCTGGAGCCTGGAGCCTGCTTCAGATTCTGTTTTTCCCTCTCTCTATGTCTGCCATTCCCCCACTCATTCTCTCTCTCTCTCTCTCTCTCTCTCTCTCTCTCTCTCTACCAAAAATGAATGAATGTTAAAAATAAAGAATTTCATTAAAATTTCTGTATTATTTATTTATTTATTTATTTATTTTTAATTTTTTTAAACATTTTATTTATTTTTGAGACAGGGAGAGACAGAGCATGAACAGGGGAGGGTCAGAGAGAGGGAGACACAGAATCTGAAACAGGCTCCAGGCTCTGAGCTGCCAGCACAGAGCCCAACGTGGGGCTCGAACTCCTGGACTGTGAGATCATGACCTGAGCTGAAGTTGGCCGCTTAACTGACTGAGCCACCCAGGCGCCCCAAAAATTTCTGTATTTTTAAAATATAGATATTTCAAAATTTGTTTTTTTTTTTCTTCTGGAAGATATGGTCGTATACGCACACACACACCAAAATTTCCTGAAATATAGTCTTAACATAAGTAGAAACCAAAATACATTTATTTGAGTTACTTTTTATATATTCTGAGTTTTTATAGACATTATAAATCAGTTAATTGTTTATTTCATGTAGTATATTTGTTGGGGAGAGTCTTTTTTTTTCAAGTTTATTTATTTTGAGAGAGAGGGAGTGTGTAAGTAGGGAAGGAACAGAGAAAGAGAGGGAGAGAGAGAATCCCACGCAGGCTCTCTACCACCAGTATAGAGACCAGTGAGGGGCTCCAGTCACGAATCACGAGATCATGACCTGAGTTGAAGTCAAATGCTTAACCAACTGAGCCACCAAGGTCCCCCTCATCTGGTACATTTCATTGGGAATTTCCAATTTACAAAAGCTATTATTTCTTTATCATTTCTTGAGACAAAAAAAAAAAATCTAAGTTCATTATTTAATTTTTAACTTTTGGACTCAATTGAGTTTAGATTTATTTTAGTACTAATTATTTTAATTGCCAAGGATCCCTATCACTGTTAGATATAAATCTGTCCTTTGGAATTTTTTTGTTGTCCTAAAATGTGTAAAAACAGAAAATGTAAATTTTTCCTAATGTTTATTTTTGAGAGAGAGAGAGAGAGAGCGAGCGTGAGCATGTGCACAAGCAGGGGGGTGGGCACACAGTGAGGGAGACACAGAATCAGAAGGCAGACTCCAAACTCTGAGCTGTCAGCACAGAGCCTGACAAGGGGCTCGAACTCATAAACCATGAGATCATGACTTGAGCTAAACTCAGCCCCTTAACCGACTGAGCCACCCAAGTGCCCTGAAAATGTAATTTTGTATAAAGAGACTATATTTTTAGTCTCATGCACTATTTTCTTCCCATCAATGTTTATGTATGTTCAACTTTCACCTTTCTTTAAAAAGATTAGCACCAACATACTACTTAACTGTTTTTGATCCTATATGTCTCATCAGCTGTCACATTGATTCTTACGTTCCTCATAGTGAAATGTCTTGGAAAAGTTTCATAAATTTTATGTATCAATGTTCCACTCAGTCTACAATAGACGAAAACTGTTTTTTCTCCTCAAATCATTCCACAAAAACTGTATTTTCCAAGCTCAACAGGAAAAAAATAATGTGGGTAATGCATTTCCATTTACCTCTCATGTTACCATCATGTGGTCTTTCTCCTTGAAATACTTCTCTTGTCTTCAGTGACAAGATATTTCTTGGTTTCCCTCCTACATATTTTCTGGTTCCTCTGTCTATGCCTAACTATGAAATATTCTTTCAGTATTTTCTTTGATAGAGGGAGTTGATTTCTTTGTAGGAAATTCTCATTTTTATTTTATTTTATTTATTTTATTTTATTGTTTCTTTTGAGTGGGAGGAGAATAGATTTTTCACTCTCGATTCAATACTGCAAATAATTTATAGGTGACTTTAGTTTTCATTAATTTCTTCTTGGCATCCTAATATATCACTACAGTGTTTCTATACATGAATTTAGTTTTACTTATCTTGAGTTAAATTGTGGTTCCTTAATCTAAAGTCAGGTCTTTCATAAATTCTGGGAAATTCCAAGAAATCATCTTTTTGATTATTACCTATCCCCATTTTCTCTTTCATGTTTTTGGACTATGAATTTAATATTTTCTCTTTTTAATCTATTCTCCATGATTCTGTATTTATTATAAATTATTTTTTATCTTTAAACTGCAACATTGGATATTTCTTCTGATATGTCTTCTAGTTTAGTAATTCTTCAAACATACTAATTTATAATTTAATCACTCCTTAAAGTTTAAAATTTCAACACTGGTTTTGATTTCTAAATGCCCTATTTGGTTCCTTTTCAAGTCTGCCTGTTTTTCCTCTGGGTGTATGTATGGTTGTTTTAACTTTATTTATTTTGAGAGAGAGAGAGAGAGCACAAGCAGGGGAGGGCAGAGAGAGAGAGGGAAAGAAAAAGTATCCCAAGCAGGCTCTGCATAATCAGTGAGGAGCCCTACCTAGGGCTTGAACTCACAAATGGCAAGATCATGACCTGAGCCAAAACCAAGTGTCAGACACTTAACTGACTGAGCCACCCAGGTGCCCCATTAAGGTGTTTTTTTTTAAGCATGCTTTTGTTTTATCCTTATCTTTATCTTTATCTTTATTTTATTGTTTATTTTATTTTATTTTTTGAGAGAGAAAACACACAAGCAGGACAGGGGCATAGACAGAGAAGGGGGGGCAGGAGACAGAGAATCCAAAGCATGCTCCTCCCTGATAGCAGTGAGCCCAAGGTGGAGCTTGAACTCACAAACCTTAAGATCATGACCTGAGCTGAAGTCCGAGGCTCAACCAATTGTGCCTCTCAGGCAGGCGCCCTTTGCCTTTATTTTTAAAATATGTTTTGACTTCCTTATTTTATAGTGTTTATTATATTTTATTCTATAGTCTCTGTCATATACCTGTTATGAGACTGAAGCACTATCTACTGTGCTAATGAGGCATTTAGATACTTTTTAAATATCTGAAGATCTTATGGATTTAATTCTGCCATTTTTTGGATCTGCTAAATTTCCACTCACCAGATACATATTTTTTCTTTTGCTTGCTTGTTAGCTCTACTTCTTTCCTCCCTCCCTTCCTTATTTCCTCCCCCCTCCCTCCTTTTCCACTTTCTTCCTTCGTTCCTTCACCCCTTTTTTATTGTAATTTTTTGAGCCTGTCTTCTATGTTTTTTGGCCCTGTGAAAGTCTTATGAGGCCTGTCTTGAGGCCACGGCTTTCCTGAACAACCTATTGTCCTATTGTCTGAAATATTGTATGCCCTGAATTCATCTTTACTTTGATTTTTTTTTTTAATTGAGGTTTTTTGAACTATAGACAGTAGAGCTTATGATACAGTTTCACATCTATAAATTTTGGGATATATATATATATATATATATATATATATATATATACACACATACATACATAATACACATACACACACACACACACACACATATTTTTTTTTTTCCATTCACAATCCAGGCTGAGACCTCTCTTCATACTGGGAGGGGATATTATCTCCTCCAACCTTCCACTGAGGGTTTAGCCTCTGAGGGTCCTGGGTCTATGCTCAGATCCACACCTTAAGAGCAACTAAGAAATTATCATATCATTTGTTTAGTGTTGATATTAAAACCCAAACATCTAGATTACTGATCCAGCATTCTTCTACTGCCTTTGTAGGCAAAATCAGTCTCTCTCTCTCACTCACTCACTCACTCACTCACTCACACACACACACGCATGCCTACACATATTCACAAAGCTATGGAAACTCAATAACCTAGTTTTCAGTTCTCTTTTCATTTCTCAACTCTGAAAATTTGTATTATTTTCTTGCATATGCACTATGTATTAAAATGTTTGGTTATTACTTTTGCATTTTTCATTTGTCTTTCTCATTGCCAGAAGTGTTCTATATATCTTTCTAGCTCTTCTGTTAATTTCATTCATACATTCCATGGATGGATGTTCCATTTGACCTCTAAGCGTCTCTTATATCAGTAGTGATTATTTCTAAATCTATCACACCAGCCAATTTGTAGCTTCTAAAATTTCACTACATCTATCTTACACATTACTGCAGCTATTTTGAAAATATTAGTTTTTTAAACATTTTATCTACTCTGACTTCTGGGCCTTCAGGAATGCTGTCTTTCTAGAATATTCTAAAAGCATCCCTTCCCCTCCTGTTCTCCTGATTTGATGTGAACATATTATTCATATTGGCTTGTATATAACTTCCTCTGGTGTGCAATAGCTGAGAGTAGTTTTGATGCTTCTGTTCTGGGTTGCAATAACACCTTGTGTTGCTTATATCATAGCATTTATCAGAGATTTATTGAAGTCGCTTGTTTAATTATACTACAAATATTTTCTTACTAGATTGTAAGCATGCTTAGAAATGAAAATGGTGAACTTTGTATTCCCAGTATTTAGCACTATTTTATTCATTCATTTATTCATTTATTCTAGGTGATGTATCACTAAGACCTAGATCTCTGTCTTGTATAAAGTTCCCAATATTCTGAATGATTAAAACTTTTGAAACAGTTTTCTACTCTTTTACAGAGGAAACACTTGAGACCAGAGATGTTAAGTAACTATCCCCAATTATATATTAATTAGTGAGAAAATCAGGATTTTAATCCAGGTTTGCCTGCCTACAAACTCTGTTCTTTATATAGGACTTACGTGATGTATAAAATAAGGTTTTATGTAACAACAAAGAAAGAGCAGCAAAATGAAGATTATTTGTGGTACAATGTTTTCTTATGGTTTTCACCAAAGTATATTTACTTTATTGGATCTTTTGAAGTCTGTCCTAAGTAAGTACCAATTCTCAAGAGCCATAGCTAGTATCATTATCAGGAAATGTTATATATTTTCCCAGAGGATATAGTCCTATAATCTATATAATTTTAAAAAGCACTATTTTCCCATAACCACATTTAATTATACCTTAGAATAGATAATAATCAGAATTAAAATGTAAGTGGATGGCATAAACGACAGAAAGAAGAATTAAAATTTTCATCCTTCCCCAAATTTTTCTGCACTATGATGTTTTAATAAGTATTGGTATGATCAGCATGGTATGGGGAAAAATAATATATTTTGGAAGCAGACTAGTATCCAGATTTTACTCTGATACTTGCTGGTTATGCAGTATATCCTCAGGCAATTTACGTTGTTTTTGTTTTACAATTCAGGTTGGATATAAAAATTTCAGGGCTGTTGTGAAGAGTATAGGTAATGTATATACATAGCTAGCTTAATATCTCATACTTAATAAATAATAACGTGTAATGTGCATTATATCATCTATTTCAGGTTTAGACAACACTTTCCTATCCCTGGACTTCTATAATATTCTTAACTTGTCATTTATTTTAATTTGGATCCTGTATACATTTTCCACATGATGGTCACCTTTATATACATGTAGGATGTGGACTACATACTCTAAAAACAAACCTATGATAGCTTTTCTTTGAGAGTTCAATAATTAGTTAATTAGAATTATTCATTTTGAGACCAAAAAGGAGAAATAAGTAGGAAGATTCCTAGAGATAGGAAAGAAACAAATTGGATCTAAAAACTACCTCTAAGCTTTGTATACTGGATAAATAGAAGTACCATACCAACGATGATTACCCTTGAGAGAGAGAGAAAATTGTTGCCATTTACATAATAGCATACATATAACCTGGCAATAAATTTTAAGTGAAAGATATAATAGATAAATTGAGCACACCACCTGCAACAATAGAAGATTTCTTAACAGTCCATTACTCCACATTAAACATTCTATGAGGTTGAAGTAACTACAGAAATAAAATATAGTTTTCTTTAGTGTAATTTTAATAGGAAAAAATGTAAGCCACTTCCTTTTATATATTTTTTTCTCTTTGTCAGAGTTAATCAGGTAATCTTTCCAAGTGTCTTGCAATCTGTGTCTCATGGAAGATCCACAGTCAAAGGCTATTTATATAAAGTCAAGAAAGAAAAGATTGTGTTTAACATTTAACTCTTTGTCAAATATAAGAATTCATGCTGGTATTTTAAAAAGAACAAGTACCTAGAAACAGACTGAAATATTCAGATACTCTTTTTAACTTTTAAATTAATGCTAATAGGGAAGAACAGAGAAAATGTTTAATTTAATTTAAGTAGCTTTTGTTTTATTTTTTAGGAGAAGATGTATATTGTTGTCAGAACTTAAAATTTATCTGTCACTATTAGATACTGGTGATAACATACTAAGAAATTATGGATACATTATTTTCCAACATTAGTGAAAAATGAAGTGTCCTATATTATACTTAAATTTTTGGTGGAACTCTTAAAATGTGTTGCACATTTGACTGCATTAAGTGTAGAAAATCCAAAGATAATTTAACGTTTTAAATGTATTCTTATTTTTTTTTTCCGAAATTCAGTTATTATCTTTTATTGGAATACTGTGATAACCCCAGGAGTTATTTGGGAGATATGCCCCATTTTTTGGCTAATAAAATGCTTTCATTAATTAAATTAATACCTCTGTTCTTTGTAGTGATTTGCCCTATCCTTTCTTCTAGTCCTCATTTTTTAAAACTTTATATAATTTGCCTCTTGTCCTATACTAAATCAGACAATGTGGTTACCAAGAGAAATAATGTAACTATTATGTAAAAAATAAATCAGAAATGAGATACAACCATCTAAGTACATATATGCATCATATGCATGTATGTATGTTGTATTCACTGTGGTCAGGTATATGACTTATTTTCTTAGAGACTGAAGGTATACCGGGTTTTAGATTATTTTATTTATTTTGAAAGTTTTTACCCTTTAGAAGCTAACGTTCAGATTTGGGGTACGAAGGGAACTGGATTTTACACTCAGAATCTGAGAGGTAGAATCCTAAAGGTCACTTGGAAAACTTACTGAACAATGAAGTATTGCCAAATTTCAGATTCTCCAAATGCTTGGGGTGTTTTATCACTTTCCTGGTTAAATGTGTGATTCTGGTTAATACGTTCCTAAATATATAGAAGAGAGATTAAAAAATGTGAAGTAACCTGTTATAGATTCAACAAGATTTGATGTTATTTTTCAAAACTAGATCTCATCATATCATAGAATGTGCATTTTGATTTTATTCATTTTAACCATAACTTACACTGATGTTTAAAATCACTATTCATATCTACTGTACATCTTCTAAGCATTAAACATTTATGCAAAGAAGAAAACATATTTTGGACAACATTCCTGTTGATTCTTGAAACATAAACACATAAGTTTTCATTATCTTGTCAGGTAACACGAGAAAACTCTTTTAGAAGTATTGATTAAAGGATGCCTTGGGCATTTTCACTTCTTTTGAGCACTTCCCCTTATATGTCAGAAAATTTGTTGAGTCACATCATTGACAGCTTTTGATACAGTCTTTTCTCTCTTCATATCAGTGATTGCCTCCTTTTTACTTCTGTCTTTGAATAATGTTTAGGCTCTGATCACATTTTGGGGGTTTATAAATTAAATTTATTCTAAAATTTGTATCTTGAAGCACGTCTTTGGTAATCATAAAATTTAATGGGGATTTGTTCAGTTTTAGGATAATTTTGATTCCTATTCCAATACCTCAGATGTATATACTCAAATGTAACCACACAAAGAAATAGCTTTTTAAGAAGCGAAAAGCAGGTAATCAATGCCATATCAACCAGATCTGGTATGAGCCCACCACTTTCCCCACATGTTACTTATGAAGTAATATCAATTTATGTTGTCATTTGGGTAAATTACCAGTAGTAAAGATGGCTGTCACTTGTAGTCTTCCCACTGGTTGCTACTGCTGGGCAGTCTGCCTGATTCTCTTTTCCCAGCTCAGCTACACACTAGAGAGAATTCTCATGGGCTCCAAAGTTGACTTAGTGTTTCACCATTTTAAGAGTGAGGATGAATATTTTAGCCTCCAATGTAATTTGAAATATTATTGTGAAGATATGGCACAGGATATGTCTTTGACACTATCATGCAAAATTAATTTGCTCACATTTTACTATTCTAGCTAGTTGTGACTTGCCAAAAACTATACATTAATATACACTTTTAACTTAAGAATTTCATAGTTTTTAATAAAGGAAAAAATGCAAATCATTCTATAAAAGTTCTAGCAGTGCCATTAAAAATTCTTACTTTCTGACAATGCCATCATTCATGTGATTCACTGGTTAAAATAGTATGAAAGTGCTCAGTAACATAATTTTGGGTATGCTGTAAAGTCCTAACTCTTAGGGATGATCCAGAATAGGCCTGCAGGGGACCTTTGGGAAACATAACTGTTAGACAGGCCCAAGTCCCATAAGAAGAGCAGGTCCAATATGAGGTCTGATTGTAACTGCCATTCAAACCTTCTTATCAGTAGTGCAGTGCAGGAAACTGCTGTCCCCAGGAAGAGAGCATGATGGATGACAGCATCCTTTCCAATAGGTGAGAGGGCCTAAAGATGGAGGGCAAGGGCATGGAGCAAACTGCCCATGTGTGAGCCCCATGACTCAGCCTTCAGGCTACCTGGGATTGGTACTTAAAATATTAAAAGATTTTTTGTATTCCAAGATTTTATTTAAATCCAAGTTAGTAGTAGAAGTTATTTATTCATCACTTACATATAAAACCCAGTGTTCATTACAGGTACCCTCCTTAATGCCCATCACCCATTTTAAAAGAAAAATGAAGGATAGACCTAAAGATGCATGACCAAAATCATTAGGTAAATCTTGCATGTTCTTCTGTATAAAAAATAAATTAAATATTGATAGTGCTATAGAATTTAAAGTTAAAAAACTTTAGTTTTTAATTTTTTTAAAGTTTAATTATTATTGAGAGAGAGAGCACAAGCTGGGGAGAGGCAGAGAGAGACAGAATACGAAGCAGGATCCAAGTCTGAGCTGTCAGCACAGAGCCTGATGTGGGGCCTGAACCCACAGACGATGAGATCATGACCTGAGCTGAAGGCAGACATTTAACTTACTGAGCCACCCAAGCTCCCCCAAAGTTAAAAAAAAAACTTTAAATTATTGCTAACAGACACATGAAAAGTTGTTCAGTATCACTCATCATCAGGGAAATACAAATCAAGAGTACAATGAAATACCACCTCATACCTGTCAGACTGATTCAAATTAACAACACAGGAAACAACAGATGTTGGTGAGGATGCAGAGAAAGGGAACCCCCACTCTTGGTGGGAACACAAAATGGTACAGCCACTGTGGAAAACAGTATGCAGGCTTCTCAAACATTAAATAGAACTACTCTAAGACCCAGCATTTGCACTACTAGGTATTTACCCAAAGGATACAAAAATACAGGTTCGAAAGGGTATATGTACCCTGATGTTTATAGCGGCATTATCAATAATAGCTAAATTATAGAAAGAACCCAAATGTTCATTGACTGGTGAATAGATAAAGAAGTTGTGGTATATATACACAATAAAATATTACTCAGGTATAAAAGAGAATGAAATCTTGCCATTTGCAATGACGTGGATGGAGCTAGAGTGTATTATACTAAGCTAAATAAGTTAGAGAAAGACAAATACCATATGGTTTCATTCATATGTGGAATTTAAGAAAGAAAACAGGCAAACATAGGGGAAGGGACAAAAAAGAAAAAGGGAGGCAAACCGTAAGAGACTCTTAACCATAGATAACAAACTGAGGGTCCTCAGGGGGAGGTGGGCAAGGGATGGGTTAAATGGGTGATGGATAATAAGGAGAGCACTTGCTGTAATGAGCACTGGGTGTTATATGTAAGTGATGAATCACTAAATTCTACTCTTGAAAACAATATTACACCGTATGTTAACTAGAATTTAAATAAAAACTTGAAACAATAAAAAATGATAGTGTTATAGAATTTAAAGATAAGGGGCGCCAGGGTGGCGCAGTCGGTTAAGCGTCCGACTTCAGCCAGGTCACGATCTCGCGGTCCGTGAGTTCGAGCCCCGCATCAGGCTCGGGGCTGATGGCTCAGAGCCTGGAGCCTGTTTCCGATTCTGTGTCTCCCTCTCTCTCTGCCCCTCCCCCGTTCATGCTGTGTCTCTCTCTGTCCCAAAAATAAATAAACGTTGAAAAAAAAAAATTAAAAAAATAAAAAAAGAATTTAAAGATAAAAAAAACTTTAAATGATTGAAATGTCCAACATTGTAAAATTATCCAGTAGTGACTAGCATGGAAACCAAATGCTAAAACAGTGGAAGTATTTAAAGACACATTTCTAATAAATACAAGGAAGTCTACCATACATAATGGAACAATTTATGAGAAATACTTAAACTTCAAGTTGAATACATCTATAAACTAAAAACATAGGTATAGTAAAAGCAGCTTAAGTACATTCATGGATAGTAAATGAAAATAATATAGGAAATTGGTGATGGAATAAAGAATGGAGGGAGAGTTTGATGAAGTAAACTCTAAAGACCTGTTTTTTTATTAAGGAAATAATGGCCAGTTTTAGGCAAGCGTAACTTTTCAGAGTTTATTTTCTTACAGCTAAAATGATTGGATATAGTCAGTGTTTTGTTTTGTTTTAAGCTAGGAAAGATATTGTTATTATTCATATAGTTTCCTCTAAATAGTATTCAAAACTCCAAAAAAAAACTATAGATAAATATTTGTGTAGTTAAATAAGAGGTTAATAATTTGGCTGAAGAAGTTTGGACAGCCAAACACTAGCCTGCTCAGCCATCTTGGTAGGCTTGAGACAGAGCCTGCAGAGTACAAGTTGAAAATATTTATGGTCTCCCTCCCACCAAATATAGACTATGATTGTAAGCCACTTGTTTTAAGGAGAAGAGCAGCCATTTGCTACAAAATGGCTTTGTCTCCAGCTGTCAAAAGAACAATATAAAAGAATGTGGGGCACAGATCTATCTCCATGTGTCAATTTCTTTGTATCAGTGAACTGATGGAGGTTTTTTTTTTTCTTCTTTTTCTATTTTTTGATGTCTGTTAAATGAGCTCTTGTGGGTGATGGTTTTATAATTCTATGAATATTGTGCTGAGAGCTAAAATACCTGGTATTAAGCACATTATGTAAACTATGTGAATTGCTTTCACCATAAATGAAAGTCTTTTTCCTGGCAATTGTATTCTTTGATTACTACTACCTTTTGCCTTTTCTTTTCTTTTTCCAATCAGTCTAGATTATTTTCTTTTCTTTTTCCAATCAGTCTAGATTATCTGATCATTTTATGACACTTTGCTGAATTGACTACTCCTTTGAATTAGCAAGTTACCTCTTTTTAGAATCTTTTTCTATGCTAATTCTATGTCTATGTTTAAATTTTTTGTTGTTATAGATATTTAGGGGTTAGGAAAGGAGGTCTTTGGATTTAATAGAGTAAAATTTCATTTTGAATTCTAATTCTTTACTGTTGTCGATTTTCAGAGAATTCTTGTGTTTTGTGTTTTGGGTTTTTTTTTTTTTTTTTTTACCTTAGAATTCACTCCTCGAAACATTTATAACTTTATGATATCCATGAACTGATTTTATTGAGATGTTTTGTTTGTTTGTTTTTACTTTCACTTTTTGATGTTGACATCTCTAAAAGGCAAACTTAGATCTTACTTTCCTACTTGGTTCTCTGTATTCAGTAAAGGCCTTTCTGTTTAAAGTATACACACATTACTTTGCGTATAATGAATACAAACGGTCTTTCACCAAATGATTCTCCTTGCCTTTCAGTCCCTGTACAGTATTCATTTAAAAAATATTAAAAGTATGGGTGTCCTATGTCCTCAAGAAGTTTATGTCACTATATTTGTATACTGCTTCCTCTGTGCCTTTTGTCAAAGACAGGGGTGGAGTTCTGGTCCCATTAGCAAATGAGATACAATTTAAGCCAAGCATAGTCAGTAACATCTTACCTATTGAATGTTTTTATACCTTTCCTAGAATTTCCAACTTGTGAGCCACTAACTCAATTTATATGCAAAAGTGGAAGATGCATTAGCAGCAAATGGCACTGCGACTCTGGCAAGTACTACTGTTCACTGTATTGCACTGATTTGATTGGGGGCCTGACTGTTGGTGAGACATAGTTCATAAGAGAAGCTTGCAGAGCCAACAAAATGGCTAAGACAAGTGGTAAGAGGGCACCTGGCACTTCAGCAGAGATTAGCGTTAAGAGTAATGGAGGTCAACATCTGTCCCATGGGGCAATGAAGAGATTTGTGTTCAGACATTATGCTGGACATCGTCTAATTCGACAGATGTGAAGTAAAGGGGATAATTGAGGAAATGACCTGGACAATTTGAGTTCCCCAAAGCATTTATGTAAAGTGCTCTGTACTCTCAGGACAGAGGAGTTTATAAATTATTATGGAATTATCCAAATGGTCTCATTTCTGCCACCTTGCTATTTATGTACAAATGATGTTTTTTTTTTTCTTATACTCAATTGTATCCCTATGCTGAATTATACCGAACACAGGTAAATGAATTATGTATAAATCATACATTCTCAGCCACTGATTTCAATTTAATCTATTTCCACTTCACATTTCTCTCACCTCCCTCCTGCAATGGTTGTTAATAAAGAATATAAATCATTGCTAATGATAGTGACAATTTCCCAGTATAAATACACACTTATCAGTTAGTAGGGGAAGGGGAGTACGTAGTCACTCTTCATGTTGGAGAATGGAGAAGAAAGGTCTGAATTAAAGATACGGTTATACACTGTGGGGTGTAGAGAGATTGTGGGTCTGAACAGTTTTCCACAATAATTATATCACCAGCTGTATCATTTCATGAAATTCCTGCACTCATCATTGTCCTCTCATTTTATAATTATTTCATGTCGCATAGATTTGTTGTCAATGGTTAGTCATTTCTGAGTGAAATGGAAATTAAATTTTAAAATCCAAGTCAAGGATTTCTTTTTTCCTCTTTGGTTAGTAGTTGATGTGAAAGCACAAGGAAAGCAATGTCAAAATGAAAATAGTTCCCCCACTGTCCATGGGAAAGTTGATCATTGATTCCTTTATCAAAAACAAAAGAATGCTCTATATACAAAAAGAAACGTTAGAGATTTCGGAAGAAAAATTTTCTTCCTGGGTCAGTTTTCACTCCCTTGATGTTGGTGCTTCTTTCCAGATGATGACTGTGGGGACGGCAGTGATGAAGTTGGCTGTGTTCACTCTTGCTTTGATAATCAGTTCAGGTGTTCCAATGGCAGATGTATCCCAGGCCACTGGGCCTGTGATGGTGACAATGACTGTGGAGACTTCAGTGATGAAGCCCAAACCAATTGTACCAGAGAAGGTCAGTAATTTTGTGACTCTATGAACTATCATTTTAAATTGATAAATATATATATATATTTTTTTTTGAATATTTCAGAATGGATATTATATTTTACTCAGCAGTTAAAAACATATATATTTGGAACAGTGTAAAATAATTTACAGATCACTTTCACTCTTTTATTTCTCTGGTTTCTCATTTTAATACCTCCTTATACTCCGATACCTTCTGTGGTTTTGCTTCCTACTTTCATTAGATGCTTTAGTTACTACGACTTTAATCCTCTCCAACTTCTAAATTGCCAAACCCCAAACCCATCCCCAAGGAAAACAAACAAGCAAACTAAACAAAGAAACAAGAAACGCATAATTTTTATTTTATTTGAACACCAAATTTGTTTCCTTAAGGCTTGAAGTAACCTCCTATTGATTGTTGATTCATTCCAACTGAATAACTCCTAGAATGCAAGCTGCAAGAAGAAAACTGTGACAACGGGTCGCAGCATATCCATGGGCGGCCATACCCTGTCATTTGCATGCGTTACTTTGCAAAATTTGATCATCCATAGGGCATGTTAACAAATTAGAAATCATGTTGGAAATATCATAGGAAAAAATCATTAGGCTGCCAAACATTCATACAATCAGTAACATTTTTTTTTAAGTAGAAGTTTTCTTTCTGCTTAAGAATTTGGAAGAATTTGTCATTCACTCGTTCATTTATTCTACTGATATTTATTGAAGACTTTCTATGTGCCAGTCACTGTGCTTGTAGAAAAAGATAAATAAAAGGATAGAGAAATGTGGTCCCCATTCAGCATTTAAAATCTAGCAGGCAAACAGAGAATAAAGTGATCTATTTAATGAGTTGGGTATTGGAGTGGGAGGCATATATTGAATGATAATAAGAAAGGAATCATTTTCAAAGTGTTTTCAAGGGCATATTTTTGTCTTCTGCAACATTTAATAACTTAGAAAATTTCTATAGTTTTTTTCCTCTGATGTGATTCGTTTTGTCTTTTTTGTTTGTTTCCTGTCTGTGTCCCTCCCTCCCTCTCCTCTTTCCCTTTCTCTTTCTCATTCCCTTTCTCATTCTCTCTCTCCCCCACCCCTTTCTTTATCTATATCTCATTCTTGTGTCAGTTTCTCTCTTATTTCAGTTGGTCCACTAATACATATGAACTAGAGCTTTTTTCATCAACAACCTTGCATGGAAACAGAAATGCTGTAAAAAAAATACTTTTTTTTCCCTTTTTTCTTTCTATATTGGAAGCATTCATCTGGGGTGTGGTTGGTATGTCATTACTAAGTTACACTATGAATATAAACTGCATTTCCCCCCACCTCACAGATGTCTTTATAGGCTCCTCATGAGGTGTACATCTGTGACCTGCTGGCACTGCCCCCAATATGCTGTGAAAGATAAATTTCCCCAAAGTTAATTTACTTTCATCTCAGAAGTGAGATCCTATCCCTCTTTTCTATGTTTATTTGTCCCTAAATTAAAATAATTATTGCACATTAAGAAGTTTTTGAGAGATTGCTTTAGCTTCATGAGTATCCAGAGTAAGTGATACACAATCCTTTGTAGCCTCACTAGGTAGTTTCTCAGGTTTGGAGTATAATAGAATCGGTGACTATTGAATGTTAATGACCTTCACTTCTAGAGCACCTCACTTTCGCTTATATATTACTCTAAAGAATATACTGTCAATGTGAACATCATGCATTTCTTCTATGATTATGGTAATACACTAAGGAAATGATCCAGAGAATCTACATGATTCTTGGACATGTTTCAAGCACAGAATGAGGAGAACATCCTGAACTAATTTATATTTATCAGATTATAAATTCCCTAATCAAATATTCCACTTGGTGAATACAAGTTGCAGGAACTGAAGAAAGGGAACAGTCTAGGATGACTTTGCTATAAGACAGAGTATTTCAGAGGACATTTACATATTTTTATCCATCATTATTTTATATATTCTGATACAGAAGTTGTAAAATAATCATGGCACATAGAATTGTTAAAGCTGATCAGGAAAGTCATTTTGCACATGCAGGTTTTGTGAGACCATTGCCAAGGTAAAGTAGAAATTTGATGCAATTAGTCATATAATTTAGTCTCAAAACCTGCTGTGGAAGAAAGAGCAGGGGATTCTGGCTTGAGTTTCAAGACTGGCTGTCAAAACTGATCAAATCCACCGTATAATCGCTCAGCACTTTGCTGTACATTGCCTGGGTTAAAAGAGCATATGGTGTAGTTTCTCTCAACTTAAATTGGTTTCAAAAGGGCAAAAACACTCTTGAATTCACTTTTAATTGTAAAGAAGCAGAAGAAACCAGGAAATGGAATATTCCATACATAACCCCCATATTTAGAAAATTTCTGCATTTATGTTCAATGCATATTCTCTCTGAGGAATTTCTATAGTGATGATCATTTTTTTCATCATTATGATTAATATATGGGGAAAGTATTAATTCCTAATCCCTTTCTAGATTATACTTCTCTCCTTCCCCCTCATGTTGTGATGGTCTTTCCTCTCACTTCCAAGCTCACATACTAGGCACACAATGTGCAATATCTTTGAAAAGCACTGTACACACACACACACACACACACACACACACACACACAGGGTCTACGAGCAAGAGTACAATAGAAAGACAATCCATAGCAGACTGATTTCCTTCCTTTGTCTCATTGCCTGTTTATCATTAATTTAGCTCTGATTTGTTTTTGGTTGTGACAGCTTTGGTTGGTACATATTTCTATAGTGAACCGTTAGTAAAGCTACTGGGTGTATAGTTTTTTTTCCAAGTGGAGGAATAGTTTGTTTTTCAAGTGGAAGAATTTGGTAGAAGGGAACACCCTCTAGAGCCTTAGGTCTGGCCATTTAATAAGTATCAAAAGGTTTTGTAAAGAAATGTTTTTACCTGTAAAAACATCAAGAATAAAGTTAAAATGAGACTTTGGTCTTTTCTTACAAGTGTTTAGCTCTCTGGATATAATGTAAAAAAAAAAAAAAAAAGAGGAAGAGAGAGAGACAGACAGATTCTGGACAAATGCATCTATAAAATACCAAATGTATACAATTAATCTTATCTCATTGATGACAGTTTAATTCATTTGAATTATGTATGCTTTCATTCTTCTACTCTTTTTTTTTTTATTTTTTTTTTAACGTTTATTTATTTTTGAGACAGAGAGAGACAGAGCATGAACGGGGGAGGGTCAGAGAGAGGGAGACACAGAATCTGAAACAGGCTCCAGGCTCTGAGCTGTCAGCACAGAGCCCGACGCGGGGCTCGAACTCACAGACCCTGAGATCACGACCTGAGCTGAAGTCGGCCCTTAACCGACTGAGCCATTCAGGCGCCCCTCCTTCTTCTACTCTTAAGGGGAATAGTCACAACCATATTTCCCCCAAGGAATAAAGCATTTCTAAAGTAAACATATGCATTTGGGGGGGGGGTATCTTTAGACAGCTATTCATCAGGTCAATTTCCATTCATAAATTGTAAAAATTTATACCGAATAATTTCAGCATGGATTTGATGGATAATGGAACAGGTTTCTCTAGAATTGATTTTGTCTCAATTTTGCAAAGTAAAGAAATCATTTAACCCTAATTTATGGTGATTGTCCTTTAACTTTCTGTATGGCTGTCTAAAAAAGGGAGCATTTACAGCCAGCTGTACTAAGTGAATAGGCTGGGTGACGATAGAACATATGTGATCTCTTATTTACATCACAAATACAAATGAAATGCAAATTTAAAATGAAGCATGCATTGACCTTCGGTTTTGATTTATTATGAATAATCTTTAACAAGTTCTCAAATCCATTAGGGAATTAAATGCATAACGTTATTAATATTATTTCTACAAATGGTCATATTCTTCTGTTTTAACTGTTTAACTTTCCTTCTTCTTTGGAAACTTTTACATTTCTTTTGGGATTTGTATTCATTCATTCATTCATTCATTCATTCATACATTTTACCTACTACTTCCCTGTTCACAGATTTAAGAAGGAAGCTAGGATAATTTCATTTTATCTTTGTAATTACATAGTCAAGTACAGTATTTGATACATAATGAATGCTAAATAAATTATTATTGAGTGAAAGAGTTTATTTCTTCACTACAAAATTTGATTATACTCTCAGAATCCAACCCTTATTTGTTTTATATTATATATCTAATAACTTTTTCTGTTCCTTTGACTTACTCACAGATCCTGGAGTTTATGTTTACAATGATGCGCAAGAAAGACTAGCTGTATTGATCTATTCATGTACATCTCCTTAATAAAGTCATTTTCATTTATCAAAAAAAATACTGGCATTTTCAACCAATGACTTAATTAAATAAAATAGACAGGACATCTCCCTTGTCTTTTATTATTGTTTATTTTTATTTTCTGTCCAAAACAGAGTAAATTCCAGAAAGATAGGAAGAGTTAGTCTGTTTGTTTGTTTGTTTCTGGTATCTATTATTTGATAGTAAATGCCAGTGAAGAGATTCCATTAGTAATAATTTAGTAGGGGCAGGGGGAGGAGTTAGTATATATTAACACTATATATATATATATATATATATATATATTAGTGTATATATCAGTGTATATATTAGTATATATTAACACTAATTGCCAGGCACTTTACATTTGTTATTCCATTTAATCCTCACAATAAAGATTACTCGATAGGTTAAGACGTTTGCTTAGGATTACACAGCTGGAGTTTCAAATAAAGATTTCTGTTTTCTATTCTTCCATCCAGCTCCCTGCTTCTGCAGCTGTGCAATATAACCTACCCCTGCCCTTTTTTCTAACTCTTAATGCATTAACATTTATATGATCTCCCAATAATTACAATATTTTTCTCAAGTGCATTCTCATTTTTTAACTTTAAGAGAAAAGAAAGAACTTTCTACTTGTTACAGGTCATTATAATGAAATATTCCAAAGGACACTAGAAGGAATGTGTACCATTATATTAAATAAGCTCAGTAAATCTGCCTCTTTTGTTTGTTTGCTTCTGTTCTCCTTTCACTTCCACAATTTATCTTGATAAACTGGATTCTAAAGCTTTGTCATTAGAATAGCTGTGGACTTTCCCACAAAGGCAATTTCTTCAGTTGCCCAAAGAATATGTTAGTCTGCCATAAAAATTTCACCTCATAGATTTAAAAAATATTTTAAACTGGAAGAAAATGAAAAGATCATTTAGCTCAGTTATTTTACAGTGCAGATGAGGAAAAGGGCTCATCTCCATAAAATTATTCTTCTGTGTATGTAACAGTAACAAAAACATGCTGCTTCCTGGAAGGAGCTGATAATGTTCTGTGTTAGAGATTTGAGACTGAGAACTTTGTTCCATAAAGACATTTCTAGAAGAGGTTTTGGATTCCAGTGATTATGCTGAATTCTTTGTGGAAAACTCAGAAAGGTCAGACGGTACAGCCAACCAAAAAGGGATAGCATCCTCCCTAGGGACATTGAATCCACTCCAATCAGTGCTGGTATGAAAACTTGACTTGTGACTGAAGATTTAGGTTACATATTTAAGCCTTGAGAGAATGGAAATTAAAACCAATATTTCCTGAATTCCAGTCCATGTATTATCCATATCAGCTGAACCCATCATCATGTTTTTAGCAGCACAGTTTCCTAACCACATAGAAAACAAGGTACCAGGATGCCTCAGTTTGTTAAACAACCAACCTGTGATTTTGGCTCAAGTCATGATTTCACAGTTTGTGAGATCTAGCCCTGTGTCAGGCTCTGTGCCAACAGTGTGGAGACTGCTTGGGCTTCTCTCTCTCCCTCTCTTCACCTTCCTCGCTTGTGCTAGCTTGCTCGCTCTCTCCCTCTCTCAAAGTAAATAAATAAACATTAAAAAAAACAAGATAATAATAAATACTATACACAATCAGACTCAATCATCTGTTTGTTTTTCTCTTATAAAGATATTCTGAAGATATTTTCAATTAATTTTTACTGAAACACACAATAAAAAATGCTATTATTTCTCAATCACTGAATTTTCTTGACAATCAAATATTGTCTTTGAATTTGAGGAAATTAGCAAATTGTGTACTCAGAAAAATCATATAATCCTTTCTTCTAATGGTTTTTAATTATTCTTCTTTAATGAAAATACAGATGGTTTTCTGAAAAATACAATTAAATGCAAATTTGATCTTTATCTACTTTTAGAGAGGTATAATATCTACTTGCAATGAGATACAAATTGGGTAATTTTATTCACTCATAGATTTATTTATTTTCCTTGGGAAATGTTAATACTGAGATATCAAAATAATGTTAATTATTAATGGATTTTATCCATAGGAAACTCTTTTTGTTTTCTGGGACAAAATAGCTCTTTAAAGGTCAATGTAACCTCAATACTATAAACAACTTTTACATCAATAGCAAAGACCCAAGGTTTTTGAATCAACTAATAACAAGGCCTGTTTTGAGAATCCATTATGTTTCTGGCAATGTGATTATCAGGACAATTAAAAAGAATTAGATAAATAAAATTTTTAAAATAAAATATTTAAAAAATGGTTCATAAAATAGGAAGAAAGAAGTCAATTATCTTTATTTAACTATACAGAAATTAATAATAGATCCACACTTCTTCTTAGAAAAATTTACCTCTTGTATTAAGATAGTAATTATGCATTTTGACACCAAATACAGTAATATCTCTTGTTTTTTTTAAAAGATACAATTAATAACAAAAGTCAATATGTAATGAAAAGACTTAATTTTAATGAAGAACCTCAGCTTGTTTCTTCCTCCTTTAATAGAGCCAAAAAATAAGGGCAAAAATGAATTAATTTCCATAGTCTAAATTCTGCTCCCTCATTCTTGGGTTGTGGTTAATGATCAGTGAAATGGTAGGACTTCAGGCATTCAGCAGAAAATAGAAAAAATAAAACAGGAAAGAGACAAAGGACATGGATAATATACAATGTAATTAATTCACCTCTCAGTAATTGAGTATTGTCATTCTTTTGTGAAAGTAAAGAAATAAGCAATAGGATAGAACTTGTTTTTTTTTTCCTGTAGAAATAGTTGTTAGTTAGCTTCTTTCAGAACCTATTTAAACTGTCAGCCTTTATTCCTTTATTTAAGTGAACTATCAATTGAATTTGCACTTAGATATTATATTCCTGCAATGTGATGAGCAGATTTATTCACTTTTTGTTGGAGAATTTGTTTTTGAGTTGGTATTCATGTACATGTTGATTTCCCAAAGAAAATTAATTGGCATTATTTGAATCTAAAACCTTTCCACAAATAACTTTGGTGCATAAGAGCATCCACTTAAACTACCATGACCTTCCCAGTAAGAATAGGCTATTCCTGGCACAGAGTAGTCACTGGTTTCATAATCTTCCAGCACAACATTTTGTTATTGTCGATATGTATGCACTTAAATGAGATGTTCTGTGAATCATAACCATAATTTATACCACTTTACAATAGGAGTTGGAAAATATTTTCTGTAAAACGTCAGATAGTAAATATTTTAGATTTTTCCCATTACAACCACCCAGCTCCATTGTTTAGGCATAAAAGAAGCCATAAGAGTATATGTCTACAAATGATTCTGTCTGTGTTCCAATAAAACTTTATTTACAAAAACCAGTAGTGGACTAGAATTGGTCTGCAGGTCATAGCTTGCTGACCCCTCATTTAAAAAATATACAGTAAAGTAGCTACAATCTCAAATAATCCTTTATGTGCATGTTTCATAGAATCAATCTTAGACAAAGGCAAAAGATAATGGGGAGGAAAAAAAGGCCAAAGAAAGAAAAGCCATTAAAAATTTTAAGTAATATTTTCAGGCTCTTCCTCAAACATACACCTTATATGTATATGTTCATACACATACTTTCTTATCAGAGTGTTCTGCATTATTTTAAAATATCAAATCAAATAATGTAATCTTTTTATATTTATGCCCAGTAAATATCTGACACCTGTTGTAAGCTAAGCTTATTGCTAAGCTAAGAAGTAAATTCCAAATGTAAAATATCTATATTGCAACCTGTTTTAGTTAATAGTATCTAACATATCTATTAAGGTGATTGGCTAATTTGAACAGTATGTGGAAAAACAGACTTCTCAATTAGATAGCCAGTTCAACAGATTGACACATTGTGTACAGTAATATTTAGATGCTGTAGACATGTGTCATTCTCATAATATATTAAATTCTAAATAGAATGCTCATGGTGGAGTTTCAAATATCAAAACTTAATTTTAATGAACTAAAAACAATGTTTTACTTGTTTTACATAGATTTAACTTCTATACTTTAACTTACTGGGGGACATTTAGTATAACCGCATTGCAATTTTGCTTCAACATTTGTTTTGTGTCTATATATCTATGTATTTTTAACACCAAAATCATTTTAATATTACATAATTGAATTTGCGCTTACGTGTCCACATATTCTCTTCCATTTCCTTTTCTTCAGCTTTTCTCACTGACCCAAAGAGTAAGCATTAAAGATTTGGAATATGGTCTCTTCTTTATTATTAAAATTTCCATTAAATCCCAGGTACCAATAAATGGTTTTCATAGTCCCATCCAACTTCTTATCAGGACAGTCTCCAGTGGAAGCCACATACAGGGGTAGAAACAGTTTGTTAGGATTGAAAGTAAAACACAAAAACCATGCCCTGGAAGTGTGCTGAGGTGGGAGGAAGAGAGGGGTGGTCAGATTAATAACCAAATGATATAGCATCTGTAATCTAGATAACATGGAGGCCATCATCAAGGTCCAATAGGATGAGGACAAATTGAAGAAGGAAGCCCTGGGCTTGACTTCATTATTTGTTCACAGCAGAAATTACAGTGCTATCTGGCAGGCAGTAGCCCCTAGGGAATCCATCTCACATAACATGGAGAAGATCAGAACAGTGTATCCCACCAACCCCAACACAGGTTCCAGATAGGCTAGAAGGTAGGTTTTAATAAGCAACCCTCCTCTAAGGGTCTATAGAAACCAAGGACATCCTAACCTACTAATGGGATGTTAAGGGTCTCCTGAGGCAGAAGTGGGCCAAGGTTAGGTCCGCACCCTGTTGGAAAGTGAAATGAAACTATTGGCATGCTGCCAAACCAATTCTCAGTAGTTTCAGGGCAAGTGAAGACTATCTAGGAACCTTCAGCAAACAGCTGCCTTAGGTAAAGGAATTATTAATACTCAGTTATTCAAGCTAGGAACTGAGCAGGGACTGACACATGGTGATTGTAGGTAATGCAGGAAGCTATGTGCACATGCAACACATAGTGCTTTTTACTTTTCAAAGCATTTTACAATGAATGACAAGTTAACGTATAAACTCCATTAAAACAATAAAAAGTTTTTTTTTTCCTCCCTAGATTGTTCTCACAATTTAAATAATTCATTATATTTGCAACACCATTATTAGCTATTTTCTCAGGGGGGCTTTAACATTTCTTTTAAAAAAAAACAGTATATTTTTTCAGCCCTGTTTTTCATGTCTTTTTAACTTCAGGATGAAAAAAATTCCTTTCTGTCTCTCTACAGTTGCTAGTCTTCTAACTCCAAGTATTTAGTCACAGTGAATTCATTTAAATATTGGGATAAATTCCACTGTCTGTTGCCACATTTCCTTCAGGGCTCTGCATTTATTTATTTATTAGATTCCCCAAATTGTATGCTTGGTTTAAATAGCTTCGGGGCAAAAATACAATAAAATCGCATTAGTTAAAAATATAACCAGCATCAGCAACATGAAAACATAACAGTAAAGCAGCATGAGCATATACATACAAACATAGTCATCATTTTAACACTCCACTGGGACAAGCCATATTACAAAGATAGATTGTGTGCCAAGCCCTGAAGCTTAAGCAGCTAGGGCTCTGGGGAACCACACAGGCCTGGAACTCAGGTTGGAATGGCTATCACAGGCTCCTCAGAGATATGCAGCTCTCCATCCAGGGGAAAATCAACAACTGTTAACAGAAGCAAATTTCATTTGGCAGGAAGGTTAGGGGGAAATAAAACTCCACAATTTTTTTCTGTGTTTTTTTTTTTTTTTTTTTGGCAGAGAACATCATTTCTAAACATCAACACACGCCCAATCATAACAGACATTAAAAAATAAGTCTGGGGTATTTTTATTTATGTCAGGGAATTGGATGAGACATGGAAAAGGAAAGAAAATAAAACTGTGTGTGTATGTATATGTGTAATAATCTATTTGACTTTAGTATAAACTTTGAGCTAACAAAATTATATATTGTATTATATATGTAATTGTATCATATATATATATGTATATATATATATGTACACACACACACCCTTGTAAATTTGAAGAATCTTAGATTTTTTTCTTTTTCTATTTATTGTCTAAATGCTTCCCCAAGTGATCTGTAAATAATAATGTGTATCTGAGCATATCAGGATCTAACTGGAGGTCTTTCTGTAATTCCCAGTAGCCTTCAGGCTTAAATCCAAGCCATTCAGCAAAGCATACAGGGCCATTCAAAGTCTAGACCTTGCCCACCTGTCTAGTTTTCTGTTTCTCCCCTCCTCCATCAAAGACTACAGAATTTTAGGAATGATGCTGACTTTGTTCAGAATATCCCATTCTACTTCTCCCCCTGCCCCTGCCTGTCTCTTAATCATGAACAGAACTCTTTTCTTTTCCTCTGTCATAAGAATTCTTCATCTGAAGTCCCCAAGTCCAAGTTAGTTTTCTCCTCTGCATGCTCTCATGGTGTTCTCTCCTACTATAGCACTTAGGACATTGCTTTGTAACTGCCTATGTTGCCTGCTTCCTTATATACCCATTCTTTTATGATCTTTCCAAGGTAGCAACAATATCTTCCATTTGGCCACCTGAACTCCAAGAGCCACTTACCTGGTTTCCCTTTTTCCACATAAGCCTCATAATATCTCTCTCTCTCTCTTTTTTTTTTTTTTTTTTTTTTTTTTTTTGCTTTCCACACAGCAACCAGTGAGATTTTAATAGTATAGATTACATTACATCATCACCATTCCTCTGTTGTATAATCTCCAGAAGATAGCTACATATTGAATTGATCTTGCCATGGATGTTGATAAAGCCGTGCAACATCTAGCCCCTGCTCATTTTAGCCTCCCTTGTTCACTTCCTTCTCTTTCTGTAAAAACAAACATTGTTTCCTGCTTTGTAATCTTTGCATTTGTTATTTCCTCTAACTATCCTCTTTACTCAAACTTGCATGGCTAGCTCTTCCCCTTCATTTTGGTCTCTTCTGAAATATCACCTTTTCAGAGAGACTTCCCTAATCTAACCCTTGTCAAGACGTTCCCTATACCCAAGTCACTCTTTACAGCAGTCATCAAAGATATTTACTATATATTTTCACCTCTTCCTTTTCCTGGGCACACAGCAAGAATGTACTTCTTGGAAACTTTGTGACTGGTTGGAACCAACTTGATGTGCCTCACCCCCTTCCTCTATAGCATTACTTTGATCCATTTTCTTCACAACATTTACTACTACCTAATCTAATTTATGTATTTGTATAACTATTAATTAAGTGCCTATGCTCCTCTTCCCTCATGTTAGCTCTGTGAGAACAGTAAAGTCTCTCTCTTACGGACTGTTCTATCCTAGTACTTGGAAAAATACCTGGTAATTTGCAATAAATGTGTTGAAAGAGCAAATGAAGGAGTGATTGAGGCCAGTATTCTCATTTAAAAAATTATGAAACCAATTTGGTAGATCTCTGCCACTAAGATGTGTGATTATGGGTAACAATGCCCAAAGGTTTTGATTCCTTGCATCTTTCTTCTTTCCTGATTGGCAACCAATTGAAGAAACAATTCCAAGAAGGCTAGACTACATCATTGGACTTGTAATTTATTGATATTTTCATAAAATATGAAATGTTGCCATGATCTCGCAACAGAATAAAATAAAAAGTATATTTTATTAGAGAAGAAATAGGCTGAACAACAGTATTTAAAAAAAAAGTAGGGGTGCCTGGGCATCTCAGTCAGTTGAGCGTTGGGCTTCGGCTCAAGTCATGATCTTGCGGTTCGTGAGTTTGAGCCCCATGTCAGGCTCTGTGCTGACAGCTGGGAGCCTGTATCCTGCTTTGGATTTTGTGTCTCCCTTTCTCTCTGCCCCTCCCTCGCTTGCACTCGGTCTCTCTCTCTCTCTCAAAAATAAACATTAAAAAAATTAAAAAAACAACAAAAAGTAAATGAATTTATAGGCACTTCATAATTATTGTATGGGCTAATTATTTCTTTTTTTCCCTATTCTTAAGCTCTACAAGAGAAAGGACTTGTAAGAAAGTAGTAATGGTACAGTGGTAAAGAAAGCAGCCTCTAAAGTTTATTTATGTGGGTTCAAATCTCATATCTGCTACTTATCTGTATAACTTCAGACATATTTATTGTGGTTTTTGTTTCTGTGAAATGAGGTGCTCTCAAGGCAGTTTTGTTTATTTTTAATCAAAATCAAAAAGAACAGATGAGTGATCCTTTTTTCACTGGGTTTTAATCCATTCTAATATGCTTAATTTGAAGCATAAGCAAAATCAAATGCCATATAAACTACTATTTACATGCAAGGTATATAGAATGGGAATTAAAATTAAAAACAGGAAAGTGCGTAATTGGTCTTAGCATTCCCCTTGGAGTTTGCCATGAGTCAAGAAAAGCTCTGAATCCCTTCCACAGGGGAAAAGATGCATAACAACATAAAGCATCATGTATAATTTCTGAGATCTTATAAATCCCTAAAGCTTATCCATGGATTTCCTGAATCTACAAACACCAGAATAAGAGACCCTATCCTAGATAGCTTTTGTTTTTAATTGAGTCTTAAAGAACATTATGGACATTAATAGATGAAGTATAAACAGGAAGGCAGCCCAGTTTGGAGGGAATTACCTGATCAGGAGGGGGAAGTATACATTAGTGACATGTGTGTAAGCATTATTAAGGGGATAATTGTTTCACCTTTTATATTTGAATGTTTATAATGATGTATTGTATCTCCTTCTCCAGGTAATACCATCATTTTAAACTTACTACAATTAGGTGGTTTCTGGTGCCACTTAGTAGATAGTATACTCCCCCATAGAGGTTTAGACATGGATAGTTTAGGAAGAAAAAAAAGCCTCAGGGAAATATCACATTTGTATTTATATTTATAAGATAAATGTTTATTTAGAATAAGAAAACAGGTGAGTGGATTCACTCATGAAGTACAAATAGATAAACCAAATAATACCAAGCAAAGCAAAGAAAATGCAAATGGAAATGGGAAAAAACAAAAACCAAAAAACAAAAGACCTCAGACAATTAGCTACACACTCTCTCCGTTTCATAGAGTACATTTTGATTTGTGTGACCACAATTTATTTCCAGCTCTAAATGACATTGAGCTAAAAAGCTGAGATTCTATATGTAAAGTTCCCATAGTGCTGGATCACAAATATCCCTTCTCCCAAAGCAACAATTTGCCTTTTGCAAGTCTCTTTTTTGAATCATATATATACATTTCTCAGTTTACATAAATCTTCTTGGGAATTTCCCATTACGTCATTGAGTTAATGGCTTAACCAGACTCTAAAGAAGTAGATATTTAAAACCAAATCTGAAACATGTTCAAAAGAATCAAAGCATTACTTTTACAATAATTAATTATAGAATTCCATTCATTATTATTGACATTTTTGAGGCAATATTGCACATGAAGAAATACAAGATGGGAAGAAGAATAGAAATGTGGTGTAGAATTTGGTAATATACTATTTAATTTTATTTAAACTAATGAAGTGTTTCCTCAGTTAGGTACTTTTAAATGTAAACTATGTTATTTCTTCTCAAAATGTCTTCCTACTTCACTTTTCTATTTCTTTATTTACTTAGCATGCTTATTATTTCCAGAAATAATCTAAATGATAACCTGGAAAGATGAAAGATTATGAAGACAAAGGACTTTTTTTTTAAAGGCAGAAAAAGGATTAGCAATGTAAATAAATCTGAGGTTGAGATTGATCCAAATAAATTCATATATGAAAAATGTTTCATAAATTCTGCTCTAAATTCTATGTAGCTATTGCAAGGAGAGAAACGTGATGAGTTTCAGAGTTTTTCATGAATATCCATAAAAAGGACTTACAAAGAAGGAAAACTAATTTGCACGAGAGAATAAAATTAGTGCTAATATTGAAGCAAGAGTGAAATAAATTTCCCTTATGGGTTCTCACAAGTAGATTCAAAATCAAAAGAAAATATAATTTGCAATTGCCCTACTGTCCACCTACCTCCACCAAGGAAAAAAGTCCACAAGGCAAAATACAATAAAAATGTGTATCTTCATCACTTCATCATAGTAGGAAGCTGTTAATACATATAATGTTGACATTATGCATGTACCTATATTAATACATGTAATGTATTAATACATTAATACATGTATACATGTAATTATATGAGCTGTCAGTCTCCAACTCTTATTTTACAGAATGTAGAAAAATCAATATACCATACCTTCCATTATTAAGTATTTGGAATCACTGTGTGACAACTACTTGAAATACAACTTTTATGCGTTATTGGCTGAGTTCAGACTATAGGTTATAAAATTCAGCTGAGCCAAAGTGTGTGTTTTTTGTTTCAAGTAAGTTAAAGTCATAAGTAAAAGAACCAAAGGCCGTTTCACTGCTGCATCAAAGCTGGCTTCTTCACCATAGAATCACTTAAAGAGCTGAATAGCTCTTGGAACATCATTTGATTTGTCTCCTTTGCTCTTCTTGAATATTGAAATCACATAGGATTCTCAAGTTACCTTTAAAAAGACCTCAAGTTCGAACACTTCACAATATCTTGTTTATGAGACCTGTCCCAGCATTCTTTACCAATATAGTTGTTAAGCCCTACCGCTAAATGTGCACTCCACAGATATCAAATTAGGTATGGTGGGAGTTTGCTGTATCACATTCCATATATATCTTCCAAATGTGCAGAGACTCTGCCATCTTTATTGTGCGTATGCAAGGAAACGTTTTGTTTAATCATGAAGACTCTAGATACCCAAAGTCAGAATGATTTGCATGACCAGAAAAATAGAAAAAGAAAATCTCATTTTGGAAAGGACTTCAAAGCCATCCTAAACTCACTGTCTTCTCTGTAAGTTAGGTGTGATGAGTATGAGTGTTCTTTGCAGTGGTTACTTTTGAAAAGAAGTCTTACAGGTTTTCTGTTACTTGGAACAGCTATTTTCTACCAAAAGTGCTTCTTTATTCCTGCTTCAGTGGGGCTCATTTTATATATTCTTCTCATTGTTGTTCATTTTTTCAACATTGCTGCTCCAGAAATACTTAAAAAGTAGAGGTAACTCTATTTTGTGCATCTTCATACTATTGTATCACCTGACATATAATTTTTGAAAGTCTTTACATAGAGACTTCATATCGTAGAAAATAACAGGGTGTAACAACTAAATTTTGTAGTTAAAATAATTATTTACAGATACCCAATTTATTCCTCACAACAACCCTGCAGGCTTCACTTTCTGGATAAATACATAGTAGTCTAAAAAGATAAACTAACTGCCTTGGTGATATAAATGGCATTGTTATCTTTGACCTCAAGTGAATTAAATGTTAACTCAAAACCACATGATTCTGACCAAACCATCTTATTACGTAAGTGATAATTCACCTGAAACTTTTTCAAATTTATCATAATAATATAGATTAATTGCTATTATAGATCTATTGTAGATTAATTGCTGAATATAGCTGTATGAAATACACATGTATTACATTAAAATTTCAGTGTAGAAAAATTTATACTAAAATCTATTTTACAACAGAATGTAGAGATACTGGTTAATATGATATCTCATAATACTAGATATTAATGAAAATTTAAAATACTGCTGATTATAGTCATATTCAATTGTTAAACAGTTAAACATCCATATAGCCAACATTTATAGTTCCCTATTCTTGCTTAAGCTTTCCTGGAGAATTTAACCTATGTTTTTAGTCAACAGGTTTTGAGGAATACTGTTATCTGGGAACTGTTGAATTATTAATTGATAAATTGAACTTGAATGCATAGTACCTCATTAAATTCTTATGTGTCTCTGTTCTAATTCTAGAAGTGAAATCTTATGTCCTAAAGACTTTGTTATTTAGAGTTTTTTGTATGTTTTTTTTTCAAAATTTTAAATGTTATTCTTCAAAGATATTATTAGTCAGAAAGTACTTATTTTTTGGTTATTTACCTCTTACTAGTCTAAAGGAAGTTGTCTAAACAAATGTCAAAAAAGCAACCAAAGGTCTTAACATTTAGTATAGAGTGTGAAATGTTTTCCTTTAATATGCCATAGAGAAAAACCCTTTCAAGATTTCATTCTTGAGTTTCTAATAAAAATCATAACAATATCTACATAGTATCCCACTTGCTCTTCCTTGTTTCTAATGTATGTGGCACTTTCAGGAATTCTGTGGGAGGCAAGAAACATCATTTCCTCTAATTATTAATGTTCCTCAAATGAAATTGAAAATATCAGAGAGTATTACAGCTATTAAACAACTAACGTGAAAATACATGGTCTCTGGCATCGTACTATCTGAAAAGAAGAAAAAATGAAAACAAATACCATCGAGGAAAATAATCATTTCTTTCCTATCTTTTCCCTGTTGCCCCTCTCTCCCTCATTTCAATTTAAGAGATTCGCTCTCCTCCTGGTTGCAATGGGGATGAATTTCAATGCCACCCTGATGGAAATTGCATTCCTGATCTGTGGCGCTGCGATGGGGAAAAAGATTGTGAAGATGGTAGTGACGAAAGAGGCTGCAATGGTACTTTACGATTGTGTGATCGCAAAACCAAGTTTTCCTGTCGGAGCACAGGTAAGCAGAATACTGGTTCAGCTTATTCCTTGGGCGTCCTGGAGATAGACTCCTTTTGGCCTATCCTCAATGCGTATCTTACCTTCGTAAAAAGTGTTCTTGCGTCTCCAGTATGTTTGCTCACATGCTATATGTAATAATAGCTAACATTTATTCAGAACTATCTATGGGCCTAGCACAGCTATAAAAAAATGTGTTCTTCATGAACTCATTTCATCATCCCAGTTCACAGTGAAAAAACTGAAGCCCAGACAAGTTTTTAACATGCTCAAGTTAAAAAAATATGTCAAGGGGCGCCTGGGTGGCGCAGTCTGTTAAGCGTCCGACTTCAGCCAGGTCACGATCTCGCGGTCCGTGAGTTCGAGCCCCGCGTCCGGCTCTGGGCTGATGGTTCAGAGCCTGGAGCCTGTTTCCGATTCTGTGTCTCCCTTTCTCTCTGCCCCTCCCCCGTTCATGCTCTGTCTCTCTCTGTCCCAAAAATAAATAAACATTGAAAAAAATAATTAAAAAAAAATATGTCAAAAGAGTCAGCATGGCAGAATTGGTATTTGCAACCAAGCAATGAAGATGCAGAGTCTGGGGTTTCAGGCTTTTGAAGGAGACAAACCCACAGACAGTATTCCTCTTTTTACAGATAAATCCTCAACATAAAATTTGATGAAGATGAATAGAATGGAAAAGCAAAATTATATACATTTATTTTCAACTACAGTAGATTCCTAAATTCAATTGTACCATTGCTAAATTTCAGTAAGACAAAGGTAGTGACTTCCATTCAAATCTTTGATTTGTTTTGAAAGTCACTGAAACTTTTATTAATTTTTATGATGTTATTTTATTATTATGACTTTTCCATTTTGTTTTCCTATATATAGTAGGTTCTACCTGACACAATAAACTAACTTATTTATTTTCCCCTCTATACTAGATGATGAGTTGAAATTTAGAGAAAAAATATATTACAATTAACTGTTGTGGTATAATTCATGAAATGGGTTATATCATCAACAAAATAATCCTTGGAAAAAATTCCATATTATGGGATACATATTATAGAATCATCTCTGGGATGATGTGAAATTGCTTTTTGAATTGCCTAATCTCTGGATGATTCATTTTGCTCCCTATTATGTATTTAAACCAAAAGGTAGAAATCAAAAGTTATCATAGCTGTGGGTAAGAGAACACTCTGGAAACCATATGACTATGGGCATTTGAAGATATAAAAAGATATGTTGTTTCTTTTTTTGGACACACCTCCTGGTTACAATTAAGCATTCAAGTAAGAAATAAAGAGATAAATGTAAGCGAACATGGGCATAGAGAAATAAATACTCCTGAGGCTCATTGTTAATAAGGGAGTTGTGTTTTCAAAACGGTTACTTTTCTAACAATATTTTTCACAATTATGTGACTCTTTTCATTTGTTATAAATACTTTAGTTTTGGGCTTATTGGTTAAAAACTGTGACTTTAAGTTTAGAAATTATCTTTTTGGAGCACACTATATTGATTGAAAATTAATAGATGAATAACTTGTTAAATAATAATGTAGGGAGGAAGAACCTTTTCCTATACCCATATTGGATTCATTGGCTTGGACCCTTTAAATTAGACTGGCCAAGGATAGATTAATAATAAAACAAAACCAGAACAAGTTTATTTACACATATATCATACATGCATGTGGGAAAACTCAGTGATGAGTGACTGACTCCACAGGATGGTTACAACTTGGGCTTACATCGAAGTTTAGCAAATAACAGTAAATTTGTAGAAAAACGATGAAAGAAACGAAAAGGATTTTGAGTTTATAGGGATGGCAAATTGTAAGCAGGTAAATGTATGGGAGAACTAACAGAAGACCAGGCTAGTTAATAAACGGTGTGCATGTCCATTTTGGCACTGATTTTTCTATTTCCTTCATGACAATACACTTCCCTAGAAAAGGATTTATACCAGTCCTCATTTCTCAGAAGTTTATGCTTATAATCAGATAAGGGAAGCTATAGCAATGCTTCTTTCTACATCTGTTGGATATCAGATGCCTTCACTCAAAATAACGCTTCTGTTAAAATGGCATATTTTGGGGGTAGTATAAATTTTTTTTTTAGAATAACGTGGAGTTAATTTATTTATTTTTATATTGAAAAGCATTTATTGTCTATTTATAATGTCCCAGTACTATACCCAGTGGTTAATAAAGATGAGTTGGTGATTGTTTTATTGGCTCAACGTCTATCAAATATCATTTTCTTCATTAGGCTTTTCTTTTTTTTTTTTTTTATTGCCAATTTTATTTTATTTTATTTTTTTTTTTGCACAATATGATAATGTTTCCTTTATTTTTTTTATTTTTTTTATAATATATGAAATTTATTGTCAAATTGGTTTCCATAAAACACCCAGTGCTCATCCCAAAAGGTGCCCTCCTCAATACCCATCACCCACCCTCTCCTCCCTCCCACCCCCCATCAACCCTCAGTTTGTTCTCAGTTTTTAACAGTCTCTTATGCTTTGGCTCTCTCCCACTCTAACCTCTTTTTTTTTTTTTTTTTTTTTTTTTTTTCCTTTTTTCCTCCCCCTCCCCCATGGGTTCCTGTTACCTTTCTCAGGATCCACATAAGAGTGAAACCATATGGTATCTGTCTTTCTCTGTATGTCTTATTTCACTTAGCATCACACTCTCCAGTTCCATCCACGTTGCTACAAAAGGCCATATTTCATTTTTTCTCATTGCCACGTAGTATTCCATTGTGTATATAAACCACAATTTCTTTATCCATTCATCAGTTGATGGACATTTAGGCTCTTTCCATAATTTGGCTATTGTTGAGAGTGCTGCTATGAACATTGGGGTACAAATGCCCCTATGCATCAGTACTCCTGTATCCCTTGGATAAATTCCTAGCAGTGCTATTGCTGGGTCATAGGGTAGGTCTATTTTTAATTTTCTGAGGAACCTCCACACTGCTTTCCAGAGCGGCTGCACCAATTTGCATTCCCACCAACAGTGCAAGAGGGTTCCCGTTTCTCCACATCCTCGCCAGCATCTATAGTCTCCTGATTTGTTCATTTTGGCCACTCTGACTGGCGTGAGGTGATATCTGAGTGTGGTTTTGATTTGTATTTCCCTGATAAGGAGCGACGCTGAACATCTTTTCATGTGCCTGTTGGCCATCCGGATGTCTTCTTTAGAGAAGTGTCTATTCATGTTTTCTGCCCATTTCTTCACTGGGTTATTTGTTTTTCGGGTGTGGAGTTTGGTGAGCTCTTTATAGATTCTGGATACTAGCCGTTTGTCCGATATGTCATTTGCAAATATCTTTTCCCATTCCGTTGGTTGCCTTTTAGTTTTGTTGGTTGTTTCCTTTGCTGTACAGAAGCTTTTTATCTTCATAAGGTCCCAGTAATTCACTTTTGCTTTTAATTCCCTTGCCTTTGGGGATGTGTCGAGTAAGAGATTGCTACGGCTGAGGTCAGAGAGGTCTTTTCCTGCTTTCTCCTCTAAGGTTTTGATGGTTTCCTGTCTCACATTCAGGTCCTTTATCCATTTTGAGTTTATTTTTGTGAATGGTGTGAGAAAGTGGTCTAGTTTCAACCTTCTGCATGTTGCTGTCCAGTTCTCCCAGCACCATTTGTTAAAGAGGCTGTCTTTTTTTCCATTGGATGTTCTTTCCTGCTTTGTCAAAGATGAGTTGACCATACGTTTGTGGGTCTAGTTCTGGGGTTTCTATTCTATTCCATTGGTCTATGTGTCTGTTTTTGTGCCAATACCATGCTGTCTTGATGATGACAGCTTTGTAGTAGAGGCTAAAGTCTGGGATTGTGATGCCTCCTGCTTTGGTCTTCTTCTTCAAAATTCCTTTGGCTATTCGGGGCCTTTTGTGGTTCCATATGAATTTTAGGATTGCTTGTTCTAGTTTCGAGAAGAATGCTGGTGCAATTTTGATTGGGATTGCATTCAATGTGTAGATAGCTTTGGGTAGTATTGACATTTGGACAATATTTATTTTTCCAATCCATGAGCAGGGAATGTTTTTCCATTTCTTTAAATCTTCTTCAATTTCCTTCGTAAGCTTTCTATAGTTTTCAGCATACAGATCCTTTACATCTTTGGTTAGATTTATTCCTAGGTATTTTATGCTTCTTGGTGCAATTGTGAATGGGATCAGTTTCTTTATTTGTCTTTCTGTTGCTTCATTGTTAGTGTATAAGAATGCAACTGATTTCTGTACATTGATTTTGTATCCTGCAACTTTGCTGAATTCATGTATCAATTCTAGCAGACTTTTGGTGGAGTCTATCGGATTTTCCATGTATAATATCATGTCATCTGCAAAAAGCGAAAGCTTGACTTCATCTTTGCCAATTTTGATGCCTTTGATTTCCTTTTGTTGTCTGATTGCTGATGCTAGAACTTCCAGCACTATGTTAAACAACAGCGGTGAGAGTGGGCATCCCTGTCGGGTTCCTGATCTCAGGGAAAAAGCTCTCAGTTTTTCCCCGTTGAGGATGATGTTAGCTGTGGGCTTTTCATAAATGGCTTTTATGATCTTTAAGTATGTTCCTTCTATCCCGACTTTCTCAAGGGTTTTTATTAAGAAAGGGTGCTGGATTTTGTCAAAGGCCTTTTCTGCATCGATTGACAGGATCATATGGTTCTTCTCTTTTTTTTTGTTAATGTGATGTATCACGTTGATTGATTTGCGAATGTTGAACCAGCCCTGCATCCCAGGAATGAATCCCACTTGATCATGGTGAATAATTCTTTTTATATGCCGTTGAATTCAATTTGCTAGTATCTTATTGAGAATTTTTGCATCCATATTCATCAGGGATATTGGCCGGTAGTTCTCTTTTTTTACTGGGTCTCTGTCTGGTTTAGGAATCAAAGTAATACTGGCTTCATAGAATGAGTCTGGAAGTTTTCCTTCCCTTTCTATTTCTTGGAATAGCTTGAGAAGGATAGGTATTATCTCTGCTTTAAACGTCTGGTAGAAGTCCCCTGGGAAGCCATCTGGTCCTGGACTCTTATTTGTTGGGAGATTTTTGATAACCGATTCAATTTCTTTGCTGGTTATGGGTCTGTTCAAGCTTTCTATTTCCTCCTGATTGAGTTTTGGAAGAGTGTGGGTGTTCAGGAATTTGTCCATTTCTTCCAGGTTGTCCAGGTTGTCGCTTCTCCTTAGGTGATCCACTTCAGGAGGGGCGCTGTGGCAGCGGGAGGGAGTCAGATCCGCTGCCGGAGGTTTGGCTCCGCAGAAGCACAGAGTTGGGTGTTTGCGCGGAGCGAGGAAGTTCCCTGGCAGGAACTGGTTCTCTTTGGGATTTTGGCTGGGGGATGGGCGGGGGAGATGGCGCTGGCGAGCGCCTTTGTTCCCCACCAAACTGAGCTTTGTCGTCTGGGGGCTCAGCAGCTCTCCCTCCCTTTGTCCTCCAGCCTTCCCGCTTTCTGAGCAGAGCTGTTAACTTATGACCTCCCAGACGCTAAGTCGTGCTTGCTGTCGGAACACAGTCCGTCAGGCCCCTCCGCTTTTGCAAGCCAGACTCCGGGGCTCTGCTTGGCCGGCGAGCCACCCCTCTGCCCCGGCTCCCTCCCGCCAGTCCGTGGAGCATGCACCGCCTCGCCACCCTTCCTACCCTCTTCCGTGGGCCTCTGGTCTGCGCTGGGCTCGGCGACTCCGTTCTGCTAATCCTCTGGCGGTTTTCTGGGTTATTTAGGCAGGCGTAGGTGGAATCTAATTGATCAGCAGGACGCGCGGTGAGCCCAGCGCCCTCCTACGCCGCCATCTTCCCAAACCGGGGGTAGTATATTTTGATCCCATACACTGGATATCTTTGGAGAATTGAATTCTGAGGGACAATTTTATGTATGTTGTCTTGGGATTTGGATTATCCCCTTAATAATGTTTTTAATCAAACATAAATAAATGTGCGAAATACTTATAAACCAAAATTTAATGACAAAAAGCAGAACTGAGATAAAATTTATGTTGAATTATCAAAGTATAATATATACTGAAATATAGTATAACATGGCAAATATAGTTGATAATACTGTATTGTATAACTGAAATTTGTTAAAAGGGTAGAACTTAAGTGTCCAAACACACCCACACACACAAATAATAAATAATTTTAAAAATTAAAGCAAAATGTGAAAGGTAATAATTTAAGCATGAATTTCTTTCTAATTTAATCTGTGGCTTAAACATAGTAAACCAAAATTTATTCAAACTATTTAAGGAGTCCTAACACAATTATATTTGCATATTTATGAATATTGCATATATTAAAGAGAACTTTAAACATAAGCATTGGATTAAAAATGTATACATGTCTATAATACTTTTGATATTTTTAAAATTTACCTTAATTAAATCATTAGCTTTACAAGCTAATATACCTTTAAATTACCCAAGACACTGAATTCAGGGTCCATATTTATTTTTCAAAGACTTCTAAATGCTAGCTTAAACATTTAAAAGTTTTCAAGGTAATCTATTAACATTTGGTGGTTACAGTGGCTTTTCTTTTATACATAAATTGCCGTATATTAGAGTAAAAATGTAAGCAGATTAATGTTACTTTATTCTTATAAAGAAGAGAATGTGAGCTAAATTAAAAGTGCAATATAGTCATTAATATAGAAGAGCTTCTAATTTCAAAGGACCTATTTTTTTTAATGTTTTATTTATTTTTGAGAGAGAGAGAGAGAGAGACAGAGTGTGAGTGGGGGAGGGGCAGAGAACTAGAGGGAGACAGAACCGAAAGCAGTCTCCAGGATCTAAGCTGTCAGCACAGAGCCCGACTCAGGGCTTGAACCCACGAACTGTGAGACAATGACCTGTGTTCAAGTTGGAGTCTTAACTGACTGAGCCACCCATGCGCTCCTCAAATGACCTATCTTCGCTAAGAACTACACTCTTCCATATTTGGTCCCTCACACCAAGACCAATAAGTTGCAGTTGTATTATAGTTAAGCAATCTGGTGGGGAAATTTCATATCTACCTCTTATGGGAAAGAATCTCAGAAATGCATTCTTCACATTGGAAAAAAGAAAAATATGTGATATTATACAATGATGTCAAAGTTAGGGGGATAAGAGGCCCTTTGGTGGTTAGTAAATTTAACCCAAACCTTTCACTTCTAGAAATTCATGTAAGGAACAGCAGAAGTGTATAAAGGTAAATACAAAAAGATTTTCAATGCAACATTTTGTTTTAAGAGCTCCCAAACTAGAAATAATGCAATCCCCATCATTAGGGGCACTACTTAATAATTATAGTGCATTCACACAATGAACTACTCAAATGTCATTAAGAAGACGTAAGAAAAAATTTCCTAAGGATGAAATTTTAAGTTCACACTTTGAATCCTTTCTCTGATGTTAAAAATACATAAAGATGATGGTAAAATATAATAGGAAAAAATGAGAGAGATTTGGTCTTATTAACAAAATACATCTCTGATGAATTGAAATAAAATATAACATCAAATGGTGGGCTGGATTGAAGCTGGATGCCTGATTGGATTGGATATGGAGACCAGTAGAGATGCACAGGTTAGGTTTAACAGGAAATGAAGTTGGGGACTGGAGCTAGGCTCACTGATGAAAAAAAGAATTGGAATAGGACTCCCTTACTTTTGAAAGAAGGGGAAAAAATACATCTGGTTGCTTCCTAGGATGGTTACTTAAATGAAGTTGTGTGCCTAGAGAGATGGAAGGCAGTCAAGCCATTCCTCTTGCTGTCTCAGAGACTGAAAGTGATAAAAAGACAAATACAAGATGGATTTGTGAACCAAGAGTAGGAGTGGTTATGGAGTGGGCTGAAGTAGAAACAGCAACACCTGTACAGAGTGATAAACACATAAAGTCAGAGAGAAAATTGAGAATTCCTACCCAAGGTGAGATTAAAAAAAATTATAAAATCCATGAAGAAAACAATCTCTAATAAAACCAGCCATCAAAAATCAATCATGAAATAAATTTACTCAAGATTAAATGAAAACAAGATGTCTAAATGACATATCTAAAATAAAGGGTTTAAAAGAAGTATGTTTGAGATCCTCAAAGAGAAAAAAAATGGAAAAGAATATCCCTAAAGTGAACAAGAATATACCTATATTTGATTATATATATATTTATACATATATATGTATATTATATATACCTATATTAATATTATATATTTGATTATATATATAATATTAATATATTATATATATATTTGTATGATATATTGAAGTAGATATGATGATTAGAATAATTGTAACAGAAAGAGGTGGAAAATGGTACCTATTAGACTTGAGAATGAAATATGTCAACATGGAAATTTTAAAAAAATTCTAGGATGGACATAAAGGAAACAAATTGAAAAATAATAATGTACATTTTACCCAGAAAGCATTACAGAAAAAGAGAAAATAAATAAATAAGAAAGAGCAGTTAAGATATATGTTGAAAGGGCGCTTGGGTGAGTCAGTTAATTGTCCAACTTCAGCTCAGGTCATGGTCTCACAGGCTCCTGGGTTCGAGACCCAAGCTGGAGTCTGCTGTGGATTCTGTCTCTCTCTGCCCCTCTCCCCGCTCTCTTTCTGAAAAATAAACATTAAAAAACAAATCAAAAAGAAAGGCTACAACAGGTACAAGAAAGTCCATGAGACAATATAGGTATTAACAGAAACACACACACACACACACACACACACACACACACACACACACACAGAATAAGTTTTAGCTAAAGTGAAGAACTTGATTCCTCATAAAGAAGTACATTCAGGCTTCTGAGTAAAATTAACAAACTTAACCCAAACTTCTAGAAGTCATTTTTAAATTGGATAGCATCAGATACTGAAGCTACCAAAAAGAATATTAAAATTACCTAAGAAAATAGGTAATGCCACAAGAAATGCCACAAGAAAATAGAGTAATAGATGCTGAGGGAAAAACACTTTCAAACTATTATTCTATACCCAGGTAAAATATTATTGAAGATAATTCAGACATACAAAGTATACTGTATTTTTCCACATTTTTCCACGATTCTCACTAGGAAAATTATTAAGGCAATAAAAATATAGGTATTAGTGAGAAAACGAAGGGATAAGTTTAGGGACCAGAATAAAATATTGCTGAGACTAACCACAGCAACAACAACAAAAAAACAAAACCAAAAAATTTAATTATAAAAATACAATCTTTAATAAATATTTTGAAATGTAAGTATCTTACAGGAAATAATACATTATAAACTTTTATACAGCAAAAATTACAGAAACCACAATGAGAAAACAATATTAGGAACAAATTATATTCATTTATTCTAACCCATTAAAAATCAAATGGAAGAAAAATAAGCAAGAATTTAGATCTAAGAATGCCTAGAGTAAATTAATAAAAATATAACACTTTTCTTAGAAGTAAAAAAAATACACTTTCTTTTACAAGGCTTATGAATGATTTTTTGAAATGAGCATTTAGTGTCACAAACATTTAGTGTCACAAACACCTTCAGTAAATTCCAAGAAGTAGAAATTATGCAGCCAGAATTTCCTGATCTAGTAATTATGAATAGTAAACAGCCCTTCCATTTGGAAATTTAATAATAAAATAAGACACTGTTTTATCTTAATTCTAGAAGGAATCAAACTGGAATTGTAGAACTTTTAAAAAATAAAGATCTGTATATATCAGAACATATGGAATATAAATAAAGCATTGCTCAAGGAAAAATTCATAACTTTGTACATTTATATGCAAGTGTCCCAAAACTCAGTGAATTTTTAGCCTTTAACAACTTCAGAAGTATAAAGTTATAAAATCATCGAAAACATCATCTGAAACTTTATTTTTAACATATAGCTAGTTTTGTGAATCTTGAATAATGAATGTTTAAGTCTGTTTCTTGTAGCTTCTAGCAGTTTGCTGAACAACAGGAGCTGAAACAAAAAAATAGTAATGCTAAAAGGTTATATTCTAAATTTGCAAAATTACATGTAATGTAAAAGTCAGTTTACAAAAGTATAATAGATTTAGATAAACTTTCAAATAATTTTTATGCTTACAACATTTATATTTCTAAAGTTATTAAAGGTTAAAACTGCTCTAAGACTTTGAGACACATATATTTACATTAAAAAATAAAAATAAAAAAATATTTTTAACAATATGTAAGAGAGACAGTATTCACCAATTTCCTTATGTTTTGTTATGTTTCTCTACTCTCTTGCAGTTAGGTTGGGGCCAGGTGACTAGTTCTAACCAATGGACTGTATCACTTCCATGCTAAAGCAGTTAAGCTAAAGTGAGCACCCTCCTGCTCTTTTGCCTCCTATCCCAGTGACCTTTTAAATTATCAGTCTAAAGACAAAATATGCAGATTTTAGTTTGTTACTGTAGTAAGCTCATCCTAACTAATGCAATAACTAACTCAAGAAGTTAGGACATAGCAACAACACAAACCAAGAGAAAAGAGAAAAACAGATTAAAATTTAAATTTAGAAAAGAGAAACAAAAAACAACATAATTTGAAAATTCAAGCCCTAAGCTTTTGAAAGAATAACCAATATTGCTAATACATTAACTGACCTAATAAAGAAAATACACTGAAAATCAGTCCATAAATGAGAACTGGAAAATAATCAGAAATGCTGAAAACCATACCAATTAAAGAAACTAGTCAGTGTTTCAGAAATGAATTTTAAAACTTATGTTAATAAAATTGTATATTCAGAAAATATACATTTCCAAAATTTTGTCTAGAAAGGAAAATCGAGTAATTTATTTTATTACAATAGGAAAATAATCAAGATCTGTCCCCTTCTCATCATTCTTCCAAAAGCTCCATGTCCAGTTGAATAGTTCTACCAGATATATCTTTTTTTTCTAATTTTTAAAATGTTTTTATTTATTTTTGAGACAGAGACAGAGCAGGAGCAGGGGAGGGGCAGAGAGAGGGAGACACAGAATCTGAAGCAGGCTCCAGGCTCTGAGCTGTCAGCACAGAGCCCGACGCGGGGCTCAAACCCATGGACTGTGAGATCGTGACCTGAGCTGAAGTTGGAGGCTTAACTGACTGAGACACCCAGGTGCCCCTACCAAATGTTTCAAGGGACATTGTTCCAATGCTGTTTCATCTCCTCCAGAGCATTTAAAAGAAATAAATCTTTTAAGTTATTCTTTTTAGCAACATAGTATTGGTTTTACAACTCCCCAAAATTATAAAAAGTACCTCCCTACACACAAAAATTACAGACCCTTACTACCACCATTCTAGATAAAGCGTGAGCAAATCCAACAGTATATTAAGTGAATAATTGTCCACACACACAAAAAAAGTCTTCCTTTTTAAAAGCAAAAATGGTCTCAAAGTGACGAAGGCAGTTAATATAGAATAAATAGGGGAAATATTTGAAATACAGATCATAACTAATTACATACCCCGATTCTTTGGTATCATTTTTAAAAAGACCAACTACTATAGAAGTTGGCAAAATTCAAAATGAAGTATAAAAGGCTCTTAGACAAGTGAAAAGACAATCACCCTCACCCATCAGAGAGTCAGATCTATATTGGGATTAGATGTTTTTTCAAAAGCAGATTGGTGATTATTAACAAAACCAATAATATCCTATGTTGGTGAGAGTAGATGAAGTAGACACTGATGTCAGTGAATATTGATGAACCTCTATGGAAAGTAATTTGGTAATATATCTAGGTGTTAAAATGTGAATACAATTTCACTCACAATGCCACCTCTAAGACTTTATCCTACAAATACACTTAATTCACTGGAGGAGTGACATGTACAAAGATACTCATTTAGATGCTATTTTTTAAATATTTAATAAGGGGTTTAATAAGCTTAAGTCAGTAAATATATTACCTGTATACCAAATAATTGACAATTTACAGAACATATTCTCCATACACAAAAGTCAAATTAGAAATCAGCACTCAAAAGACTAGAAAGCCATGAGTCTGAAAACTAAAATTACACTTCAAAATAATCCACAGATTAATAAAGAAACTTAATACGTATATGTAAATATTTAGAACTGAATGACATGGGATATACTGTACAATTTGTGTGAAAACTTTTTTTCAGCAGACTCAATTTTTAGAAAATTTTTATGTTCACAGCAAAAGTGAGAGGAAAGAACACATACCCCATGTGATATATAACCCCTGTTATATGTGCCCCATATACCTCCTGTTATTCCTACACACATACAGCTTCCTTTACTAACAGTATCCCACAACAGAATGGCTTGTTACAGTTGATGAACCTGCATTCCTACACTGACACATCATTATCACCCAAAGTCCATAATTTACATTAGGATTTGCCCTTGGTGTTGTACAAACTGTGGATTTTGACAAATGTGCAACGATGTGCCATGTGCCCCCAAGGTATCATACAGAATGGTTTCACTGCCCTAATAATCCTCTGTATTCTGCCTGTTTACACTCCCTTTACCCCAACCCCAGGCAACCACTGATGTTTTTACTTTCTCTGTAGTTTTACTGTTTCTAAATATGATGTAGTTGGGATCATTAGTATATATCCTTTTCAGCCTGGCTTTTTCTTCTTTCACTAAGTAACATGCATTTAATTTTCCTCCATGTCTCTTCATGACTTGAGATCTCATTTGTTTTTAGCAATGAATAAATTACATTTTCTGGATATACCACAATTTTTTAATCCATTCATCTGGTTTTGAAAGATAGCTTGGTTGCTCCAAGTTTTGGCAATTATGATACAAAAATATGCATATAGGTTTTTGTGAAGACATCCCATGGAGCATGGTTGCTGGATCATATGGTAAAAGTGGGTTTTGTTTTGTAAGAAACTGCTGTACTGACTTCTACAGTGGCTGTACAATTTTGTCTTCCCACCAGCAATGAATGAGGAGTTCCTGTTGCTCCAGATCCTCACCAGTATTTGCTGTGTTTTGGATTTTCACCATTTTAATTGTAGCAGGATTCTTGCACAGAGAGTCATAATACCTAGGCTTCTCTTTCCAGGAAGCAACTTTATTCGTGCTAGTACAGCTCCGTTGGGTTTGTACAGAAGAACTGAGCCCCGAACACCACGTGGCATAGTTTTTCTTTTTTTTTAATGTATTTTCTATTTCATTGTCTCCCATATATGGTATCACACAAACCTGCAGTCTGATTACGTGATCTCATGTTACAAGGTCATGAGGGATGTTGTCACGTACATGTATAGCCAGGTTGCCTTGAGGTTTGTTTTTTTTTTCTTTCCTTACGGAGGGGACTTACCACATAATAGGTGTATAGTAATATTTCACTGTTGTTTTAATTTGTATTTCCTTAATGATATATGATTTTGATCATCTTTTATATTGCTATTTCACTAAATTGTTTCTAATAACTCAGTGTTACAAAAAACCTAAATAGACCAAAATAGGGCACTAGATGCAAACATTATGGTATATCCATATAGTAGACTACCTTGCAGCTACTTCAAAGATGGGAAATCACTGTAATATGTGGACATGGACATTTCTGGTGATTAAGTGTCAAGTAAAAAGTAAAGGAAAACAATAGGGGGCATAATATATAACTTTTTTTATAGAACAGAAGTATATTTTTAACAATAAAGCATATTTGTAGAAGAATTCATAAGAACTTCTCAATATTTGTCTCTGAATAGGGGGAACGGATGACTAGAGAAAAGAAGTGAGACAGTTTATACTTGTACAGTCTCCTCTTACGATTGACTGTCTTTAAATTGGGGGCTGACCCATATAACTCTTACTCTAGATTCCATTGGAAAAAGCAACATAGGTTTTCAAGTCAAGCCCCAGGGCAGTGTTAAGAGTTGAAGATTAAATGCTCTTTAGCAAAAGTATGTAACAAAACTCACTGGCACACATGGGGATTTAACTCTGACATTGGTTTCATAAACAGCTTGCTCTGTGCTGATCCTCTGTGTAATGAAAATCCTCTGGGGGGTTTCTGTGAATGGCAAAGTGTTACTCTTTTCCATGATTACATTGTTTTGTTTTCCTTCCCCATTGTTGTCTCAGTAGAAACAAAGTGAAATGGTTAATTTAATCATTATTTTTATTTTTAATTTTTTTTAACGTTTATTTATTTTTGAGACAGAGACAGAGTGTGAACAGGGGAGGGGCAGAGAGAGAGGGAGACACAGAATCTGAAACAGGCTCCAGGCTCTGAGCTGTCAGCACAGAGCCCGACGCGGGGCTCGAACTCACAGACCGTGAGATCATGACCTGAGCCAAAGTCAGACGCTTAACCGACCGAGCCACCCAGGTGCCCCAATTTAATCATTATTTAAAAGCAATCTGAATAATTAGGACCAAACATTTCCTACAGTGGAATAGTGATTTTATTGAAGTTATATGATGAATTGCACATGCAGAATTTCTAAATACAGCACTTTCCTCTCTATCCCCCATCTATAACCAACCTTATAGAATTGTTTTATTTATTTTTGATGAAAACAATGTGGTGAGCTCTCCACTGTCTATGTGTTCTAGAGCTAGTAAAATACTTAGCATATTGCTTCTTATGAAACTTAGATTAATTCTCTTTTGATTTTCCCAGTGGCAGTTTTGAACATGTTGTTGTATGCTATCTATTTTTTTCTCTTCAATCCTATATGTGAAGAAGAAAATATTTTTGCTCAGAGGACTTTTCTTTAATATTAATTTTTATTACTGTCTATAAAATGCCTAGTCCAATAACCTCAGAAACATTTTTATTAATTTTATTAAAATTTCCTACCTTCCTCCTTCTCTTCATCAAATAATCTTTTGTGGTGTACCTAGTTGTCTTATCATTTATTCATTCATTCACCTTTTGCAATCTAACACCCTATCTCAACCTTTGATGGAAATTGCTGTTTCGGTGGTCACCAGGGGTGATTTCACAGTCCATACTCTTCTGTGTCTTGAGTCCTCCTCTTCCATTCAGTAATGTGAGTTCAGATAAATTGCCAAACCTCTAAGTTTCAATTTTCTAATCTGTAAAATGATGATGTTGATAATGATATAATAATAATAATAATAATAATAATAATAATAGTAATAATAATTAGAATAGAACATACAGTAAGTGCCTATTACACAATATGATCTTGATGAATGATACTTTGATTATTTTTTTAAGATTTTTAAATATATTTTTAAGTATTCTCTACACCCACTGCGGGGCTTGAACCCACAACCCTGAGATCAGGGTCACCTGCTTCACTGACTGAGCTAGTCAGGCACCCCAACCTTTGACTAATACTGCACTTTGATCTCTTTCTCTGTAACATTTGACCTTTTTCTGCAGGGTCAAAATGTCCTGTCCTTGAAACCTTTTCTTATGAAGTCTTATATTGGATTGTCCTCTATTCACTTACCATTTATATTCTCTTTTTTTTAGTTCACTTTTCCATGCCTGCCTCTTAGATTTAAGTTAAAAAATACTTCTTGAATGCCTAAAATGTTTCAGAAATTGTGGAGATTTTTCTCTTAATTTCTTTGTTTTGCTCCTTCTCATCTTTCTGCAAAGAAGGTATCCACAGCAATCTCTTTTTGTTCCCAAAGTTTTAACTATCACTTCTAGATAAATGTCTCCCAAATCTCCATCACTGGAAATCACTCCATGCTTCAAACCTGTTGTTTTCCTATGCTATGCTGCACATCTCACTTTTTCTCTGAAGTCAGAAATTTTTCAGCATTTTCTATTTTTTTTTTTTTTTTTTTAGAAATATCTTTGGGGCCTCTGGGTGGCTCAGTCAGTTAAGCGTCTGACTCTTGATTTCGGCTCAGGTTGTGATCTCATGGTTCGTGGGTTTGAGCCCTACATCGGGTTCTGTGCTAAGAGAGTGAGGCCTGCTTGGGATTCTCTCTCCCTCTCCTTCTTTCTCTGTCCCTCCCCTGTTTGTGCTTTCTCTCTCTCTCTCTCTCCCAAAATAAATAAATATATAGATAGATAAATTAATAAAATAAACTTTTAAAAAAGTTTTAAATTTTTCAAAATTTTAAAAATTTAAAAATTGCGACTAAAAACCTAAACTTTAAACATCCTTCAAGCCTCTTCAAATTCTCCAATCTTCTAGGATAAAAAAAGAAACGTCTTCAATTTCCTAAACATTTGGATTTAAAACAGAAAGTACCTTTTGACATTCTAACTTGTAATCATTTTTTCAGGTCCTATTGAATCTACCTCTACAATTTCTCTACCATCACCCATTCCTCTCTTTCCACTCACATATCATAGCGTATGATAAGCCTTTATTATCTGTCACTTAGACCGCTGTGTGGCCTACTCTGTCTTTCCCTGACAGTAATTAGCTTCAATCCATTCTATACACAGCTTTGGTTCCCTCTTACCTCATAAACTGACCTGAGTACACACCTTCTCAAAATCTTTCAGTGGTCTTCCATTTTTATAAGAATATGAGACACTTCGTGAATTAACCATCAACATTTCATAAACTGTGACTTCAAACTACCTTATTATTGCTTCTGGAGCAAGTCCCGCCCTTTCTTGACTTTATGAATTTACATAGGAATTGCATGTTATGCGTGGATTAGATTCAGCAAGTAAAGCTAAAACTTCATGTATTCAAAATGGCCATTGAAAATCAACTGTTATACTCAGTATATGTGGTTCTGTGTATATAGTTCTGATAAAAATCTGTATATATAACTGTGCTATTAAGAAAATAACTTTTAGCATAAAGTAAAGAATATATATGCAAAATTGTTACAGTGTTTTCCCTCATAAATGGAAAGAAGACCAAATTAAGAAAGAATTGATTTACCTCCACCCCCATGCCCTGACATGTTCCTGTTGAGTAGCAAGAGTAATCAGTGTGCTATTAAATTATCTCTCTCTTTCTGTTTTACTTGCTTTTTGTTTTGCAGAGTGTATATATTTGAACATTAAAACTGTACACTTGAGGCAGCTGTCTATATGATTTGTTTTTCTGTTTCCATATGTAATATTCACTGCCACACTTCAAAACCTTTCCCAATAACATCTCAGTAAATCTTTTTTTTTTTCAAACCAGGCCTATATATTTTCTGTTTCTGAAATTCCATCTCACTCTCTGATTGCTATGTGGCTGTTCTTGTTCTGTTTTTATACGTTCAATAGTAGAACGTTTATCAGTACTAGACTTATTACTCCACAAGGTCAGAAAATTGTCTTTCCTATCTTTCTACATTGTTCAAACCTCCCCTACAAAATTGGAGAGAGGAGAGAGCTATTTAAATTTGTAAATTTTATCTAAGAAATGTAACCATATGTATTTAGGCAAACACATTATACTCAAAAATAATTACTGAATTGAATTGAAGCCAAATATTGTTAGAGAAATAGATAAATGTGTATGTAGTATTGAAGGTTAGTAGTATAATTTTTTATTTGAAGATTGCAATTCAAAGACCAGTATTCAAAAAGACATTCTGTTATTGAGAAAATCCACTTGGATGTTCTCAATGATTCATTGCTCTTCATTCCCATATTCTTAATATTAACTGCCAATCAGATCCCAGGATAGCAATTATTCTTTTATAACATACAATGTCTTTTATTAAGATAAAAATATATCAAGCATTTTACAAAATGATAAATCTATTTTTTTAATGGACAAAACAGTTTAACAGAGAAAGAGAAACTCTAGAATTGATCATATAAATTTATTTTGGGAAATCATCACTTTTTCTAATGATTCCAGAAACTCTTTATTTCCCTATATGTGTTGACTCTGTGCTGGCTTTTATCCTAAACTGTATATTTCAAGGTAACATAAATAAAACAGTCCTTATAATATCCTGAGTGTGTGTGTGTGTGTGTGTGTGTGTGTGTGTGTGTGAGTTTATGTTTGCACATGTGTGTGATTTCTCTAATTGTCATGATACCAAGATGATGATTGTTATTTCTGTTGTTGCTACTTTGTTACTTGGCTACTGTTATTCTCTTTGCTCAGAGGGCAAAACTACAATTTCCATAACATTCTTGCACACATAGTAATCAAGTTTAAAACATTATAAGTAGATCAGAAAAGATTATGTAAAACTCAGTAATAAACTCCTAATATTATTTTCAGCATGTAATATATTTTTAAAGTATAATTATTAGTAAAGGCAAAGTAATTGACTTAGTTATTTGAACTTAAGTATGAACATTATAAATTATTTTTAAAGATTGGGGGTTTTTAGATATTGGATATTTATAATTTCTATCACACATTTTAATATTACTAATCTGTATTTCATTTTCGTAATACCAATTTTCCCTAAGTCTCAAGGTTCTTATATATAAAGGAGGAATCTTAAATTAGAGATCTGTAATATTTATTCTTTAAAAATATTGCACCCAATGATGACTATGTAAGGATTTGTCTTAATATGAATCAAGTAAAAATCAACATTCTTTAAGCATACTTACTGAGATCATTGCTGTTAGGTTTTACCCATAACCTTGTATACCCTCTTACCTACATTTTTGTAAGAATTAAAACCAAATTAAAACCAAACAAATAAGAAAGGGAGAAGCAATTACATTTCAAACCTCCCCTACAAAATTGGAGAGAGGAGAGAGCTATTTAAATTTGTAAATTTTATCTAAGAAATGTAACCATATGTATTTATGTATCTGGTAGCATAATCTGAGTTAAAATTAATACTCATTTGAATACGATTTTTCTTCACCTTTTCCAGGCAACATTTAGATCATGAATAGCAAATAGGTTTTGCTGCTGTTCTGACTCTAAAAGATTGATAATGGTTTATGGACAGGTTTTTTGAAACAATTCTAAGGTTATGCTGGAGTCAGTGGTTAAGAATATCATGATGGATTAGTGATATCTCGGGGCAGGGCGGGGGACAACAGCAATAGAAATTACTGCATTACTCTTGAGCTCTCCTTTCATTCTATGGTACTTTCAGATGAATGCCTACAATTTAATACTTAAGTACAGAATGCCATACTTTAGACTAAAATTATATGTTATGCATTGACTTTGTCTTGCTAACTAGATTATAAACTCCTTGGTGGCAGGGAATGGTTCTTAGGATTTTCTTATATTTCCTATAATTCCAAGGGAAGTGTAAGTCACAGAGCAACCTCAACATAGAATTTTCATAAAATACATTCGTAGAAACTATCAGATTTTATGGCACATGTATGTACATTTTATCACCATCATTTTAAAAATGAGCTAAGTTTTGTTTTTGGTTTTGTTTTTGTTTTGGGACTAGTTATGCAGAAATATGGTAGAAGGGAAATAAATAGCACAAAAGGATTCATTGAAAAATCCTGCTCTCCTATTCTAGATTTCCTGTACCTCTTCTTCACCAGAGGCAATGACTGTTAGCTATTACGTAACCTCCCCCAGAAAGAACTCACATAGAGACAAACCTGTCTATATGGGTATACTGATATGTGTATGGAAATATAGTCCTAGATAAATATATTTTACCATGCAAGAAAACACTAGATTTTGTGCCTTTTTTATTGGTAAGTTTTGGAGAGTGTTTTATATTAGGCAGGATTGTCTCATTCTTTTTCACTCAAGCGTACAACTTCAATGTGTGGATGCATTGTAAGTGATGTCACCAGTCTTGCGATTTTGATTTAAGTTTTGTCAGTCTTTGCTAATATATACAAAGCGCAGCACATGCTCTTGTATAGGACCTTTGTGCATTTGGGCAAATGTATTAATGAAAAAAAATTCTAAAATTAAAATTACTGTGGTGAAGAGTTGCTGCACTTTTTATTTGCTGGAATTCATAATATTTCCCTACAGACAGATTGTCCCAGTTTGCAGACTCATCAACATTGGGGATGTTACACCCGTGTTAAATCTATCCTTGTATTATCCAATTTTTTCATCTAAACCAATCTGGTAGAGGAAAAAAAGGTATCAAATTGCCATTTTAGCTTACTTTATATTGAAAGGTATTTTTGATCATCTTATGTTTGTAAGTCATTATTGACCCATTGTGAATCTTGCACTTGTATTGGTATATTCATCTTTATCTTGTTTATTTGTAAGATCCCTTTTGTATTTAAAAAAATGTCCTTTTTTCCAAATAAAATATTTTTTTCTGGTTTACCACTTTGTGTTAAATTTGTGTATGGATTATATTGTTGCAATGTGGAATCAAAAATATTGATGAAATTGAGTTTATCAATTTGTCCTTTATGTTTTCTGGGTTTGTGTAATGAACATTTCAAGTTTTTGTTATTTTAATATCTATCTTATTCTACAACATGTGTGTATTTATCATTGTTATTATGAAATGCTTACTTCTTTGATATACTGAGAATATATTTTAATGTAAGGATCAAGTATTAGCTTTATTTTTTTTTTTCTCCAGGTGGCTAAGCAATGTTCCTAACATCATCAAACTTGTATTTCCATTATCTCTATTCGAACAGCCAATTTTATATATTAAAACTATATACTATGTAAATGATTATGTTATATATCTATCCTCTTCAGTTGTTGATATCTTGATTGATATTCTGTTAAAAATATTTTGAGTACTGTTATTTCAAAATACTTCTAAACGGTTGGCATTAACAGTTCCTACATCAATTAGCCTCTCTTTTTTTGAAGACTCCAATGATATTTGCAATTTCTTTCTTATAGGTTTGTAATAATATTCCCATTTTATTGGGATTGTATTAATCTGGGGACAAATAACTTTATGGGAACAAATCTTCTCCAAAACCAAACTATATCTTTATCCAAGGCTTCTTTTGGGTTTCTTTGAAGACTCTTAAATTTTTTTTCATATAAATTCTATACAATTCTGGTGTCGTTTAGCCCAAATACTGTATTTTATGGTGGATTTCTAAATCCATCTTTTCTTCTACTATAGTCTGTTTTTAGGTATGAAATCTATGGACTTTTTGTATAATATTTGAAACTAGCTGTCAAATTTTTTGAATTCTTAGTTTCTTACAGTTCTTAATTCATTTTTATTGATTTTATAATTATGTGATTATATTAACTGCATGTAATGATACACTTCTAATTTTATTCATTTTTGAGACAGAGAGAGACAGAGCATGAACGGGGGAGGGGCAGAGAGAGAGGGAGACACAGAATTGGAAGCAGGCTCCAGGCTCTGAGGCATCAGCCCAGAGCCCGACGCGGGGCTCGAACTCACGGACTGCGAGATCGTGACCTGGCTGAAGTCGGACGCTTAACCGACTGCGCCACCCAGGCGCCCCAAATTTTATACCTCATTTATTTCTGTTATCTAATTATATTAGGTAGTCTTTCCAAAACAATATAAATAATATCATTAGTTTTACTGATGATGTTAAGTCAAAAATTTATAATGTGTCTCCATTTACATTAAATTGATCAGTGAAGTATCCATCATTTTCTATTTTAAGAATATTTTCATCTATAATTAATGTTGATTATGAAATGCATTTATATTAACTATGAAACTTATAATTTGTGTTCTTTTCTTATTTGACCTAATAGTATAGAAACTTATTTATATATTTCTACAAATGCAAAATCCTTTCACCAATACTTTAATTACTTTAAAATTAAGGTTGAAGCAGACTTCTGAATATGTAAAGACTCTTTGACATGTGCAGTCTAATATTTTTCATTTCTTTTTCATTTTCCCTGCTCATTTTATGAATTGTGGGTATATAGTCTGCTAATAATTAGCATTTATCTTCAGGTACATTTTTAATTCACACTATACCTTAACATTGCATAATCCAGAAAAGATAAATTAGTTAGAAGAAAAATGTAGACTTTCTGGAAAGGAGGAATAATTTATATTAAGAAAAAAAAAAAAAGGTTTACATAGACAGTGGCTTTTGCTTTCTATGTATTTCATATTATTTTTTAAAAGCTGGCTAAACATTAATCATTTTTTCTTTCAAAGTCAATAAAGAAAAACATATTTCCATAAAATCTGTATATATTTAGTACCTTAGCTACTAAAATATTTGATAACACTTATGTCCTTTTATGAGAGGGAATATACATATCTAGTTAGGAGGAGTTGAGGTCCTAAGCTTATAAATATAAACAGAAGGACATTTTCTCCTGTGGAATAAAATATTTGCTTAAATTTAGGGTTGCAAAAGACTGATAACGTTTTCCAGAATTTAGGATTCTGAAAGGGACTTATATACAAATGTTTGTATAAACTTTAAGTATTATAATTAAACTTTCAATTAGTCACAGAATATTTTTTTTAATTTTTTAAAAATCTTTATTTATTTTTGAGAGAGAGACAGACAGAGCATGAGCAGGGGAGGGGCAGAGAGAGGGGGGAGATGGAGAAGCTGAAGCAGGCTCCAGGCTCTGAGCTGTCAGCACAGAGCCCAGCTTGGGACTCGAAGTCATGGACAGTGAGATCATGACCTGAGCCGAAGTCGGAGGCTTAACCAACTGAGCCACCCAGGTGCCCCACATAATATTTTTTTTAAATAGGGTCAGACAATAACTTGAAAGCAAGGAAAATATTACGGCTTTAATGCTAAGATCATTTTAACAAGTAGGGCAAGAGCTGTTCAAATGCCTTCATTAAAATAGTCAAACTATCAGCCAATACATTTCTTGCTAATAGCAAGTACTTCTTCTGACTAAAGACAGTGGTGAGTACTCATTATTACAGTGACTTAATTGCAACAATCAAATGGATGATGTTTCTGTTTCCTTAAGGGAGATGCATCAACAAAGCATGGATATGTGATGGAGATATCGATTGTGAAGATCAGTCAGATGAAGATGACTGTGACAGTTTTTTATGTGGACCACCCAAATACCCTTGTGCTAATGACACTTCAGCCTGCTTACAGCCAGAGAAACTCTGCAATGGGAGAAGGGATTGTCCTGATGGGTCTGATGAAGGCGATCTCTGCGGTATTGCATGTTTTACTGATGTGCTTCTCTGTGGATACTAGAAATGTTTAGTCCACTTGATGATAATTATTATAGTGGCATACCTTCCTTCCATTTATTTCCTTTACATATAACTTTTAGCATTGAACCCTATCTCTTTTTCAGGGACTATAAATCTATTAAAAGTTTTTAAAATATGATCAAAAATTTCAAAAATAAAGCAGAAAAGGTTGGCTTGTATCCAACCAACTTGATTGTATAGTTGAGCTCATCATTTAGATCTCTGAATGGTTAGTGTTATTTCCACAATTAAACTGATTATTTTTTGTCATTCAGAACAAAAGAACCTTCTTATTAGTGACCTATGGGATGCAGTTTACTACCAGCCAATGGATTTATCATACCTTCTAATTCTTACAATAGAAGTGTTAAAAAAGAGGAAAGGAAGAGATTGAGTCATGAAATCAACTGAATATTATTCAAGTTTATAAAATTTTCTCTGAAATTTTTAGTCCTCTTGCAATAGCTTTCTTTGGTATGCTTTATCTAGTTAAAATGATGATTTCAATCTGATAGATAGCTTTTGAACTTTGAAATCACTTTTGACTAGTTGTCTTTTTATACCGACCAGAACATGTAAAGAAAATTACATTTCCTTCTCTGTGGGGAGATCAGACATTTAGCAAGGAGATTTTCAAAATATGTTTTCTAGATAATACTGAAGGTGACATCAATAGAGTAATGAAGAAGAATTTACAGAATGATAACAATAATGAGATGACTGGGGACTGTGAGAAAATGACTTTAGGAAATGATGAAGCTTCCTAATTGAAAATAGAAAAGACAACTACATTTAAGCTTAACATTATCATATTTTGATCTGAATTAAACATTAGTAGAATACTGAGTGATACAGAAAAAATTATGTTTTAAATTTATGTGATAAATGTCATTTCTTCCAAAATGTCTGTGATTCTGTAAAATAATCTTGAAACAGTAAATGCAACAGTCTTCATTCAGTGATGCCAAATTTAAACTAGATGTTTCAACCCCCACCCACACTCCCCCTCCAAAAAAACCCCACTGAGATTAAATAACAAATACGGGGTGACAGATTTAGTTTATCTGGATACCTCTTCTCCCAGCTTATTCTCCTTTATGAAGGAGATTGGTGGATTGAAGTATCTCTTGCATTACAAAATGTGAGGTTTGCTCGTGAAGGTTGTAGGAGGAATTATGAAAGAAGAAAACTCTCAATACTCTTAAAATTGAGAATATTTAAATATAGAAAAAGAGAGACTTTAGCAGGTTTAAATTCTTTTCTTCAGTTCTTCAATTAACTCACCTAGGCAGGTAACTTAATTTCTGGAAATGTCAGATTCCTCATAACAAAAAGGAGATGATGATATTTATAGGAAGTCATAGTAATAATGCCAGGTGCTCTAAAAGTATTGAAAGAAATTAGTGCTTTTCCACCTTTTTTCACCCTTCAGGTCAAATTAAGTAAAAAAAAAGATGAAGAAGAGAAAATATAGTCATTAAGAAAAATGAGAAGAATATTATGAAAACACAGCCTTATTTTCCTATCCTCTGCTCTCTAAATTAGTATTATAAAAAAGCAATGGAGATTTCTTCTGAATTTATTTCTTTGTCTACTTCAAAACAGAAAATTAATTCTTGCTTTTAAGTCACTATATTCATCAACTTAGGAATCTTGCTCAAACATTTCAAAAGATTACAGGAGTGAAAGAGTTTACAATAAAGTTGGGTGTGGACGTATCAAAGAAGATAAAAAAGACATTTCTATCCTGCTTATAGCACTATGGCATAATGAAGTCATATACTCTCCCCTTCATGAGGTGAAGTTGGAGGAAAGTTAGGGAAATGAAAAAAAAAAAATCAAATGATGCTCAAAGGCTTGAATTGCCTTATATGGTCCTCCTTTCCCTATCTTCTTTTACATATACCTTTGTATTATAGCTCAGTATATGTATCCTTATAGGCAATATTGGTACCTGTAGAGAAATGGCACCTTGGTCTCTTATTTTCAAGGCTCATGCCTATCAGTCGTAGGGTAGATCCTGTCTAGCTGGACAGGGTTTTTGGTTTATGAGTTTTGTATCATAATGAGCATAATGGACATTTACCCAGTGGACATAAGAAAATATATATACCCAGTGATTTAACTTTAAATAATGGGCATGGGTTGACTAGTAGCTAGGGAATGTATTTTTTGAGAGAGATACCCAGAGCTGAAAGAGTTGTGTGTGTGTGTGTGTTTTTAACCATTTGGTATAGATGATGAAAATGTAGGTTTTTCCTCTTCATGTCTATTCCTTCCAAATAGTTGTATTCATAAAAGCTATTTTTTGTTTGTTTGTTTTTAAAGTTTGTTTGTTTAGAACATGGGAGGGGCAAAGAGAAAGGGAGAGAGAATCCTAGAAGGGCTTGAACTCAGAGAAGGTGAGATCATGACCTGAGCCTAAATCAAGAATCAGATGTTTCACCAACTGAGCCATCCAGGTGCCCCTCAAAAAAAGCTGTTTTTCTTTGAATCCTCCCATACCCCGTCCCCTGTTAAAGAGGAAATAGGAGTAATTCGTGTCCTGTTCCTCAATACATGTAAAATTTGTACAAAAATATCTTGCATGAAAATGACTTGGTAATCTATAGACTTAATACTTGGGTAATTGCCTGAAATGGAAAAATCCTATCCTTTGGGTAGCAAGCTGTTTTTTGCTTTGTTTTGTTCCCTCCAAATAAATCTGATTTATAAAGCAAATGATAACAAACAGAGGAAACAGAAAAGGAGCACTTAGTAAAATAAGTCTCCTAATCCTAGTGAAGAGATTATTTTCTCAGGGAGATTTTCAAATGACTTCAAGGGGAAAGGTATATGCATTTAGAAAGCAAATGAGAAAAATCTTGAATCATTCAAGAACAAAGTTAACTGTTGATCCTTGCTATGAAGATATGTCAAAGATGAACCAAGCTGGACACTCGTTGAAGTGATAAGGATAGATTTTATTCAGCATTAACTATTGCAATGGGGAAGAATATTCAGCGTGAACTGAAATCACTGAAACAAAAGACTAGAGGCATTTTGAAGGCTGGAGTCTGCTAAGGGAAAGGCACCTGGGAGGCGGTAAGGTGGCTGGTCCCTGTGACTGAGTCATCTGGTTTTGTTAATTGGTGCTTATCCCAGAGGAGAAATACATTTCTCAGATCTTTGACTTGAGACAGTAGTACAAGTCAGAACAAGGTGCACACAACTGGGAACAAGAGTGAGAGAGTTATCTGCTTGAATGTTTGCATTTCAAAGATATTTCTCAGGTCCTTAAGAAGACAGTTCTGGTGGTGGAAGATTTGCATCTTAAAGGTGAAGAAAAAGGACTTATACTCACAAGCTTTCTAAAGTAACTGTTCTAAAATGGGGTTCAGGGACCTATCTGCCTACCACCAGGTTTTGTCTGAAACAAAAAGTAAACTCTCCTGGCAGCATAGAGCTTCCTTAAGCAGGCACTTTAAGCAGGGCTCGAGTCCTGCTAGGGAGGCTGCCTGAGTTGTTAGAAACTATGCTAGTGTTTTTTGGAGTCTCTTCTTCTGTGGTTGGAGGGGTATGGTTGGGGAGGAAAGTAGAATTGAAATTATTTGTGCTAAGGGACTACAGATTTTATAAGCCATTGTTGAAGACTAGTCGAACAGAGGGCTCTGAAGAAACTGACTAGAGTTAGGTCAACGAGAAATTCTTTTTTAGGTAATAAAAATTGTGAAAGAAAGTTGCAGGATTTGATGACAGGTTTAGGGCGAAGGAGGAATTAACAAGGGACTAGCCAAACAAATATATTTATATATTTATTATATTTATATACTCGATTTTAGATTTATAATTTAGATTTATTATAATATATATAATATATTTATATATTCAATTTTAGATTTCAATGTAAATTTTTTTTTTAAATCTATGACTTAATTCCACACATAGCATCAGAAAGAGACATTTCAGTACTACAAGAACAGTCATATTGGAAATAAACTACAAGAACTGTAACAATTGTTTCTCACCTGCTGGGTATGGTGACTTTTCTTTGCCATAATTCTCTTGAAAAAGAATGTCAATTGAACAAAAATGGGGCAAATACTTTAAAATGACTATTGTTTTGAAATGATTACGACTGTAGATGAACAAACATATTTGGAGGAGCTAAATGAATCTATTTTTTTTCTTCTAAAATAATACTAAACTTGAATTCTTAGCAAAATTAGTTAATATAACATCTTCCTTTTCTTATTACTGTAACCTTTTATGGTGGCAAATAGTATGAAGAATAGTTGATCCATATAGAACTTTAGAAAATGCAGAAAATATTTTTAAAGTGTTATATTTAAGCTCAATATTTGAACTAGATACATTTTCATAGACAGCTGGAAACATTTGAGGTATATAAGTAAATGTTACCACAGTTTGCCAGTCAGTGAACAACATTCTCTTTCAGCATATCTCAAAAAACAACTAATTAAATAGGCTTTGAAAACTGCTTAAAATATTTTTAAAGCAAAGGAAGGCAAAGTTTCTTTTAACCTTATTCCTGTGCACCTAATAATACATAGGGATAGGTAATAGTATGGTTGAAAAAACAATTATGTGCTATTTTCATCAAGGACATAATTACATCATCTTGAAATTTTCCCAATGGGACAAGAACTGGCTCAGTGTTGGGACAGCTGTGTGCTGCCTCATTTTTTTTTTGATAATTCAACAAATATTAATATGCTAATATTTGTCCTAGGCACTGTGCTATTAGATATACAAGGCTAAATAGAACAGATATTTTGTATGCCTTCATGGAGCTTACAATTTCATAATGTAATAGAATCTGAAATATATCTAATGCAATTCTCAGTTATAAGTACTACAAAAAAAATGGTCTCTCTCTTTATAAACCGATCATATTATCCATGTAATAAATACTAGTTGCTCATTATTTCAGTCAAAAAATCAGGTCTACTTTTTTGTGTGTATGTATATTATTTACTATGCTTTCATGGCCTCTTTGAATTAATCATAATACCCAATATATAGGGTAGAATGGATAATTAAATAAATGGCTTTAACCAGTAAAGAGCAAACTAACCCATCCTGCATTATCATTATGAATCAGACTATAATTGTAGAAATATATGTATATGTATATATTATATTATATTATATTATATTATATTATATTATATTATATTATATTATATTATATGTATATATTACACATATATGCGTATGCCTGTTTATAAGCACTGAGATAAGTCAAAGTTTCAGATCAATGTATATCCTTTGGGGAGACCTTAGCAACTGGTTTGGTGTAACTGTTGAAAGTCTCAGAATAATCTCTCCAGTAATAATAGAAAGAAACATTGAACACACTTTACATCTATGGGGTAAAACAAAGTGTACTCTATAGTTTTATAGAAATGAAAACCTTCCATTCCCAGTTTCTATCATATAGGATTTGGTTATTCGATGAAATATTTTATCATGCTTACCTCAATCCCTGAAAAAAAAATCCAGGCAGCTTTTCTCTCTTCATGTATAATATCCTTGCTGTAATTCCAGCCTTAGAGAATGGAGTTCAATGATTAGTATTTAATTGAGCAAAACAATTGATAATGCTCTGTAATCTGTTCCCCTCCTTTTATAGATGAATGTTCACTAAACAATGGAGGCTGTAGCAATCATTGTTCTGTTGTGCCTGGAAGAGGAATTGTCTGTTCCTGCCCTGAAGGACTTCGACTAAGCAAAGACAATAAAACGTGTGAAATTATAGATTATTGTAGCAATCATCTGAAGTGCAGTCAAGTGTGTGAGCAGCACAAGCACACAGTCAAGTGCTCATGCTATGAAGGGTGGAAGCTGGATGTGGATGGTGAAAGTTGCACAAGTGTTGGTAAGTAGATGTGTGGTTCATTAGGCTGAAGAATACCAAGTGCTTTTCTGATTTTTGTGAGTTGTGTATCTTGCTATATTTTAGAACAGGTCTTGAGAAAATAATCCAAAACACCTTTAGCGAATTAACAAAGGATTCAACTGATTTTAAATAAGGCATTTAAGTATAGTAATATGTCATTTTAGATCTACTCCAAAATCTTCTGAACAGAGTATATTACTGTAGTCCTTATAATTACAGTCCATCAGATTGTTTTCTTCCTTTCTGAAATACTACTTCCATCATCATCCTCCCTAAAGGCTTGTTTTTGTACTGTCCAAAATATTTACTTTTATTTCTCTTCGCAAGACTTTAGAACCCTCCAGAAGTCTGGTCCTGGCCCATACTTCCAATTTCCTCTACTCTTAAAATCAACTCTGTCCTCTGGCTGTGTTCATCTTCTAAGTGTCCATTTAGAACGTTCTGCTGATCTGTAGGTCTGATTCCAGCGTGGGAAAAATAAGCAGAGACTCTGGAACCTGACTTTTGAACTTTAATCCTACAGCTGTCATTCATTATGTTTGTGACCCTGGTCAGGCTACATAAAACTGCTTGAGCCTCACTTTTCTAATCTTTCAAATATCTGTGGCCATGATAACAATGTCTCCATTATAGCATGTTGCAACAATAACCTGGAGTACTTGCCACTGTGCCCCAACACCCATTAGGTACTTAATGAATGACAGCTTTTCACTATCTTCTCCAGAGACTTAGCTGAGTGTGGAACATTGAGAGTCCGTGGAGAGAATTGAAGGGACCCATGAATGTTGTTGGAGAAAATATTACACCTTTATTTTCTTTAATGTCTCATTGAAAGTTAACACTAATTATTAGCAACAACTATGTGTCCCCATTTGAAGTAATAGGCATTCACATCACGGTAAAGTTGTTGCTGATATCTCAAAATATCATATATGTTCAGGCTTTGGAAACCACTATTACTTTAACAATGAGAATCATTAGACCCACTGCTCAATCTGTTACCAAATACATTAATAAAAAGCAGGTATATTACTACATCCAAAAGTGTTTTTTTGCTTAATATTGGTAACTGCATTTCAACATACAGTATTTGATTCCTATATCTATGTATACTTTTTTTTTACTTTTTTCTTACAGTTTTTGTGCTTTCTAAAACTTTCTGATAAGTGGTACACAGGCTTCATCAGACTGCTAAGAACCTATACATCATAAGCTTTTTTCAGTTTGTTCCTTCCACTTAGATTGTACCTCCCCCTCTTAATCTCTAAAATTCCTAGATGTTCTTTTTTTTAAACGTTTATTTATTTTTGAAAGATAGAGTGAAAGTGGGGGAGGGGCAGAGATAGAGAGAAACACAGAATCTGAAGTAGTCTCCAGGCTCTGAGCTGTCAGCACAGAGCCCAACACGAGCCTCCAATGCACAGACCATGACTTCATGACCAGAGCTGAAGTCAGACGCTTAACCAACTGAGGCATGCAGGTGTCTCAAATTCCTGGATATTCTTTAAGACTTGTAAGCCCAACTTCTTTAAGGGAATATTCTTTCAAATGTGTTTGTTCTCCATTTCTCCTTTCTATGTCTAGAACATATTGTCCATGAAAATATGTGTCCACATTTTTAATTTGCTGCTTTGTATTTCCATCTATCTTCTATTCTTTATCTCTCTGATGAAATAAGCATCTTGAAGTCAAAAATCAAGTTATAGATTTTTCTTTCATGTTTTACATTATATTCAGTCCAGTTCTAGAAAAATAGTATGCAATCAGAAGCATTATATTTTTTCAGAGAATGTTAAGTTACTTCATCCTTTTATATCAAATGCTTTTTTGTGGTTGTTTCTTCTGGCTGTTAAAAATGCCTAGAGGCAAAAGTTTAGCAGACATTTATGTGACTTTCTCCTTTAAGAATCTTGTACAAAGTAATTGGCATGAGAGGCTTAAAAAATAATAACAATTTGTTGTAATGATAATAGTCATTTTATTTATGAACATGTTTTGTTTGGGGAAATAGTAGACCAAATTTTACCTCACATATATTTATAATCCTATTTTACATGAGAATTGCCCCATAACTGGTTTTTGGTTACAGATGACAAAATTATTGACTTATTTTACTGCTTTTGTGTTCTATGAAATCAATAAAAACTCATGTTCAATATTAAAAAATTAATTCAACTTTGGAAATAAGTGACCAGGTACAAAGTAATTCTCCTAATGTAATTGGCTCCGTCTGTTCTCAGATCAGATAGAGACTCTAACAGTACTATGTCAGTTCTCACTGCTAACATTGCTGTATTTCACACCTGCTTTGTTTATTATAATTTAAGTGAGAAGCAAAGGTATATTTTACTTTTTAAAGATAATATGGAGCTTTCTTACATGGAGAATTTAACCTGATCATAATTTATACCTTCCTGAAACATATAGTATACCAAATAGCATTGTCAGCATGTATATTATTACAGACAATACAGGTTTTGTTAGCTATTGAAGATTATTTTTTATTTAAACCAATTTTCTTATATAAAAAAGGATTTATTCTGTATTTTATTCACTTCCTTTCTTTTTTAAAAACTTTTAGTACAGTCAGAGTTCAATAAAAATGAATTAACCATTAACCATTGGACTTTGAAAATAAAATTTCTTTTTCCTTGCTCTTCTTTTGTTACTTTTTCCCATCATTTTTGAGTTGAGTCCCTGCTTTTAAAATGTGTCCTTTCTATTGAATGCAATACCTGTGATTATTCTTCTTGACATTTTAAAAGTAAAGAATAATAGTATTCTTTATGCTTCAAATTAGAGCCATGACTCCCCAACATTTTTTCTCTTGAATCTTCTGTAGTTTTTTTCATACTTTCTTATATATCTCAATTCCTTTCTTCCTAAATTCTTTACAATATGTCTTTTGCTGAATTGCTGAACTGATTCTGTTTTCTTGAAGTTCATTCCTAACATCTTGTTAGTTAAATATAAAGATTTCCATAAATACTGTTTTTATGATCCTGAGTTTTTATTTAATATATCTGCAAATCTAATTTTTCTTGGGCATTTCAGTACTTTATTTTACCAATTCCTTTTTAATATGTGATGTATTAATCACCTTTCTCATGAAGTATTGGTTTCTTTATACTAGGAACAACCAGAATATTGCTGCTGATTTCTTTCTTTTTTTTTTAATTTCTAGTTTCTTTTCTGTTAGGTAGACAACTTGCAAATTTACAGCATACTTCTAGTTACATTGGAAAGAATATTAAAGCATTCCTTCTTATTTTCTCTTAGCCTGAATTAGGTTAGATTTCCCCACCAAATTTTTTCTTGGTTCTTATTCTCTTATATTTCCATTCTTAGATTTTAAAAAATATATTTAATGCAGAAACCAGTTAAAAGGTTTTTCAGGCAAAAGATGGTAACCTCCACTAAGAAAGAAAACAACAGCTTCAAGATGTTTTTTTTTAAATTTTTATTTTATTTAAGTTTATTGATTTATTTTGAGAGAGAGAGAGAGAGAGAAAGAAAGAGAAAGAAATAGTGTGCAAGCAGGGGAGGGAGGGAGGGAGGGAGAGAGACAGACAGAGAGAGAGAGAGAGAGAGAGAGAGAGAGAGGGAAAGAGGGAGAGAGAGAGTATCCCAGGATCCACACTGTTAGTGTGAGCCCAGTGTGGGGCTTGGACTCAGAAACCATGAGATCATGACCTGAGCGGAAATCAGGTGTCAGGGACACTTCACCAATGGAGAAGTGAGCAAAAATAAGAAGCAAAAAATACTTTTCCCAGTATATTTTGCCTTGGGTGTAATGAATTTTTTTGTATGCTTATCTTCTCTCATCCAACAAATTACTAGCTCTTCAGAATAGGATAAATTTTTATATGTGCTATTTATTTTCCTTAAATTTCTAAGAACAAGAGAGATTTTTTTAAAAAAATATGTGTTTTCTCATCAATTTTTTGTTAACCAAACCACAAAATATTTTGTGGAAATTATATCAGATGTCAGAATAGAATATTGTGTATTCTTTAGAAAAAAAATATTTTTCAATTCAATTTACATCCTTTTTTATGGAAGGAGATTATGATGTAATCCACAGTTTTACAAACACAAAGCTGCATAAATGTGGTGATCTCCTGTTGGTGCATTGTGCCCACTACTGAAACCTTAATTCTCATCTACCCCTAAATGATCTCTTGGAGATCTTCCTTTACCACCTCGGATCTGATAACTGTGGCATTTATATTTCCAGCTGCTGTCTTTCCTACTGTCCTGTTCTGTTTCATCAGATATCACCAAGTCACCTTAAAATGAGTTGGCTGAAATGGACTCTTTCCCTTGTCTTTCATTTATCCTTTGTCCTGTCAGTGGTTCCAGTTTTCTTCTGGTTCAGGGCTCACAACCTGAACTTACCTTTGACTTCCCAGTTCTTTGCTGGCCCCTTTCCCCATGTCCTAATTTTTTCTACACGATATCTTCCAGACACAGTCCTCCTTCTCCGATTGGTAGCATTTGTACCACCATCCCAGCCAGGAGTTAAAGATGTTGTAATGATGATGGCAGTCCTCTCTCTGGCCTCTTTGTTGTCATCTTCTGTTTCTTTAGTTTGTAAGAAGAATATTGAAACTTGAAGGGATGAGGTATTTTTTCTTGAAAAGAGAGAGGGAAATCCAAATCTGGAAGATGAGAATTAATGGAAAGAGGTCAGAAGTATAGTGAAGAATAAGAAGTGAAAGAAAGAAGAATGAAGTAATGATAAGCAAATGGCTACCTTGTGGAATAATGGTAAATAAAGGTGAAGAGATCAAAGGAATGAAGCTGGTTTATAATTTGGCGATCCACTTCTTTATTTTAGTACAATGACACTTTTACATATCAGTCTCTATCCATGATTTTAAGTAACTCTCAATAATTTACAGAAAGAACGTTCAATTCTTCAGTCTCCTATTTAGAGCCTTCTTCATTTTCATTTATTTTCTCTCTCCAACCTAATCTTTCATTATCCTCCAATGTGGGTTTCCATTCCAAGCACCATATTATTGTTTTCATCATTAGTAATGGTAGTAAATAGTGACCAAGAATGTATAAAGTACTTTCACATGTATCGCTTTATTTTACCATCTCTTTCATATACTCTGCTCATTATCGTCTGTGACCTTTCAGGATGACAAATTCTTCTTCATGATTTCCTGCTAGTTTATGAAATTCCATATTGGATTATTCACTACAGTTTTTTTTTATTTTCTCAAAAAAGGAAATAATAATTTAATAAACTAACTGAAATCTGAAAAGTGGAGGCACTTGGAGAAGTTCTCAAGATCCAGAGTTCAAATAGAAATAATTTGAATATTTACATTTTGATTTTTTATTGGAAAACTGCTTTATTATAGTCAAGTGTAATCAACTGTAAATATTCATCAACTGTATTCTCAACAGAAAATGACTATATTAAATACAATAATTTGAAAAGCCTTTGGGAATTTTTAATCAAGTAGTCAAGGTAACAGTCACTGTTCAGAGTAAACAAGAAATGTTTTGGGGGCACATGGTTGGCTCAGTTAGTAGAGCCTGCAGATGTTGATCTCAGGGTTGTGAGTTCAAGCTCCACTCTGGGTGTAGAAATTACTTAAAAATAAAATGTTTTTAAAAATTCAAAAAAATGTATGTTTTCAATCACCTTTCATTTTATGAAATCTTTCAAACATATTGAGAATAACATATTCACAGCTAATATTTTAGGATACTGAAATATTTTCAGTTTTTTTCAGGTTGTTTATGATATAAATCATTTTGTAAAGTTGACGAAACATTAGATCACTCTGAAGCCCTCTGTTCATCCATTCTTTCATCCCCTGAGAACACTACTTATGTGAAATGGGGTAACTGTTCTGTCATAGTTTGTGTTCTTAAACAACATGTAATATATTTCTTTTTCTGTATAACAGATGGATTAAAATATAATTTATATACCATAAAATTCATTATTTTAAAGTGCACAATTCTGTGGTTGGTAGTATATTCACACAGTAGTGTAACCATTACCACTATGGAATTGAGAATAAAATATTCTAAATATTTTAATCCCTCCTTTAAACAAACCGCATATGTATTTAAAATCACTCTCGCTCAAACCCTACTTCACCCCTGGCAACCTCAAAATCTGTTTTCTGTCTCTATAGATTTGCCTAGTCTGGACATTTCATGCCAGTGGAATAATACACCATGTGGTCTTTTGTGCCTGGCTTCTTTCAAGTGGCATAATGTTTTCAGGGTTCATTCATGTTTTACCATACATTACATTTACTTTTGTTGCTGAATAATATATTTATGGTATTAATATACCATTTTGTTTTTCCATTCATCAGGATATGAGCATTTGAATTGTTTTTATTCTTTGATTATATGAATACTATGAATATTCATAGTTTTTGTGCAGACATGCATTTTCATTTCTCCTGTGTATAGAACTAAGAGTGGAATTGTTGGGTCATACGGTAGGTCATTGTTTAACATTTTGAGCAACTGCCAAAGTGTTTTCCAAAGTGACTGCTTCATTTTAGAACTGCCAGCAGTGCATGAGGGCTCCAATTTCTACACAATCTTGCCATCAGTCAATATTGTCCATCTTTTTTATTATAGTCATCCTAGGGGGTGTGAAGGGGTATTTTGCTGTGCTTGTTTTGTGTTTCCCTGATGACTAATGGTGTTGAGCATCTTTTCATGTGCCTTTTGGTCATTTTTATAGGCTTTTGAGTGAAATGCCTATTCAGAGTCTTTGCCTAATCTAAGGTCACTAAGTATCCCTCTATTAGTTGTATCATTTTAGATCTTATATTTAGGTCTATAATACATTTTAATTTTTCTAAATGGTGTGAGGTTCCAACTTCATTCTTTGGAATGTGGAAATCCAGCTCCCCCAGCACATCTTGTTGAAAGGTCCATTCTTCCATTGAACAGTTCTCTGGAGATTGGGCTTTTGGGGGAGCTTCAAATCCATCTTTCCCCTCTGGGAACTTCTGGACTGTTTGTTTTTAAATCTACTATGAAACTAAGGAAAGGGGGATGGGATTGGTACATGTTGAAACACCACATAATTTGCAATTTGTACTGGTATTCAGCAGTTTTTCTTTTTAAAAAAAATTGTTTTAATGTTTGAGAGAGAGAGATCGTGAGCGGGTGGGGGGCAGAGAGAGAGGGAGACACAGAATCTGAAGCAGTCTCCAAGCTCTAAGCTGTCAGCACAGAGCCCAACATGAGGCTCGAACTCACGAACAGTGAAATCATGACCTGAGCAAAGTCAGATGCTTAACCAACTGAGCCACCCAGGTGGCCCAGCAGTTTTTCTTAAATAAACACCCATTGGATTGTTATTAGATTTTGGTTAATTTCTATAGTTCAGAAAAAAAGATGATTTTAACCATTTTTCCAGTGTTTTCACTGTTTTTATGAGGGAGAGGATTTGGGGATCCTTACATTACCATTCAGGAACTGATTCTCTATTTCATTAATTTAAATTGTTCATGTTTTTTAATCTATTCATTTATTGCCATCATATCTTTATTTCAGAATTCTTTATTGAGGTCTTATTGGGCAAGAAATTGTTCAGTAATTATTTTTAGTGTTAAAACATATGAAGAGCTTAGCAGTCTTTATAATTGATTTTTAACTTAATTCCATTGTGCTCAGAGTGGGTGTCCATTATTAGGTTGATTGTTTGCTATTTCTTGAGACTTACTTTAGAGACTAGTATATGACCGTTTTGTTGCGTTCCATGTATGCTTAAAGAGAATATGTCTTCTGTTTTGATGTACAGCTTTCTATACGTTTCTGGTAGAGTGAGCTTTTTGTTTATTTTGTTGTTTAAATCATCTGTGTTATTGTTTTTCATATCGGTTTTTGTGTAGGAATTGTGGTTAAATACATCACAATATGATTATGGATTTATCAATTTCTCTATTTGATTTTGTTTTTTATGTATTTTAGCCTATATTATTAAGGCACACACCATTTTAAGAGTTTTATTTTATCTGTTATTTTTCTTATCATATAATAGAGAACTTTTTATTTCTACAAAAGCTATTTCCTTAAAGTGTATTTTGGTTAATATTAATATTGCTTCATTAATAATGAAATTAATAATTCAAGACTCTTTACAAATGAAACTTTAGATCGTGTATCACCAAAAGTACTCTTTTATTTTAAAAATCAAGACAACAAGGGTCGCCTGGGTGGCTCAGTTGGTTAAGCATCTGATTCTTGATTTTGGCTCAGGTCATGATCTCATGGTTTGTGAGTTGAAGCCCCATGTCAGGCTCTGTGCTGATGTGCAGAGCCTGCTTGGGATTCTCTTTCTCCCTCTCTCTCTCTGCCTCTCCCCTGCTTGTGGGCTTTAGTGCTTTTCTTTATTTGTAGCAGAGGCAAGTGGAGAATCCAGGTCTTCTGTTGTAGAATTCCTTTATAAATTCAGTTGTAGGAAATAAGTCATAATTTTGGGTTCAGGAGAATGTATTTTCTCAAATAGAGCATGAAAATAAGAGCAGTTAATGATCTCTTAAATATGGCCATAGTGGAAATACCAGTTCTTTTGAAGGGAAGAAACACAGTATCTAGCATTTGCATACTGAAATTCTTTGCTTAATGTATATGTCATGGCCAAACAATTTTTATTTATTTGTGAGTGTTTCTAAAAAGTAGGAAGTATTAATTCCATCTATTACTAGTTTGAATTTTTATTATTAAAAATCTTAGTAGAAAATCCATGTGCTAAAAATTTATATCAAAACAAAATGAAGTGAAAGTTTTCTCCCCTCTTCTGAACCCCAGTCTCCAATTTCCATGGCAGAGGTAACAGCATTCCCTCATTAACACAACAAGATATATTCTATGCCTCACCTTCCTGTAGGTCTAGAAAAATATTTTTTTTAATTTAAATGGTAGCATCGATTTTGCATTGTTTATATCTTCCTGTTTCAAATTACAAAATATTTGGAATTATTCAGTAGCTGTACATCTATATCAATCACATTAATTTATGTGGCCCCATTATCTTATAATATATGACTGTACCATAAGTTATTTTGCCAGCTATCTATTGGTAAACATTTCTGTTGTTTCTAGTATTTTGCTACTACAAATAATATTGGAGAGCATTTCCTTAGCCATCTGCCATTTTTAAATAGGCAAAACTATATCTTTAGAGTAATTCCTTACGAACAGACTTAGTTGGTCAAGGTGTGTGTGTGTGTGTGTGTGTGTGTGTGTGCGCGCGTGTGTGTGTGCGTGTGTGTGTGTATGTACATGCATATAGATGTATCTCTTGTGATGGCTGTTGCCTAGTGGCTCTCTATATGGTTATAACAAGTTATACTTCCATTATCAATACATCAGAATGTCTTTTGCCTACATTTTAATCAATATAGGGTCTTCAGAAACATTTTAATGATTTAAAATTCATTTATCATTTTATGAGAGAAATTAGTTTAAAATTTAAAAGTTGTTCAGATTTTCCTTTCTCTGAATTATCTGTTTAATACATTTTGTCTCTTATTTATTTGAGTATTTTATAATCAATAAATGGGAGCTCATATGTCTTAAAGAATTTAGTCATTTATTATATTGCATATGTTCAGTGAAGTTTGTCATTTGTCTTTTGACTTTTTTACATTATTTTTCTCCTACAATTTTTAATGTATATTAAACACCATTCTTGGGGCGCCTGGGTGGCTCAGTCGGTTAAGCGGCCGACTTCGGCTCAGGTCACAATCTCACGGTCCGTTAGTTCCAGCCCCGCGTCGGGCTCTGGGCTGATGGCTCAGAGCCTGGAGCCTGCTTCAGATTCTGTGTCTCCCTCTCTCTCTGGCCCTCCCCCCGTCCATGCTCTGTCTCTCTCTGTCTCAAAAGTAAATAAAAATATTAAAAAAAATTTTAATAAACACCATTCTTTTCTTTATTTCTTCTATGATTTTTGCCAAATGCACAAAGGCCATTTTCATTCGAGAGTTCTAAAAATAATTATTCTATGTTTACTTCCAAGGCTTTCATAGTACCATTTATTGTATCAAAATTATTAAGCTATCTAGATATTTTTGTATTAAATCAAAATCTTCCAACTTCATTTCTTCTCCAGGTACCCTAAAACTACCATATTTCTCAGCTCTAAAGTTAGATATGGGTCAGTACCAAAATATTTTTTATTGATATAATAATATATCTTAATATTTGTTGAAGTTAATCATTATTATATATTTACCCTAGAGTTGTCCTGGTGAGTCACACTTTTTTAATGTAAACTTTAGAATTATCTAGTATTATTTTTAAAGAAAAGTATTTGTCATTTTTTTTTCATCACAGGAAATTTATAAATTAATTCAGGCAGAAGCAAGATCTTTGGGACATTGTTTTTTTTGTTTGTTTGTTTGTTTCCTTTTGTTTCTATCTAATAATACTGTATGCCTTTCCATTTTTTGAAGTCTTTATTTCTTTCATTAGTGTTTTAAAATTTCTTCATAAATATTTATATATTTCTTAATAATTCCATTCCTAGATTCCTTATCTTTTTAAATATTTTTTTTCTGTTTATTCATGTTTTTGAGAGAGAAACAGAGCATGAGTGGGGGAGGTACAGAGAGAGAGAGAGAGAGAGAGAGAGATACAGAATCTGAATCAGGCTCCAGGCTCTGAGCTGTCAGCACAGAGCCTGACCCGGAGCTCAAACCCATGAATCTCAAGATCATGACCTGAGCTGAAGTGAGACACTCAACCAAATGAGCCACCCAGGCACTCCTCCTTATCTTTTTTCATTATTACTGCCAGTGTGCATTTGTTCTTTTTTTTTTTTTTTCTATTTTGTCTTCTCAGTAGCTGTAGGAAGGTTAGCGATTTTTGTCTAAAAATATGTAATCAGTTCTTCCCCACCCTTTGCCTCTGGAATCCACTGTTCTATCTCTATTGTTTCACCTTTTCCAAAATGTCATTGAAATGGAATGATATTGTCTATAGACTTTTGAACCTGGCTCCTTTCACTTCATGTATTGCATGCCTGTTTGATTCTCCATTCAGACCTTCTTCATGAATCTTTATGGTGTCAATGGGTTCAGAGAAGTTTCTGAGGCCAGAGTGTTATTCTCATCCTTTTTTTCCCAAAAAGTGATTATGGGATCTGCCCTTTAGTTATGCTACCTCCTTTGAAAATTGTGCTCTGCCAGCATTATATATGTATGTATGTATATATATATGTATACACACACACACACACACACATATATACATATATATATATATATATACACACACATATATATACACATACATTATAGATGTATGTGTATATATACATACACACACATGCGCACACACACACACACACACACACACACACACACACAGCTATAGGCATCATCTCTCAGAAACTGTCCATACTTTGAATGTATTCAGCATTCTTCTAATGTTGTGGTGTTTTGGTAACATGTCTTCCAGTGTTAGTGAAGGTGGAACTTGCATTTCTTTTTCTTTTTTTTTTTTTTTTTTGATTTTTCTAGTGTGATTTTCTAAGGAAGAGGCAGCACATCATTGCTTTGCAATTTTGAAACTCCATGTCCTTTAAAAGCTATTAAATATAAATGTCTCTAGCAAGTGGCTGCTGCGCCTCTAATTTACTACTTGACTAAAGGCAAACTATAAGCCAAAGGATGGGGAAGCTCTTCAGAGCTGAAATATCACTAGCTTCAGCACATGCTAAGAAATATCCAACTGTTTTTGCATATTATCATTCCAACCTTTTCTCTTACACAATAGCTCTTTTGCTTATTCCTTTGAGTAATCTTTGAAATTTAATATTATAATAAAGATTTATTAAGATATTGAGCATCTGCACTTTTAATGATCAATTATCCTGATAAGTCAGTATGGTATATATTTTATAAATTAAAAAGTATTGAGGATCAGAGTGTTTAAGTAAGCTTCTCAAACTTACACAGTGAGTCAGTAAAGAGCTCTGTTTTCAACCCTTATTTTTTGACTCCAAATCTATTTTTTTTCGACTACTTCACATTTACCTCCACATTTGCATTCACTGTGATGATTATGAGCTTTTTAAAAAAATTCATATACATTATTTAATTGGATTCTGATAACAGTGTAAGTTAAATTGGAAGGAGGTTGTCATTAACTCCATTCTGCAGGTAAAGACAATTTCTGAAAAAAATAAAGAATTTTTTAAGGCAAGCAGTTATTTCATAGCCAGAGCAGATTCATACAAGGGATCCTGATCCAAAATTAGGTGTTCTCCCTTCTAAATAACTGTACATCCAAAAGAACCATTTTCTTTATTTAGAAAATTCTAAATTCTGGATTTAAAATTTTGTGAGCATTTGTTCTATCGGGAGCTCTTTGGCACTAGTTATTTAATATATGTTTGATATTTTTATCAGTTGGCTACTATCACAGTAATGTTTTGCAAGAAACACCATAATACTGTTTAATAAATAACCACGATACCTATAAGATCACAACAATATACGTAATTACTGCTCACAAGTTCTCAGGCTACTGACTGGTTTTTGTGGTCTTGAACGGGCTTGCTTATACTATGCAGTCAGCTTCAGGTTAAAGTAGGTGGCTCTGTGGATCATGGCAGGGCTCTCTCCCATGCTAGCCATCAGCTAGTTTCTTAAGGTGGAGTCTGTTCCACTTGTATTCATTCAAAACACATTCATTTAATGTTCTAGGTAGAGCTTACTAAAAAAATAGATTCATGTCCAGTGGGAAAAAATGGCCAGTGAATTCCCTAAACCAAGGACATGACAGCCAGCCTCGGTTAGCTCTGTTCTAAATCTAAGACCTGGTATGTATCATGTCTTCCCTGGTGCTAGGTATTAGGGACATCATAATGAACAAGGCAAACAAGATCCTTGTTTCAATAAAGCATTTAAGCCAGTGAAGAAGGTAGATGAAAAACAAATAAATAGTGATTTTAAATATACTTCAAAGAGAATTAATAGGCTATGGAGATATAAAATAATAAAAAATGGCCTTTATTTGGCACCTGGATGGGTCAGTCAGTTAAGCTTCTGACTCTTGGTTTTCAGCTCAAGTCATGATCTCGTGGTTCCTGACTTTGAGCCCCACATTGGTCTCTGTGCTCACAGCACTTGCTGGTAATTCTCTCTCCCTCTCTCTGCCCTTCCCCTGCTCATTCGTGTGTGTGTGTGTGTGTGTGTGTGTGTGTGTGTGTGTGTGTGCGCGCGCGTGCGCGCGCGCTCTCTCCCTTTCTCTCTCTCTCTAAAAATAAATAAATAAATATAATTTTTCTAATGGTCTTTACTAGGAAATTGATCAGGATACACCTCTCTGAGGAATGAAAATTAATAAGAACAGTAAACCTGGTTGCAGCGGACAAAAACCCAGCCCAAACTGAGTGAATAGTTACCTGCATTGGATTATATATCCAAAGCATGGGAAATATATAGGGAGTATGAAGGGAGGAACTTGTCTTAGGGAGAATTCCAACTGTGGACTTGAACATCCTTAGGACACAGTATCACCACAGGTCATTGTTGCTTCGTTCTTTGTGGCTCTTTTCTGTTTTAAAACAATATCACAAGTACACTTACACAAACTACAAGGGTATAGACACTGGCAATACTAGAGTTAGCGATCTGTGACCTTGAAAGAAAAGACACTCTTCACCCTCAGCTTGAAATCTTTTCTAGAAGTTTATAGACTCATTAGCCTAATTTAGATTTCACATCCGCCTCTTAAGCCAGATGATTACAGTAGCTTACATTCACGGGATGTGCCTAGACTTAAATTAGGAAAACATATTGCCCTAAAGGAAAGCCCAAAGGAATTGTATTAAATGGAAATGGGGGCAAATCTTTGTAAGCCTGGGTCCCTCCCTCAAAATATGTATTTATAAAGCAAAATTCATGTCTAACTCATATTAGTATGCCCAGCAGTAATTATACAGGACTTGATACATTTCCAAAAGGATAGCATAATTTTAGTACATTTCAGACTGTGGAGGAAGCCATCATCTCTCCTCTTATGGAGAATACTCCCTAACTATACATAAGCATGTAACTCTTACAGAATCCTCTTTTATTGGATATATTTCCTTTGTGGATCTGTAGGCATGTGATGGGCTAAGAGTAGCAGAACTAGTTTTGCCAACTCTTAGTACTTCCTATGTTGATGTTTCTGAGGTTTGGACTGTCACCTGAAGCTCCACTAAAATGGAAAACCCTTATTTTTGTCTTGAAATTACAATAATTCTTATATTCATTAATCAGAATCAGGTGTATGGAAATCTAAGGAATAAAAATGTATTTATACTTTATTTTAATGAATACGTGTAAACCTAAATTTTTCAAGTTTCTTTTAAATGTTGGATTAAAAGAAATTGCTCCTTTAATAACAGAGAATTATATAATAAATTATGGCTTTAAATAATTGGATTTGACCTCAGGTATTCTACTTATGAAAGCATATAAATATTTTTATAAGTCTATTAAAAATAAATTTATTTTCAGATCCTTTTGAAGCATTCATCATCTTTTCTATTCGCCATGAGATCAGAAGAATTGATCTGCATAAAAGAGACTACAGTCTACTTGTTCCTGGGTTGAGAAACACAATAGCGCTTGATTTTCACTTCAATCAAAGTTTACTGTATTGGACAGATGTTGTAGAAGACAGAATATATCGGGGCAAACTTTCTGAAAGTGGAGGTAATTTTTTAGTGAGAACTCCAAAACAATATTCTGTAATCCGAAGGGATTTTGATTAATCTTTGCACGTTGGTTCTCTATCTCCTGCCTCATGTATGTAAAACAATAGATGTCAAGTACATGTGTGAAAATATGTTGAGGGAGGGGAATAAATGGCAAAAGCCTGTGCTATGCATACCATTTTCAAATTATGAGCTTTTCCATGGGCGTTGGTGAAAAAATTTGCTTATAAGAAATAACCACTGCCTTCCACACACTAGTAGATACATTTTGAGAGTTGAAATGTTTTGTTTTATTTAAAAAAAAGTTTTATTTTATTTTATTTATTTTTTTATTTATTTAAATATTTTATTTTATTTTACTGTCAGCAAGATTTAAACAAGCACTGAATTGGTACAAAGACCACTGATATGAACTAAATGTTTTTTGTCATAATTTGACTTATCTCTTTTGGCTAATGTAGGCTTAAGTAGCGAGGCTATGAGATAAATATATGTAATAATCTTTTTGAAAATGTTGGATCTGTGTAGCATTCCAAACCCCAGGTGTTTCTATCAAAATATAAATTTCTCCTTAAATCACCTTTACAATTTTGGAAAAAATGGTAATAACACAATATAATTATCATATGTGAATTTATGTCCTGTCACATATTTCAAGAGACTTATTTCAAGTGATGGATTTAGATCTTTGGGCTTAGACTGTTAACTGTTAAAAAAAAATTAAAATATATAACAAAAACACCAGCAATGTCATAAACTATGAAGAGTTGTCCTATTAGAAAAAGTGTTTTTTTTTAAATAATTACTTTAATTACAAAAGAAATTTAGAAGTGAGTAAGTAAGGATATTGGTGGGCATTATCAAATTGTTTATTTGTATTTAGACCTCACTAATGTCTTCTTCTGTTATTTGTAAACATGCTATGTCTTGTAAGTCTTTTGGGCCAGGGAGGAGTGGGGAGTATGATTTGGGATTTACCTTTGTTAAGGGTAAGTGCAGTAAAAGCTCTTATCTATCATGCTTCAGAAGACGGTGGGTGCTGACAAGCTATACTGCATATTGCCCCAGGTAGACTTGATCCTCTTTATTCTACACCTAAAGATCAATGTTGAAACTAAATTGTAATGATATTAACTAGCGCATCATTATTCCCCAAACCGGTGTTCTATTTCAAAAATCAGAAGCAAGAAATAACTTTTTGAACCCTAAACATTGTTGTTCGCCTGAGAGTTTTTTTAAAATTCTTTTTCACTGCCACTGAAAAGACTTAAGAAATTAAAATTTTCTGGTAGGGAAGTTCAGTAATTCTAAATTTGGAGACTTCTTAGTTTCCTTTGTGCCTTATAACACATTTGCACTATACCTTTCAAACTCAATAAAATACTTTAAAACTCTGTGCTGCTCATACACTGGTCTTTTCCTTTGTCCTTAACATGTTCCTTGAATGGGTACAAGAGTTGATTTCCTTTTTTTTTTTTTTTTTTTGTAGGGGTCAGCGCAGTCGAAGTAGTGGTGGAGCATGGCTTGGCTACCCCAGAAGGGCTGACAGTCGACTGGATAGCGGGCAACATATACTGGATAGACAGCAATCTGGACCAAATTGAAGTGGCCAAGCTAGATGGTTCCCTACGCACTACACTAATAGCCGGAGCCATGGAACATCCCAGAGCCATTGCTTTGGACCCAAGATTTGGGTAAAGAAGTTTGCCTTTCACAGATTGACTTTGACATAAAAAATAATCTTTTAAATTAATATTGAATTCAATTATTGCATAAATTATTAGATTGCTTATTTTGTGCATGTACATATATGTATATGTATATAATTGTATATATACGAGTTTAAGTTTATTAGCACAAGTGTGGCTATAAGATTGTTTACATAGGTACTTTTAGAGGATAGAAATATCTTTTTGCTAAATATGAACATTAGGCCCTATTGGAAAGTGTTGCAACTCATTTTTGAAGCAGTAATTTAATGAATTTCTCTTTGCCCTGCCAAAGAGGTGCCATAATTGTTTCTAATGGTTGCAGACCACAGGGCCAGTCTCTGGTTCAAACAGTCACAGATGTTTATCACATCACCTCTTATGTATTTTGTAAGTACTTGGAGTCACTTTAAAAGAAAATTCGCATAGACTTGAAGGAGTCCAGTCATGAGACACTGACTATTGGTGTGTTTGAAAGACAAGGCACATGATTCTCAAAAACAAGGTAAAATGTTGAGTAACTCAGGTTATTGTCTCTAGTGTTCCCCTGTGTGTGCCTCTGTGAAAGAGCAGAAGAGAGACAATGGATTTGGAGCCAGAAAACGAGGATTCCAGTTCCTACTCAGTCACTTATTATCTGGAGAACCTACTCTATTAACTTCCCTTAAATTTTAGTTTCTTTTTCTTTTGTAAATCAGAGATATTATCTTTATCATTTGGTTGTTTTTGAGGAGATGATAAATATGTGTAAGATAGTATGTAACTGATATAGGTGAGACTACTATTTATTTATGATTTATTTTTATTTATTTATTATTACTATTTATTATCTATTTAATTATTTATTACCTTGGTAATTATTTTGTAAATCCAAAACTATCTTCAAGGCTAAAGGTTAATAGATTGAAATTTTTATTTTTGTCTCTGTATCTTTAAATAATACAAAGTCCAAGCAGCACCCGTGAAGAAGGGGAGTCAGCCAGGAGGGAGTTTGATGAAATGTAGAGGAGAGAAAAGGGAGCCTGTGTTAAAGTCAGCTTCCTGGCCACACTTTCTGGCGTGTTCTCTGGTTTCTGCCCAGGAGTCAGAAATCAGTAGATTAGGAAGTTTGTTCTCCTTTTCCTCAATTCACACACAGAAATTAAAGGGGCAAAGCACCTTCCCTAGAGCAGGGTTCCAAACTGGCAACCTTTATTGATGTGTTTTCTTTACCTTCTACAGTGTTTTAAATTTATTTTAATTACTTGCCCCAATTTAAAACATTGAGACATTTTGTATACAATCCTAGATTTCTTGCTTCTTTTGAAAGAACACCGAGACCTGGCAAGGAGCAAAGCAGTAGGTATATCTTTTAGCTTAGAGATGGGCTCTCTCATGTTTACACTTTACACTTTGCCTATTTCATTCATTTGCTTCCTGTAATAACAGTTTACCAGGAAGAGATATGTTATGCTTAATGAGAAATTCCTCTTCAAAACAGACTATTCCTGAGATTGCAGGTAAATCGCTGGTCCTGACCCTTTACTTCCCATAAAAGTTCATCATCAACATGGGTTTTATCCTCAATATAACAACTACCGGTGTGAAATTTTCACCTATTAGACCTATCTAACTTGTACCAGCATCTTGTAAACAGGAAAAACTTTCTGTATATGGGAAAGTGATATTTTGGAGAAAGCTCTAGTTTTAGCTGTAGTTTCCAATATGAAAGGAAAACTATGAGTGAGTGCTCCCAAATTACAAATGGCACACACAGAGAAAAAACAAAACAAAAAGGATAAAACAAGTGTATCAAAGTTTTGAAAATAGTCTGACCAAACAAAGCAGTAGATCTGGGAGTTGAAACTTTCTTTTGAACTGACATTGCTTAGGATACAATTATTTATCTCAGTTTGGGGAATATCCTACCTGAGAGGAGAAAAAAAAATAGAAACACAACATGCCACCCACAAATACTATAAGTGAAAATGTATCCAGGTACTATTCCAGTGATAAAAGATCTTCAGAAGTAATATATCCTCTAAGTTGAAAATACAGAAAGCTAGCCTCTGAATAGGAAAATCCTGATAATGCTTCTGAGAAAGTTGATGCCTTCCGTTACTAATTGCTACTATGAAAGTATAAAGCTGCTTAATTTTTTTGAAACATGAGAGAAGAAACAATGCTTGTAAAACAATTTTTGATATAAATAATTAAAATTCATAGGGCCCCTGGGTGGCTCAGGCTTTTGAGCATCTGACTTTGGCTTAGGTCATGATCTCACAGCTCATGAGTTCAAGCCCTGAGTCGGGCTCTGTGCTGACAGCTCAGAGCCTGGAGTCTGCTTTGGACTCTGTGTTTTCCTCTCTCTCTGCTCCTCCCCTGTTCATGTTCTGTCTCTGTCTCTCAAAAATGAATAAATATTAAGAATGTTTTTTCAAATAAGTTCAGATGGAAGTACTAATTCGTTCAACTCTAGGAAGTAATTGAAAGGTTGACAAGTTTGAGTATCAGGATATGATAGGATTTTTATTGCGAAAAATTATCTTAATGTATTGATACAATTAAGATATGAGGTTCCCATAAATACCCTTAAAGCCAGCTGTAGCAATTACATTTAAAAATGCAGTGCAAAATTAAAATATTTTTAAGTTTGTCATAGTTTGGTAAAAAATTTATAGTTATTTTTAAACATTGGACATTTCATAAGGTAGGCTGAGAGCATACTAAAAATACATGTGAGCATGTGTGCTCGTGCGCACACACACACACAGACACACACACACACACAGACACACACACACACACACACACACACACACACACTGAACTGCAAAACTAAGCACAAGAAAAGCAACATTGAAAAATAATTTCAGTGAAACTTAGCTTCCTGCCTTAGTGCTATCTATTCAAATAGAAACATAAAATTTCTCCCTGTTTCTCAAATAATTCATGAATACATAAAGAAGCTAGGAATCAAAATTGATAGGAGCTCCAAAGGCACTTAAACTTTTTTGAAAAATTTTATTTAGGGTAAATCTACTAGATAATTTTTTTTTAGAAACATGGTTTCTGTAAATACTATTATCTTTCCTACTGCATCATAAGCTCTCTAATAATGGCAAGCAAAGTTGCTTCCATTTCTATGAAATCCTTCACTGCTCTTGGTATATATAATTGTGCTGAATAAATGCTTGTTACATAAAGTAATGCATGTAGGGGCGCCTGGGTGGCTCAGTCGGTTAAGCATCTGACTTCGGCTCAGGTCATGATCTCACGGTTTGTGTGTCCGAGACCCGCGTCTGGCTCTGTGCTGACAGTTCAGAGCCTGGAGCCTGCTTCTGATTCTGTCTCGCTCTCTCTCTTGCCCCTCCCCTGCTCACGCTCTGTCTCTCTCTGTCTCTCAAAAATAAAATAAATATACAAAAATTAAATAAAATAATGCATGCAAATGCATAGGCTTTTTGTTGACATGTAACTTATAAAACTCAAGGATACACTTTCAAGAGTGAATTATATAGGAAAAGACAGCTAATGGATACTACTATGAACTTTTTTTACAATAACAAATGAATTAAAAAGCTTAACAACCAGCCACTTTGCTCCCTCAGCACAGCTGAGGTAAAACCGAAGCAGCGACAACAACAAGAAACAGGTTATAACATCAGCCCAATAAAACATGTTTACATCATGCGAGTTTCCTTCTGCTATGAAGGTCCTTTGTGACCTTTTCCTACAGATGCCAAAAAACAAATATTTTTAATCAACTATTTTGCTTCCTCGACATAAAATCCACAGGCCTTCGTTTTACACCATAAAACATATTTGCCATCATGCCACATTCCTTTAATATTCTGGGTTTTGACCCGATATCCCAAGTGACAAGTTATTCCAAGATGGTAAATGGGAGTCTTAGGGAGGAGTCATTTTTCTCTCATTCCATTTTAAAGGAATACACTTATTGCTAAGGTGACCTGAAAGAGTATATGAATCTCCTCTAAACAACAAGCTTAGTATTAGGGAGTAAGAAGCACTAGGGAGTTCAGAATCTATAGGGCACTCGCTCAGTTCTTGAACTTTCATTGCCTTTTTACTGATGCAGCTGCCTGGTGTCTTCCTGCTCCATTGCTGGTATTTAAATTTCATTTGTCATAATAACTGGATGCTGCTATAACAATTGCAATTTGTAAAAGCAGATATAATAATTATGAAGATTAGTGAAACATCTAAAGAAAATTTTAATTTCATTTGGGACTGTTCCTAAATTAAACTAATAAAGATGTTGTTGCTTTTAGAAGACCTAAAGATTATAGATAAGTAACCTCTTTTTTGGCCAAGATCATTTATTTTCACCTTCTGCAGCTTGACCTGATAGATGATAATGGCCCTTTCATGCCTGTAATGATACAAGTTGTTCATGGTCCATTGACCCAATTTAATCCTGATACAGACTAACCCGTGAATGCAGGAACTGTAGAATCAGTAGACTGTAGTCTCTTTTTTAAAAAGCAATTGTGGCTGAATATTTCCATACATCCTGTAAGAAGACATATTCAGTCTTTGTATATTTCAAGAAATAATGCAATCATTGAAATGCTAATACATTTTAACCACAAAAAGAAAATAATAAGGGGAAATGATTCTTTTAAAATACCATATTGGAAAGTATACAAAAGAGTGCCTAGAATTTTATGAAACAATGATCCTTGAAATCAACTTTTAAATTGATTGTAAACTGACTTGTGGTAAAGTTAAAAACACTTTTAGGGGAACTAATTCTAGAACATGTTATTTTATAAAAAGAGTTGAAAATTTCCCCACTTGAATTGATGAAAGATTAGGACCATAGTCCTAACCAGAAACAGTTTAATGCTGCTATGTTTAGTGAAGAAATGAAGGAATCACTTATTTTAGAATTCCTCAAACTATCTCAAGCCAAACTTTTTTGGTCCAGTGGACCATATCTGAGAGTTTACAGTGCCTACTTCTGGTAAGTATATACACGTAGAGAGAATGCAGAATTGTAGGGTTACTGATATGTGTGTTGGAATTTCCACAACTACATGTAACAGAACTAGGTAGAAAGTTAGAAGAGAGACCCCAATTCTCCATTTGTTATTCAGGCAAAAGACAATGCTTCAGAAGTTGTTGGGTCATCAATCCAGACTGTGAATTACAGTCTTGCCTAGATCTGGTGGTGACTTATCCACAGATACTCAGACTAGTTAGGATTCTCAAAATCATCGTTTGTTTTCAGTGATTATTTTTCCTAATCTTTTTCAAACTTGAAAACCTCTCTTATCTACCTTGTTTGCCAAGATACCACCATAAATTTGATTGATGCTATGTTGCTCTTGTTTCTATTTTAAATCTTCTTTTTTTAATCCTAAGTATAAAGGGAAGCTGACAAATAACAATCTGCTGTCAGTGAAAAGATGTGTGCATCTAAAATTAAATTTGTAGTGAGACACATAATTCATTTCATTCATTCTTTTAAAGACATTTAGCTACTTAACTGAGTAGACTACCAGCTTTATATTGATCAATCTCTGTTCCATTTGCTCTTTATGGCAACATATTGTATATTTATAAGCAATATGTGTATGTGTATATACATATTGATATTTCCAGGTAATTGGGTTTTTTCCTCACATAAAACAATCTACTCTTTAAAAATTAGTCTTTTCAGGGGCACCTGGGTGGCTCAGTCCGTTAACTATCTGACTCTTGGTTTTGGCTCAGGTCATGATCTCATGGTTTGTGAGTTCGACCCCCTCATCAGGCTCTGTGCTAACAGTGCAAGCCTGCTTGGGATTTTCTCTTCCCTCTCTCTCTCTGCTCCTACCCCATTTGCCCCTTCTGTCTCTCGCAAAAAATAAATACATAAGCTTAAGTTTTTTTTTTTTTTTTTAATTAGTCTTTTCAGAAAAAAATATATTTCTAGCTATAAGATTTTATAAAGGTCCTCTGGTATTTTTGATATTTAAAAAAATTCACTTATGAATTTAATTTTGAGTTGTTTATACTTTAAAAAATATTTTAATGTTTATTTATTTTGATAGAGAACGAGTTGGGGAGGAACAGAGGGAGAGAAAGAGAGAGAGAGAGAGAGAGAGAGAATCCCAAGCAGGCTGTCAGTACAGAGCCCTACAAGGGGATCGGTCTCACTGACCATGACCTGAGCCAAAATCGAGAGTCAGACACTCAACTGACTGAACCACCCTGTGTTCTTAACACTTCTAAACTTTATAATATAAATTTTCAAATACACAAAATAGAAGGAATTATATAATAAAACTCCTCATTTCCATTACCCAGCTTCAACAATTATTAGTACACTGTGCCTGTTATATTATTTAGTTTTATCCTTTCTCAGCAGTTTACTTAATTTACCTGAATATTGGTGATTAAGCAATGAATAATTTGGATTTTGTCTTTATGGATATAATCCCAGGGGCATGAAACTCCTAAAGCTGCCTGTGAAACTAAATTTTTTCTTTTTTACATAAACTCAGTTTTTGACAGACATTCTTTGAGATAAACCCAATCCTATGACCTACTCCTTTGGATCTTTTTCTCATGGCTTTGACTTAAGCTTATGTTATAAAACTAATCCACCTTCACATTCATGCTGGTATGACATTTAAATATTGACATTAGTATTAATTCTTGTTCTCTGTCCTTCTTTGTGTCTGTCTCTCTCCATTTCTTTAACAGTTTGGAAATACTTTGAGTTTTTTTCATTTAAAAAAATCGTCTCAATGACTACGTGTGTGTGGCATGCTTTTGCAAACACAAATCTTTTCTGTGGGCTGACCAGTTTCCGTCCATTTCCTCATCAAATGCTCCTGACACTGTGTACAGTTACAGTTTTTATTTACAGATGAGAAAATGGAGTCTGAGGTTAAAGATGCTGGAGTAAGTGACAGATACCAGTCTCAATCCCAAGTTTGTCTCAGACCAAAAATATATTGACATAATCATTTAATAACATTTTGTGGATGCCCAGTGCTGAAGAGTTGTATATGAACTGCTACTCTTATCAAGAACATCTACATCTTCCTTCTCTGTTCACCATAGGTTTTAACATATGTACTTACTAAATTTATTATATAATATATTGAATCATCTTTTCCTTTTGTATTTGACATTCCTCTGTCCCCAAACAGACTATATACGTTTCAAAAATTGAAGTCATGACAAATAGTTTATATCACTCCATATTTCCTTATATAAACATATTTTTCTTAAAAGGGTAAATTGGATTTTGAATTTTTTTCCAGAGGATTATTTCATTTTCTGAGGTAATCTACCTAATGAATATACTTAAGGATCATTCAAAATATGGAAGAATAAAAAGTAGCAAAACTATATATAATTATAATGAAGAATAAAGGTATTTTTACCAGTAGCTTTACCATTTTTCACCAAAATGGTGTCAGAGCTTATGATAGGAAAATTTGCTAGGTTGTCACTATTTCTCCAGTCCTTTGAGTTCTGCCTTCCAAAATCGCCATGCTATTCATTGGGTTCTATGACCAAAGTAGAGAAGGCAACTGCCATTTACTGATTAGCAACCATGCTCTTAACTCCTGTACCGGATGTTTGCCCTTTGTTATTTTATTTAGTGATGTGACATTAAAGAATTAGATGTTGGGGCGCCTGGGTGGCGCAGTCGGTTAAGCGTCCGACTTCAGCCAGGTCACGATCTCGCGGTCCGTGAGTTCGAGCCCCGCGTCAGGCTCTGGGCTGATGGCTCAGAGCCTGGAGCCTGTTTCCGATTCTGTGTCTCCCTGTCTCTCTGCCCCTCCCCCGTTCATGCTCTGTCTCTCTCTGTCCCAAAAATAAATAAACGTTGAAAAAAAATTAAAAAAAAAAAAAAAAAGAATTAGATGTTAAAAGCATGAGAACAGAAGTTAGACTGTCCAGTTTCCCATCTCCCTCTGCCACTCACCAGCTCTATAACCCTGGTCAAGTAATTTAAGTTCTCTAAACTCATTCTCCCATCTCAAACATAAATAACATTAGTCATGGCCTCATGATTGATTAAAGGGGATCATCTATAAAGCACTGAAAATAGTATTTAGCATATAGTAAGCACTTAAAAACTACAGCCAGTTGTAATGATTGTGGTATTATTGTGTAACTATACAATACATACTATAGAGACATGCATTAGCAGTTTAAACCACTGTCAACTGAATGTAAGCTGTCTATCGCCTAATAGCCTTAGAAATCAAATGCATGACATAAGGTACTTAATGCCCATTGTGGGGAAGAACTGTTAGTGCACCATGAATTTGTAGAGTCTCAAATAGTATTTGGTTTTAAAAGAAGTAATAATTAACATATAAAGCTGGTATTTTCACAACTGCTTTGTTTGTGTTTGTTAAATTATGATTTCCTCTGTTTTCCCTCTGTTTCCTGCCATATGATCTATGTCATTGCTATGAATGTGAAGGTTATCTCCATACTGATGACTTCCAAATTCATAACTCCAGCCCTGCCTTCTTCCCTGAACTTCACCCTGGCATACCACAGTTTCATGAATACCTTCATATTGATATCTTGAAATCATAAGATAAAAAAATTAGTAAGATAAAAAAAAAGTAAACTTTTGATTGCTCTTCACATTCATTCATACTCATTTCCCAAATCTTAGAATTGGATCCTCTTCCATTTTCCCATTTTTTTTTTATGGATTCCCTGCACACCCTCTTCCTTGCCCTTACTCTTAACTTCGCTGACACGAGAAACACAGTCACTTATGATCTCTTCTCTACTTTGTTCCCTATATTCAGTCATCAGCTAGCCCTGGAAGTTCTACCTCCAAAATGTACCATTAATCCATTCACTTCTCTTTCCTGCCACTCCCATACTCCAAACCACCATCATCTTTGCCTGGTCCTTTAAAATAACCACCTGATGTGCCCATACTCTTGCCTCACTATCACCCACTTATAAATGGTACCATGTTTCTCCCCTGCTTAAATATGCTTCTTATTCCCTTAAAATAAAATCCCAAATAATTGCCTTAGCCAGAAAGACCCTTTAAGTTGCCCTCTTCAAATCCATCTTCTTGCTTTTTCCTCTTTACTCACTATCTTGGTATTATTTCTGTTCTTCAGATCACCCACTTTCTTTTCCCTGTTCAGGCTTTTATTTATTTTGCTTGTCATGTTCTTTATATTGTTTTTTTTATCTTTTAGAGTCAGTGTAAATACAGCCTTCTCAAAGTGTTTTTTTCTTTTTTTTCTGATCATCTTCTTCAAGTAGATCACTTACCTGCTGTTCTCTTCCATAATAAAAGTTTTCCTCAGCATATTTCAGAATCTGTAAATTATATATTCATGTGTTTGTTTGGCTTGTCTTCTCTACTGGACTCTAAGCCCCATGTGGGTAGATAACACATCTGTTTCTTTTGAGACTGTTTACCTAACAAGTGTCTAGCATATAGTAGGCATTCGATAAATATTTGTGAAATGAATGGCTGAAACAATAACATTATTTATTTTTCTTCAGAATTCTTTTCTGGACAGACTGGGATGCCAATTTTCCTCGCATCGAATCTGCTTCCATGAGTGGTGCTGGCAGAAAAACCATCTACAAAGACATGAAAACTGGAGCTTGGCCAAATGGACTAACTGTGGACCACTTTGAAAAAAGGATAGTTTGGACAGATGCCAGGTTTAAAAAAAATGATCTTTTTCTTCTATATCTTCTGTTACCTTTCACAGATAGTATTTATAAACTCAAAAGATGTCCTAACAAGCATGTATTATATATACACACATTGAAATTGGTGGTAATATTTATTTGTTTTCCATATGATGGTGGTGGTGATGTTTGTTTGTTTTTGTTATGATGGGCTTATTTTTTCTTTCTACAAATCAGACACCCATAAAATATTTTAAATATTTTTTATAAAATATTTTCTCTGGCATTTATGTAAGTAATATGATAACATAACTGGACTATCTGAATAAGTTTTGATAAAATACTGATTTATTACCTTTCTGTAGGTCAGATGCTATTTATTCAGCCCTCTATGATGGAACAGGCATGATAGAAATCATCCGAGGTCATGAATACCTTTCCCATCCTTTTGCTGTGTCTCTATATGGGAGTGAGGTCTACTGGACAGACTGGAGGACCAACACATTGTCAAAAGCCAATAAGTGGACAGGGCAGAATGTCAGTGTGATTCAGAAAACCAGTGCCCAGCCATTCGACCTTCAGATATACCACCCCAGCCGACAGCCCCACGGTAAGTGCTGGTTGTGAAGTAACCACCCAGAAAGTATTTTCACCTTAATCATATAAGATTTGAAGTGCAAAATCACTTCTATAAGTTAAGTTACTAATATTTTATGTATATGGTAGAAGTAGTTCCAGCCTTTGTTTTAATTAGTTCAGAATATTTTTTTCTTTCCCTTTTTTTCATATAGCAGTAAAGAAATCTTAGAAATTAAGGGTTTTTTACAGAGTCCTCACATTTTTAGTCACTGCTTGTATCTATAAAAAATACTGTGGAAAGTTGTAAAAGGTCTTTATATTGAGAATCTATCACCAGACTAGGATCAGAAAGGACACATTGATGTTTGCCTTCAAATGTTGCCTGTGAAGTATGTTGGGAGGAGAAGGAGTGGTGTGGAAGAAAGAATGAAGCAGCTGCTTGAGCTTTTCCATCTTAAGAGAACTGAGTTCACATGAACATATGTGCTACCTCTCCCCATACACTCCACATTTTGTTTCAATAGTAATCTCCATCTTGGCTTTGGGATTTCATTTCTTCCACTCAATCCTTGCCAAATGTTCTTAATATCAAGTCTGAACATTTTTCTTCCTTTTTTTTTTTTTTTCTGGGCTACTATGGCCATCCGGTGTAACGTCAGCTCATCCTTTTATACCCCTTGATGGAGTCTTCCCCTTTATATTGTGTGTCTTAAACAAAAGAATCTCATTCCAAAGCAAACAGTGTTTTATCATTAGTAGATTTTTACTTGAGAATATTATGTTCAGATGACAGCTCTTTACTGGACAGCTCTCCTTGTCTCCCTCTTTCAGTGTAGAGTAGACAGATCTTCCACTTTGTTAGTATTTCTGGTCTTACAGACTTCACTTCAATCCTTATTTTAGATTTATGTTGTATTATCTTCACCTGGTTGTGACTAAAACTACTCACCTTTCTGGTCTGTAAATTCCTTAGCTATCCTTTTTCTTTCTTCAATACTTGGCCTTCATTCTCTCTTGATACTATTTCTTCTACCAAAATTTCCTCATCTGTAAAATTTTCTGTGCCCTGTCTCTGACATAGTCTTATTGAATCTAGTTTTGGTCCCAGACACTTTCAGTTTCTCAGTCTCAGTTTTCTTATATAACAGATCCTTCTTTGTCTGTGGGAGTTTCTACATACCATGTACTAAATGAGCAGTCATGTTAAACCTTTTCTATCATCCTTAATTCCTCTACTCTTTTCATCCTACAAATCTGCATGACATGGGGACATTAAGAGGAGACAATAGAGCTTAGTCACTTTTGTGCTTAAAGGCATTTGATTTAACTAAATTGAAATAAAGCAGGAAATCATGATTCTGGCCAACAATGTGACACTAATACAATACAATAAAAAAATTTTCTTTTCTGAATACTTCCTTCAGCATGAAAGAGTATCAAGTCATCAACATTGTATGTTGATGACAAATGCAGGATTGGTTTTAATTTTTATGAAAGCAAAATATGTACTTCTATGTTTTTGTGACCCAGACTCTGGCATTTTTTAGGAGCTGTAGTTTTTATGTTTAGAGTAATTTAAATGAATTGGACCGTGAAAAACGGCCTGGGTGTATGTATTAAATCATTCCCCTCCTCAAAATAGGATCAATGTATTTCATTTACTAACTGTCTAATTTGCCCACATTGACATGAGCCCTAGAAAATTTATAGAATGGAAAGGAAAATGATACTTTCTAGCTTTTCTGACATTTTCATATATATAGAAAGGAACCGAAACAAAGTACAGTAGTTCCCTCCCCACACTCCGCCATGGTTTCACTCTCCCTGATCACCTCTGGTCTAAAAGCAGAATATCCTCCTTCTAAACTATCATTGGAAGATCAATGACAGCCTAACACTATGTTACAATGCCTACGTCATTCACCTCACTTCATCACATAGGTGTTTTATCATTTCATAACATCACAAGCACAAGGGTGAGTACAATATGGTATTTTGAGACAGAGAAATACCACATTCACATAAATTTTATGACAGTATGCTATTATAATTTTTCTATTTATTGTCAATCTATTGCTGTGTCTAATTATTAAATTAGATTTATCATAGATATATATCATAGGTATGTGTGCATAGGAAAAAAAACATAGTATATGTAGGACTTGGTAACATCAATAATTTCAGGCATCTATTTGGGATGTATCCTTCCTGGATAAGGAGAGATTGCTGTAATTCATTTGTTGGTGGGGAGATTTTTTTGACATAATTTTTTTAATGTTTTTATTTTTTTTTGAGAGAGACACAGAGAGAGACAGAGCGCAAAGTGAGGGAGAGGCAGAGAGAATCAGACACAGAATCCAAAGTAGGTTCCAGGCTCTGAGCTGTCAGCACAGAGCCTGACATCAGGCTTGAACCCATGAACTATGAGATCATGACCTGAGCTGAAGTTGGACACTTACCTGACAGAGCCACCCAGGTGCCCCAACATCATTTTTTTTTAATTTCTTTTGAGAGAGACAGAGAGAGAAAGAGAGAGAGAGAGAGAGAGAGAGAGAGAGAATCTTAAGCAGTCTCCACACTCGGTGTGGAGCCCGAGGCAGAACTCAATCCCACCCCTGAGATCATGATCTGAGCTGAAATCAAGAGTCAGATGCACAACTGACAGCCACCCAGGCACCAATTGATGTCTTCACTTAACTTGAAACATGATTTATATAAGACTTCTCCAATTTACAGAAAATAAAGAAGTTTTTACTTTATGGATCTGATTTAACATACAGAATTCAGGGCAGATATTCTAGTCTTTGTATACTTTTAGAGAATGTCACCTATAACGAGACCTTGCTATTTCCTAATTGAAATTCAGTCAGTTTCCAATTTTGAGAATGATCAGAGAGCATTCTACTTTTCCCCATTATAAGGATCACTGAGCATATAACAATCATTATCCATCCTGTTTATCTGCTTCAGTGAAGTACCACTTCCACTGCTATGGGAAAAAATAAAAAAAGATGTACGAATATATTGACTATTACCAAGGATAGAGTTGCAGTAAAAATGGTGGCAAAGGTTCAGTGTTAATACAAGTAAAATAATAATAGCACCCTGTTTTCTGGCGAATAATAATGTAAAGTTCACGGAAAATAATAAATTTTAAAAATACATGACATTCAGTGCTATAAAATTGAAATATATCTTTCAAAAATTAAAGAAATAAAGGTTACAAATAGTCTTTGAAATTATCTAATCCTCCAAGTAGGAAGTTAATGAATGTTTTAATACCAGTTTTCATACATTCATCTTGTGCATAAATTTCCAAGTTGGTTATTGAACACAAAAGTAAAACTTTTCAAAAGGAAAATGTATTTTTGAACCTTTGGTTTCTAATGTTATTTGGGATGAAGAAGAAACAATCAAAGCTCAAACGTATGCAATATAAAGGAGCAATAGTGGGTATATTAAATCTAATTTTTAAAAAATGTTTATGTTTGAGAGAGAGAGAGCACACGCACAACTGGGAGAAGGGCACTGAGAGAGGGGACAGAGGATCCAAGCCAACTCTGTATGCTGATAGCAGAGACGCCTATGCGGGCTCGAACTCACAAACTGTGAGATCATGACCTGAGCCAAAGTCAGAGGCTTAATTGACTGAGCCACCCAGACACCCCACTGTCATTGATCATTTTAATGCATGTTTCTATACATAAATATGTATCTGTACTTAATAACTTTGAGGTTTGTTGCTGTCATTAGCAAGTCATATGGTCTTTTAGTTGACAGAAACTGATAGATGAACATAAGCCCTTCCAAAACGTATCACTAAACCCTAATGAAAATTAACCCATAGTCTTTGTTTTATAGTTTTTCTTTATTTATTTTTTAAATCTACTCTCGGCATCTTTCAAATACTTTCAAATAATACTTAGTATTATTTTTTTATAAAGGAATTTTATTTATTTTGAAAGAGAGTGTGAGTAGGTTAGGGACAGAGAAAGAGGGGAGAGAGAGAATCAGAAGCAGACTCCACACTGTCAGTGCAGAACTTGATGTGGGGCTCGAACTTGTGAACTGTGAGATCATGACCTGAGCCGAAATTAAGCGTCTGCCACTTAACCGACTGAGCCACCCAGGCGCCCCTTAATAGAGTATTATTAACTGTAATCACCCACACTGTACATTACATTGCCATGGCTTATTTATTTTACAACTAGAAGTTTGTACCTTTTGACTCTCTTCATCCATTTCACCTAAACCCCACCTTTTCCTTTTGGAAACCAGCAATTTGTTCTCTGTATTTATACGTTCAGTGTTTTGTTGCTGTTGTTGTTTTAAGATTTCACATGTAAGTGAGATCATATGGCATTCGTATTTCTCTGTTTGACTTATTTCTCTTAGCATAATGCCCTCAAGGTCCATACATGTTGCTGCAGATGACAAGATTTCCTTCCTTTTTCATGACTAAATATTTTGAAATGTGTAAATTTTCTTTATCCATTCATCCATTGATAGGCACCTAGATTGTTCCCATGTGTTTGCTACTATAAAAAAAGTGCTGCAATGAACGTGAGAGTGCATATGACATCTCCTATGCCAAAAAAGCAAAGCAAGAAAGTTTAAAGTAAGGACAGAGTAGTAGTTTTATGCTGATAGATACTGTAGGAACCGAGGACAGAAATATGAAAATAAAATATTGGGAAATTTGGAATAAGAATGTTACATAACATGTACTGTAGTTTCACACTGGCTAGGATAGTCACATTTCATCCCTATATGCCCTTTTCCATTGATTGGGCTGACAACTAGACACTTAACCTAAATTTTCTATTTTTTTAAAGTTTTATTCATTTATTTTTGAAAGAAAGAAAGAAAGAAAGAAAGAAAGAAAGAAAGAAAGAAAGAAAGAAAGAAAGAAAGAAAGAAAGAGAGAGAACACAAGCGGGGGGAGGGGCAGAGAGAGAGAGAGGGAGACACAGAACCCGAAGCAGGCTCCAGACTCTGAGCTGTCAGCACACAACCCTATGCAGGTCTGGAACTCGTGAACTGTGAGATCATGACCTAAGCTGAAGTCAGATGCTCAACCCACTGAGCCATCCAAGCGCCCCTAAATTCTCTATTTTCTATATATGTTGTGTATTGGCAATTGATAGCATGTAGTTGATACTTAACGTCCAACCTACTGAATAAATACATGGGAGATGGTAGTTTTCTTAGCATAGAGAGCTCATATAAATAAATATATTTGTTACTTTTATAATATTTGTTACACAAGAACACTATCATAGATTTCCCTTTAAGGTAAAAATGAATAATAAACATTTATGAAGCCATCTAATTTAAATACATTTTTATCAGTAAAGCACAGCTATTAATTGAATGAATTTTGAGTGCATTAAAAACCAACAGCAACAACAAAATTTAAGATAAACTGTTTTTGAGAAATATGTTAGTTTTGTTTGGATAATGAGATCTGGGCTTGTATGATTAAGCATTAAATTAAAATTATATCATCATCCTGACTTTGTAATAATAAGGAAGGTATGCACTTATATTGCCTTTTTATTAGTACTTTACAGGCATTACTTTCAATCTGCACAAAGATTTGCAAGAAACACTCTCCTTCTGAGAGGCTTCTCACTTCAAAGCCATATAACAATTATGAATCTTTACACAATTCAGATTTCACCTCCTTCATGTTCATGCTTAACACCACAAGAACTCCTTTAGCACTTAGAGCTTGTATGGTTATATAATATTTTCCTAACTCTGTTTTATTTACCCACTACATTATACAATATTTGAGTAGAAGAATGCCACTTATTTATTTGTGTCCACTATATAGCGAAGTCCTTTATAATGTTATTAATTATAATATTAGCACCTGACACTTGCTAATTTTCATTCCAATTGTATGAGGAAGGTGTTAGCAACATAGTTTTATAGATAATGAACCTAAGGAAGATAAATACTAAGTTATTTCCTCAAGGTCTATAGCCAGAAGGTGTTTGCCCAGTTATCTGACTTCAAGGAAAGTGACCTCAGAGCTCTTGCCTTAACCACTCTGCTCTACAGGAAGTTCCTGTTTGAGATTCTCCTTGGAATTGTTATTTTATGTCACCAGATGGCAGTAGAGAGTCGTTTTATTGCCTTTTAAGTGGGACAGACTAATTCTTACCTTCTTGGAGTTTATAGTCTAGAAGGGGAACAAACTAAATTAAAAACTAGGATCAATAAAATAACTGTTATCATGGATTGAGTTTGAATGTAAGAGTATAGCTAATAGATTTTAAAGGGCAGTAGGGTGTGTTCCTAAAAAGACCTTGGGTTAGTCTAGTTCAACCCATTCCTCTGTCACTCACTAACTAGGCTTGTCTAGCCCAGGCAAAATAATTCACTTCTGGGATCTCATTTCCTCATTTGTAAGTCGAAGCAGCTAGAGGTAAGGAGGAAATAAATGGAAAACAAGATTGGGCAGGGATCAGACCATGTTGGTATTTAAATGGCCCCTTCAAGGAATTTTAATTTTTATCCTCTAGGATAGCTAGTTTGAATGATTTCAGACTTGAATGCACATCCAAATTACCTACAGAGGTCACTAAAACACAGATTACTGGGTTGCGCTCAAGAGCTTTAGATTCAGTAGGCCTGGAGTGTAGCTTCAGATTTTGCATTTTTAAGAAATTCCCAGGGGATGGTGATGTTGCCTAAAGAACCACTTAAGAGTCTTAAGTTAAGGAGAAAATCATTTTTATTTGTTTGGTCAACGGAGTGAGAAGAGCAGATTTGGGTGCTAGAAACACGATTTCATCTGTGCGGGGGATAGATTGCAGAGAGACAGCACTGCAGGTAGCACTGGTGAGTGGGCTACTTCAGTAGATCCAGAGCTTAGGTGATGCAAAATCTGGGATGATGGTCATAAGAACAGAGAGAATGGTATGGTTGAGATCTGCTTAGAGGCAAAATCAATAAAAATGGTGATAGAAGTTGTGGAGTGGGGGAGATTGGGAAGAAAAGGAAGAATTTGAGATGGTTGTTTTCTCTAGTTTCTGTAATTGGCTTTATGATCAAGATATGACCTAGAGTCCATGGGATTGAGTTAAGGGAGGAGTCCACAAACTTCTGTGAAAGACCTGATAGTAAGCGTTTTAGGCTTTACAGGCCATATGGTCTCTGTTGCAGCTATTCAACTTAGCTGTGTGTGAAAGTAATCACATGGAAAATGAACTGTTGTAGCTATGTTTCAATAAAACTTTATTTATAGACACTAAAATTTGAATTTCATATACTTTTCATGTTATAGAATATTATTCTTTTTTTTTTTTTTTTTTTTTTTTTGCCCTACAGTATTAGCCTGCAGGCCAAAGTCTACTGACACCTGGTTTAAAGGATAAACTAAAAAAAATAAGCTTTTGATACACTCAATTTGAGGTACCTCTGGGACATGATGGAATATTCAGGGCTATAAGGCAAGGAGAGTTTAAGCAAGAACTAGAGCTTCGGTATTCATTTAATTTTAGGTTGAAGACAAAAAGATAAATGAGATTTCCCAAGAATATTACAGAAAATGAGAAGAGGGCAAGGACAGAGCCTTGAAGAAAGCAAACACTAAAGAAGAAGGCAAGGCAGAATGCTGAGGAGGTGACCAGAAACAAAGAGATAACAGTCAAAAGAAACAAAAAACAAAAACGAAAAAACAAACAAACAAAAAAACCCATTAAGACAAGTTTCAAGATGACAGAGTGACAATGGCCACTTCTCATGGAGAAGTCAAGAAAGATAAAGACATAAGTGTATTCATTGGATTTAGTAATTTGGAGGACAGTCGGCCATAATTTAATTTAGAACAATTTCAGTGGAGATGTTTGCCTGTATACTAGTGATCACAACTATGTCTGAGGTTAGGCCTTATTATAAATATTCAAGCCTTTTTACTAAAAATAAATATAATTTATTAAACAAATGGCTATGTTATTGAGTAACACAATGTAAATGCAAAGAAAAAAAAAAAAAAAAACAAGGGTCGTAACAATTAGCTTAGAAGATGCTTGTAATTAAGAGGAAAACTCTAGAGCCAACTCTAGAGCCAGACTGTTTGGGTTCACATTCTAATTTTGTCCTATCCTGACTGTATGACCATTATCTATCCTATCTTTTTATTTGTAAAATGCAATCCTTGAAAAGATTAAGTCTGTTAGTTTCTTTTCTTTTTTTTTTTTTTTTTTTTTTTTTTTTTTTTTTTTTTTTTTGAGAGAGAGACAAAGAGCAAGTGGGGGAGGGGCAGAGAGAGAGGGAGACAGAATCCCAAGCAGGCTCTGCACCATCAACACAGAGTAGGATACAGGGCTCAAACTCACAAATGTGAGATTATGACCTGAGCTGAAGTCAAGAGTTGGACACTTAACCAACTGGGCCACCCAGGTGCCTCTGCATTAGTTTCTTTTTAAAGCACTTACAAGATATCTGACAAATACTTAGCACTATATAAATGTTGTTAAGTAAATGATAGATAAATAATAGATAATAAGATAGATGATAGATAGATAGACACACAATTCCCTTAGTTACTTTGTTTTACACATCACCATCTCTCCCCTCCCATTAGAAGAGGAGTTGTTTATAAACATGGAGAAAGTATACCTTTCTTCTTTTGTATATAAACCTTCTCCCATCCAGCATGTTGGCCATCCTTCTGTGTCCTCTCTCAGCTCAAAGGTCTTTTCTTAATCACAACTTCAGTTGTGTTTAATACCCAGAGTAGTTCAGTTTTTTCATGAATCAAGAACGATTCCACTACTCTGATGGTGGTGGTGGTCTTGGTTGTGGTGGTGGCTTTCTTCTGTATTTCTTTAGTTGCTATGTTTGGAATCTGTTCTTGAAAGAATTCATACATGATTGTCCCTTTAAATATAGAGTGTTGCAAGTACTTTGTATGTTAGACTTTTAACCGATTATGAGATGTTTTCCCAGTCTGAAGAAACTTTTCTCTTTCTGAAAAGATCTCAGTTCAGTGGGGACTATATATATATTTGTTGATATAAATAGTACTGTTCAGTAGAAACCACTTTATTTTACTTTCAAAAACAGGCTTCTGGCTCAATCATCCTTTTCAATTTTGTTCTTGAAACCCATAGTGACTGTCAAATGTGCAAACTATCTTATATAATACATTAGTGACAATATCCCTTAGAAAAATCAAAACCCAGAGACATGAATGAGACATGAGGAGTTTATTCATTTACAATAATTACATTAAATGTATTTATAAAAATTATACTCCAAGGCAGTATCCATCCCACATGCCTGCTTTGTAAAATATCTATGAGTAGTTAAGAGAATGAATGAATCTAAGTCAATTGGTTCATTTAGAGAAGTAGTATGTATAATAGTTGGAGGCTCAAACTCTAAAATCTGAAACCTATATCCTCTTAATAGTTCTGTGATTTTAAAGTGTTTTTTTTTTTTTACCGTATTAAAAATTAAGTTTACTCTTCTATAAAATGGGGGCAATTTCTTTTTATAAACAAAACTGCCTAATAAGAGAAAAGGAAATAATGCTTATAAAATGCTTTATATCGTGATAAAAATAAATTATTCCATTTTGGAACCTAACTCTTTCTATCAATTTTTATCTCACTTGCCTATTATGTTATGTGGCAATATAAGAACTGTGGGCTATTTCTCAAAGAGTAGTTTTAACACTGAAATGATCTAAGTACCTACTATCACTTCAAGAAAATGTATCTAGAGAAAATAAAACTTTTATTGACCACATTGTAAGAAAATTAGCTTATCTTACTTAAGAAAAGATTCTATATTCTAAGAATACTAGTAATATCATTGCTCCTTCAGGGGACAAAATTTCACTTATGAAACTGAAAGAAGGAGGGATTCCATTTGGGCCTCTAAATCTATTTAATCATAACCAACATTTATCTTGTTAATAAAAAGGTTTGAGAAAAAAAAAAAGAAATACTCTTGAAACCATGTTACAACATGGAGATGAATCTCAAATATTTGCAAATTATTTAAATCATCTAATTCCACAGTTTACCATATCAAGATCTAACTACCTGTCATAAAAGTCAAATTTCTCTTTCTCCATGTATTTCTATAGATGTATATGTATATAGATGTATATATACACATATATATGTGTGTATGGATACACTCCATCCTACATATTATTGACAGTGTTAAAACATATTATTTCTCCTGCTGTTTTATAGTATCTCTTTATTTCAAAATTTTATGTGCTATCAGTAAAGGATTTATTTTATTTTGCATGAGCCCTATTTTAAAATGTTAATGTTTCAGATGCCTGGGTGGCTCAATTGGTTGGGAATCTGACTCTTGATTTTGGCTAGCTTCATGTTTCCAGGATCAGGGGATCGAGCCCCACTCAGCCAGAGCCTGCTTAAGATTCTTTCTCTCTCTCCCTCTCTCCCTCTCCCTCACTTGCACTTTCTCTCTTTCTCTCTCTCTAAAATATAAATAGGGGCGCCTGGGTGGCTCAGGTCGGTTAAGCATCCGATTTCGGCTCAGGTCATGATCTCGCCGTCCGTGAGTTCGAGCCCTGCGTCGGGCTCTGTGCTAACCTCTCAGAGCCTGGAGCCTGTTTCAGATTCTGTGTCTCCCTCTCTCTCTGACCCTCCGCTGTTCATGCTCTGTCTCTCTCTGTCTCCAAAATAAATAAATGTTAAAAAAATTAAAAATAAATAAATAAATAAATAAATAAAATAAAATAATACATAAAAAATAAATAAAATGCTAATATTCTAAGAATGGTAAGCTGGTGTGAAATAGTTAAATCAAAATGCTTTCACTTTTACTTGTAGTTGATAGCAGCTTTGAAGAGATGAGGTTTCCAACTGAGGTGAAGTGAATGGCATGTGTTATCAGAGCAAGGAGGAATTTTTGAGATTTGAGTAAACCTGTGAGGCTTCCATAATGAGGAGCCTAGAACTTCATACAGTACTGAGAGCCTGGTAGAAGAGAGAGAAGAAATGAACAATGAAGAAGAAAAGTGAGAGTTGAAACATGCCAAAGACATATTGCTACCTCATTCTAACTATTGATATAAAAAGACAAAATGGAACTCACATTCTCCTCTTATATACCTTCTTCCTATAATACATAGACCTCTGCTTCCAGGAAGAGTTAGATAGACTAGCACCCAATTTAGTTTCTTAATGAATTCTTCTGTGTTATCTTAAAAGCATATTACAAATTAATGGGATTGGTTGGTTTATCTGAAAATCTAAATTACCATTTTTATCATTATTTCTTTGGCAAAATATAATGGAAATATCAAACAACTAAACTGCAAAAGAATTTATATGCAGGTAGTAAGTTTAGCCGCTTTATAAATTGCTATTTTTGAAATATGCAATCTACCTTGCAGCAATAGAAAAGATTAGTAAAAGGGGATCATCAGAATTCTTTCTGCCTTGGTACACTATTTGATGTACTTGCCTAAGTCATGCAAACCCAAGTGATTTAGAGTCCTCCATTCAAATCCACTAATCGCTGAATCCATGGTTCTACTCCAAGATCAGGACTTTTGAGTCTCTACATTGTTCACATTTTTAACCAGATAATTCTTAGTTCGGAGGAGGGGAGGGGCTTTCCTTTTGCATTGCAGGACGTTTGTTAGCATTTCAGGCTACTAGTGTGCCAATACTATCTCTAATCAACCATAAATGTCTCCATATATTCCCCACCACTGGTTGACAACCACTGTTTTAAATAAGAAAGCTTTTTATAATTATAAAATCATCATAAAGCTAGAAACTTGATGCCTGTTCTTTCAAATCATACAGCAGGCACAATGAGTAGCAAGCAAATTAAAATATCAGAAAGACACCTGAAGTCATTTCTTTAGAATAACTGAAAGTTCTTTGGTATTTTAAGATATATATTAGCACTAAATATAACATTATATGACATGTTTGTTTTCACCCTATTACAAAGCACTATGCACAAATAAATGGAAATAGTATTTGTGGCTTTTAGAATTTTTCCCATTGAAATACAGATATTTATAAAAGATTAGATAAGATTCTTTTAGACATTTTATTTACTTCATAAAAATAGAGTACGGTTTAAAATTAATCCATAAAATATGATAAGGTTGATGAAAGTAGCCCTTACATACCTAGTATTTCTGGGATCTGGTGATATTAAAGCAATAAGAACATCTTTCCCTTGCACATATTTTGTTATATGTGTGTTTTGAATAAGCACTTAATTCCAGTTCTTCAACTTCAAATGTTAAAATTATAATTTCAAGGTATTTGTCAAAAGGAAAATAGAATTTGGGATTAGTGTTTAATTGTAACATCCTTTTGAAAATTCCTCTCTTTAAAAATATTAAATTAGTTTCTAAAAGGAAAATTATAATACAGATAAATTATCTTATTATATTAGTAATTATTTTGTACCAATAAAGTTTATTAGCAGAATGAATATTAGTTACTATAAAAATGGCTACATAAGAGGGAGAAAAATATTTCTCTTACCCAACAAATTATATTCTGGCATTCTGCCTTGAGCAGAGTTTTATTAAATAAATAAATATCATACATATTTTATATTGCACCAACATTTGCATACATTTTATTTGAATTTAATGGATAAAATAATTGCTTGGGTTTAAAGGGTTTATTTTTTGCTGGTGAGAAATGGGCTACAATTAAACATGGTTTGCATGAAATATGAAATTATTTTTAATGATATTGTTTTCTTCACAGAGCACACATCAGTCTTATGTGATTGCATAATTAACATTTGGTTCTCCTATAAAATATTGTAATTATGCATTATTTAGTCTCTTTACCTACAGCTATGATGTGCTTTAGAAGATTAACTCACTTTCCAAATATTTAGATTCCTGACTCTTTAGAACATATCCCACCTACACTGAGCATGAGCATGCATACGAATCCAAATGTCTTTAAGTATAACACAGTAATAGATACCAGAGAAATTTTACAAGAAAAAATGTTATGTATATAAGTCATATGTACAAACAATATATTATACATGTGTTATAGTTCCTGCCAGCATGACACTGATACACTCAGAGATTGACAAATTAAGGCCCTCAGACTAAATTCACCTTCCTGCCTCTTTTGTAAATAAAATTTTATTTGAGCACAAGCAAACCTTTTGACTAACATATTGTTTATGCTTGCCTTTGTTCTACAATAGCAGAGTAGGATAGTTACTATGAAGGGCATAAGTCCTACAAAAGTGAAAATATTTACTATCTGGCATTTTACAGAAAAAAAAAAAAAGAAAAAGGAAAAGAAAATCCTAATCTTTGATTTACCAGTATTTACCAGCACATACAGACATAAAATGTATCAATATAGGTCACAGATAATTAGAAAGTAGGACAGTAAATAATAAATTGCTTAATGCCTTGTATAGGCAATAATTAAAACTAATGTTCATTAATGGAAGACATCAGCACTAGCTACCTTCATTAGAAACTATTCTGTGAAAGAAAAAGGACTTAGGCTGATTGATGAGGGCAGGTTAAAATATTGGTAATGAAATTCCATGGGAGAAGGACACCATGTGGAAGTGGCAAAGGGCAAGATATAGATATTCAGACAACAATGAAGAATTGATTTGAGCATGTGCATAATATGTGTGCAGAAGAAAAAGAAGAGGTTGGAATATTCTGAGCAGTGCTGCAGAGTACCAGATACAAGGCTGCCATAGGGTTCGTGCAAAGGTGACAAAATAAAACTTTGTGTTGAAATAGGAAAGGTAAAAATGGAAAGAAGGACTCACATATTAGGGAACTCAAATAATACTTAATATGTTAATGAAAAAGAAGTGGGAAAAAATGCTTTGAAATTAAAAGTTTTGTGAGTTTGGAAGGCTGACGACATCTTGAACGAAAATAAACAGAATGGATCAGAATAAAACAAAACAAAACAAAACACCTGGAAGTTAGAAAGCAGAAGGTAAACTCTAGCCAGTGCCAAAAGTATCATGGGAGAAATGGTAGGAGGTAAGATTGAGACTTTGTGAGTAAGACAGTGGGAAGCCATCTAAGATTTTTTAGCAAGACAGCTATATGATTAAGTCTGTGTTTCAGAAAACTAATATATGCTTTGGGGAGAAACCAGAAATCAAGAGATTACTTAGAAAGTTAGTGTAGCAACCTAAGAAAGAAATGGAGAGAACCTAAAACGAGCCACACACCATGGAATTGCAGGGAGTGGTGTACATGGTTAGAGTACAGACTCTTAAATCCCTTACAGGAACTATGTCTTGTCTACTATTATATTCAAGCTTTTTAAAAGTAGGCAGAATAACTAAGTGTTTCATAAATATTTATTCAATGCATAAATATACAGATGGGTGTTTCATGTATCTCTAAGATTCTTTGGTCCAATTTGAGTTTAGGTAATATGAACTTTTAGTACTCTCTTTCTGCACAGTTGTATTTGCATTTCATCTGTTGAGATTGCTTACAGCATTCCATTCGCTGGTCAGATTTTCCCATCTCCTGCATAGAAATAAATGAGATAGCCTTGGTTCTGTAGCCGTTTACAACCTCTGTATTGATAATTGGATTCTGCAATAGCATTTCTTATAAAATAGTTAATTGCTTTATACCAAGTATTGGCAAACCTTTTTTGTAAAGAGCCAGATAATTAATATTTTAGGGCTTTGTGGGCCATATGATCTCTGCTGAAACTGCCCAACTCTGCTGTTGTAGTGTGAAAGCAGCCATAGACAATGTGTAAGCTAATGAGCATGGGTATGTTATAATAAAAATTTACTTACAAAAACAAGCAGTAGATTATATTTGACTCTGGGGTCACCATTTGCTAATACCTGCTTTATATTAAAATGTGAGTATTGTGAATCAAATTCCTTAATATGGTAATTTGGTGTCTGTTCGATTGCATGGTTAAGAACTAAAAATGTTTAACACTGTTATTTCAAAGTGAGAAAATATTAAAAATTGAAAATAAAAAGTCATTTGGATTTTGCACACTGTGAAAGCAGAAAAGATTGTGAATATTACATTACAGTGTTATCATTAATACATATGGGCTACAAAACCAATGTAATTTTTTACGTTATTGTGCATACAGAAAGTATTTTGGTTTTGCTTTTAAAAATATTTTATCACCAGGGGCGCCTGGGTGGCGCAGTCGGTTAAGCGTCCGACTTCAACCAGGTCACGATCTCGCCGTCCGTGAGTTCGAGCCCCGCGTCGGGCTCTGGGCTGATGGCTCAGAGCCTGGAGCCTGTTTCCGATTCTGTGTCTCCCTCTCTCTCTGCCCCTCCCCCGTTCATGCTCTGTCTCTCTCTGTTCCAAAAATAAATAAACGTTGAAAAAAAAAATTAAAAAAAAATATTTTATCACAATTATGGATGTTGAGAAGAGCTAATATGATTCTGGGCCAAAAATAGTGGTGTTCAAAGTGAAATCCAAGTACCTATCATTGAGCCGTCTTGGATTATGCTTTTAATTTCTTTGAGAGGAATAACATTGCCTATGTCAACGTTTTTAAGCAAAAATTTTCTCCTCCTTCCTCTTTCTCCCTTTACTCCTCTTTATTTTTTTTTTTTCTGTTTTTCTTCTTTTTCCTCATCTTCTATTCTTTGTCTTAAGTGTTGAAAACTTGGATTTTTCTCTTACTACTACAGCTAAGTTACCCTGGCGCTAGGTATTTAATGTTTCTCAAACAAGGCCTCTTCTTCATTCTGGTTCCTGTTCTGCTCTTACATCTGCTCTCTTGCTTCTCTAATCTACAATCTTCATAATCATAATCTAACCATAATACATGAATTTAAAAAGGAAGAAAACAAAATATGTGGCACTTACTCCATGTGATACAGGGACTTGGACTCCTAAGGAATCTTTAGATGCATGCTTCCATGCTTTTCTAATAGTTTTTATTTTTTATTATTTTTTTAATTGAGGTAAAATGAGTATATATTGTAGGAGTTTGAGCTGTATATTATAATTCTGTATTTGTATACACTACAAAGCAATCACCACTATAAGTCTAGTGATCATTTATCACATTACAATTGAGACCTGTCACCCATTTTGCCAACCTCCTCAACCTCCATCCCTTCTGATAATCAGCATGTTCTCTATGAGTTTGTTTTTGTTTTCATTGGTTAATTTGTTTTATTTTTACATATATAAGTGAAATGATATGGCATTTGTCTGTTTTTATCTGACTTATTTCACTTAGCATAATACCCTAAAGGTCCATCCATGTTGTCACAAATGGACATTTCCTTTTCTATAGCTGAGTAGTATTCCCTCACATCTATCTATATCTATATCTAATATCTATATATCTGTATCTATCTATATCATCTATATATATCTGTAATCATATCTTTTTTATCAGTACATCCATTGATTGACACTTAGATTGTTTCCATTTCTTGGTTACTATAAATAATACTGCAGTGATACAGGGTACATATATCTCCTCAAATTAGTGTTTTTGTATTCTTTGGGTAAATACTCAGAAGTGGAATTGCTGAATCATGTTAATTGTGTTTTTAATCTCATGAGGAATCTCCATTTGAGTTTTTATAGTGGTTTCACCAATTTACATTGCCACCAAAAATATCCGAATATTCTCTTTTCTTCACATCCTCTCCAACAGATGTTATTTCTTGCCTCTTTGACAAAAGCCATTTTAACAGATCTGAGATGACATTCTCATTATGGCTTTGATTTGCATTTCCCTGATAACTAATGATACTGAAAATCTTTTCATGTGCCTGTCAGCCACCTCTATGTCATCTTTGGAAAAATGTCTATTTAGATTCTCTGTCCATTTTTAATGAGATTGTTTCTCCTCTAGGTGTTGAATTATATGAGTTCTTTATGTACTTTGGATATTAACTCCGTATATATGATGTGCACATATGTTCTTCCATTTAGCACCTTGCCTTTTGCTTTGTTGATGATTTCCTTTGCTATGTAGAAGTTTTTAGACTTAATGTAGTCCCATTTGTTTATTTTTGCTTTTGTTTCCATGCCTTCAGAGTCAGATCCAAAGAAACATTATTAAAACTAATGTCAAGGAGCTTACCATCTATGTTTTATTCCAGAAATTTTATGGCTTCATAAAATTGGCTTCTGAATTTTATGGCTTCTGAAGGGCTTCAGACCTTACATTCAAGTCTTTAGTCAATTTTGAGTTAATTTTTGTGTATGGTTAAGAAAGTGGTCCAGTTTCATTATTTGGTTTGTGGCTGTCCACTTTTCCCGATACCATTCATTGCAAACACTGTCCTTTTCCTATTGTGTATCTTTGACTTCTTTGTCATATATGAATTAAACATATATATAGGCTTATTTCTTGGCCTTGTACTCTGTTCCATTGATATATGTGTCTGCTGCTTTTAAATGGAATGTTCTGTATATATCTGAGTCTAGCTGGTCTAATGTGTCATTTAAGGGTAATGTCTCCTTATCGATTTTATGTCTGGACATCTATATATTGATATAAGTGGCATATTAAAGTTCTCTACTATTATTGTATTGCTGTAAGTTTCTCTCTTTTGACTATTAATATCTGCTTTATGTATTTAAGTACTCCTTTGTTGGGTGAACATTTACAAATATATGTTCATGTTGGACTGACCATGTTATGCCCTTGTCTTTTGTATAATTTATTTTAAAGTTTATTTTGTATGATATAAGTATAACCTATACAAGCTTTTTTTTAACTTTCCATTTGCATCTTTTTTATCCCTTCACTTATATACAGTATATTTTAAGTTGATAGCATCTTAAGTTTGACACATTCTAAAATAACATTTTTATTTCCTTTCTCTACCATGTGTTCTATTTTTTATATCATATTTTACATATTTTCATTTTGTGTTTACCTTAACTGTTGTAGCTATAGTTAATTTTACTACTTTTGTCTTTTAAACTTCATATTAGCTTTATATGTGGTGAAGCCTTTACCTTTACTATATATTTATATTTACCAATGAGACTTTTACTCTCATATGTTTTGTTGTTACTAGTTATTCCCTCTTCTTTTTAGCTTAGAGAAATCTCTTCAACATTTTTTGTAAGACCAGTTTGTTGGTGATGAACCTTTTTTTTTTTTTTTTTTACTTTTTGCTTGTCTAAAAAAGTCTATTTCTCTTTCAATTCCAAATAAGAACCTTGCCAGGTAAAGTATTTGTGGTTGGAATGTTGTTTGTTTGTTTTTCCTTTCAGTACTCTGAACATGTCATCCCACTCCCTTGTGGCCTATAAACTTTCTGCTAACAAATATGCTGATAATCTTAAGATTCCAGTATATGTAAGAATTTGTTCTTCTCTTGATGCTTTTGAGATTCTCTCTTCATCTTTAACTTTGGACATTTTAATTATAATGTATTTTGGTTTGGATCCCTTTGTGTTTATTTTATGTGGAACTCTTTGTGCTTCCTGGAACAGGATTCCTGATGCCTGTTTTTCCCATATATTAGGAAAGTTTTCAACTATCATTTCCTTTTTTTTTGTCAAGTCTTTATTTATATTCCAGTTAGTTAACATACAGTACAATATTAGTTTCAGGTGTAGAATCTAACTATTCATCACTTACATGCAATATCCAGCACTCACCACAACAAGTGCCCTCCTCATTACCTATCACACATTCAGTTCATCCCACCACCCATCTCCCCTCCAGTAACCCTCAGTTTGTTCTTTATAGTTGAGAGTCTGTTTTCTGGTTTACTTCCTTTTTCCCCCACCCCCATGTTCATCTGTTTTGTTTCTTAAATTTAACATGAGTGAAATCATATGGTATTTATCTTTCTCTGACTGAATTTCACTTAGCATCATACTCTCTAGCTCCAACCATGTCATCGTAAAATGACAAGATTTCATTCTTTTTATGCCTCAGTAATATCCCATTGTGTGTGTGTGTGTGTGTGTGTGTGTGTGTGTGTGTGTATACACTTTATTTTCTTTATTAATTTATCAGTCAATGGACATTTCAGTTCTTTCCATAATTTGGCTGTTTTTGACAATGCTGCTATAAATCTTGAGGTGCACGTATCCCTTCCAATCAGTAATTTTGTATCCTTTGAGTAAATATGTAGTTGTGGGATTGCTGGGTTGTAGAGTAGTTTTATTTTTAACTTTTTGAGGAGCCTCCATACTGTTTTCCACAATAGCTGCACCAGTTTGCATTCCCACCAATAGTTCAAGAGAGTTTCCCTATCTTCACATCCTTGCCAATACCTGTTGTTTTTTGTGTTGTTGATTCTAGCCATTCTGACGGGTGTGAGGTGATATTTCACTGTAGTTTTGATTTGTATTACCCTGGTGATCAGTGATGTTGAGCATCTTTTCATGTGTCTCTTAGCCATCTGTATATCTTCACTGGAAAAATATCTGTTCATGTTTACTGCCCATTTGTGGATTATTTCTTTTTGGATGTTGGCTTTTACAAATTCTTTATATATTTTGAATGCTACCCTTTTGTCAGATATGTCATTTGCCAATATCTTCTTCCTTTTCAAAGGTTGCCTTTTTGTTTTGTTGATTGTTTTTTTCACTGCACAGAAGCTTTTTATCTTGATGAAGTCCCAATAGTTTATTTTTGCTTTTGTTTCCCTTGCCTCAGGAGACATATGTAGCAAGAAGTTGCGATGGCCAATGTCAAACAGGTTACTGCCTGTGTTCTCCTCTAGAATTTTGGTGGTTTCCTGTCTCAAATTTAGGTCTTTCATCTATTTTGAATTTATTTTTGTGTATGTTGTTAGAAAGTGGTCCAGTTTCATTCTTTTACATGTTGTTCATATTTTCCAATATTTGTTGAAGAGACTGTCTTTTTCCCCATTGGATATTCTTTGCTGCTTTGTCAAAGATTAGTTGACCAAATAATTTTGGGTTCATTTCTGGGTTTTCTATTCTGTTCTATTGATCTATGTGTCTGTTCTTGTGCCAGTACCTTACTGTTTTGATCAGTCATTATTAATTTAAATAAACTAACTACTACTCTTCTCTCTCTCTTCTCCTTCTAGGACCCCTATAATGAATATGTTATTCTGTTTGGTGTTGTTGAACAGGTCCCTTAACCTATCTTCATTTTTATTATCATTATTATTATTATTATTATTATTGTTATTAATTATTATTATTATTTTCCTTTCTCCTCTACTGATTGGGTCATTTCCACTGCCTAGTCTTCTAGGTTGCTTATCCATTCTTCTACTTAATCTAGTTTTATGTTGAACTCCTCTAGTGTGTTTTTTATTTCAGCTATTTTATTGTTTTATAATGTCTGTGACTGCCTTTGGTACTGTGTTATTTTTCTATCCCTTTCTAACTATGTTCATCCATTCTCCAGAGTTCAGTGAACATCTTTATGAACATTACTTTGAACTCTTATGTGGTAGATTACTTACCTCTGCTACATTAAGATCTTCTTCTGGGGTTTTGTCTTATTCTTTTATTTGGGGCATATTCCTCTGTCTCCTCATTTTGCTTGATCCTGTTTCTTTTTTTGTTTGTTTGTGTGTTTTGCTTTTTTTGTTTTTTTTGTTTTTGTTTTTGGTTTGTTTGTTTATTTGTTTTGTATGGGGTAAAATTGCTGTCTTCCTTAGTCTTAAAGGAGTGAACTTGCATAGTAGATAAACTTAAGGTTCAAACTATTTTTTTCACTGTTGGTTGTTTCTCAGACCTTTGTGATTATTTAAGTAGCCTAATTCATTCTTCAGAGGTCCCAGTTGTTGAGGGTGTGCCAAGACCTGTCAGTGTTCTAAAGGGAGGAATCTTAGTGCATACTCTCAGACTAATTGTAAGCCAGATCCTCAGGCAGCAGCTTTTAAGGCTGTAAATATAGTCTTATGGGTTCATAATCATAAACCACACTGACTTTCAAACTTGGGGGATCTGGGCAACAGTTGTAAAAATTATGGCTTTAGATATATGCATAATCTCTTCTCTGGGAGATATCACTAAGGTGTGAGTAGGAACAGAGTGGGCACTAGTGTGGTGTTTCTCTATTTAGGTTCCCAGGGGCACCTCTGATCTCTGGATATGTTCAGACTGAAGCTACAGAACAAGAAAATAGGCCTTTTTCACACAAATCCTGAGGGAGTGTTTCAGTCTACTATTTATGCAGTGTCCTGTGGCTGGTAGCCTGTCAATGTCTGTTTCTCCAAATGTTTCATACCCATGAGGCCCAGAAATGTAACCCCTATCCACAAAACCAGATTCTCAAGTGCTGTCTCCTGTGAGGGCTGTACATACCTGCCAGCTGTGGTGAGACAGTCAGTGGCTACAGTACATGGGGGTGGAATGTTTGGCTGATCAGCTAGGTCTGGGCGGGTGGGCTGTGGCTATGGTGTGTGGGATCAGTGTAATATGACTGAGCTAGCAGTGAGGGGTGAAGAGGTGAGAGGGATTGCAACAATGGCACCTGCTAGTTCTAGCAACAATAAGGCAGGAGGAAAATGCAAAATGGCACCTGCGAAAATCTCTGTCCTTAGAGAGGGTCTCATCATATCACTGCCTCTCTGACAGAGTGTTTAAGATTAACAAATAAGCTTCCTTTCATATGGTCTAAAAGCTTCAAACTGTTGCTTTAATGCTGGTTCCAGGGTGATTGGGTTTGTGTGTCAGCCATTTAAGAGTGGATTTTCCATTCCCTATAGCACTATGATTTTCCTGGAAGTAAACCTATGGAAGTAAGACAGCTGTGTTAGGGGCTCATCTCTTCAATGCAGTTGCCAACGGTTGGGTTGCCTGGTGTGGGACACAAACTACTCACTTTTCAGGGACAAGTTCTATAAATGAGATCCCTCCTGACTGTGGTTTGCAGTGCCTGGGGTGTGATTTCTTCTGAAACCATGTCTCTCTGTCTCCTACCTGTCTCAGTGTGGCCTTTTTATTCTTTGCTATGGAGGTGCTGTTTGGCTAGCTTTCAGGTCCTTTTCATAGGGAGTTGTTCTATATATGGCTGTAGATTTGTTGTGTTCATGGAAGGAGGTGAGTTCAGGAAGCCTTTATGCCACCATCTTAAAATCTCTCCTTAATTGATTTTCTTAGGAAAATATTTCTGTGTCTTTCATTTCCATTTATTTTATTTGTTTGCTTGCTTTTAAAGTTTATTTATTTATTTATTTTGAGAGAGAGACAGAAAGAGATAGTGGGGGAGGGGCAGAGAGAAAATCTCAAGCAGGCTCTGCATTGTCAACACAGAGCCAATGTAGGGCTTAAACACACAAACTGTGAGATTATGACCTGAACCCATACCAAGAGTCAGATGCCTAACTGACTGAGCCACCCAGGCAGCCTATTTATTTATTTTTAATCAAATTCAAAGACATGGATTATTTTCATTACCTTAGGGAGGCTGCTAAATATTGACACAAGTCACATTGTCTATCAAGTACAGTTAATTTCTCATATCCTGTACAGTTTTATTATAATGCATTGATTTTTATTCTTTGTGCTTTAAAAGAACTCTGGATAGTAGGTCCACTTGTTAGGAATATAAAATAGTTTGAATCAGAAGTTGGGATCAGAAGTTGTAACACTTTTCTGTCTTTAATTTAGTATCCTTATTCTACTAGATATGGTTTACAAAAATAAGATTTAAAAGAAGAGTTATTGATCAACTGAGATTAAAATCATATTCAAAAGGCATAATTCCAGGACAAGAAACACAAAAAGAATAAGACGGTGATATTGAACTATAAAATTTAATATTCCATCCTATATTTGAATATACTATAACTTACTTATACAATAAAGTTTAGCTAATCTGTGTATGTGGAAGAAACTTCAATCTGTTAGTACCAAAAAAAAAAAAGAAAAAAAAAGAAGTAGATGTCTTAATAATGAAGGAAGATCAACATTCCTTCACTTAGGCCTCTGATTTTATAAAAAGGGTATGGCTTGAAGAAAGGATATATATACAACAACAATAGTTTCCTAGGGAAACAGTAAGAGTGCTGTGCTAAGGCAAGAATGGGATCTATATGGTAGGTTAGGAAAATAAAAACATCCATTGATGCACCCAATTCCTGGATTATGGTTTATTTTAGTTTATTATAAACTAAACTGAATCATTATTCCTGTTTTGTTTTGTTTGTTTTTTCTCAGACAAAATCCTTAAAAAAGTCTTTGCTTCTAAGGCAATAGGATTCATACACTTCAACTTACAGAAAATTGAGGGAATTAACTTAGTTGTTATCTTTGAAGAGGAAAAATGTTTTTATTAATGTAATTGCTACATATGATTGTTATTGTCATATTAATCACCGTAGTAATGGGTGCTACATAGGAACTTCACTTTGAATCGTTAAGTGAATAACCCTTGTCAACCTCAGAGGTTCCCTAATAGATATATATTTTTTCTTTTTCACTGTTAATATTTCACTGTGTAATTACAGCTACCAATCCCTGTGCAGCTAATGACGGCAAAGGCCCCTGCTCTCACATGTGTCTGATCAATCATAATAGGAGTGCTGCTTGTGCGTGCCCCCACTTGATGAAGCTTTCCTCAGACAAGAAGACCTGCTATGGTAAATTTCTTGGAGTTCTCATCTAAAATTTAAATTGAATTCTCTCAAATTGTATTAGCATTAAGATTTTCCTCAAAGTGAGCCAAAAGATATTTTTAATGTCCTTAAAAACATTTGAGGTAGTGCTATTTCCAGACTCTATTGATGATTCATCTACTTTGGGGAAGACTGACAAATTCTTTAAATATGTGATATATTGCACTTTGCTATTTATTACCTTATTCATTTTTTTCTTGCCACTTTCTGATTTAGTGTGTTAGCAGAATTTATCTCTACAAAACAGGGAGATTTGTAAGTGAAAGTGCATTTTCAGAAAGTGATGATGTAGGTAACCCATGTAACAAAGAGGTACTCAATAGTTTTAATCTCTTCCTGCTCTTCTAAAGTTATTTTCACATCATTTTATAGGGGATTATCGACTTGAAGGGGTGAGAAGTGAAGTAAAATGGGTAACTTTGAAGTATTCCTAAAAAATATTTAAACAGCACATTTAAACTAGAAAAAAATGATAATGAAATTCGTGAATGAAATCAGACTGTGGAGTTTTTCTGTTTTATTTTACTTTTAAGTAATTTTTATTTGCAGAGCACTTACCTTTAAGGACAGAAAAGAATATACTCACAAAATCTTCACTTAGGAATTTAGGTACATGTCGATTTAATTAATTTTATATAATCATAGCATATCTCAACAACAATAATCTCAAAGAGAGCAATGAAATAATAGAATATCTGTGACTTCTTCTATTTTATTTCCTATTTTATAAACTCTGTTCAAGAAAAATGCCTATGGAAGGAAAATGATGCAACATCACTCACAATGTTACTACAGATTTATAAAACTTTGTAAGAAAGCATGCTTTAACATTATTTGAACCTGAATTTTGATAGGGAAAATGTGAACATGACTTTTAAATCCATGCTTAATTTTGTTTTACTCAGAGATAGTATAGAAAAAATACTCTTTGATTTCTTCAAAAATCAGTTAATGCAATGCATTATTGTTCTAAAATATACAAAGAATAAATATGGTTGTTTGACATTTGTAGAGTTCATGTGTTTTAGCAATTGTTTAAAATTCTAAGATCAAATTGCTGAGAATTTCCTGTCATTTCTAACAAAAGAAAAATAATGGCAAGGATTCTAAGTTGTTTTACATTTGTTTCTATTAAGTATTTTAATTTAAATAATAGATAAGTCATTTCTGCCCATCAAATCTTGATTATGATTTTCTGGTGGTAAAATTCTATTAAGTCATCAACAATTAATATTTTAGAATTTCTAGATTGCTTCAAACTTGGCAAGCTTTTAAGAGGAAAACACTTATTTCTGTTTCTTTTCTAGAAATGAAAAAATTTCTTCTATATGCAAGGCGTTCTGAAATCAGAGGAGTGGATATTGATAATCCATATTTTAACTTTATCACGGCCTTTACAGTCCCTGACATTGATGACGTTACTGTGATAGACTTTGATGCATCTGAAGAACGTTTATACTGGACAGATATTAAAACACAAACCATTAAGCGGGCTTTTATTAATGGAACTGGATTAGAAACTGTTATTTCAAGAGGTAAGAGGTTTGCAAAATACACCTTAAAAAATGTTACTCAATTTGTAATAATCACAAGTCTCTTTTTTATTCTTTTTTCTATTATCCAATTCTATGTTGTTAATTGAAAGTTGGAATTGATTATTCAGAGATTTAATAATATGCTATGTCTTAGCAATTGTAGAATGCTATAATTATGTTGCACATTGTACTCTAATAACTAGAAATTTAGTTTCAAAGGAAAAAAAAATTCAAAAGGGATCTCCTTAAAATTTACAGACTTCTAAACAAACATATTTGAAGATTCCTTTCTGCTGATGGGGGAATTATAGTTAGGCCACACGGAAAATATAGGACTTTGGAAAGGACTGGGTTTCCCTCTCTGAATCAAGCTTATTATCAACTTATTTTGCATAAATTTCTACAGAACTAGACTCCACAAATAAGACTATTCATATCCACCTCCTGACCTAGCAGGTGGAATCATAGGTTACTGGTAAATGTGTTAACTTAGCCATTAAAAAAACAAGTAACTTCCCCAAAATGGAAAACATAGTTGAAGTGAAGTGAAACAACATGCAAATGCAGTGGTTAAACTCTAAATATTTAACATTGAATTATCCTAATCTTTTTAAAAATTTTGTTAAAGTGTGATTTCTTGGTCTGTTGTTGTTGTTGTTGTTGTTATTTTAGTGTAACTTAATTGAGTATCTGCTCTTTTTCACGACTGCAAAACCAAACAAGACATGCCTGTTCAATTTCCTGCTCCATAAGCATGACAGTGTGATTTGGAAAAAGATAGAAGAAAGGGTGATCAGTAATCCATATAGATATAGCAAACTCTCATGTTTTGAAGCATACTAAAAATTTTAAATCAGGCTTTATTTGAACAAGGATCAATCCCTTAGTGAAAGCAATAAGAAGTACAGGTTTTAAATTCACTGGTTTTCAAGAGTTTTCCACATATCATACTTAGAAAGCTAGCTTGAGTACCACTAGTAGATCTGAGAGTATTTGACCACTAAAGTGCTTTTTTATTTATGCTAGCTCTTTACTCATCTAAGTTTAGTACTGTTAAGGCAACTTAAATGAATTGGTTATAAGCTTATTCAAATATTTATTTCAAACTTGCCATAAGAGAGGAACCTTTCTAAAAAGGCTAATGCAAAGATTTCTTCTTTGTATAGGATTTTTTTTTTTTTATAGAGGTAAGATGGAATGATTGGATAACCACTGTTAGACTAGGTAATGGTCTTGAAAGATCAGTTAAACACCTTGAAAGATCAGTTGAAGGACATTAGGTGCTTCCCGAGACTGACTGTCAGGTGATCTTCTCATAAGAAATTCATCAATGTCTAACAGAAAATTGTTAAGCACTTTATCATGAATGAGAAATCCTTACCAAAAAGCTTTGTGAACTGTATGAAGTAAAAGACGTGATACCTCAGGAAAATATGGGGACAATTTTCTGTCTGTAATTATAGATTGATAGCCAGTAGTAATTTGGAGTTTGTCTTTGAGAAAATCTCAAAGACTTATTTTCATTTAAGAAACTCTATTTATAATTATTAACCAAAAATTGAGCCATGAAATTTTCTAACTAACAATACATATATTCATTAGGATCAACAATCGTTAATTCAGTTATTTTGACAAATATTGGAATACTTTATATAAGATAAGAAATTGAAAGAGGATCAGTATTGACTGAGCATAGAACAAGAGGACACACTATATACAGGTTGATGGAGGTAAAGAAATAAATAGAAACCAAATAACTCCAGCCTTTACAGGTTGTTGATTTTTATGCTAGTACTGAAAATAGTGAGAACTAAGGAAGTGTTTTAAGGAGGGCACAGCTATATAGTTAGGTTTGCCTTTGGAAAAGATAGTCTAGCTTTTAGATTTAGTAGAGAATTGAAGAGGTCTCGGGTAGGGGGTAGGTGGGCCATGGACTCTGGGAGACTAGTTTACTGGCTGCTATAGTGGCTTTAGTAAGAAGTGATAGAAACCTGGACTAGAAAGGAAACAATAGAGATCAAGAAATGTGGGAGAATTATAGAAATATCAAAGAGTGAAAATATAAAGGAACTTAATTGGATATGAAAGTTGAGGAATAGGCATTGTCAAGGATAAGTCCTTCATTTCTGGCTACCCTACAAGTTGAATGAAGTTGTGATTTCCTTTCTTCCAGAGTGAAACCTTGTTAAGGCCTGATTTATCTTTCCATTATTAGAAAGCTTGAGATGGACTTTTGACAGTTCAGCTTGTGAGCTCATCAAAGTATCTCAAATCCTGCCAGTAATTGTACTTTATTTTATCCTTTCATCTTTTAGATTCCCTAAGAATGTCTGTCTGACCTTTCTCTTACTTCTTACATGTCAGCCTCTGTATTTTCTTACTTTGCTATCCTTCCTCTACTGGACTTTTTCTTGAGAGATGCTTTCTTTCCTTATCTTCCTTAGCCTAAGTCTAATGTGAAACTTGCTTCAAAAATCAGACTCTACATTTGTCTATTGCCCCAAGCAGACCATTTTTTTTTTTTTTTTTTTTTTTTCAGAAAAACACTGAAGCTCTTTGGGTCAAGCCTTCATGAAGGGGTCTAGAAATAGTTTCCCTGCTTTGTCATTCTCCATATCCTGAAGTACTAAGCTATTCTTTTTTTTTTTTTTTTAATTTTTTTTTCAACGTTTATTTATTTTTGGGAAAGAGAGAGACAGAGCATGAACGAGGGAGGGGCAGAGAGAGAGGGAGACACAGAATCGGAAACAGGCTCCAGGCTCTGAGCCATCAGCCCAGAGCCTGACGCGGGGCTCGAACTCACGGACCGCGAGATCGTGACCTGGCTGAAGTCGGACGCTTAACCGACTGCGCCACCCAGGCGCCCCAGTACTAAGCTATTCTTAATTTATGTACTACCTACAAGAGCTATTTGTTATGCCGACTTGTACAAGGTACACTTCATTATAAGCATAAATACTAACACATGACTGTAGGCTCATTCATAGTATAAATTAACAAATATTTATTACCGTATGTATATTTGTCCCTTTCACAAAAACCAAAAATAATTTTATTCTAAGAAAAAGTAACTAACAATTCATGGCAAATATTCTTGCTAGTGGTCTGTGGCCTGACTCTCTGGTGGTAATTAATTCTTATACTTGAGTCACTGCTTGATCCAAATATTTATCAATTATTTATACTTTCAGGTTTATTTTTCTGATGTGATAAGTAATATCAGCTGCCATTAATGGGACAAGCACCATTATCTCATATAAGCTTTCCAAACCTGTAATTAAGAATTACTTTCGTTCTGCAGAGGAGAAAGCTTAAAGTCCTAAAAGCTAAAACTCTGTCTCAGAAATAAAATGAGGAAACAATGGGGGCACATTCATACTTAGGACTGTATGATTACAGCTCCCATCATCCTCATTACCCTACAATAAGAGAATTTGGGACTTCATCCCAAGTGGCTGGGTGTTGTCCTTTTATACTCATATGCCTCTCCTGAATGTTCATAATCTTACCCGGGATTATTGTACTTTACTGGATACAAGATTGTCCCTCCCCAAGCTCTAAATAACATGACAAGAAATTCACTTACAATTAACATAGGAAGAAAAAAAAAGAAGACATTAGTTAATACACCTTAAAGTTCCTTATACAGACCGGGAGTAAGACAGTTGAGTTTCACATTTGTATCTATTCCTCTTTCATCTATCGTTTATTCTCCATACAGTGCTTTGAGGTAAATGTTACTTTTTGCTTTTAAAAATGAGGAGGCATTTAATTCAGGTTTGCCATGCTAGAAAATACCAGAGCTTTGTTACATCCTAATTGAATTTTGACTCTAAAGTTGTGCTATGTTTCCTCCTGAGAATCCCTTCCTTTTACAAATAAGGAACTTCAGCAAGTAGAGAGCAGAAACTTTATTGTAACCACATGGTTTGTACAAATATTTCTTTCCAATGTTCACTGAATATACACTCAGCATACTCTGCAGAGTCATTTAGTAGTACCTGGGTGAAGTTGGGGGTCACTCCATCCCAGTGTCAACAGTTTTACTGGTTTTCTGAAATATGAGAAAAAGATTTTAGAAATATGTTGGCAGTTTTATTAGATTCCAAGCTACTGTCAATAAAATTTTGTTTTTTATTAGGAAAATCTCCTGGTGTGCCTCATTATTCTAAGGTAAAGTATAAATTTTTCATTTTTGGAAAATTAAGGACTCAACTTTGGGCAAATACAATTGATTCAGCAAAGTATTTTTTAGTACTAGAGTCATCTACCATCTGAATGAACTGGACTGTTAAGTTGAGTTAAGCAGATGCTAAAATGAACAAAAGGAAGATTAATATGAATTAGAAGTATATCTATTTATAAAGAACATTCTCTTACATGGTAGGAAATTATCATATAATCATATGCTTTTTTAACTACAAAAATATAAACCACTTTAAATGCCAACCTTTTGATCACATTGCTACTATATAAAATTTAATTCTCAATGATACTTTGAATCTAATTGGACCTATTTCAGAGTAGATTTCCATTATTATTTGAAATTGTTATCCACTTCTGCCAACAATTATTTTGTCAGTGAGTACTAACGATTCACTCATTCCCTCTATTTTGCAAAACACCATATTTAATATGGTAATAAAAATGCTTAGAAAAAAAAACTATTATGAAAATTGGTCCAGAGAGATTGAAAGAAATGAAAACAGGTCAGTAATAACAGTGAGATCTAGATTTTGGAACCAGGCCTTGAATTAAAGTAGAAAGTTTGGATAGGGAACATCTGTTGTTTTGCCTCTTTCTGAGTGGGATTTCAATTTTCACTTTCACCCAGGAAAGCCTTTTATGGAAGAATGTCAACATCTGTGATTTAAAAAAAAAAAAAAAGAGGAAAGAAAAGAAACAAAGAAAGGCAAAATCACACCTATAAATGCCATTTCATTGAGAACTATGTATCTACAGCAATGTGTGCTAATTGAGTCATACTTCCTATCTTTATTCTTTACCTTTTAGTTAGAAGAATAGAATTTTCTTTTATTTTTTCCCCATAGGCTTTATATATGTATGGATTCTATATGTGGAACATTAGATGGGTAGAAACATGGCTTTATTTAGTTAAGACAGTTCATAACCTCAGGGAGCTTCATATCTGGTAAAAGAATGAGATATAAACAACTAACTAAAATATAAGGCTAAATGAAATATGAAGCTTAATAAGGGTGTCAGCTACTTATGAAATTAGCACAAGGAGTATGAAGTTATTATATGGAATTACCTAAGTAATTACCTAATTACCTTAGGAAGGAATATTCAAACTAGACCTTTGGGGAACCAGTAGCTTGATCAATCCAGGTTGAGATATCAGGAGGTACAAAGCTCTGGACACTTTCCATTTAGAAAGGTGCAGGTAGTGAGCGGTAGCTAGACCTTCCAGAAGAATAACTTAGAAGGTTAATGTGACAGCACATCAGAGAAGGTCTTATGTCAGGATGCGCAGCAGTTTTGTATTTTTGTATTTTTTTTCTAAAGGCAATGGGAAATCACTGAAAATTTTTATAGATGTTTATAGGTGATTCAGACCCTTTTGAAGATAAATCAGAAATCTGAAATATTGAAAAATGATAAATTATAGATAAGAATACAGCTAAAGGGGCACCTGTGTGGTTTAGTCAGTTAAGCATCAGAGTCTTGATCTCAACTCAGGTCATGATCTCATGGTCTGTAGAATCAAGACCCATATCCTACTCCACACTAACAATGCAGAGCCTGCTTTGGATTTTTTTTCTCTCCCTGTCTCTCTCCTCTCTCTCTCTCTCTCTCTCTCTCTCTCTCTCTCTCTCTCTCTCACACTCACACACACACACACACACAAAATAAATAAACTTAAAAAAATTACAGCTAGGAACTTAAGAAATGTTCTAAATCTAGAGTAAAAATTAGACTACAACAATGAGAGGTATAAGAAGGTGACAGACACCAAGGGTGTGGTAGATATAGAAGTAATTGAACCTAATGACTGGGAGAGAGGTGAAGTTAACCAGATAATTGGAAAGATATTGGAGACATTGATCTAGATGAAAATAAAGGAGACAGCCTTACTTTAAACATTTTCCCAAATCAGCAGCATATCTAAAATACAAATAATTATAGGTTTAGGAGATTGAGATGTATATTCTCTAGGAAAAACAACAACAACATAGGTTTGGGATACATATATGTGTTAAAACTAAAACAAACAAACAAACAAAACAAGACAATGATAAATACTAAAGTATTCAGAGTTGAAGAAGCATAAAATTAGGGTGTACATAGAAGGCTCCTAAAGTGTTTTGTAATATTCTATTTCTTAGGCTGTTTCTTAATTTGCATACCGTGTATTAAATATGGTAATATATGTGTTTGTGTGTATATAGTTTCTCATAGTTGCAACAAATGGGATGTTTAATATTTATCAAGTTCCCTTGAGACAGCTTTCAAAGATATTACCAATTTGCTTTTTTTTTTTTAACATGGCCCCTTAGAACAGATATGTAATTGCCTAGAAGCTCATTTCAAATGAGTTTTGACTGGATATAACCATATCTTTCCTCAGAAAATTATGAATATTGGGATCCCCTCCTTTTTTGAAGACATACATGATTTTGGGTAAAAGCCTAATTTATGCCTACCTCCAAGATGCTGGTGTCAGCAAGTCCACCGCATAGGGGAAAGAAGGAAGGAAGGGAGGCATGGAGGGAGGGAGGGAGGAAGAGAGAAAAGAAAGAGAAAAAAAAGAAAAGAGAGAGTGAGAGAGAAAGAAAAAATAAATTTCATAAGCAGAGAATTGACAACCATTGTGCTGTATTTATTTATTTTTTTCATTTAGATTTATCTACACCTCAACCAGTTTATGTGGTTACCCCATTACTCTTTCATCTAAGGCCTTTTTTTTCTTTGATCATTTTTCCTTTTTCTGATTATATCCTTTAATATTCCTTTAGTTTAGTGATAACCTGATATATTTTCTGAAAATATATTTATTTAGCTTTTGTTTTTGGAAGGTATTTTTTAATCGTGGTAAAATACACATAAAATTTATCATCTTGACTCTTTGTAAGTTTATAATTCAGTAGTTTTACGTACATTCACATTGTGAACCAATCGTCAGCACTCCTTTCATCTTGTAAAACTGAAATTTATAGCTATTAAACAACAACTCCTGATACCCCCTCCTCCCAACACCAGGTAATTTTACTCCCCAAATTTCCATCATTCTACTTCCTTTGTGAATTTAACTGCCCTAAATGCCTCTTAGAAGTGGAATCACACAGTATTTGTCTTTTTGTGAAGGGTTTATTTTACACAGCTTGATATTTTCAAGGTGTATCCATATTGTGGCAAGTGTCAGAATTTTTTTTAAGGCTGAATAATATTCCATTTTATATATGTATCACAATTTTTATACATTCATCCATTGATGCACATTTGGGTTATTTGTACCTTTTGGCTACTGTCAGTAATTCTGCTGTGACCATAAGTGTGTCTTCAAGACCCTGCTTTCGATTTTGGGGAGTATATACCCAGACGTGGAACTGCTGGATTCTATGGTAATTCTATTTTTAATTTTTTTGAGAAACTGCCATGCAGTTTCCCAGAGAGGCTGCACCATGTTACATTCCTACCAACGTTATACAGAAAGGTCCCAATGTCTCTACATCCTTGTGAACATTTGGATGTTGTTGTTGTTGTTATGTAGCCATCCTAATGGGTGTGAGGTGGTTTCTGATTGTGATTTTGATTTGCATTTCCCTAATGGTTAGTGAGGTTGAACATCGTTTCATGTTCTTCTTGGCCATTTATACATCTTCCCTGGACAAATGACTATTCCATTCCTTTACCCATTTTTTAAATAAAAAATATTTTTGTTATTGTTGAGATGTAGCTGTAAAGATAATTTTGTTGAGTACAAATTTCAAGTTATTTTCTCTCAACCCTTTGCTGACAGATATTATTCCAACAACTTTTGCATTTTTTGTTGCTATTGAGAATCTCCATGTTTATCTAACTATCATTCTTTTTTTGGTGTTGTGTCTTTTCTCTCAAGATGCTTTTAACATTTTTTCTCTGTCTTCATGGCATTGTTTTTATTTAGGCCTCTAGAGTCTGTTCTACTTCCTATGGGATCATGTCTTTTTATCAGCTCAGTGAGGAAAAAAAACACCTCAAATATTATCTCTGACCATTTTCTCTAACCTAGCCTATTTCCTCCTTTGTAAAATTTGATTAGATGTGCTAGACTTCATTCTAACCTCCAACTCATTTAATCTTCTTGTTTCTCTGTGTTGGCACTGGATAACTCTTTTAATTTGTCTTGTATCAATTCCTGAATTATATCTAAGCTGCTGGTTAATCCACTTAATAAATTGTTTCTTTTTAATATTACTTTAAAAAATATTTATAAGTTATTTTTTTGGTTATCATTTATGTCTTCCAAGGGTATTTTTAAAATAAATTATTGACTTATTATTTCAAAGCATATTTTTTTCTTTAAAATATTCCTCTCATTTTTCTTTATCTCACACAACAATGTAAAAACAGGTAAGCTCTGGAGTTTTAAACCTATTGTTAAGTTTTCTCTTAATCCTTGCTCTTATGTTTCATTTCTCTGTGTGTGCTTTATTTTTGTGTTCTGATCTATTATGAGAATGAACTCAATCTAGGGAATTCTGAGGGCCTACATTGAGGAATATATTTTCTTCCACAGAGGGTTTGAATTTGCTTCTGCTGGAGGGAAAGAGAGTCACAATAAACTGGAAATCAATTACATTTGATTTGTCCCCCATCCAACCAGACTAGTCATCTGTTGCCCCAATATAAACTAATGCTTAAAGTTTTTGTTTATTTCTTTTGTTTTGTTTGGGTTAGGTTTGGTTTTGTTGAGTTTTGTTTTCTGTACTTAGAGAAAGAATAGCAAAAACAAGTTTTGTTTTTATTTTTAAATTATTTTCCTTTAAAAAAAAATCAATCTTTAAAAAGACAGAGAGACAGAGAGAAAAAAGGGCAGAGAGAGGGTGATACAGAGAATCCCAAGTAGGCTCCACACTTTGAGCACAGAGCCCAGTACGGGGCTTGAACACAGAAACTGCAAGATCATTATCTGAGCTGAAATCAAGAGTTGGATGTTTAACCAGCTGAGCCACCCAGGCTCCCCTCAATTATTCTCCTTTTTAAGCAAGCAGGGAGATTTATTTTTTTCCTATTCACCTGTATCATTGAGGATGTATACTCTTCTAATATACCTGGTATTTCTCTTGTTCAGCTTTCCTAGTCTCTATGCATTTAAGAACTGATCTGTATTGCACTAAGCAACTAATGATCCGTGAATCTCTGGATTATCACTTGATTTGATTTCTCAACTTTTGGTCCCTATAACTGCACCAGCCTCTGTGTTCCCATTTGCCTTCCTCTCTGGTTTTAGCTAACATACAAGTCTGTGTTAGCACTTAGAGACTTTCCTGTCTGTCTTGTGATCTTGATAAATCATTTAAATAGTATAATTTATCATTTTTCAGAGAATATTATTGCAGTAAAGGCTTTTCAAAAAAGGTAAAGGTCCCTCAATATAGAAAATTGAGTCCTCTGAGAAATTTGCTCAGAGGTCTTTGACTTATTTGAAAACAAGAGTTAAGAGTCAAAATAGTATTTTAACATTTTTATCAAGGAAAGAAAACTTTCATTAAACATGGCAGTTTTTATCCCACTCCACCCTTATGGTGAATTTGCCAAGTTTCTCTGAAAAACAAACAGACAAACAAACAAATAAAAAACAGACATGGGTTTAGTAATGGTCAAAAACTACAAAAGTTTTATTTTAGACTTAAAGTTGGTAATTAGAAACTCTAAATGGTGGGTAGAAAAAAGGTAAGGATAAAGAATGATAATTAATATTGGCTGAGTATATATTTGTATATATACTCCTGAGAATGAACTTGAGGACCTTGTCTGATATTTCTAGCTCAGGTCACATATCCTTAAAATTATAGATTATATATATCATGAATTTATTAATCAATTCATTAAAAATATTTATGTTGAAGCAATGTTGTATACATTTTGGGGAGCAGCAGTATAAAGATATATTAGCAAGGAATCTACCTGCAAGAAATATATATAAGAGTAGTAATATGTCAGCAAATAACCATCACATTAAGTACAAAGGGATTGACCAGATACAGTCCTGTTGTTAGGTAGATAGAGACAAACTTTGTGGCTAGGACATAAAATTGATTAGGTTTTTGTGGTTGAAGGGTGATGTTGTCTATCTGCTTACTTACTTTTGTGTGAGATTCAGGTAGAAGGAAATGTAATAAGTTATGGATTCCAGGTAATGCCCTATAGGTTCAAAAGGTCAGGATAAGTCTGGAATTCTGAAAACACATCAGTATGACTGAAGTGTAAGGTAATTTGTTAAAAATAGTGGAAAAACAAAGTTGGGAAGGTAGTCATATTCAGATTATACAGGAAGCCAGGCTAAGGAATTTAGACATCACTTTCTGAGTGGTTGAAAGCTCTTGAATATCTTTGGGACAAACAAAGGTCATGATGCAGAACTCTCCAGTCAGAAAAATAACCTGGCAGCAACTAAATCATTTGGTTGGATAACGAAAAAGAATGGATGCTATTGCAATTTTAAAGACAGAAATAGATTTGAGAGGGCATGAACCATAGAACTGACAAGGACTAAATAGGTATTAATAGCTTACATTTGAATATGCTTTCCAATGTAGGAGTGCAATGTATTCTCTAGACCATATGATTAAGAGTCAATCAGAAATAAATAAAAGGATTTTGAGCAGCAGAAACAGGCAAAAAATAAAAACAAAAACCTTTGGAAAACATGTATTTTAGAGAAAATAAAAACATACTGTGTTATTTTTGCCAATACCAAGCAGTCCAGGGTAAACAATGCAGAAAATATTAAGTCATTGGATTGGCAAAATATCCTTCAACCCTGCATTAAACCGAATAAATAACATCATCTAATGTAATATTCCCAGCAATCCTATGTATTATCTGTAATTAGCCTCATTTTCCTGATAAGAATAGAGGCTGAAATTTAAGTGACTTGATTAAAGACAAAAAATAGGCACCCAACCTAGAACATGAAGCCAGGTGTTCTCATTATAGCAAGACTGTCTCTCAGCAACCAATTAAGTCCAGAGGGTGAAGGAGAAGAAGGAATAAATATCCTGGATGAGGCAAATAAATAAGTATCAGACATGGCATGTTTAGCCTTACAGAGGTGTTGTAGTACTTTTTCTCAAGAAGAGGGATCCAGAGGAGGACAACTAAAAAGAAATTTCTAGTGTTGGATCAAAAAAAAATAGGGGCGCCTGGGTGGCGCAGTCGGTTAAGCGTCCGGCTTCAGCCAGGTCACGATCTCGCGGTCCGTGAGTTCGAGCCCCGCGTCAGGCTCTGGGCTGATGGCTCAGAGCCTGGAGCCTGCTTCTGATTCTGTGTCTCCCTCTCTCTCTGTCCCTCCCCCGTTCATGCTCTGTCTCTCTCTGTCCCAAAAATGAATAAACGTTGAAAAAAAAAATTAAAAAAAAAAAATAAATAAAATAAAAAAAATAAAAAAAAATAAAGTTGACATTTGAGATTCACCAACTCTTCAGTAAATTCATGATGAAAGGTAACTTGCAGAGGAAAGGTTGTTGATTAGAGGAGAATTAAAACATGGAAGATACCTTCTAAGGGAGCTGTGATTAAAAGTTATTTAGCAATAATAAGAGCATTTTGAGCAGAAAGTAGGCTCTGTCAGGTTTGGGAAGACATACACGGACGCTGGAACCTACCGGGCCAATACTGACAGTATAACAGACCTAGAAGCACCAGGTCTCCATGTCCTATTTTGCTCTTTTAAATTTTGAAATAATTGCCAAATTTTACAAATCTGGTGTTGTCACTTTCACATGAAAAATCTAGCGTTGTGGCATCTTTTAACAATGGTAAAAATGGAAGATTTAACAATGTGGAGAGTTCAGCAACAGCTGCTCTGTGGTTCCAGCGGCACTTGGGTTGGAACCACTGCTCTGGAGCAGTGCCTGGGAGCAATTTAGAAGTTGCCAAATGCCAGGCCCCTTCCCAGACCTACTGCATCAGAATCTTCCTCTTAACAGTCTCCAGGTGCCTTACAAGTTTGAGTAACACTAGTCTAAAGAGCTTTGGACATTCAGTATGCTTGAAAATAACAGAACTGTGTAAAATAAAGCCAAAACCAAATTAGAGGATTCACGTGCCACAGATTGGGGACTAAATGGGCCTATTTTATATGTTAATATGATAAAAAGATTTTCTAGTAAATACCTTAAAAAGCTTTCATAGGATCCATCATGTTTAACACTTGATTTTGATTTGTTTCTAATTAAAGTATACAATTGTATTTAAGCCTAAATTCCATCCTTTTTTTTAAAAGATGCCTAATTAAATAATCAAGGAATAACAACCCAAATATTCATATTGGCAGTAATGAATTAATCGAAACTTAATTAGATTTTAGTAATTTCTGTAGAATCCACGTTGGAGGAATATTAAAAGGATTTTGTTTCTTTGCTCATATCTCAGTCCATTTCTGTTAATTATCTATTTTGCAAGATGTTCAACTCTGGTGATCTTGTTTTAGGAAAGTTGAATTGTTTTATTTCATTTCAGGAACAAATTGGCACTTTCAAACATAAAATAGCCCATTTGTTGACAGCCCGCAAGTACTTTCTCCTGACTAGAAAGATGTGCTACCAACTGAAAAAGCTGTTACTCTAATTTGAATTTTGGTCACCTTGGACCATAAGACTGCTGCCTGTGTCTGCTCCTAAGTATTTACTAGTGAATCACTGAGTGTTAGTGTAATTTCAATGCTAATTGTTGCTTCAGGTTTTCAAATGGCTCAACAGTAAGACATTAATGATTATTCATGCCTTAAGAAGGGCTGATAAGGGAATGAGATTACAATCTTGTACAATTTTAGCTAACAAATTAAATTGTAAATTAAATTTTCCTGAGACAGAAAATAACTTCCTTTGGAAAGTCAAAAAGAATGAGAAACTTCATTCACTTTTAATTTTCTCTTTCCTGTTTTACAGATATTCAGAGTATCAGAGGGTTAGCAGTGGATTGGGTCTCACGTAATTTATATTGGGTTAGCTCTGAATTTGATGAAACACAAATTAATGTGGCACGACTAGATGGCTCTTTGAAAACCTCAATTATCCATGGAATCGATAAGCCACAGTGTCTTGCAGCTCACCCAGTCAGGGGGTAAAGTATGATTATTTCTTGTAAAGTTTTTCAAAGTTTCACACATTTTTACCTTGATTTTATATAAAAACTGTATTTAATTCAGAGGAATTATTAGCCATACGGTAAAAAAAAAAAAAGTGAATATGAAAATTGTAAAAGAGATCCCTGCTTAGAGATTTCTGGTATCTGCATAAAATCAGGTTTTTATATATTATTATAACATTTTATTAATTTATGTTTCTAAGGAGTAACAGTTCAGAATAAAAAAAGAAAAAAAAAAGATGTACAAGGAAAAGTCACTGATTTCATTTCAAATACCAGTTATTAGTAACATATTTACTGCATGCTGATGTTATAATAACTGCTAAGTAGCTCAAATTCTCCCACCTTCTGGCTAATCATCATATACACATGGAGAGAGCTTGTGTAGGGCTAAAATACTTTCTCCCCAGTGCTTTCAATGGGAATGGCTGAAGTGACTTTGTTTTCTTCTTTGGTATCTGGTTTTTCTAAACCAAGAAGATTCAATCTTAATGAATTACTTTACATAGAAATGATTTACTATAGTCATAGATATTTCAGGTGAATGTAGGAGGAAAAAGGAAGTGAGATTATTGTCCTTCAATGACAGGAAAAAGCAGGAGTGATACTTTCTTCTGAGGCAGACTTGTGTGTTACTGTTGGCAAGTGTCTCACCAATTTGCTAAAAATAATTCATCCTGAGCCAATAATTTACGTTGATATTAACTTTCTTCTTCAGTGTAAGTTTTTGGTCAACAAGTAGGCCTACATCTAATATTTTTAATCCATATGTCTTAAAATAAGGAAACTCTACTGGACAGATGGAAACACAATTAACATGGCAAACATGGATGGCAGTAATAGCAAGATTCTCTTTCAAAATCAAAAGGAACCAGTTGGTAAGTTTGTTTGCTTTTTTCTTTTTGAATAGTTAGTCACTGCAGTTTTGAATATGACAAACCTGTACTTATATAATATATCTCTGTTCTAGATCCTGAAAGGAAATATTACAGATTAATAATATAAATTCAAGAATTTATCACTCTCATTGAATCCATTGGGTCTAGGTGGGGGAAGGAGGAAACACTCTTTTTTCCTAGATAAGAAGATAACGTCTTTTGATATGAGAATTTTTATAGTATCTTAAGTACTGAAGTCACTTAAAGCTTGATGTAATTACTTAATCTCATATTTTCAGTGGTGAATATCTGATACATTGCTGCAGTGGCAATATAATGTACCAAGGCTTCCCTGATCGTCATTGTGTTGTTATTAGTAGTTATAATGATATAAGCATTTACTGTTTAGTTTTCAGCATTTTTTTATTCACTATGGAATAGATTGGCTTGGTTTGTTATTCTACCTTTGCTAACCATTTAAATCATTAGATAAAACTCGGTGCTGAAAGAAAGCTCTGATGCCTATCTGTAAAACATCTCTTAAAAATTTAACTAGGAAGATTCTTTTAGAAGTTAATATGTTACATATGTATGCATAGATAGATTTACATTGTAATGTACATAGTTTTCAAATCCTAATCACACTTTCTTCCTATTTTCCTATATTTCCTCTTAATTTTAAGGGCAAGGATTATCACACTGCCTATTTGTCATCTCAAGTATCTTTTTAAAAAAGTCCAGTAATGAACCTGGATTTTGAGATCACATTAAATGAGGGTGATAGAATGTACAAAAGAAAGTCATAATTGCCTTGAATTGAACATAGTGTATTTTAATTCTGGGGGAAAGTCAATTCACTATGAAGCTTTTCAGCATTTTTTCTTAGTTTGAGAAATGTGGTCGTATCCTTATTTGAAGGAGCTTATTTTACTACTGGTGATTTGGTAAAGGTGCAGTGTCACCAAGATTTACAATAAATAATTCTTTTCATGTAGTCTATAGACAAAACCTCTGATAGAAAATGATAATATTAACAACTCTTTTCTTTGGACTGGCTGTTCTAAGACTTGATACACAATTGAAATTCAAGTTAGTGTTAGAAATTAAAGGCAAATTGAAATGCTAATACTTCTGTGTGGAATATGATAGGACAAAAGAAACATGGGCCTCTACAAGATTAGGACCCCTACAAAAGACTTAATTAGGACTCAAGCAATTCAGTTGGTGCTTATCTAGAATGGTGCAGAATATTTAATATGGAAAAGTGAGAATGATGAAAATAGTATGAGCAAATAAAATCCTTACATTGTAATGCGGTAGCCACAGGTTACACCAAAATGTTAATTTATATGCTTGTTTCGATAATGGGAAAACCTTATCTTCTTTAATGCTAAATATCCATTCCCCTACTCAAAATAAATTTTTAAAAAACACTCCCAGCTTACATAAAGAAAGGTTATAAAGAAAAATAGTGTTACTGTTTACACTTATTGTTGTATTTGAAAATCACCTTAAATTAATTCAAAATGATACTTTTAAATTTTAATTTGCCCAAGATACACCAGTTTGACCAAAATAACCCAGAACCTCATTGTGAACGCTGCCTTAAATCAGCATTAATGAGTATGGCTTGAAAGTCAGACATTCATTCAATAAGCAGATTTTTATTGACTATCAGATTTTGTATTAGGACTATTGATAAAAATTTGATACCCTCCTTTTCCTTAAGGGGCACAAGAACCTAAATCACTTTAGATTCCGTTAGGTAAATTTAACTCAGTGACCTTCAGCAAAGTACTGTTAGCTTGGTGGTACTTGCTTTCCTCATCTGTAAAATCAAGACAAAATGTCGATTTTATAAAGTTCCCATGAGGACTGAATGAGGAAAATTTATTAAGAGAACATCTGGCCTTTAATACTAGAACCTGTCAGGAGTAATAATACAAGGTATGTTGGATCCAATAGAAGAATTTGAATTATTTGATTGCAATATTGAGAGTATAAATGAGTTCAGTAAAGAATAAATATGCAATAGAATCCATTGAAATATTGCAGAGGATTATAGGTAGCAAATAGGCCTCTGAGATGAGCAAATTTTTATGCAAATGTGAGGAATGTACTCCATATTGTTTTGTTTTACTGCTAATGCTAAGAGGTAAACAAGTGGAAGTAGCTGGATTGTACTCTCAGATCTTCCCAAAATAATCCCTGGGGCAAAAAGACAGCTGGGCCCTCATCTTCCTCTTGTAGTTCTTTAAATATATTTTTAATTTTTAATTTTTTAACTTGAGTTATTTATTTTGAGACAGACAGAGAGGCAGGGAGAAATAGAGAGGGCAAGAGAGAGAATCCAAGCAGGCTCAACACTCAGAACAGAGTCTAATGTGGGGCTCAAACTCATGAACCCTGAGACCATGACCTGCACCAAAATCAAGGGTGGGCTACTTAACAGACTGAGACACCCAGGCACCCGTTCCTCTTGTACGTCTTGATGTTGTTTACAAAAAGGGTTACGACTTCCTTCTGTAATTTTCTACTTTAGCAAACTAACATGTTAACCAGGTCTCTGCCGTTCTTAATAAGAGACTGTGTTGTCCATTCATAAATGTAACAAATCATTTCCCTTTTTTATGTTCCTGAAATCTGAATGGCAAATGGGCTGGCAAATACTCAGCCCAACATATTCTACTATACTTCTGCCCACAGATACTTTTTTTTTTTTTTTTTTTTTTTTTTTTTTTTTATGCACAGAGGAAGAAAGTGAGCAGGTGAAATTCTATCCTGCCTCTATTCTCCCTTGATTCCCTGCAATGAGGAATATTTCTATCTCCGTAGGTCATTAACCATCAGTTAACACTCGCCATCTTTAACTACCGCTTCAAATTAAGTGAATTAAATTGTTCAAGGTGTAAGGTACAAGAGGAAGAATGAATTTAAGGAGCTTGGAAACTAGGGACAACTTGTAGTAATTTTCACATTCACATGAAACATTCCTTTTACTGCTTGAGGGATAATAAGGTTTTGGAAAAATGTTGTTTTAGGATCATAACAAACAGAGATTTGAATCTCTGCTTTGATACTTATTAACTCCGTGACTTTAAACATGCTTCTTTCCTTTTTGAAGGCTCAGTTTTATTACCTATAAGATAGAGATAACAATGTCTATCTTTTTGAGCTACTTTTAGAGTTAAAGGCTCATATGCAATATCTTATGTTCCACAAACCACACACTTATATACTCTAAAGAATATATGCTCAAAGAAATACGTACAAGGATATTCAGTGCATCATTGTTTATAACTCTAAAAAATTTGGAAAGGCTTAAATCTTCATGAGAAGAGGAATAGTAAATAGATGCAGCATATTTATGTGCTGAAATACTGTATACAAATATGAATATGTTTATGTATATATGTATACAAAAAGATGTAATAGATCTTAGAAGCATTGAGTGACAGAAGTAATTAGCAGAATGATACTTATGGTATGAAATCATTCATAGAAGTTCAAAATGAAACATACAACATTAATAGATATTGCTCCTGGTTGAATATGTTTATAAAACTATGGAAAACGTAAACTGGAGATAATCCACACCAATTTTATTTATTTACTTTTTTTTAATTTTTTTTCAACGTTTATTTATTTTTGGGACAGAGAGAGACAGAATATGAACGGGGGAGGGGCAGAGAGAGAGGGAGACACAGAATCGGAAACAGGCTCCAGGCTCTGAGCCATCAGCCCAGAGCCTGATGCGGGGCTCGAACTCACAGACCGCGAGATCGTGACCTGGCTGAAGTCGGACGCCCAACCGACTGCGCCACCTAGGCGCCCCTCACACCAATTTTATAATAGCAGTTCTCTTTAGGAAGGAACAATAATGACATTCAAAGGGAACTTTCATCGTTTTCAAAAGATACTTTATTGTGTTAATAGAATTTATTTCATATTTCATACAAAGATTCAAATTAAATACAGTAAAATATTAATAGTGTCCAGTTATGGGGGCACCTGGGTGGCTCAGTTGGTTGAGCACTGACTCTTGGTTTTGGCTCAGGTCATGATCTCGAGGTTCATGAGTTCAACCACACCTCAGGCTCTGTGCTGATGGTTTAGAGCCTACTTGGGATTCTCTCTCTCTCTTCCTCTCTCTCTGCCCCTCAAAATAAATAAATAAACTTAAAACAATAATGTCCAGTTCTAGGTAGTAAATATATGATTATTTATTAATTTTTCTCTCTTCTGTGTTAAATGCTGGCTCTTCAAAATATCACCAAAACAATGCGTTGTGTAGACCAAGCTGAGTTTCTTACTTCACACACTGAAGAACATTAAGTCATCAATGTCTCAGCAGTGTCTGAGACAGGGAAAAGCAGCACTGAAATAGTAATTGAGATTGTGAAGTCTGGTTTAAGGCAGGTGTCAAATGAAGCTTGATTAGGATCATTGAGTAAAGATCATTATATAATTTTGGATTGATAGATATAGAAAGAAGAATTTGAGGGGAGATGGGTTAGAGACCAGTGTATACAGTGTCATTTGTTGCTTTTTTGCTGGAGTTGATGAGCTGTCCAGGAAGTTCCTGATATTTGCAGTGACATTGTTTTCAACTATTACCTTACTGGACAAGAGTTTATTAGAATAGTAAGTTATGACATTAAAGACAGTGGATAGTATGGGCCTCTGGGTGGCTCAGTCAGTTAAGCGTCCGACCTCAGCTCAGGTCATAATCTCACAGTTCATGAGTTCCAGCCCCACATCAGGCTCTGTACTGACAGCTGAGAGCCTGGAGCCTGCTTTGGATTCTGTGTCTCCCTCTCTCTCTGCCCCACCCCTGTTTGCACTCTGTCTCTCAAAAATGAGTAAATGGTAAAACAAATTTTTTTAAAAAGACAGTGGATAGTAAAGCCATGTTAATGTAGACAATAGCTGTGTTTTAGGTTTTCTCGTATAAAATTAAGACTTTGTCTCATATGTCCTTTATGGCCTTTCTTCTTACTCATTTAAATATATTGAAAGCATCCTTTGTGGGACGCCTGGATGGCTGAGTCGGTTGGGTGTCCGACTTCGGCTCAGGTTGTGATCTCACAGCTCATGGGTTCGAGCCCCGCGTCAGGCTCTGTGCTGACAGCTCAGAGCCTGGAGCCTGCTTCGGATTCTGTGTCTCTCTCTCTCTTTGCCCCTCCCCTGCTCACACTCTGTGTTTGTCTCTCTTTCAAAAATAAATAAACATTAAAAAAAAATTTAAATAAATAAAAATATCCTTTGTAAAGAATTGTGTACACTAATATATTCTTCACTAGCTAATTCTGAAAAATTATCTACAGTGGGAGATAGGAGACAGTTGTATATCTGTCAGTGTTTCATGAAAGGAAACAGAACCAATAGTGTTAATGGATTGATAGATGATGATGAGAGAGAGAGAGAGAGAGATGATAGACAAACATAGATATATAAAGAGATTTATTATAAGGATTTGTCTACTGAGGTCGTGGGAGCTAGCTGAGCAAAGCTTAAATCCTAGGGCAAGATGGAAAGTCTCAGGCAGCAGCTTAAACTTTAGACCTTTGCCAGAATGTCATCTTCTTTTTCAGAGGAACCTAAGGCCTTTCACTAATTGGATTAAACCCACATAGGTTTTTTAGGATAATATCCTTAACTTAAAGTCAACTGATTGCAGGTAGTAACCACATCTATAAAATGCTTTTACAGAAAAAATCTAGACTAGTGTTTAATTCTATAACTGGGGATGTTAGCCTAGCCAGGTTGACACATTAAACTAACATCACAATTTTTAAACACAAACTTTCTTATATTTTATCCACTGATCTATATGCCCGCAAATATAACAATTGAGTATGTTGATCCAAACATAGATTTCTGTAAATATTTATCTACAATTTAGTAAAAGCTCTCTTAAGCAGAAACGTAAGTGAACAAAAGTTAGCTGGCATTAAATAGGCATGGTTTCTGAATGGAGACTGGGCAAATGACTTTATTATACTGAATTTAATGTGTTCAATATAGATTATTATGGGGCACCTCGGTGGCCTATTCGGTGAAGCATCCAACTTTGGATCTCAACTGAGGTCTCGATCTCTGGGTTGTGAGTTCAATCCTCATGTTGGGCTCCATGCTGGGTGTGGAGCCCACTAAAAAAAAAAAAAAAAAAAAAAAAAAAAATTATTATATGAAGTATGACAACATGTCCTTTTTGAACCTAGGAAGAGAAAAAGAAACATGCTTGAGAATGTTTCAAAAATATCCACATATAAATTAGAAAGAAAGAAAGAAAGAAAGAAAGAAAGAAAGAAAGAAAGAAAGAAAGAAAAGATAAAAGAAAATGAAAGAAAAACAAATATCTCTACAATAACCTGTCTTTTTAAAATCCTAATTCATATACTAATTGGCTAATTATAATTTGTTATGCTAAGCACTGTGGATGACACAAAAATAACTCTTTATGTAATAGTTGCTTTGTAACAATGATATACTTATTGATGAGAAAGAGGGTCAGGAACATGGGGTAAGGGTTCATATGCTGGTTTGTATGTATGTGGGCATCTTGAAGAAAAGGGAAAAGAAAGTGTTCTCCCAGAGTGCCAGTTACTGGGAAACAAGGCAAGCAAGGGTGATACCAATCTTTTCCTCATGGAGTTTACTATCTAAAAGGAATTACAGTATGACTAAAAGTTATCCACTCCAGCCATATTTTCCTTCTCTGCTTCTCTCAACTTGTCAAGCTCTTTCCCCCAACAGTATATTTTAACAATGTATTCCTTTGCCCAGAAATGTCTCCCATCTCAGTTGTCTGCCTATCTGTCAGACTTCAACTTAAAGATTATTTCCTTAAAGAGGTTTTCCCTGACCTCCCTTGACAAAGCCAAAGTCTCTTAAAATAGACACTTTTAGCACCATAATTTCATCATTTAGTCTTGTCATTATTTTAGATTTCCATTTGTTTGTTGAATATTTGATTACTGCTTACCAAATAGAAAGGAAACTATAAAATTAGTGAAAATATTTGCTCTTTTTTTTATCAGTGTGTCCGCAACTCATAACTCAATGCTGGCACATTGTAAGTATATCTTCAAAAAATATTTGTTGAATGAAGTGACCACTGTTTCCCATCCAATAGCAACAGGCTCTTACATGATTAAGTAAATCCAAGATTTATTTGTGTATCTTCGTTGAATAAAATTACTTTGTGAAAAAGTGTATATTTGGTGACCTGGATATCAATCATGTTGCATTGCATTCAATTATCTGAAGAGTAGCAAACATTTATATTTATGCCATAATTTTCTCAAAGTTTGGAGTGCAAAAATTATGTTAGTGGAGTTGCTTATAAATCAATGCATGGTTAGCTAAAGAGGAAAAATTGGAACTCTTTGGTTTCTAAATTGGCTTTCCCATACATTCCTTTTATTCTTTCTCCTCTCTCTCCTAACTCTGTAACCATTTGGCTCTCCTTAGCACCTCAGAGCTTTCTCATAGAAAGAAAGAATAGGACAAAAAAAGACTTGGTCGAGATATCTACATATCGACAAATCCTCTTAGTACTGGGTATAAAGGTAAAACTAAATTCTTTTTCAGTAATACCTTATTCATTCTGACCATGTCATTGTAATTTTTGATCTATCCCAATAGGCTAGAGAAACTGTTATCTGTAAGTTAACTATAAAAAATATCCTCTAAAGTCCTGTCTTTAGAGCAGGGAAGCCCTGTCTTTATTCAGTCACATCAAATTCTTTATTTGTGAGGGGTTGGGCCAGTTAAGATGATGCTGTTTTCCAGGAGTATTAGAGGTGCTTATTAAAATAGGTTAAAAGTTAGAAAAAAATAAATAAGATAGGTTAAAATTATGTTGCATAATAACTGTTTTTTTTAATTAGTGTTTTTCCTGCGTGCTTGAAACATTGTCTTAAAATATATTCAATAACATATTGTTAACTACTTGACACAGAATCTGAAGCGTTTCAGATTGTTGTATTTTCTTTTTTAAAAATTATTATTTTTGCTGTTATTTATTTATTTTTTCTCTCTCTGGAGAGTTTATTTATTTATTTTTTTAATGTTTATTTATAGGGGGGTAGGGGCAGAGAGAGAAGGACAGAGAATCCCAAGCATGATTGAGACTGTCAGCGCAGAGCCTGATCAGAACTGATTCATGTACCGTGAGATCATGACCTAAGCCAAAATCAAGAGTCAGAAGCTTAACTGGCTGAGCCCAACCAGGCACCCCTTCTGTGCACAGTTTAGAGCTGTGATGAAAATAAGTGCATAATTTTTTGTGTGTTTTTTTTTTTGTTGTTGTTGTGTATATAGATTTTAATTGCTGTTTACTGAAGCATTGTAGTTGGTACACAGGGTGCAAGAGGACCTGCCTGGCTCCAGGAGTCCCAAACAGACCAGGCTTGACCACTCAGCACTGACAAAATCCAAAGGCAGAGAAAAGAGTGATGGTGAAATAAGATAGGAATTTATTTCGGAGAGATTAACACCAGGAAGGCAGTGGGCTAGTATCTCAAAGACTGCCCCCAAAGTGCTGAAAATACTTACAGACTTATTTCAGGAAAGTATGGGTGGGGCAAAGGTGGGGGGATAGGAGCAGGTAGGAAGTGAAAGTCAAATTGATCAGCATCTTGGAGTCACTCTTCAGCAGGCTTTGCTGGCTCAGGATAGTCCTTATTGCTTGAGGGGGTAGTTTTGGTTCCCATCAGGGAATGCTTTACCCTCATGGTCTTCCACATGAGCCAAGGAACAAAGTGGAAAGTAGAAAGTTTGAGGTCAAAATGGAGGCATCTAAATCCCTCTGTCAGCATCAAGGTTATATCTCATGAGGAAACACTGGTATAGAAGAATCTTTGGAATACTCCCAAGAATTCATGCCAACATAATCCCACTTTATAAGATTCTCTTAGAACTATTGCCCTGAGATGAATTCAAAAATGGAATTTTCCAGTGCCATGAGTGGACACATGAGTAAGTGTAAAAAATAAATACAAACCTATGTTTCTTGGTGTACTTGATGGCCATACCCATGAAATACATATACTTAGGGATATTTATTACTTTGTTGTTTACTTATTGAACTTCACTGCTATTTTGCACTTCAGGAAATTATTTTAATCATTTTTTCATGACAAGTCTGTCTGGGCAATCTCTGGCTTAAATTCCTGCCCACTGCCTTCTCTAAACCATTTCCATGCAGAAAATTAGGTGATTAGGAAACAAGGAGCTACTGTTTAGTTGATTTTCTCCTCAGGCATATGGATTATCAAATTATAAATTATTTTTCCCAGAACATAAGGAGAAAACACAACATTCTGTGTGGTGTGGCTGGGAAGTATCAACTCAAAACAATAATTATCTGTCATCCTTTATGGAACCTGTATTTTCAGGAAGCCGTACCTTTGTGTTTGCATGTACTTAGCCTAGGATGTGTGATAGAGTAGAACCATTATCACTTTGGCAACAAAAATAACATAATTACAGTGACTACTTTTTAAGCACTTTGAATATGTCAAGCACTTATAAAATGCTTTGCATTAATCATGTCACGGTAATCATTTCTGGAAGGGTTTCTTATCCTCCTTTTACAGATTCAGAAAGTGAGGATTGTTGAAAGAAGTCAGTTGCCTGTGATGGATAGTAGAGTGGAATTCAAATCCAAGTTTATCTGCTTCGAAAGCCGTATTAAATCTTAACCATTATGCTTTGCCCAGAGAGGCTGATTTCATATAGTAATTACCTGACCTCAAGCTAAGATCAGGGAATAAAACCGGTACTCTTTCAAGCATGGCAAGTAGGGGAAAAAAATTCAGAACTTGGGTACTCCTGAGAAACGTGGGCCCAATTAGGACGCAGCAGTCAGGTTTTCTAAGCAGCCTGGAAACACATGAAACAATTTCACCTCTGTGCGAATTGTACCTTGCAATTAATTATTTCTGAATCTTTAAATGCTACTTTTACACAGCAACGTTACTGATATACTAGGATTTCTAATTTGTGAAATTGTTTTTATGTTGTAATTCACTGGATTTCCCTTACTTGTTGGTGGTTAAATCCATGTGTGTGACATACTTGAAATAGAAGTATGTCATAATCTTATCAAAACACCCAATTTGGCATTTCAGGGCTGTGTGTCACTGAAGACTAAGCAATTGCAGCCTTCAGGCAGTTTGGGCTGAATAACTTTGTTTCTGTTAAATACAAATCAACATTCCAGTTATCCATTGTTGAACTAAATATTCTCAATTAAGATTTATTGCTCTGTCTTGGATACATTAAGTGCTTAGAGCAGTTTGCATAACAAAAGATTTTAATTTACTACTTAAAGCCATTTCCATGTTTAAAATGTTTACATATTATGAATTTTATCCCTTAAGCCTCATATAAAGCAACTTGGCTTGTCAATCAGCATTATTCTTCATGGCTTATTCGAATCTAGTGTACTGTATATTTTATCTTCTTGATATTTTCTCTTCATTTTCAATGTAATCTCAACCAAAAGTCACTTGTTTACTCAACCCTGAAGTACCCCTTTTTGAAACCTATTTTTTATTATTATTTAATCATTCCAACCTATATGCTGTATAACGTGAATTTTGAAGTATATTCATGGATAACATTCACAAGCACTTTTTATCACATCAAAAGAATTCAGGGGACCTCACTTTTTAAAAATAAAACAAATTTATGTCGGTGGGTGGCTCAGTCGGTTAAGTGTTCGACTTTGGCTCATGCCATGTTCTCGTGGTCCATGAGTTTGAGCCCTACGTGTGGCTCTGTGCTGACAGCTCAGAGCCTGGAGCTTGCTTCAGATTCTGTGTCTCCCTCTCTCTCTGCCTCTCCCCTGCTCATGCTCTGTCTCTGTCTCTCTGTCTGTCTTTCTCTCTCTCTCTCTCTCAAAAATAAACATTAAAAAAAAAACAACTTTGTTATATGTTTCCTTGCTTGGTATAATGCAGTTATGTTTTTTAAATATATTTATACTTGGCACACTCACTTTTATTATGTATGAAGCATGATCAATATTATCTCACAAAATAGCTTACAAAAAAAGGACAGAGAAACTAACAAATGGATATTAAAATTACACATTAATATACAGACAAATAATTTAAATTTACATTTTTTTCACCTGATCATTTTCTTATTCTTTCAAATGATATTAAGTATAAAAAAAAGGTTGTTATAAAAGGTTATGAAGTATATAGTAGGTGCCAGACCTGAAAATAAAACCTGGTATACATTATCAATAACGTCATAGTCCAGTGAAGTAAAAAGACAGAAATAATTACAAACCATTTGATGCAGTGTCATTCCTGGGTACTATTTCCAGACACCATAAAGGTAAGTAGACACTGTGAAAATAGAGGGAACAACTAATTTTGTGTGAGGAAGAAAAATAGAGAATAGTACCCAAATTAGTAATATTTGAAATTTCAACTGATCTTGAAGAAAAAATATAGTTCCGTTTTTAAGAAAGTGACAAAGGAGAAGAAACTGATCTCATTCTTAGTAGAAAGGAAAAATAAACATAAAAGGTACAAACATGTGAAGTGTCTAAAAAACTTTGAATTTTTCTGCGTGTCTACAGAAAAAAATCTAATGCAAGGGAATGTTTAGGATTATATTGACAGGAACTGTAATTTTAAAATGTTCAAATGGCACAATCCAGTGCTTTTAAAAATATTTTGTTCTATTTTACCTATCAAGCTATAAAATATAGTTTTGGTGCATTATAAAACTATAGATATTAAAGCTTTTAAAATGTTTTTTTAGAGCAAAACACTTCTCAGGAAATAGCCTGTCACTGCGCCTGATTTTGCTTCCACTTTTGCACGTGTTTTTTTCACAAGGCACATACTTTTTGCTGATGATCAAAAGTTTGAAATACAGGATAAATTGTCCAAGGTAAAATGACTAATGTGACAGAGGATGGGGGAGATGCTGAAATCTTAGCTCTATGTGATAAGTAACAAAAAAGTAATTAATGTAGTTCTGTAACTCTATTTGTTGTCAGTGACTTCTTAAAGCAGAGTGGATGGAGAGCGATGATTTCAAGAAAGAATTTAGATCCAGTTAAGATACTGGCAGTATAGACATGTGCAATAGAGGAAAAAACAAACGTTTTTCTTACCTCTCGCTGGCTAGGGACCTGGAAATTAGATTGACACAATGACAAAGTACCCAGAGAAAAACAGTTTATTAACCAGAGTAGCACACATGCAGGCAGGAAACCTCACTGGTCAGGAACTCAAAGGAGTGGTTAGAAGTTGGGCTTATATAGCATCTTAACAAACAACAGCAAATTTGTAGAATAATATCAAAACAAAGGAAAAGTGATTTAGACTTGCAAGGGAGGCAAACTGTGGGAAGGTAACTACCTGAAGGACACTAATGGAAGATAAAGATTGTTTTAGTAAGGCTTGTTTTCTAGATTACTCTCCATGCCATCCCTGGGCTGTTCAGAGTCTAGACTAGTCTCTGGTGATTAAGAGGCTAAGACTGCTTTTAGCAAAAAATGAGGGCAAAGAGCTTTTATTTTTTTGTCTTCTGTTTCTCTGTTCTTCAAGTCAAAGTAATTCTTAAGCCAAAGTGGCTTGTTTTGGAATGGCATATTTCGATCCCTTACATAGTCAACTTTTTGTTGAATAATATTGAAAAAATATTGAACGTTTGTTGAAACATGCTTTTTTTAATTAAAAAAATTACATTGAGATAATTTTAGATTCGCATGAAGTTATAAAAAACAATACAGAGAGTTTCCACATATTCTTTATCTAATTTTCCCCCATTGGAACATAATGTAAAATCACGATAAAATATTACCACCCAGGTACTAACTAACCTTAATGAAGTCCATTAATATTCAGATTTCATGTTTTATTTGTATTTGTGTGTTTAATTTTAGATTGAATTGTATCACACATGTAGGTTTCTATATCCAACACCACCTTCAAGGTACTGAATAAAATGAATCAGATTCTTGGATAAGTGGGGAAAAAAAAAAAGAATTAAAAAAATGCCGAAAAATTCCAACACCACAATGATCCTACCTATTGCCCTTTTATAACCACACCTACTTTCTCCTGCCTACCACCCCCTTTCCCTTTTCTCCATACACCATCTAAAATGTTCCATTTCTAAAATGTTCTGTTTTTAAAATGTTATAGGAATACAATCATACGGTATATAACCTATTGGATTGGCTGTTTTCCACTCAGCATTTTTCCCTGGAGAGTCATTGAAATTTCATGTATCAATACTTTTCTTCATCTTATTGCTGAGTGGTATGCCACGGTATATAAATACCATGGTTGACTTAAGCATTCTCCTATTAAAGGAGATGGGATGATTCAAATTTTGACTACTGCAAATAAAGCTGCTACAAACATTCATGTGTAAGTGTTTGTGTGAACACAAGTTTTTATTTCTCTGGAATAAATTCCCAGGAGTGAAATTGCTGGGTCCAACGGAAATAGTATGTTTAGTTTTATAAGAAACTGCCCAGCTGTTTTCCAGAGAGACTGTACTGTTTTTCATTATCACCTATAATGTATTAGTTATCCAGTTTTTCTCTGTATCCTTGTCAGCATTTAGTGTTGTCACTATTTTTATTTTAGCCATTCTTACAGATGTGTACTGCTTTATCATTGTCATTTTAATTTGCATTTTCTTTTGATGTTGAACATCTTTTTCATGTGCTTACTTGCCATTTGTATATCTTCTAATGTGAGATGTCTGTTCACTTCCTGTGCTCATTTGTTTATTGGTTTTTTTTTTTTTTTTGAGTTTTGAGTGCATTTTTGTTGACACTAGCCTTTTGTTCATTTGTTGTGTGTTTTCAGTGGTCAGTTTCTACAACTATCACAATTCCAGACACAGAAGGATTTGTGTTCTATTATCTGATATGTGGATTGCAAATATTTTCTCCCAGACGGAAGCATGTCTTAATTGGTCTTCACAGACCAACTAGAACAACAGTTTCTAACTTTGATAGACATGCATAATTGAGGGAATGCTGTAATTACGAATGAAGTGTACAGTCTAAGTATTTCTCACACTAAACCATCTCAAAACTATCAGTTGTGGGGATTACCGAAGAAATGGTTGCAAATTTTAGAATAAGACTTTAGCTTGAAAAGGAGATACAAAAACTAGTAGTACTAATAAATAGCTAGCATTTATTGAGTACTTTCTATGTGCTAGACACTATATTATTATTGTTATTATTACATCTTCACAATGGTGTAGTGAGGGTGTAGCCAGGTGAAGGCTGACTAGTCTTTTCTCAGACGAACCCAGAGATGAATAGACAAGGTGATTGAAAGGTGGTACCTTAAATTTATATTTACTTCAGAGAGAAGCAGGGATGGAGCACAAAGAATGCTTGGGTTTCCTCAGTATATTTATTGTAGCATTTACAAAATCTAAGCATTCTTAAGAGGGATAAAGTATTTTTTGAGGTAGGCTAATAGTGAATAGGCAATTAACCCCATTCCACTTCCCCATGGAACAACTATGCTCCTTTGGAGCTAAAAATTCAATGTTTTAGAAATAGTTTTGCCCCCCAGAAAAATCATGCCACTTCTGGTTAACTCTGAAAGGATTTCCATTTTGGAGTATCCAGAATATTATAGTTCTTCTACAGGTATAATAAGGATATAATTTTATGGTTTTTTTTTTCATTTGTTGTGTATTTTCAATATTACAACTACCACAGTCCTAGATGCAGAAGGAGTGTGTGTTCTATTGTCTGAAGGTAATGCTACAGGAGAATATTTAGACGATTTCAATGTTATTTTTTATACATGTCTAGAGTATTTAAAGTTAATCATGTGTTTTAATATCTATAGTATGTGTTCTTCCCCATGTATATCTTTAATGTTCTTCTGTCCCCAAAGATCTCCTAATAATACACTTTCCAGCAGTATTTTAAAGGCCTCATTAAACTTATTAAGTATTCAATTTTGAAGGTTTTTAAAAACAGGCATTTTTTTTAACTTAGAGAGAAAGGGAGAGAGAGAATCCCAAGCAGGCTCCATATTGTCAGCAAAGAGCCCAATGTGGGGATGAATCTCACTAACCACAAGATCATGACCTGAGGTGAAGTCAGAAGTCATATGCTTAACCAACTGAGCCACCCAGGCACCCCCACAATAGGCAATTTTTAAAAGGAACTTCTTAATCCTAAAATCAACTGAAGAGATTTTTAAAAAAATACTGATTTCTGGGACCAACTCAAACCAATTAAAATTTCTGGGAGTGAGACCTAGGTATCAGTATTTTTAATAGTTTTCCAAATAATTGTAATGCATAACCAGGGGCTGAAAACTTTGAAATGAAATTTAGTAAGTGTTAGAAAAATATTAGAAAATTGCCATCTCTAGAAAGCCTTAATTTTAAAAATTCCTTATTCTATATATTTGCATTTTTGTTTTAATTCCATATTGCATAGTACATTGACTTAATTTGAGTCATTTAAAAAAGAAATGAGACATGTAAAGTGAACTTTCCAGTTTTAATTGTAACAAAACTGAAAACTTAATGAACTTAATGTTTTTAATAATTATGGAAAACAATTAGGTGATATTTTTCTAAAAATATGTAGTTGTTTCTTATATCAACATATTTCTATTGGAAATGTATTTTGGCAAATTATATTATCCCAATTAAAAAATAAGCTGGGCTATTTTAGTCAAAATGTTGAAATAATACCTTAAGGGAAATCTTTGGCTTCAAATAGGGTGAGAATGAAAGCATATGAATTAACCCTGCATTTTTACAATAATAGGAAAGAGATAAAAAAGGTAGATTCTTTTTTTCATAGGTTTTTCAGTTTAAATGATGACTTTTCTTCCTTTGACATACCTTATTATTATTGAATCTAGGTTTCCTCTTTTGATTGCCAAATCCAGGTGATTTTAAAAATAATTATGTCTAACAAAAATAAGTCTATATTAGTAGTGGTATATTCTTCAGAAAGATCCGGCAGTCCTTTTGAGGATTTTTTTTATTTCAGTCACCCATTCTGAGAACATTGCAGTGCAAACACAATCATATTTCTTTGCGTAGGTTTTAGGATACTTTTATGAACATGCTCATATTTGATCTGCTTTCTCATGGCTATTGATTTAGCATTCTAAAATCACTGAGCAGTTTCCCCTGCATCAAAACACTAAGAGTTTACTGCTCAGTGATTCATCTTTTGAAATAGTGCAAAAGAGACCTGATTCAGAACTTATTCCAATAAGTGGACACTAATTAATTCTTCAGTGTTATTAAGACCTGAATGTATGATAGTAACAAAATAAAAAATCTTATTCTGTGAAACAATTTACATTAAAAAATTTATAAATATGTATTTCCAAAATACGCATATATCTATGAATTTAAAACATATATCACCAATTTCTTGAATTCATAATAGGATTTTAAAGATATTTCATTTCTGTTTTATAAACCTGGGAATGAACATGCTCAAGAACAGTCAGAGGTTAAGCTAATACATTTAATAGAAGACAAGATGTACGTAGGTGACTAGGTGATCTATCACATGAATATGTATGTTAATATAGGAACTTCATTACTTTTTTCCTGTAAATCTTAAAATGATTAATCTTAAACTATTCCATCTCAATATCGATGTGAAAACTTAAGCCATGCCAGGTGGCCTATTGGAGCACTTCCTTCCCTTCTTCCCTGTTGTCATAGCATCCAGCTATGAGTAGTATATTAAAAAATTCTTTTGTAGAGATAATTCAACACTACTAGGCAGAACTCCTTGGAGACAACTTATAATTTTAATAATGGAATTAATTAAACAACCCATTCATGTGTTCAACGTCTATAAATTTTCTTCTCTGCTCTAGGTACTATGCTAGGTATTAAAGATCAAAGCTCACTACCAAACAGCCTCTTTTCTTTCAGAAAACTCCATAAACAAAGATGTTGAGTAGTAAACTCTGGGTAATTCTGACCCCAACAATGTAACTTTCCTGCTCTGTATAATAATTACTTTACACATCGCAAGTTAGAATCTAGAAATTCCTGGGTGTTGGGTGGATGAGAAAGTTCTGACATTGTGGTTTAATTTGGAGTTGGGCACATTTGATACTAATGCACCCTTTCCTTCAAGAAAAAAAAAAAAAAGTATTGAGGAAACTTAGATAAATACAATCCCTTAAGTAAGGCCAAAAAGTATTGTTTTTAAAAATTAAGGTGAAGAAAATATAATAGATTAGTCTATTGAAGCCAGGAGTGAAGTTAGTAGTGTAAATGCAATGCAATTGTTGCGGATGGGTCACAAATATGACTCTTCAGGTTCTTTGCAGCCAAAACAAAGAGAAATATGATCAGTTACAATTTTATATTTTCCACTATAGCTTTTTCTGGCACTGAACCCTGAAAGAAATTTCTCCCATGGGTTCTTGTATAAAGAAGTCACTATGTGGTATATTATTTTAGACACTATATCCTGGGAAGTGCAACAGTGGTTTTCCTATGGCTACTTCTTATAGCATCCTTCATTTAAATCAAGAGCACAATGCCAGAGCTCAATTCAGCAGCAGATTAAGTGAGACACAAAAATCCAATGATCTAAAAATGTGGATAGCTCTCCGATTGTTTACCTTGATTAAAAGATAAAATTTGGAATACCTAGAAGAATAGGTAATTTTGCTTAGAAGGAATTCTTCATAAATGTATTTATTAATTCAGTTATTGATGAACATTTGACAACAAAATGTTTGGAGTTATATTTTGTACCATAAATCTCTAGTAAGGTATTCTTCATTGCTGATTAAAGACAAAATTATGTGATTTGGATAGTCAACTAAACAGAAGATAAAACAGAACACATCTGATCATTAAGTGGTCTAAATCAGGAGTTTTACTAGAAAAAAAAAGCACAGAAGTAACTCAGGAAGTACCTATAGAATATCCAAAATTTCTCTCATAAAAAATTGAATGGTGAATCACTTTCAAACTGAAAATATTATACCAAAGTATATAACTGGAATAGTTTTTATCTGATTATTTTACAAAGTGTTTAAAGCCAGTCATCGACAGTAGTCCTCAAAGGGAGAAAAAATCTGAAAACTTTATCCCGAAATGTCTAATTTTATTTGTTAGGTTTATTCTGAACCTTCCATACTTGTATTTAGTAAAACATACCAATAAGTCAATAAATAGCTGATTTATTGTATAGATTTGTAATATTACTTCTACTTGATTAAAATTGGTCTGAAAAATCATTTCTGTTCTCCGGATTGGGACTATTTGTAGTTGGGACTCAATGCACTAGAACTCATGTGATTCTCTCCAGGTGTTTCCTTTCCTTTTTTTTTTTTTCTTTAAGTAGGGAATGTGTGTGTGTGTGTGTGTGTGTGTGTGTGTGTGTGTGTGTGTGTGGTTTGTTCCCTTTCTTCTCTGAAGAAGATTCCAGAAATAATTTATTGCATTGTATGCTTGAGTGTATACCCACATGTGCATTTCCATAAGTAGTTGAGGGTCTTAGAGGACCAACATGGAGCCATGGTCTTATTGTTACGACATGGACCCTGAGCCTACTGATAAGCATGCAAGTAATTATGTAGATGTATACTGAAAACCCTTGGCAATCAAAATATACATATCCTGAGACCTTTGAAAACCTCGAATACTACTATAACATGAAATTGCCCATAAAATACAATAAAGCTAACCTACAGTGATTCACTGTGATACGGGAATAATGGCCTTAAGCCGTTGGCTTGGTGTCTTTACCAAATGGTCTATCTCCCCATGACAGCATCTAAATTAGCCCAATTCAATTCCGTGTTTCAGTGACATTATCAATTTTTGAAATTCTTCTACTTTTGTTTCACTTCAAAAGAGTTGAAACCAACAATTTGAATCTATAACTGCCTAAAGTATATTTCACTGAAAGTAGAGGGAGAATTAATAATTTCATCAATGATACTAGTTTCTCGAAAGAGTATTATGTGTTAAAATTTTCTGAGGCAAAGTGGTATGATGAAGAGAGCAAGCACTCAATTTGGAAACAGAAACTTTCTTAAAATTTCTGTAATGTACACTTACTATGGACTCCTATAGATTTCTTGACTATTCCATGTATTATTTTTCTTATTCATGAAATGAGACAGTCATTGCATTCAGTGTCACAGGATTGTTGTGATAATCAACAGAGATAACTACTAAGTGCCTATAAAAATATATGGTTTCACAGATAGTAAAAACAGTATATTTCCCTATTAGGCAGATCTTATATTTAAAGACAAAAATCTAAGCTTGCAACTTATTTTCCCCCCTCAAATCTAGTGCTAGGTGAACATTACTATTTAAGTGGCTACTGTTATGTTTAAGTTGTATAATTTAATTACAGGTCTATCGATAGACTATGTGGAAAACAAGCTTTATTGGATCAGTTCGGGAAATGGAACCATAAATAGATGCAACCTGGATGGTGGTAATTTAGAAGTAATAGAGTCAATGAAAGAAGAATTAACAAAAGCTACAGCCCTAACCATCATGGGTAAGTGCAATGGTTCTATAGCTAGGATGCTTCGTATTGACTGGGGGTTGATTAATTATGACCTGTTAAAAGCTTAGAAAAGTTACTGCTCCATTAACACCAGAAGCACATTCAAATTACACATCTCTGTGAGAGTTTTTTGTTTTGTTTTGTTTTTCTTTTTTTAACCTTGCAAACAGACTTGTAAGATTATCCAGATTGGGACCTCGTGCTGTTACCAGTACAAACTTTACCATTATTAATTCTGGGCTGTGACTTGTATTTTTTTACGATTATTTTCTTTATTCTCATGAAGTGTTCTAAAGTATAAGGGCCTTGTATATTTGTCACAATAAAGTCAAATTTGGCTTATCTCTGCCTGTAAAGGATAGCTTGATCCACACAGATAATTCAAAAAACAAGGCCACGGAGCCCATTGACCAAAGATTGAAATTATTCTCCCACAAATAATTCTTTCCAATTTTTAGGGATGAGTAGAGATCTTATAGATTTGAGCCTCATTTCCATTCTTTTTGCTTCAGCCTTTGGGGAAAAAAAGATGCTAACCAGAGAGACAATTAGGAAGCTAACAGGGAGGTATGGCTTTTCATAAAATAAATAATCAACTTCTATGTTGATATTGGAAGCTGATTTTTGAAATGTGAATTTTAATTAAATAACAGTTCAAATTTTTAAAAAGGTGTAAGAGTAGATTCCATTTAAAAAAAAAAGTGCTTTTTGGTTAGAATGAATGGCTGGCTCTAAACTGGAGTTCAGGGTGGGTCAGCAGTATGAAGATTAGATATTCCACATAGAATCTTAGTACTTGGGTTTGGTTACAGGAAATTAGAAAACTGATTTCATATTTGGAATTCTAAACATGATATATTCAGGATAGCATATATACAAACTGTGTGTATATGTACATTCATATACATGTGTGTGTCTGAAAGCCAATTCGAACATATATCTAAAAGGTTATTTATATAGGTGATAAATTAGGTCTTTTAAGTCAATATTCCATAATCTTCACCTCTTTTATCCTTTCCCCAGAAGGAATGCTAATTATTTTTGGTTTTATTTTCACTAATGACTGTTGATGAGTATATAGTTTAAAAGTACATAGTTGTTAATCGAGAAAGATATGAAAATTTATTCCTTATTTAAAAAAGTGTTTTATCACCTTGACTTCAGTTAAATTTAAAATATCTTAATGAAAGTAAATGAGGTTTAGATTTGCAAAGTTTTATTTAAAACAGGAGGAGAGTGGGAAATAAGAAAAATTTTAATTTTTTTAATGTTTATTATTGAGAGACAGAGAAACAGAGCATGAGCATGGAGGGGTAGAGAGAGGGAGAGACACAGAATCTGAAGCAGGCCTCAGGCTCTGAGCTGTCAGCCATAGAGCCCCATGCGGGGCTCAAACTCACAAACCACGAGATCATGACCTGAGCTTATGTCGGACACTTAACCAACTGAGCCACCCAGGCACCCCAAGAGAAAACATCTTAAATTCAGTTCAGTTCAACATGTATTTAGAATCTTTTAAGTACAGGCAGTGTACTCGTCTCCGAAGTACAAATATAAACATGGACACTATTCTCAAACAAAACAAAATGTATATTTCTGTGAGGGAGAGAGAGAAAAGAGGATTGTTTCAACCAATCATTAATCACAAAGAATGATTCAGTTTCGGTCGCTGAGAAATGCAGGTAATAAATATAACTGCTTTTATCATAAAGTAGTGAGAATCACATGGAAATGTATGTGAATACACTTTCGAAAAAGTGGAGTTTGATACAAACCTCAAAGGTGGAATCTGGCATCACTTAATTTGATCTTTAAAATACTTCTTAATTTTACCTCCTTGGGCATTTGCAGATATCTGACATAGTGTGGAATCAGACGTTTAGTAGTTTTCTTTTGCTTAAGTTTTATTCCTAAATTGTCTTCCAGCTATCATTGTCACAAGTTTTTTTAATGTTTCTTAGAATTAGTGTTTCTTTTCATTTATTTATTTATTTATGTTTATTTATTTTTAAGAAAGAAAGAGAGAGCATGAGCAGGGAAGGGGCAGAGAGAGAGGGAGACACAGAATCCAAAACAGGTTCCAGGCTCTGAGCTGTCAGCACAGAGCCCTATATAGGGCTCGAACCTACGAACATCGAGATCATGACCTGAGCCGAAGTCGGATGCTTAACCAACCGAGCCACCCAGGCACCCCAGTGTTTCTTTTATAAGTGTTTTTGACCAGGGGAGGAATTTAAACTTGTAAAAAAATATGTTATTTTTAATAATTTCCCAATTTTCTTTTTAGCATTTGGACATTTCCTGTACTGTTTGTATAACACGATGTTGCCATTCTTTTCGTTGTGTGTGTTCAGAAGTTGCATACACACACACACACACACACACACACACACACACAAGGACTGTACCTAACAAGTAGATTATTTTAAAGGAGAAATTTGTTTATGATTTTCTTATAAAGCAATATGGAAATGAGGTTACTTTATATTACTCAGCTTCGCCAAATTAATAAGAAAATTTTGTTTTATGTATATTTGTACATATTTTAAATTACCTGGGTAAAAATAGCAGAGTTTAAATTCTGCAGCAATCCCCAAATCACCACCCACATTATGTTTTTAAAAATTGAATTCCAATATATCTTATGAAATCAACCCTAATTAGCAAATAATATAGCCAAGAAACATAATAAATTAGAGAAAAATGTTAAAATGTTATAATATTTCAAAGAACGCTGTTGATTTATTCACACACACACACACACACACACACACACACACACACACATTGCCTCATAGAAAAATGGAAAGCTTTATAAAAGTTTCTGTTAACATGATTGGTACCCACCCTGCTGTTAGCAAATGAATACTAAACTTACAGAACTCGATGCTATGAACAAAGTCTCAAAAATGGAGCAGCATTCCCTTGTAGCAAAAGAAAATAAAGTTTTGTTCCTTGATAAAATAGAAGAGAGAAAGTTTTGGGGAAATCATAATGTCTGTGTTGGGTCAGCACTGTGAAACTGGGAATCCAACCTCGCATAAATTAAAATTCTTATAAAAGTGAATGGCCATGTATGTATACCCCTCCCTGACACCATAATTTCATTAAACCTTAAAGAGAAAAATATAACTAAAAATATCAGTGCCTCTAGGGTCAATAATGTATTCGATGGATATATCAAAATACATCTTTAGTTGGAGGTTTAAAACTTACAGGACAATAACTTGGAAAAACAGTCTAGGAACTTCTATTTTACAAAGTTTCCTAGTTTGGCCCTGAATTTGCCCTGCTGCTCAGATTCCCCCTTCTTTGAGAACTTCTCTTTCTCTTTGGGGATGGAAGAAAGGGTGATGACCTGTTTCCTGCTGAGGCTGAGTATTATAGTCATAATAAAAAGGCAATATAAAAATAAAACAGAAGAGCTTTACAACTTACTATCCAGGGGATTACTGATAATTATAGCTACAAATGTTTAAGAAGATATTTGCCTACAGTAATACTGAAATTACACATCTGGAAAACAAGGAAATAATTGTGCAATGAAGCTACCAGTTATATACCAGCATATACTGGCTCCTCCGACATACTACCTAAGCAATGGATGATAACTAGCTGAAAGTTTGTGCTACACTTAAATTTAGATGTGGTTTTCCTGAAACTGAATGAAAAATTTTAGACATTTTTTATCATTTTTTTCAAACCTCAAAGGTTGTAAATCGTCACTACTTAGAGTTTCCAGTTTTACTTGGAATGATATATACAAAATAAACTGAAGAGAGCTTTGAAATATTGAAATCAGGTAAAAGAGAAGTTATTTGGTAATACCTAGATTAAATAAAGTAATCGTTTGATGATTGATCCAAGTCCAAGACCCCAAGACCAAGATTGCTCTATCCAAGTTTCACAAACACTTTGATACTTCTTAAAAGAAGTAGAGCTTAACTTCTTTCCCTTGAGTCCTTCCTGGACCTAGTGACTCATTTCTCATGAATAAAATAAGACAAATGTGATGGTGTGTAACTTCAGAGAGAAGGTCATAAAAGGCATGAGCCTTCCTCCTTGTCTTTCCTTCCTTGGATGGCTAACTCAGGAGAAAGCCAGATGACATGTCATGAAGTTATCCACACAGCCCAATGGGAAAGTCCACACAGCAAGAGACTGAGACCTTCCACTAACAGCCATGTGAGTCATTCATCTTGAAAGCGGAAACTTCATTCAGCTCAGTCAGGCTTTCACATGACTATCACCCAAGCCAATGCACTACAGCAACCTCGAGAAGAGACCCTAAACCAGAACCACCCATATACCTGCTCCCAAATTCCTGATCTACAAACACTTTGTGGCATAGTAAATGTTTATTGTTTCAAGATACTAAAGTTTTGGGAGTATGTATTACAATAGCAAAAGATAAGTAATTTGTATGTCATTGCATTTACAGAACTCATTCATAAACAGATTTATAAAATCCAATACTTATTTAATAGAGTCAGAATAATTGTGAATAGTAAAGCGTGTCAGGTATAATAAGACATAATGTCATTTGTACAATGACTATTTGGATGAGGACTCTTAACACATTTTGCCGTGAAATGAATGCCTGTGTTCCCACAAATTCATACGATGAAGCTCTGATGTGATGGTATTAGGAAATAGGGACTTTGGGAAGTAATTAGGTCTTGATGATGGAGTTCCCATGAGATTGGTGCTCTTCTAAGAAGAAACCAGAGAGCTAATCTCTCCCTCAGCCATATGAGGACATAACAAGGAAGTGCTGGCTGATCTTGGGCTTCTAGCATCCATAACTGTAAGAAATATATTTCTGTGTTTTGTGCCATTTAACCTATGATGTTTCTGTTATACCATTCCAAATTAGCCAAGACAATTTACCAGGTACTAGAGTTAAGCTCACTAGCCTATTAACTTGGAACATCAAATTCTTCCCCATTAATATATATATATATATATATATATATATATATATATATATATATATATAAAATAATGACCTTGTCAATTGTCTTTCACAAACTGTCAGAGTCAACAAAAACAATAATAACTGCTTTCAAATACAATAGTTGGCAGGTCTAAAGTTATATCTACTACTTATTTGTCTTAGATATTTTTCTCAATATTTAGCCATTCTTTTTATGGAAATTTTCTTTCATAAATATACTTCAGTTTCATGAAATAATGATACTCTAGAACATTTTCTTACATGATTTTTAGATGGTTAGTGCTATAACATAGTGTTCAGTCAGCTCTGCTATATTTAACTATTGATTACCTAGATGCAGAGCTTTTTTGTTTATCTGTATTCAGCTTTCCTCATAACTTTGGGCATTTTCCTGATCATTAACGCCTGCAGGAGATAGTGAGGTAAACTTAATCAAGTTGCCATTCAATTTTAAGTGCCTTTGTGAGGAGAAGGAAGAGGTTGAAACTTGACTAAAATTAGGGTTTGTGAGTTATTTATGGATTATATTAAACATACTATTCCTTTTCATCATCAGCATATGCAGTTTGAGAGCAGAGTCTATATATTGTGTTCACATTGAAGAGAAAGTTAGAAAAATCAATTTGCGGTACTGAGAGAAAAGACACACATTAAACAAATGAACTGGCAGAAACAGGTTTATTGGTGTTTGGAGAAAATTAAGATGGAATTCAGGAAATAGTAGGATGGTGACTAATCTGCATTTTGTATTTTTTTTTTGGGGGGGGGGGCGTGGAAGATATGGGCCAAATGGACCACAGATTTAAAATAGAAGTGAGGGTTAGGGAACTTAGGCAAACTAGAAGAAATCTGTATGTCTACATAAAAAATCCTTGGCATTTGTGGATTTAATTGTCAGCATCTTATTTAATCACAGGCTGATCTTGATATAGTCCATTAAAATGTATTGTGGAGTTATTTGTCAAGCTTTTATATGGCAAGAGTTTGAGTTCTGGGCACTCCAAGAGGTATAACCTTGAACTTAAAACCCCACTCCACACTCTTAAGAGCTATTTATTGATTGTTCTTTGTTACTCCACTGTATATGCAGTCCATCTCATTGAGATTCAATTGTGCATCTAGTTTTTGTTTTGTTTTATGATGCCATATGACTTTTGGAAACTGTATTTACAAATGAGAATACCAAAGTTAACATTGCATGTTCTCCTTGAATACTGTCTGAAAGATCTTCCTCTGCCCTATAGTCCTTCTAGCTGGACATGGAATCAAATTGAATGAGACAGAGTAACAGGAGAAAACCAAACTTAATAGGCATATGCACAAGGAGTCCACACAGACATGAAGTTCCAAAGACAATGAGGCAACATGAAGCTTATATGAACTAGGGAGAGGGATCGGGGCTTGAACAAAGGGGAGGAAGCTTGTTAGGAATAAGGGAATAGGAGATGTTTAGGGAAACCAGATTGCTCTACTATTGCAGATACGTTTTTTAGATAGTAATCTCGTCCCATTACAGTCTCTCATTTCCAATGTAAATTTAGGCAGTTGTGTGGGAGGCAAAGAGCTTTTCCTGCATTTGCTGGGTTTTGATTACTTTTAATTCAAAATAATATTTATGTCAAACTGGCCCATCGTGGGTCAGCCTGCCCTGGGCCTCTATAACGTCAATGCATAAATACAAAATAGGTAGGTAGTCTTTACCGTGTGATTAGATCATTGACTTCTAGAATTTAATGTAAGAAATCATTAAAGTTATTATATTTATCCATTTAAAAAGTGTGCTTTTGATATCTACTATTCACTAACCAGCTATGGATCTGGGACAATTACTAAACTGTGGTTCTTTATTTTCTATTCTGCAAATATGAGCTGGGACCATATGAGCTACAAGATCTTAAAAACCTTGTATGATTTTATTGCTCATGGGTTGATCCAAGGCACAAGAAATAGTTTAAAATAAACTGTTAATTAATTGGAAGCAATACTTGAGAGACAACAAAAATTTTGAATAAAAATAATATTTTCTTGTGAAATTATGCTAATCAGTTCATATTGTGTTCTGGATGTGAAGCAAAAATATTCTATTTTGACTTTTACTTGAGAATTCAATGGATGTTTACAACATAGAATTGCTTAGATTACTTGTCTTAGAATAGGTTTATACTTCTTATAAATATCTAAGTAGCAGTCTCCAATACCCATCTAATCTTAGAATCACTTGCAAAACTTGGTAACTTCTCTTTAAAATAAAAGAAAGATTGAATCACAGGTAAAGGCAAAAAAAAATCTTTATTCATTTTCTATGAATACTTAAGCTCTCTCAGCTGAATTTTTCTGTTCTCAATCACAGTTAAATATACTATTGATCTGTTTCAAGTAGCACTTTGCCAGAATAAGCTTAATATGTAAATATTAGAAGGATATTGAATTTTGGCTACTGTTAGGATCAATAAAGGAGAAGAAAAAAGCATGTTCCATGTGCATTTTCAGTCCCCTATCAAAAACAAACTCAGCCCTATAATGAGTAAAAAGTTGGTTTCTCACTTCTGTTGATTTGGTTATACACACATTTGTTTTAAGTGGGTGTTAACAAAATAAATGAATCGTTTGCTCTTTAGGGAGCCCTTGAAAGGCTTTAACAAATATAACTCCTAACGACATTTGATTATACTTTTCATAGGCTCACTTCACAGATTTGAGGTCATCATAATAGCTTCTATGGGGATTCCCAGTACATGGATGGTTTGTCTTGGGAAAGCCAAGGTTGACAGATTAAAATGCTTCCAGCACCATCTGAGTATCAGAGAAGGTCATATTTATTTGCTTAAGAATGAAAACAGTGTATGGGGCGCCTGGGTGGCGCAGTCGGTTAAGCGTCCGACTTCAGCCAGGTCACGATCTCGCGGTCCGTGAGTTCAAGCCCCGCGTCAGGCTCTGGGTTGATGGCTCAGAGCCTGGAGCCTGTTTCCGATTCTGTGTCTCCCTCTCTCTCTGACCCTCCCCTGTTCATGCTCTGTCTCTCTCTGTCCCAAAAATAAATAAACATTGAAAAAAAAAAAAAAGAATGAAAACAGTGTAAATATTGTTGGGGATGTAGATGTTTCCAATGTTCCCACAAGAGATTCTACAAAAAAACAGTTACAGTGTCCTGTCTCTCTGCTGACTGAAGGAAATGCTAAGCTAACGGCAAAAAGAATTATTCTTTACATACTGATTTCTCTGTTTTCTGATGTTTTTTTTTTTTTTTTTAACACATCTGTATTCAGCAAAATATCACTTGGTGTAATGACTGATGTTAGGATTTATTAAAAATAAAGCATATCTTTCAGGTGGCCAACTCCTGATTTCAGCTCAGGTCATGATCTCATAGTTAGTGAGATTGAGCCCCACATAACGTTCTATGCTGACCGTTCTCAGCCTGCTTGGGATTCTCTCTGTCCCATCCTCTCTCTATCCCTCCCCTGTGTGTGTTCTCTCTCTGTCTCTCAAAATAAATGAATAAACATTAAAAAAGTAAAGCATAGGGGCGCCTGGGTGGCGCAGTCGGTTAAGCGTCCGACTTCAGCCAGGTCACGATCTCGCGGTCCGTGAGTTCGAGCCCCGCGTCGGGCTCTGGGCTGATGGCTCAGAGCCTGGAGCCTGTTTCCGATTCTGTGTCTCCCTCTCTCTCTGCCCCTCCCCCGTTCATGCTCTGTCTCTCTCTCTGTCCCAAAAAAAAATAAATAAACGTTGAAAAAAAAATTTTAAAAAGCAAAGCATAGATTATCTAGCACTTAGTTTGCATAAGTGTTATGAATTTCCTCAGATATATAATATACCTCATAAATAACGATAGAAATGTGAAAAGATATATATGTACAATAAATAATTGGCTTGCAGAAATCATGAAAAGCCCCTTTTATTTCTGCTTTAATTCCTGAAATAAATTATTATGGCAGGTTCTCATGGCATCTATGAGATATTATTAATGATAGCAAGTGACAGGCTACGAGTGTGGTACGTTTGTCTTGCTATGATCTTAAGGCTAGGCACTCACAGATTCAAAATACAATTTAGTTTAGAAGGATCCTATATGTTGTCTTCTTATGATAAGGCGACAAGTCTGATGACTTAAGAATTCTTGACTTTAATAATCCACCTTAAGGAGTCATTTCCAGTTTTGTACAAGGCAAGTCCACTTTACATGTTGTCAAATGCAGGGTTTTGTTAGTTTTGTTTTTAAATCAAAGCTTGCCAAATATTTCTCTCCCTGACTGTGAAAAAAGCTAAACCTTAGGTTTAAACAAGTCCTTGCTTCTTGTGAAAAAATTTTCCTCCCTTTCTTCCTTTCCTTCTTTCTTTTAATCCTCTATCCCTTTCTCTGTCCCTTGAGTTCAGTCTTCTTCTATTACTGATACCTATGCCCCTTTATTTGTTTTGTTGCTTGTTTGTTGGTCTGTTGGCTTTCCTTTCACAGTCTAGCTAGGTACCTAACAACTTTTGTTTGGGCTACTGCAATGGCCCCTTAACCTTTTTTTTCACTCTCTGAATCTCCAGTCTCCAAACTACCAAGACCTCCTATGTTCATACCAGCTGTGGTGCCACCTACTTCACTATAACATTTAAGGGGCTGAAAAACACTCACAGCTTAAACTCCTTTTCATTCACCAAAAGTTGTCTGTCAGGGCATTATTAGTTTCACCTTAGAGAGTCAATAAGATTTGTTAAAACCCAAAGTATTATTAGTCCCACCTTATAGAAAAAGAAATTCAGGGTCAATGGGATTTGTGAAAATTCATTCCCCTGGGACTCAGCTCAGATCCTGACTCAAGTTAAGTGCTGTTTCCACCTCCAGGAAAAGCCTTCCTGGTCATAACTTGATGTTTCGTGTGATGCACCTCTACTCCTGCTTCTGATATTCAGGTGCGATACATCCAGGAAAACTTTGCCTTACTTCTTTCTTTTCTTTTAAACCTTGTTTATTTATTTTGAGGAGAGAGAGAGAGATAGAGAAAGAAAGAAAGTGAGAGTGCAATCTGGGCAGGGGCAGAGAGAGAATCCCAAGCAGGCTCCATGCTGTCAGCCCAGGGCTAGACAAAGCAGCTGGATCTCACGAATCATGAGATCATGATGTGAGCCGAAATGGAGAGTTAGATGCTAAACCAACTGAGCCACCCAGGTGCCCCAATGCCCTACTTATTTCTATTTGTCTTTCTATTTCTTGCTCCTGTACGAATTTCCATATTTATCATCTACCCTAATGGGCGAAATGCCGCCCATCAAGGCCCACTTCAATTTTTACCTCAGTGTGATTTGAAATTTTTCTCTCTTCTGAACCCCTTTGTATTTTCCTAATGTAGTAGAATATATATATATATATATATATATATATATATATATATATATATATATATAGTTGTTTCTAATGTGTGAATCTGTCTCACTTCTCCATAATTTGGGACATTTTATTCATATATGCATCATTCATGATACACAGCAAGATGCTTTACACTGAGTACATTTCAATAAGTAGTAATAGAATGTATGAATAAATAAAACAATGACTATTTACATGCAAAAACATCTGCCACAGCAATCAAAATATATTTTCAAAGCATGCATGTTTATGCAGAATGATCACAACCATAAGTCTAATATAGAATTTAAATATGTATTGAAATAAACTTTAAAAGAAAATACTTTATAATATAATGATTTGAATTGGAAAGGGAAAAATGAGTAATAAGATAAAGGTGTAAAATATAGTCAATGACTTCTGGCACATAATATATATATATACATATGCATATAGAAATGTGAAAAAGAAGGGTTATATTGGATTGTGTTTGTTCTCAAAGAAACTAAACAGCTTAATGGAAGAAGAAAATCAAATACAAACACACACAAATAAAAGACTTCCAAAATGAAACAAAAACTTTAGTGTTTGGAATGTTTTAGGCTCTTAAAGGTAGTCTCTCACAGCTGGGTCTAACAGCATTATTCTCTTTAATAATAACAATAATTGACAGTCTAAATAAATAAAGCATTCTAGTGTTTAATTTACAAATCTTACCTCATGTAATTCTCACAGCAATCTCTAGAGACAGGTAGCATTGGCCCTGTTTATTCAAGAGGTCTCAGCAGAGTCTCAGCTAGCTTAAATTAATCACTCAGGGTTACCTAGTTAATAAATAGTGTAGCAAGCTTTCTAGTCCATCATTCCTAGACTTTAATGTCTGTGTTTCTTCTAGGAATTTGTCCTGTAGACGTAGTTACACTAAGATCTATGTACACTGAGAGGTATATAAGAATATAATTTGAAATTGTAGTGAATACAAAAGTGAGGGGGAAAAGCTGTATATCTATTATAAAGGACTAGCCAAATGAATCATGAAATATATGTACAGTGAAATACAGTGCAGCTATTAAATATGGGGTACATCTATATATTGATTTGAACTATTACCCAAGGTATATATTTTAATTATAATAGCTAGGACCAAAAAGTCTGTAGAGATTGCTCCAATATTTATTATATGTATGCATTTCTTCACTTAAAAATACAAATTTAGATATGTTTTTAAATCATATTTTTGTCCATTTTGCTGCACTGTTTATTTCAGTAACTATTATTTACAGAGCATCTACTCTCTAAATGTACACATACTAGTGCTAATAGGCATGGTACCAATGCAAAGAATCTATCAGGACTGCAGTGTTACTGCTGGAAACAATGTGGAGTGTCCACGGTCAAAGCTGGGTTTTCTAATGTAATTCTAACTTCAAAGTTAGAGCTCTTTTCACTATGCCAGTTATTCTCAACCCAAGGCAATTTTGTCCACCAGGGAACATTTGGGAATGTCTGCAGCATAATGCACACACAACTGCTAGGTAGAGAGGTTGCTGCTCTCACTCTAGTGGGTATAAAATAGGAGTACTGGTACACATCTTATAGACACAGTGTAGCCCCCTGTAACAAGGAACTATTTGGCTCAAAATTCCATCGTGCTGAGGTTAAGAAACCTCTATATCAAAAACATTCCTTGCATATTCTCTCTTTTAAATGTAACCATGAAAAAGGAGTTTGGATTTGTGTATCTTATGTTTATACTTATCTTGATCTTATCTATTGTGTATTATGCAGGCAGTAATTTATTTGTCCCAACTTTGATTCATTACTCATTCAACAATTCATCAAGTGACTATTATGAGCCAGGCACTAATTTAGGTACAAGGAATACAACAGAGCTTACAGCAGGTAACGAATCCATCATTAAGGGGCTGCTATTCCCAGTGGGAGAAAACAAGTATATAAGCAACTACACTACTGAAATAAAGTTTGTCAGGTGGTGAAAGGTACTAATGGAGAAAATTCAACTGGGGCATAAGAATGAGGAGTGCAGAATTGAGCTGAGAGGAAGGAGCCAGAAAAATTACAATTTTCAGTAGAGAGGTCGTGGCAATTTTTACTAGGAAATGACAGTTGAACAAAAATCTGAAGCGAGTGAGTGAGTCATTCAGGAATCTGGGGGAAGCACATGTAAGGCAGAAAGAACAGGAAGTGCAAATTGACTATTTGACCATATTTGTGAATACCTGTTGCTTTTAGATGGCGAGCCCAAAACATTTTTTTAATTTCGTAGGCATGCAATTTACTTTCCCATTCCATGAAATTTTATTCTGCTTAATTAAAAAATACCTGATATTACATTTGCTACCACTAAAGCAATTTACCAAAATAGAATACATAGTTAACTTATGCTTATAGTATGAGCTAGAAGTAGTAATTTACAGTAACTTCTGTAAAGGAAAGATTTTAGCTTTCATGTTTAAGAAATTCTTAATGATGACGAAATCAGCTCTGCTGCATGTGTTTTCTTTATTTCCAATTTATTACATAAAATGTTACTATTAACTATGCATTTTAATAGGAAAGAAGAGAAATTTCTAGTAAATGTGATTCTTTCAAGCTGTTCTGGTTAATGTTTATGGAAATTAAAAAAAAACATTAAATCAATCATATGAAGAAAACAATAGTTACTTAGAACACTTAACTTTGAAGAACTCTTAGTTTGTTGCTTTAATTTCAGAGGTTTTAAAATTAAAAGCTTTAATGATTTATATTTTTTTGGAATTGTTTTTATGTCACTTAAACTTATCCAGGGTTAGAAAGAATATTAACTTATTTAAAAAAAAGATTGAATTTTTTTGAGAGAATGATTTTTAGACACCAGATCATATATTTATAAAATATTACTCAGAAAGAATTCATGAAAAATGGAATATAATATTTGAAAATGATGCTTTTAGTTAAAGATCGTTAAAACAGATCAGAAAAATTACCCCAGTTGCTATCTCAAGGGTTGAAAAAATGTGAATGCTCTTAGACATATGAATGATCATCAGTGCACTTGTATTAGATGTTTACATAATTATTGTGCTTATACTTGAATTATGTAAGCGTATTCTACTTAAAAATATCAGTAATGGAAAGCTGAACAAACAACATATCATTTAAAAAGATTCAAATGATATTCTGTTTACTTAAAAATTGTGTTTACATCTACTTTTCAGAAAAAGATCCAGTGACTTGTTACACTTATATTGCATCTCTATCTGTAATTTGACATATGGAAACCAGTTTATTTTAAATGCACTATAATTATGCTATATATTTAAAGTAATTCTCCTTTCAAATCATACTTTTCAAAAAGGTGTAAGATACGTTTTAGAGTACACCGAGCAATGTCACTTAGTGTAAAGAACTTCAAATATATCCACCTAAATTTTCTAAGCCATCAGTCTTCTAATTGCCATAACACTATTCATTAAAGTAATGGTAATATATGAAATATATCCAGGCAGTTTGCCCAGCACTAAGTATAGTACATAGTTGTCTTCTCTAAGTACTCAAACCACCATTAATGAAAACTAATAGCCCATCAAAATTTACATTAAAAGTACTACTAGAAATCTCCAAAGGACTATATGTGATACTATTCCAGCAATTTTTGTCACCTTAAATTGCTGTGTTACAATATGTTGCTCTTCTTAATGCTAATTACCTAACAGAATGGATAAATACTACAATTGCAAAGTACATCATAGTACTATTTTTGTAACTAGATTATAATTAGTGATCAGAGAATGGTCTCGTTAACATAAATGGTGTAATTAAATCATCTCAGCTTTACCATACTTAAAAGCATTAAATAGTGATTGTCTCCCCTTTGTAAACTATTAAAGGTTAATTTTTCTGGAATCATTTTTCAGGAAAAATAAATTTACATTGTTCATATTTATAGCATTAAAAAAGTGTATTTGAAAATGCATATTTTTTAGTAGAGACATAATTCTCTATATTGCCCCATGTCTCCTCTTTCATTTAAAAAGAAGAAAGTGTTTAGACTAGAAAAAGGCGTATTTTAGATTTATAATAGATTTTTGAGTTAATATAATTACAACAGCAGTGTAATGAATCTTGAAAATGAATCAAGAGAACCAAAGAGGTCATTCCACAAGTCTGCCACTATACTACACGTATTATCTCATGTTGGGATGTAATACATAACTCGGAATCATAGTAAGATTTGGTGAATATTATTCACTTAAACTGTAGTTAAACAATAGGATTTGAGCCTTTTTTGCTATTTGGCAATTTTGTTCAACTCAAATTAGACTTAGATGGCATTTGATCACAAAGGATTTTCTGGGACCATCTATACCTAGATTTAGGTAAATGAAAACCAAAATATTGTATCTGGGCATCAGTATGTTTAAATTTCTCTCCCCCCCCCTTTATAATTAGCATTAGCACAATTTCATTGTAATATGAAGAGAATATTAAGCATTACAAAGTTAAAATAAATGTCCTCATTAATTTAATTCTAATTAATAGTATTCCATAATTAAAACTATAACCATTCAAGGAATATCCTGAGTAGTATGGGGAAAAAATGAAAGAGCATAAATCATGTGCACCTTTTAAAAATACTGTGCTTTTAAATTTTCAAATTATGTGTAAAGTTGTTCCATGGAGCTTACAATATAGATGTAGCAAAGATGGAAAATACTCAGAAAGGCCAGTGATGAGATTATTTTGTCCTGAATTGACTCCAAATGAGATTATATGTGGGAGGAAAAAAGACTGTAATCGTGGAATAGAGGTAAGAGCTTTGCCTAAAAGATGTGATGAGATTTAGAACGATAGGTAGGTGACCCAGAAACCTTTAAAAGAGGACTCTGTAGTTAGTGTAGTAGCAATACAAAAATAATACATGTGGCATAGTAAGATCTGCTAAGATTTGAATTTGGAAGAAAAATGAATTGTTGTTGTTGTTGTTGTTGTTGTTGTTGTTGTTGTTTATTTGTTTTTAAGGATGATTTGACCTTGTCATCACCAAGATTGCCTTTAATGGAGGCAAAAATATAAAAGACCTCTTAAGTTGGCATATTTCTTATATTTCCATTGATAGACAAAATACATAATAGCTTTTTTATAGAAAGTAGGAATAAAATATAGTTTCAGTAAAATTTCAAAATTATTTAACCATGTTTTATTATTTGAAAATTTAGGGGAGCCTGGGTAGCTCAGTTGGTTTAACCTCTGACTTTAGCTCAGGTCATGATCTCCAGGTTCATCTGTTTGAGCCCCTGCTGGGCTGTGTGCTGTCAGCTCAGAGCCTAGAGCCTGCTTTGGATTCTGTCTCCCTCTCTCTCTGCCTGTCTGCTGTTCACGCTCTGTCTCTCCCCTTCTCTCTCTCTCTCTGTCTCTGTCTCTGTCTCTCTCTCTGAAAAATAAATAAACATAAAAAATAAGTATCCCTTTAAAAAAAGTTATTTGGACAACCAGCCCCCTTGAGAGATGTATTTCCTTTTTTGAAACAGTTAATACACCTCCAAATCATTTTCCATGCAAATTAGATCTAAGCATTAATATATGTGTGTACTTTGTGTGCGTATGTGTGTGTGTGTGTATTTTTTTTTTTTTTTCTCACGATACTGTGCCATCTAGATTTGTTCCTGGGAATTCTGGTGTGAGAAATCTAGTCAAAGTTGGAGATTACTTGGTGTAGAATGACAAAAATCACCTCTGCAGATATCTTTTTTCCTAAAAAACATTTGTATCAATAAGGTGACAATTTTTTCTTTCAATCCCAAATGTAATGATAAATGTATTATTTGCAAATTCAGAATTATATTTCTTTTTCAGAAACATTATATTGTGATTTATTTCAAACATAGAGTCCTTATCTAGTAGTTCTCTAGATACAAAAATGAGGGCATAAGAAAATGATCACATAAGGATACTCATTCTGAACTTCTCCAATAAAGGGCACATGCATTCTTCTTCACTTTGTAATTTATATTTAAAATATGACATTTATGATTTAATAAATTATAAAATAAAGAATTATAGAATGATTTTTACTTTACAAAACATTTTTTTTTAATTTTCTATTTCAAGAGCATGCTCCAGCTGGCAAATATCTATCTCATCCAACTCAGTTGAAAGTATTGAGTTGCAGTCACATAATATTTTGCTGATTATGTAAATGGGCAATTTTTTCCCCTGATATGTGCCATAACATGGAGGTTTTACATGTTTTTATTTTTAAGTGAATGGATATATTAAATTATTTGGGAAGGGCAAAAACATGTCAAATGGGAACACCAAAGATTATTTGTAAATATTCTTAACCTTTTTCCCAATAATTTATTTATATTTAGACCCACACATATATTTCTATTTCAGTGCATTTTTTCATATTAATCATTTGTCAGTATCAGAAGAGTTGGATAGTAACTGCAACAACAACATTCATAGTTCAATAATAAGGACAGAACAGCAAATTATCCCATTTAGAACAGCCATTTAAAGCAATTTTAAAAATAATGGAATCTTATAATATACTGTGAGTTCAAACCAGAATAAAATGCTAGTTGGTTAATTCTCATATTAAAAGAAAAAAATTGCTCAAAAAGCACACTGCAAAGATGACTTAAGTGAAATTTAAGTTAAATAATATTAATGCAAATACAGTAAATTCTTTTAAAAATGGGCAAAAATAGTAACATTTTAAAGTATCAAGATTTTTTATTGTAAAACTGTGGTTTAAGGCTTAGGTTAAAATTTGACATATTTAAAAAATAATTATATATAAACTTCATTTCACTTCTCATTTGTCTTAAACATTGCTTTCTCAATCAATGAATGTTTCTACAATATCATTTCCATGTTTACCAAATATTCTACTGTATGCCTATATGATATTTCATTTTTTTTATATTTATTCATTTTTGAGAGACAGAGAGACACAGTGTGAGTTGGGGAGAGGCAGAGAAAGGGAGGGAGAATCTGAAGCAGGCGCCAGGCTCTGAGCTGTGAGCACAGAGTCGGACATGGAGTTCGAACCCACAAAGCAGGAGATCATAACCTGAGTTGAAGCCAGACATTCAACTGACTGAGCCATTCAGGTGTCCCTATGTGATATTTCATTTAAGTAATCACCTATATACAGTTAAGTTTTTAAAGTTCTTTTCTTTTTAATTTTTTTTTGAAATTATACATATTGTGATGGCTATTCTAATAACTATTATTTGCTGAGCTTAGGGTACAGTTTTAGATGTAGCATTTCTAGGTCAAATTGTTTACAAACTTTTAAGGCTTTGCCATTCATCTTCTTTTGCTCTCCCAAATATTTTGTCAGTTGATAATAGCAGTGGTACTATTTTGGCCTGCTCTCTCTCCTCACTTGAGCTATCTGGTTAGATGCCTAGTTTTCTTTACTTCATTCAGAGTGGCATGGTTCTCAGACCCTTCTACAACATGACTGTTATCTTCTAAGCCTAGTTCTCGTATTTCAGACTCTTTCCAAAAACTAAAAAATATGACCTGCACATAATAATAAAGATATATTTAGGACAAGATCTGCTGAGATTAATATTTCCTGGGTACCATTTTATATGGTATTTGATTACTAGGAACAGAGAGTTTCATTCTGGTTATCTCTGTTTGGAAAACAGTAGAGTTTCCGGGAAGTCCTTGCCAAAGAGGTACTATTTGGGCTTACACTTGAATAACAAAAAAGATCTAGCCTTGTGAAAATTCCCAAGGATGATTTTCTGGGCAGAGAAAATAGCAAATAAAAAGGCCATTAGGGCAAAAATTGCTTGCATGGTGTGGTTAATGTGGCTAGAGTGGCAATTTATTCTAAAAGCCAGTTGAAGGGTTAAATAGGAGTTTTATAATCAGATATATTTTAAAAATATTATTTCAGAGTGTGTGAAGAGTGGGCTATGGGAAAAGCATGAATAGACACTAGAAAACTTCAGGAGGCTGTCATAGGAGTTCAGGTGAGACTGTGATAGCTTGGACTAGTGTGGTACCAGTAGAGGAAGAAGGAATGGAGGTCTTAGAAAGACTGTGGATGCAGGTAAATAGAATGTATTTTAGAGGTAAGGTTCACATCTGCTTTCAGTTTAGGGTGAATTTTCTCTCAGTTGTGCTTCTCAGCCTGGTCCTTCAAAATGTTTCAGACTCTTTTAAAAAAAATTTTTTTTCAACGTTTATTTATTTTTGGGACAGAGAGAGACAGAGCATGAACGGGGGAGGGGCAGAGAGAGAGGGAGACACAGAATCGGAAACAGGCTCCAGGCTCTGAGCCATCAGCCCAGAGCCTGACGCGGGGCTCGAACTCACGGACCGCGAGATCGTGACCTGGCTGAAGTCGGACGCTTAACCGACTGCGCCACCCAGGCGCCCCATCAGACTCTTTTTAAAGTAACTTCCCTGAGATACTTTTAACAAGCTAGTTGATATGGGATAGTGTATCAGTCAGCTAAGACTGCCATAATAAAACACTACAGACTGAGTAGCTTAAACAGTAGAAACTTATTTTCTCACAAGTCTAGAGGAGGGAATTCCAAGATCAAGGAGTCAATAGGCCTCCTTGGCTTGTAGATGACAGCCTTCTCACCAGGTCCTCTTGCGGTCTTTACTCTGTGCTCATACTACTGATCTTCCTTCTTCTTAAGCTAAAGCCAGTCCTATTGAGTTAGAATCCCACCCTTCTGACCTTATAAACCTTAGTTTCCTTTTTGAAGATCCTATCTCTTAATTAAGTCACATTGGGGGTTAAGACTTCAACATTGAATTTGCGGGACATGCAATTCAGTTCAAAAGAGGAAAATCATCACTTAACCCTCTTTAAACCTTTTTTGAGTAAGGGGGGCCCTTAACACAGGGAAAATTATTCTCTTAAATCTTTCATTTAAGCAATGTATAAGTAAATATCAAACAGAGAAGTTGTTTTCTTTGAACACGGATAATCTCACTTGTTTACAATTACAACTGTAAATCAAAGTTCTAATATTTTATTTTTCCTACCCTAATGGGTCATCTAGGGTACAACTTGGACTTGGTGATCACCTTTGGAGTGATCACTACAGGCTATTAGCATAATGATTTTACACTGTCAAGAATTACACTACTAATTTCAACCAACTCCCACATTCATGATTATGACTAGTATAGAGGAGAAAAAATAATTTTCCATTTGCTCTTGTAGGTTCTTGGCTGAGAGCCCCCTGTAATAAAAGGGAAATTAACAGGAGAAAAAATAATTTCTATGTGTGTACAAAAGCCCCCTAAAGATAGGAGCCTTGAAAGACAGCCAGATGATTGAGGTTTATATATTATCCTTAGCTAAGGAAAGAGGCAAGCGTCTTGGGCTTCAAAAGGTAGAAGGCAATTCATGGGGAGGTGAAAAGAGGAAATATTTGGTAAACAAATGTTGCCTTGCCATGGACAGAAGTGTTTCTCAGATAAAAAAGTTATCTCTGGTATTAGCTCTCTCCATGGTACAGGCCTCCTTTCGAAACATAAATGCCATTTACAAAAGGCTAACTTATACTATCTTCAGAGCTTCCCCTGTGTCTTCTTTTTCCCAAAATAATCAGCTCAAAAAACCCTTAGGACAGAGGTGGGTATTTTGAGGTTGCACCTCATGCCACCCTTCATTACCCACAAGAGAAGTAGTATAAAATCATAGAAAAGCAATGCAAATCCATCCGCCATCTTAAAAAAGTAATTCCACACACAGTCCTGCTAATATTGAGTAGGAATATTTTTATCAATTGTTTATGTAATAGAGTCAATATAGTCACATATATGTTTCAGATTTTGTGTTGACTCATTTGTTTATTCAACAAGCTACCAATTATTGTCTTTAATATTCAAGTCATTTCACTAATACTTCATATATTATGTGGGTGTGGAAGAAGTTTTCTCATTTTATACATGAGGAGACAAATATTGAGGAGACAAATATTGAAGGTCCAAATAAGTTTCTCAGGATCACCCAGAGAGTAAGTGTCATAGCCAGGCATCAAAGCAGGTATGTATGACTCCAAATTATCTTCTCTCATATGATGACTCTCAGCCAGCTTTGAAAACTGTCCATGTGACCGGCATTGGCATACGTATGGAAGACAAGAGTTAATAAGACATAATTCTTGCCCTGAAGAGTCTTACGTTTTAAATAAGGAGGCATAAATGTAAATTAACAAAGTGTTAGGGGATTATGAATGTTACAATAGAATCACACACAAACCACAGAACACAAAGGGTCAGGTGAACCACTCTATCTTTTGAGGGCAAAGGTTCCAAACAGAGGTATCATTTGAGCTATCATTTGAGCTGAGTCCAAAAATCTGTATATGTGCCCATTATGCAGATAATGGGAGTAGAAGTGAGTGTAGCAGTGGAGGTAAGGAAGCAAACTGAGGGCAAACACAAAAATGCATAGAGATGTTTGACAATCATCATTTTGGAAAATCATGCAAACTGTCAACAATATATTAGCCTATAACCTGGGATAATGGAAAATGGAAGGAGGACACAGGTGGAACACAGTTCAGGCACAAGTAAACACAATGATACACGATGAATATTTAATACAAATGTATTCCATCAAAATGTTCAAATTGTCTGCTCTATTTGAACCACATAGTTTGCTCTTTCCTCCCCCTACTCCTCCTCTTTCTCCACTCCCTGTTTCTAAGGAAAACTGTCTTAGATAACATCAGTTTTCATTGAATAAACTCTGCTTTTTATTTTCTAAACACCCCAGCAAGCAGTTATTTGGAGCTGCTTTGTCTTTGTCAGCTAATTCCTCCTTCTCACTGTAACTCTCTCCATCATTGCACCGATACTAGTTCACTGGCAACACAGTCAAGCCATCAACTTGGAAATTAAATTACCTACCATTCTCAAGTTTTTCTCCCTATAACCTCAGACTGCCCCCTCAGCTCTCAATGAGGCAGTGCTCTCACTGTAACCATGAATCGAGAGTTTAGGGCCATATCTGTCAGTTCAGGGTCACGAAGGCTTCAACACAGAATGCTGGGCTTTGTTCTGCAGGGCTCTCCATACCACCTTCACTGTCCTTTTCCAAATTCTGTGTTTAAGAAAAACAACAAAAACCAGGTCTCAGCAGAGCAAAGAGACTTATAGTTCCATCAAAGCCATAAGGAACAGATTTTTGCATAGTTCCAGACAAAGTAGAGGGAGCTGCTCCTGCAGAGAAAAGCAACTAACAGGCTAAGAGACTTATGCTGTAAGCAAACGTAGCCACCTCTAATGGTCCAGGTGGAGGGGCGTTTCTGATTTGCAGTGGATACAATGTAAAAATGTAATAGTTCCTATATAATTGGAAATGATAGACTTGTCCTGATATGTACATATTTCTCTTATTCACAGCAGTTTTAATTATTTTTCTTTACAAACAAGCTGCCTCTTGGTTATTTCCTTGCATGTTTTTGCCATAACATGGTTAATCTATCCCTGGAAAATTGAAAATTGACTGTGATTCAATATTCCTGGAACGTAGAGCACTAGGAGCAGTAACAGATCTGGTGATGGAAAATTCATCAGGCATCAAATCATGGATGGCCTTTGTGCCCTGCTTAGGGGGTTGGCAGGGGAAAGCCACTGGAGAGTTTAAAGCAGCAGATTTGCATTGAATGCTCAGATTTACATTTTGGAAACATAATTCCAGTGTTTCTTCAGCAATGAGAGGAGAATGAGAACCACTGAGGCCTTGAGCTAAGCAGTTTCATTGGTAATGGAGAAGAAATAAAACATTCTGGATGTAATAAGGGTGAAAAATCAAGTAGGCTTGCTCAGACTGGCTGGCACTTAGGAGAGACCATGGAGGTGGTGAGGGACAAAAAGATGACTGTCTGGTTTTACCTCTGATGACTAAATGGAGGTCATTCAGTTTGAGAAGTTGTTTTAGTTGTTTAAGGCTGCTATAACAAAAATTAGTACAGGCTGGGTAGTTTATCAACATTTATTTCTCACCCTAATGGAGGTTGAGAAGTGCAAGATCAATGTGCTGGCAGATTCTATGTGTGGTGAGAGCATGCCTCCTGATTCAGATAGCTGTCTTCTCCCTATCCTAAGATGGAAGGGGTGAGAGAGCTCTTTGGGGTGTCTTTTGTAAGGGTCCTAATTCCATCTATGAGCTCGATCTTTACTATCTGATCACCTCCCTGGGCACCTCACACTGGGGTTCAGGATTTCAACATATGAATCTGAGGGAAGGATATTAACATTGAGTCCATAACAGAAATTTACCAGGAAAGGAACATACATGGGAAAAATGAAATGGATTTTATTGTGGTAAAGTTTGCAGTGACTATTTTATATTTAGGTAGAAATATCTATGCAGTTGTATACACAGACTGAAGATAAGAGGATAGTCAGGCATAAGGTAGAGATTTAGGTATATGGTGAAGACATCATAGAGATCATGTGGTGAGAGCCCACTTTCTCGCTTGCAAATGGCATATTCTCCCATGATAGCAGAAATAGGGCTAGCTCTATTTTTATAAGGTCATTCCTCTCATCATGGAGGCTCCTAATTACCTCCCAAAGACCCTATTCCCTCATACCATCCCACTGGGAATTATGGTTTCAATATATACATATGGGAAGAATGCAAACATTCAGTCTGTAGCAGTTGAGAATGAAAATCAGGATTGGAAATAATTTTGTATCAGACCTATCAAGGCATGCTTAATTGTCTTCTCAATGTTGATGTTGCAGTTGAGAAGGCCAATGCTATTCCGCTATTGTGTCCTTTGATTTATTAACTAAATTTTCTCTCTAGAATTTTTTTCCCTTCTTCAGTTTTGGAAAATAATGTTAAATTGTTTTTTAATCACTTTTTACCTTCTGTTTTTCAGCGATCTATTTCTGCACTCATTTCATTTAGATGGTGAACTTTCATTTTCTGTTTCTTTTTTTTCTTCTTATTTTCTTAAGGATTTTTTTCAGCTTCAAACTTTACATCAATTTTTTTATTTCAGCTAGAATAGTTGTAGTTTCTAGGGACTCAACTTTTGCTTTCTCTGTTCCTTTTTTTTTAATTCCCTCCTATTCTTGCTTTAAGAATGTAGTTCCTATTATAACTTTGAGTATATTTGTATTTTGTTCTGGTTTATATATATGTATATATCTATATATTTTCTTTTGCTTCTGTTTCCTCTGAGTATTTTTCCTGTGTATTTACTTAATTTGGTTCTTGGTCATGGTGTAGTCTTTCTTCAGTTACGTGATGTATCTTGACTTCACCTTTCTAATGATGACTGGAAATTCAGCATTCAAGAAGCAGGGTTTATGTAATAGTAAGCATCATTAAAAATAGCTATACCAGGATGCTTTGGGGAGGAGAATGTTCCTCAGTAAGCAGCTTCTTCAGAGCATTGGTGAGACAGTTTCCCCCAAAGAGGAAAGAAACCCTTTCATCACTCATGTGGGAGATGTTAGCCTGAATGCCAGCTTCCTCAAAGCATGGGGAAGGGGAGAGAGAGGTCTTGTGGCTTAGCACTTGTTTCTTATGTTTCTTATGTTTCTGTTGTTTCTTATGGCCACTGCACCTTAGAATAACCAGGACATTTGGAAAACCCATAGGCCAAAACAATTCAATAACAGTCTCTGGGAATGGCTCTCAGGTGTTATTTTAAAGGTCCTCCAGATGATTCTAATGTTTACCTAAGGTGGAGACCCATTAGACCAACAAGCATCAGCATCACCTGGGAACTTGGAAATGCAAATTCTCAGGTGCCCTCTCAGAACTACCGAATCATAGACTCTGGAGTAGGACCCAAAGAGTCGTGTCTTAACACACCCTCCAGATGATTCTATGCCATTCTCAAATTTGAGAACCTCTAATATAGATTATCTCTTAATCCGTGTGTTTATTTATAATATACAGACCCTGAGTTGTGTCTTATTTTCAGTGTCTTCAGTGATCCTCTCCAGAGGGTATATCTCTAACTCTTTGACCGGGTTTAAAGAGGATCACTCTCTTGGTTGTGTACACTTGGTTCTAACTCCTGAAATAGACGAAATCCATCATCTTTCTTTCAATGGCATGTAACTCCCCGTTTTTACAGGCCTTTAGGTTCCCAGTTTCTGACCTGTTCTGAAGTTCTGCAGTGCAGACTAGTTTACATCTGGCCTCCTCCCTTTGAAGGTCTAGATTTTCATTTTATCTGTAAAGTCAGTCACCAATTATAATCTGCTTGTAACCTACTACAATTTTTATAGCCATGGCCTTTATTTTCCTTTATAAAGCCCTCCTTGTCTTTATAGGTTTATACCTTATTCATTGCTTTCTTGTAAATTTTGGGGTTTCAGAAGAGAGTAGAGATAATAGAATTGCCAGATAAAATGCATGATACGCAGTTAAACTTGAATTTCATACAAATTATTAATTTTTATGTATACAATTTTTAGGACATACTTATACAAAAATTATTTGTCATGTATCTGTAATTCAGATGTAACTGGGCATTTTATATTTTAAATGTAAAGGGCTAGTTTTTGAGGAAATGCAATTTTTAATTATGGATCTCAACAGTTCTGGTAAACTTAAATAAAGTACATATTCTGAATATTTATAAAACAGCTATTAATTTTGATAATACATTTAAGAAGGAAAGTATTATTAAAATTTTATAATTATAATTTTAAAATGTAATAACTGACACATATTTCAATTGTTTATTTTGGGACTGAACTTCAATTCAATTTATATTTATCAAGTAATATTTGCATTGCAGGGTATAGTGTTATTAGATCTAGTGGTATACAATTTCATACAGAGCAATGTAGTGGAAAGAGCAATGAAATTCACTTAACACCAACTGAGAGCACCATGTGTGACCTTGGAGAAGGTCTGCTGTGTGACCTTGGAGAAGGTCACCTTCTGACCTTCTGTTTCCTCATCTTTAACAACAGAAGGTGTATTAACACATCACATCTCATTTATGATGATTAAATGAGACAGTCATATTTGCTTATGTTCAGAGCCTAGAAAAGGCCCTGGAACTTAGTGCTGTTCAGTAAACTTATTTCCCTTTTCTCTCTTCTCAATCTCTTGAGTGAAGAGATTGTATGGTAGAATCAATTTATATTTGTTATTTATGTTAATTCTTCCTTATATTTCATAAATACCTTTATTAGCTCTATTAGTAAATTTATTTTTTTGCTAGGGCTAACATAACAAAGTCTCACAGACTGAGTGGCAAAACAGAAATTGCCTTTCTCACTGTTTTGGAGCTTGAAGTCTGAGATCAAGGTGTCAGCATGCTTGCTATTGACTGATGCCTCTCTCCAGGACTTGTAGATGGGTGTTTTGTCCTCCCTGGGTCTTCCCTGTGTGTGTATCTGTGTCCTAGTTTCTCCTTCTCTTTCTTTCTCTCTCTTTATTCCAGTATAATTAACCTACAGTGTTATAGTAGTTTCAGGTGTACAATATAGTGATTCAACAATTCTGTACATTACTCAGTCCCTCTAATCTTCTCTTCCTATAAGGACATTAGTCATAGTGGATTAGGACCCATCCTAACGAACTCATTTTAATTTAATTAGCCCTTTAAAGTCCCTATCTCTAAAAACAGTTACACTCTGAAGTACTGGAAGTTTGGACTTCAACATATGAATTTTGGGAGACACAATTCAACCCATAATGGTGGAGTAGAGATACTCATAATTACTTGCATTAAGTTAAGGAAGTAGTCTTTGCATTCTGGTAATTTCTGAAGATTCTAGTATATTCAAGTCAATAACAGTGTGAGAAAGAAAAAGTGGAAGAAACAAATGTGATTCTAAGTAATACATAGTCAAAACCAAAGTTCTTTGTGTTAGAGATACTTGAAAAATATATTTAAAAAGAAATGTTTTCAAAAAGATAATATCAACAGGGAATGGGAGAGATGGCTTTATTTAAATGTTTTCTGAGTTATGATTTGTTACGGGAGATATTTTTAGGGATATTTATTTCCCCAGTCGCTTCCCATGTATTTAGGAAATTTCTAAATCGTGCTCAGTTCAAAAGAATGCAAAGCACTGTGAAGAACATAAAGAAGTACAAGACAGGATCCTTGTTCTCAAGAGCTTTCATCTCTGGATAGAGACTCAAACTTAATACAAGTGAAAAGAAGGGAAAAGCAGTAATTAAAAATAAAACTATGTGATTCCGTCTGGAGACGCCTCAGCATCAGTGGGAAGGAAGTGTCGATGTGAGATATGCTAGTCTGACATACTTCGCTGCGGGACAGAAGGGTTCTACTTGTGCAGTGAAGGGTGCCTATATTGGAAGCAGGTGCTGACAAAGATGGGGAAACCAACGTTTGTAAAAAAGGGAAACATGCCTATTTTCACCATAGCACTAATAGAAGTTTTTAGTTATTTTCTTTCCTAATTTTTGTTAAAATTGTGATAAGAATACTTAGCATGAGATTCACCCTCCTCACAGATTTTTAAGTGCACAATACAGTGTTGTTAACTACTGGCACAATGTTGTACAGCAGATCTCTAGAACATACCCCCTTTTTTGTAACTGAAACTGTATACCTGTGGAAGAGCAACTTCCCCTCTCCCTTCTCTCCCCAACCCCTGGCAACCATCATTCTATTCTGTTTCTGAGTTTGACTAGATTAGATACCTCATATAAGTGGAATCTTGAAGTGTGTGTCCGTTTTTGACTGGCTAATTTTACTTAGCATGATGTCCTCAAGGTTCATCCATGTTGCTGTATGTGACAAAATCTCCTTTTTTTTAAGTATTAATTTCCGTAGAGCAGTTTTAGATTCACAGTAAAACTGAAAAAAAAAAAAATACTGAGATTGACTATATATCTCCTATATTCTTACATTTATAGTCTCTCTCATTATCAACATTCTGTACAGGATATTTCCTTCTTTACTAATATTGAATAATATTATTTTGTATGTATATACCACATTTTGTTTAATCATTCATCCTTTAATAGACATTTAGGTTGTTTCTATATCTTTGCTATTATGAATTATGCTGCAATTAACATTGGAGTGTTAATATCTCTTTGATATCCTGACTTCAATTCCTTTGAATATATACCCAGATGTAGGGGGTTGCTAGGTCATATGATAGTTCTATTTTTAATTTTTTTGAGTAACCCCCCATACTATTTTCTGTAGTGGCCTTGCCATTTTACATTCCCAGAGCAATGTGCAAGTGTTCCAATTTCTCCATATCCTTGCTCACATTGTTGTCTTTTTAATTTTTTTCTTTAATCATAGCCCTCCTAACAAATGTGAGGTACTGTCTCATTCTGGTTTGGATTTGCATTTCTTTGATGAGTGGTGATATTGAGCATATTTTCATATACATGTGGGCCATTTGCATGCCTTCTTTAGAAAAATGTTTATTCAAGTAATTCGCCATTTTCAATCAGGTTATTTATTTTTTTGCTGTTGATTTGTAGAAATTTCATTTATTTCTTTCCTGTTTATGTATTTCTCTCTCCCTCACTAGAACATAGGATCTATAAAAGCAGACATTGTCTTCTCTCATTTTCCCACTACCTATATAGTACTTATAAATAAAATAGATGTCTGATATTAGTTGAAAAATGAATGAATACATATTGTGAGGTGACAAGAATGGATTAAACACAAGTACTAGAGAGAAGTTGGAAAGAAATTTTAGGTGGAATCAATTCAGATTATGTCGTGATTTTAAAACTTGGTAAAGAATTTTAAATTTGAGGCAGTATATAATCAGGAAATTAGAAGAATCTTGAGCAAGGATGAGGGATGATAAAAGGTATGTTTTCAGAGGGCCGCAACAACCTAGAATACTTTTTCTAGGCTCTCTGTGGTCCTTTTTGTGCTGGTCACTACTTAGATTCATATTATCCAAGTCCTCATGGTCCTTCCTGGGCATAAGGTTCTTTGGTCATGGTCCTCAAGGACATGGTTCTTTCTGTTCTGCCTCTCCTCCCATTTATATGACAGCTTTGTACTGCCCCAACAGAATCCAATTGGTTATCCATAGAGACATTTTACAGAGACAGGGCATAGTTTTGTGCTACTCTTAGAAGCCTCTCCTGCCCTCAAACTAATCTAGATTAGGTTACATGGCCACCTCTATTGCCCAGGAGGCTACAAAAGAATGTGCTTGGCGTTTCAAGTGTTGCCTGTGGAAATTATTCTTCTTTAGCAGAATCGACAGGGAGGAGAGCAGCTGTTGGGTAAACAACATGGAGTCTGCCACAGGTTGACTAGCTTATAGTGGGTAGGGATAGAGGTATTTTTCTTTTCTTCTTCTTCTCGTGTCTTCTTTTCTTTTCTTTTTCTTTCCTTTTCTTCTCTCTTCCTTCCTTTCTTTTCTGTTTTCTGGTCAAGTCTGATTTTTGCAATAATGAATAAATCCGTGAAAATATGTGTGTAAATTTCTGTGTAGACATAAGCTTTTAACTACTTTGGGTAAATAACACAGAGTAGATTGCCGAATCATATGGTAGGAATATTTTTGATTTTGTAGGAAACCACCAAATTTTTTTCCAAAATAGCTGTAACATTTTACATTCTCACCAGCAGCCTATGAGGGTTTTTGTTGCATCACATTCTTGTTGGCATTGGGTGTTGTCAGTGTTCTGAACTTTGGCCATTTTAATAGGTGTCTAATGGTATCTAATTGTTATGTTATTTTGCATTTCTCTGATCACATATGAGGTGGAGCATCTGTTCATATGCTTGTCTGCCATCTATATATCTTTTTTGATGAGGTGTCTATTAAGGTCTTTGCACTTTTTTTCTTAATTTGTTTGTTTTGTTGAATTTTAAGAATTGTTTGTATGTACTTTTTTGTTTAAAGCTTATTTTTGAGAGAGAGACAGAGCACAAGCAGGGGAGGGGCAGAGAGAGAGGGAGACACAGAATCCGAAGCAGGCTCCAGGCTCTGAGCTGTCAGCACAACTGGGGCTCGAACCCACAAACCATGAAATCATGACCTGAGCCGAAGTCAGCTGACTGAGCCACCCAGGTGCCCCAAGAATTCTTGGTATATTTTCGATAATGGTCTTTTATCAGATGTATCTTTTGCAAATATTCTCTCCATGTCTGTGGCTTGCCTTCCAAGTACCTTGATATTTTCTTTTGCACAGAAGTTTTACTTTTAACAAGTCCATTTTATCAATTACTGGTTTCATGGATTATGCTTTGATGTTGTAACTAAAAAGGCTCAAAGTCATTTAGGTTTTCTCCTATATTATCTTTTGGGAGCTTTACAATTTTGCATTTTACATTTAGGTCAGTGTTCCATTTTGAGTTCATTTTTTGTGAAGGGTGTAAGGTCTGTACCTAGATTCATTCTCTTTCATGTAGATGCCCCATTGTCCCAGCTGGAACACTGTTTCAGAGACTGTTTGCTCCATTGTATTGCCTTTGCTGCTTTGTCAAAAATCAGATGACTGTATTTACTGAGATCCTTTTCTGGGCTCTCTATTTGATTTCGTTGATTTGTCTATTGTTTTACCAATACCACACTGTCTTAATTACTGTAGCTTTGTACTAACTCTCTTCTCCATTTCATTCATTTTTGAGCACTATCTGCCAAATACCTACATCTGAAGAGGCATAGATTTTGGGTCAGTTGTTCTTTCAAGTAAAGATGATATTCTATGAAAAAAGTAGGTCATTTTTATTAAAAAAAAAACAAAAAGGAGATAGATAGAGGGGGGAGGCACAAACCAGGAAACAGACCCTTAACAATAGAGAACGAGTTGAGGGTTACTGGAAAGGAGGAGGGATGGGTTAAATGAGTGACAGGTTAAGGAGGGCTTTTGTGATGATGAACACTGGGTTGTAGTAAGTGATGAGTCACTAAATTCTGCATCTGAAACTCACATTACCCTGTATGTTAACTAACTGGAATTTAAATAAAAACTTGAAGAAAAAAAGCAGCTAATTTTCCTGGAGGTTAAACTCCATAAGTACATTTCTTCCAGACAATCATGATTTAGCATGCAACAGAAGTGCTTTATGCACACTTCCCATTTTGCCACACAGATTATTAAAAAGACATGTACTAAAAGATCAAGATTTAATAAAATTAGTGCTTTTTACTGATCAATTCAGAACACTCTTAAGTAAAACAGGCTGATTTATTCATTTATTTATTTTTTCTGTAAGTGCATAGCAGTAGACAACCAATGATTTCTAGTCAGATTAGTGATACTGACTATTGGACTTTTTAGGCTAATAGTCTACTTGTCTTTCTTCTTCTATCATATTATCTGCCTTTTTCTTTGTATTATGGAAGATTTTCTCAAACATTTCATCATCACTCTATTTTAAAACATATTTTTTTTAATTTTTTTTTAATTTTTTTTTTCAACGTTTATTTATTTTTAGGACAGGGAGAGACAGAGCATGAACGGGGGAGGGGCAGAGAGAGAGGGAGACACAGAATCGGAAACAGGCTCCAGGCTCTGAGCCATCAGCCCAGAGCCTGACGCGGGGCTCGAACTCACGGACCGCGAGATCGTGACCTGGCTGAAGTCGGACGCTTAACCGACTGCGCCACCCAGGCGCCCCAAAACATATTTTATTTAGACAAGATTTTTTAATGTTCTAAGAGGTTTCTTTAATTGGCTTTTCTCATTGAACTGGAGATTCTTGGTTCCCCTTGATATGTAACAAAGGAGAACTGGGTATCTATCATGGATTTCCTCTTTTTTGTGAAAATAAAACTCTTTTTACTTTGTATCTTTCTGGAGAGGGGGCGTCTCTCTGGGAGCTCTGCATGCCATTGGACACTGACTTGCAGATTTTGCTTTAGGTAGGAGCTAGGGGTCAGGTTTTGCCTTCCTCAAATGCCAGAATGAAGGGAATGTTATTGCGAGACACCAGACCTTATATGTCAAGCCTGTTTGCTGAGTATTTTAATTTTTTTAAATGTCTATTTTTGAGAGATTGAAAGATAGAGCACAAGCACAGGAAGGGCAGAGAGAGAGGGAGACACAGAATCCTAAGCAGGCTTCAGTCTCTGAGCTGTCAGCACAGAGCCCACCAGAGGCTTAAACTCAGGAACCGCGAGATCATGACTTGAGCCAAAAGTCTGACACTTAACCGACTGAGCCACCCAGGTCCCCCTGTTTGATGAGTATTTTAAAAAAGAGCTATGGTCATATTTTTATTTGCGAATTTCTATTAGTGGCTATCACCCTCTGTAAACTCAGGGCAAGGGGTTACAGACATGGTGGTGGTAGAGGATATTACATATAAAAATATCTTCACTTAATTATTCTATTTTTAACCTTTATTAGCACTCCCACTGTACTATTTGGAGGCTGAAATCAAGGTCATCTAGAGTTCTGTGGAGAGTGATGGCTTCCACTTCTCTATTGTAAAAATCACATTTTATGTTATCTTATTTTCGTTTTTAATTAGAGTATGAAATAAAATTGAGAGTGGGGGAAAATTAACACTCCAGGTTGCAACTTAACCTATTTCTCCATCTTTTATACCATCTATACCATTATAAAATACCATCTTTTATACATTGTTTATAGGTCCTTAATTCTCTATGAGTGTATACATGGATTTTTCTGCTTTGTGTTTCTAAATTCCTATCACAGTGGCACATTGAAAAAGCTGAAAGGGAACATACATGGGTCTAGTCTACTGTACCGTTCTATACACCTTTTAATAAGGTCTCTACAGGGGCCCCTGGGTGGCTCAGTCAGTTAAGCGTCTGACTCTGGCTCAGGTCATGATCTCGCGTTTTGTGAGAACCAGCCCCATGTGGGTCTCTGTGCTGACAGTTCAGAGCCTGGAGCCTACTTCGGATTCTGTGTCTCTCTCTCTGCCCCTCCACTGCTTGAACTCTGTCTCTGTCTCTCTTTTAAATATAAATAAAAATTTAAAAATAATAATAAATAAACAAAGTCTCTACAGTAAAATTTTCTATTCACAGTGAACTTTTACCTTGTTAGGTCAATTCACAAGTGTAAAACAAGCCCAAAAGTGAATGGGCTACTCAATGTCATCAGCATAATCTAAGCTCCATATGCATATGTCAAGAGAGAGAAGACTATAAACTCCATCCATCTATAGAAGGGGACACTAGAGATGAAATTAGCACCAGCAGCTCTGAAATCAGCACTTGTTATATAATCTGGGGCCTCTATTTATTGTATGACCCGGGGAAAGCTACTTAATGTCACTTTGCCTCAGCATTCTACTGTAAAATGGTTTAATAATAGTAGTACTTAGGGATGCCTGGGTGGCTCAGTTGGTTGAGTGAACGACTCTTGATTTTGGCTCAGGTCATGATCCAAGGGTCATGGGATTGAGCCCTGCATCATGCTCTGTGCTGAAAGTGGAGCCTGCTTAAGATTCTCTCTCTCCCTCCCTCTGCCCCACTATCCCACTTGCACTTTCTCTGTCTAAAATAAAATAAAAATAATAAAGAAATAATGGTAATACTTGCCTTCTAGAATTGTTTTGAAGATTAAATGTATTAATCTACCTTCAGTATTTACAAATTTGCATTGTACAAAATCAAATTCAGTAAGGGGTGATTATTGTTGATATCTGTATTAGTATCCTTCTTAAATATCTGAAACTAGGCCTTGGTTTAGTCAAAATATAGCATTTGAATGAGAATAAATGAACTGTGAAGGTAAAGAGTTTTTTTGTTTTGTTTTTGGGTTTTTTTTCACAAAATTAATTAACCTTTGACTTCTAGGTAAAAATTAATGCAGTCCCAATTGTTATTAGTTAGGCTTTTGTTGAAAAGTCTAAATTGTTTAAAACCTTTATAATTTTGAACTTTATTTTGATTACTGCCTTTCCTTAATTTTTTTTAAAATAAATGTTTATTCCTTTTTGAGAGAGCGTGTGGGCAGGGGAGGGGCAGAGAGAGAGGGGGACAGAGGATCCAAATCAGGCTCTGCACTGGTAGCAGAGATCCTGATGTGGGGCTCAAACTCATGAACTGTGAGATAATGACCTGAGACAAAGTCCAATGCTCAACTAACTGAGCCACCCAGGTACCCCTCTTTAAAATTTTTAATGCAGTCAGCATGGAGTTGTAGAAAGAACACGATTTTTAGAGATAGGAAGACAAAGTATAAAAATTTGATTGGGGTGCCTTGGTAGCTCAGTTGGTTTAAGTATCTGACTCTTGGTTTTGGCTCAGGTCATGATCTCACAGTTCGTGAGATCGAGCCCTGCATTGGACTCTGCACTGACAGTGTGGAGCCTGCTTGGGATGCTCTGTCTCCCTGTCTCTCTGCCCCTCCCCTGCTCGTCCTGTCTCTTTCTCAAAATAAATAAACTGAAAAACAATTTTTTTAATTTGATTAATCTCTATGAATCTTAGAGTCTTCATCTATAAAATGAGACTGGTAATAGTTTCTTTTTAGTTTCTCTATGATAATTTGAAATAAAATAATAATAAATCTATCATCTTCACCAGCATGCTAGCTTCCTTAGGGTTGGGACTATTTTTTTTTTTTTTTAATCTATGGAACATTACAGAGTGTCTACTACCAATAAACATTCAATATGTGTCCTCAACACATACACTGAACAGTTTACATTATTAACATTTTGAAGAAAGGGTCATAAGTTATGCAAAAAAATAAAAGAGTTATGAAGAGTTATGAAGAATTCAGTAATGGGGAATACAAATTATTAAAAGCTTACATACTGTAAACAAAAATAGGACAATATTTTCTTATAATTGCTTGGATATTTGGTTGGATTTTGCCATTTATTTACAGATATTGTACAGCACTAATGTGATCATGTGTACATATGTAAATAATGTAGTCTGTATTCCATATTAATTTGAAAATGCTTTTATTTATAGTCTATATTTTACAAAAAAGAAAAGTTAAAGGCAAGAATCTCTAATTGGAGAGGAAGGAGGAAAATTTAAACAAATATCATTGTGGTTTGTATTTTTAAAAGAATAAAAGAGATTTTATTTTTTTCCCCTTAGACACAGAGCTTGGGAATATAACAAAAGAAATCAGAAAGTATTATACTTTACTGGCTGTTTATTATTATTTAATAAGATGATTATCTTTTTCATAGAAAAAATCTTTTCATTTTTATAGATAAGAAACTGTGGTGGGCAGACCAAAACTTAGCTCAGCTGGGAACCTGCAGCAAAAGGGATGGAAGAAACCCCACAGTCCTACGAAATAAGACTTCTGGGGTTGTTCATATGAAAGTGTACGATAAAGAAGCACAGCAAGGCAAGTCACACTGTAATGAATTTGTGCCACCTTTTGAATATATAATGTTCTCTCTTTTCATATTATTTTCTCAATTCAACAATTGAAAGGTTTGTATTTTTGCTTCTGGTAAAAAAAAAAAAAAAAAAGCGGGGGTGGGTGGGTGGGAGGCAAATGCTGCTTAATACTACACAAGAAATTCTTTTGACATCAGGTATATAATGAGCTTTCAAAACATTAGCAGAGCCACCCAAGGAATCTTAATTTGTCAGGTCTTCAAAGAAGTCTTATCGAGTTCTTGATTTCAAAATATAAGAATAAGAAAAAATCCCAGCAAAATATATGCAGTATATAATTAAGCCCAGAACCTGAATGAACCAGGGGACTTCAAATGGACTATGTCAACATAAGAATTTCACATCCAAAAAGCACTGCATTGTTTGGCTCTAAGCATTTTACTTTTTTGTTTTTGCTTGTCCAAATGGTGTGCAGTGAAATGGAGTGAGAGAACTAACAGATGGTTTACATAGGTGGACTTGTCACATTGCCCGAATGGCAATTAGATTAGAGATGCCAGCCAGGACAGCCCCACACCTGCTAGTCCTTTCTTAGTTTTTGTTTCATGACCCATGACATTTAGCAGCACTTGTTTTCTAGAAAAAACATTTCTCTGTATTATACTTCCTTACCTCAGTCTCTGCCATGAGACCCTTAGCTTCATATACTTTTCTTCTTAGTAAAAACATTTCAAGAAAATGTAAAGGGATTTTCATCTAAAGGAGTTGGACATATAGACCAAAACAGAGAATAGTATAGGTAGAAATAGTGAACCAAGGGGATCACTGATTCTGAAGACCGGTAACAACCATCGTCAGGCAGAATTTATTGGTGATACCAATTGGGAGCCATACCTGCATATCCCAGAGACAAAATGAAGACCAGATTTATGGTTGCCTTCCCTGTACAAAAGCATGGGCAAATTTTGGTCTGAAATCCTTCCTGAAATTTCCTGGAAAAAATTTAAAAGAATTGCTTTAGAATAAAAAATAACGATGAAGTGATTACTGGGCTCCTTTCATGGTTCAGAAGATACCAATACCCAAACCCTTATGCATAAAACTGTATTTCCTCTCTGATATATTTTTAAATCACTGTCTATAATAATTAACAGGAGTGTTTTCACCAGTAATTTTGTAATGGAAGATTTCTGTATCAAAATAAATAATTTTACTTTTAAAAATAAAAATAAATAATTTTACCAAGTCATGGGGAATATATCATATAATTGAGAATAAAACGCTGGTACTCAGTAAATAAAATATTGTGACATTTTTGTGGATTTCAATGTGATATATTTGCAAAGAATAAAAACTTAAAATACTATGATAAATGTTAATTCATAGTCTATACTTAATGAGATTATACCCAAAAACACATTAGAAAATACAACAGAGGGACAGATACATTATTTCTAAAAAGGACATTTTAAAAAATATATATTCATTTTTTTCTCAAAATGTGAACAAACACATTGTTTGAAATTGTATATTAGTTTAATATATAGAGTATTCCTAGATACAGTCCCAATAAAGTTTACTGGAGGAAAAGTTTATTATGTTTTCCTCACTTTTTTGCTCATGTACATAAATTGTTGTCTCGTAAGAGTTTAATCCTACAAAAGTAGAGTTGGCATTTTAGGCACCGTGAAAGTATTACTAAATTGATAAGGACCTGCAGTACTTAGAAATTAATGGTGTAATATGACTAACCTTAAAATTCAGTGAGAATACTATTTTTACTGAAAAAATATGCTGATAAAAGCATCTGTATTAAAGAGAATCCCATTAACAGAATCACGGCAGGTACCTTAAAAGCTTCATTACTATGAAATATGATCAATTTAGGATTATTTAAGGTTAACATTACTACTTCTTTGGATTTCAAAGTACAATTAGCTACTTCATTTATCATTTTTGACACAGATCACTGGAGAGCCGGGACTTCTCGTTAGTCAAGTGGACTTTCTGACTCCACTAGGGAATTGGGGCATGAAGTTTGAACATCAGTATCATTGCAAAATATTAAGCCAAGCTAATATTTCTAATTTGCCAGATAATCACTACCAAAATTACTGTCTTTTAAAATCCAATACTTTTCCTACATCAATTCTTTATTTAATAGGCAAAGATAAATACTGTAAATAATGATTCATTTCAATTATTTTTTTCCTTCCTGTCTCCCTATTAGAGACCAAAATGATACATGAAATGTACGTTGTTGTACAACATAATTGTTAACATAGGCTAATTTTATTATTTGTCAAAAAATAAGTATGATACAATATGTATTGCTGTTATTACAATTAGATTTAAAAATGCACAGTCCCAGAAGTTCCTTTTCCGTTATTTTTTCACATATTTTTATATCATCAAGGTTATAGAACTCTATATATTTTGAAATTTTAATTATCTTCCTGAATCTATTTTTTTAACTTCATTTCCTTTTTTCTCCTTCTCTCCACTTGTTTTTTCTTCAAACTTTATAGTTAAAACATTTCTTGTCAATCTTTTCTAAGTTTTTCAGCCTTTTATAATAGTTGAAATAAATCTATAACAAAATGCAGAAGTCCATAGATTGGCATTGCATTAATATATGTTTATGTGCTTCCTATAAAATAAAATATATTTAAGTTCAGTATAGATTACTGTAAGTCTACATAACTACAGATCAAGGTTAGTATAGATTGCTGTAAACTATGTATGTGCTATATAACAGTAAATTTAACTGTCTCTTAAAGTAATCAGAGATCTGAAGTTTTATCTTCATATATAAGTATATAAAAAGTCAGCTTGAGGAAAGGGGAAATAAGTCAACTAATCTTCATTAGTTTATATAAGAGATAAAGGTAATCATTTCAAAAGTTCAGGGCAACTCAAATCCTAGTATGTGGCCTTATATAGGATGGAGTTCGTCATTGACTGAACTGGCAGCTATTGGAAATTAGGAGAAAATGTGGTAGATCTCCTGATGAGAAATCTCCCATGTTGAGGGTATTTCACACTTCAAAAATGACAGAGCTCATGACAGCTTCTATTGAACAATTAAATCCCATCAGACTGTCTTGAATTCAGGAGATGAGAAATAATGAGCTGCATTGGTATTTTGAATTTTCCATAGAGCACTATTGATATATAGCTTTCATCATGCTTTGTAATTCTCACTGGATTTACTGCACTTCGCATTAGAGCTTGAACATCCAGTAAATGGCATTGCATGTCCTAGAATAATAAAAATGTTGTAAAAATGGGATATTTAATGAACTTGCTGGGTAAGATTGTAAATTACTTAATGTCACGCTACCAGGTTTAATTAGCACATTGGGCCTAGTAAATTCAGTGGAACATCTTTCTAGAATGCCTACCTGTGATTACCTGACTAATATTTGTCATTGCTACTACACAGGAATAAGGAGAATTAATATGCCAATTAATTAGATGACTCTTGCGGGTATGTTTTAAATATATTTGGGGAGAATTATGTTCCTAGGAATAGCAAAATTTATTTCCTTTTTAAAAATTATATATACATATATATATATATATAATACACACACACATATATACATATATATATATACACATACATATATGTGTATATGTACTTCCTTTCTTTTAGCAGCGTAGTCTTCAAATTGAGTTAGTAATATAATTTAACAGTGATTTATTTGACATATTTGGATAAAGTATTCCTGAAAATGAAGTAACTATAGAGTTGAAGTGAAATATAGTAGTCAAAAAAGAAAGATTTCCTAGTTCCTGTGATCTTAAAATATTGTAAAGGTCTGTAACAGTATTCATGACAAACCAATTTCACTTGTTCTTCTGTAGCTGTGAATCTTCTCATGAATCATCATTTGCTTTGAAATAATAGTTTTTAATTATTTATTTTTAAATTTATGTTTTGAGACATAATGGACATAAAGCATTGTACAAGTTTAAGGTATATAAGGTGTTGATTTGATACATTTATATGTTGCAATATAATTACCACCTTAGTATTAGTTCCTAAGTCTACCATATCACATAATTATCATTTCTTCTTCGTGATGGGAACAATTAAGATCTGTTCTCTCAGCAACTGTGAATTGTAATTAAAGTTTAATTGATACTATAAATTAATTATAGTATTGCTGTCTATAATCACTATGCCATGAATGAGATCTCCATTCACTTTTTTGGGAGGGCAGACTTCAACTATAACATGCCACTTCGAATTATTCAAGACACTCAAACATAATACTAACCAATATAAAACAGCTATGTTTATAAATCAACAAAAGCATAAATATTTGTTCCTATTATTGATTTTGAATGATACTCCAATTTTATTAAATTTTATATTTTACTTTTCTTGAATTTTATATTTCTTTTGCTTGTTTTCCTTCTATTCAGGCAGCAATTCTTGCCAACTAAATAATGGTGGATGTTCTCAGCTTTGTTTACCAACATCTGAAACTACAAGGACTTGCATGTGTACGGTGGGATATTATCTCCAAAAGAACCGAATGTCATGTCAAGGTATAAGGTCTTGAAAAATTTAATTCTGATGAATTTACTTTATCCATGCAGATTTGAGGCAACATGATATAGTTAAAAAATAGAAAAAAAATATTAGCTTCTTTTTGGATTCTGGTTCACTGCTCAGTCTCATATATGAAGGATTTTTAATGTACCTAAAATATTTTAAGTATTACTGTTCTTTAAAGCTTTATATCTTTTTTTTAGTTATTTCCAAGAAATACAGTTTATTGTCAAACTTTTAGCCAAACCCAATAGAAGCTACCTTTAACTTGAATAGGCAAAGGTTGAAGTAAAAAGTGGTAATTGACCAGTTACAATTACCATCCAATCTGAATCCAGTTATGTTTACTTTCTTTTAACTATTTAAGAGAAAGTACATAAAGGCTGTGAGGTCTCTGAATTTCTTAGCTGAGAGGGAAGAGTCCTGCCAAAGAACTGGCACCCAACAGACCCATCTTCCTATTTCTTGTTTCATGGATTCTGGCTCTAAGACTCAAAGAAATTTGGTTCTAGAATGATCTTTTTATCCAATGATCATAGCTTAATTTCATTTTTAAAAAGTTTCAGTCTTATATGAGGAATGTTTGTTAATGTTATCGCATGCTTTCTTTTAAATAAAATATTTATATGGCACTTATGTACTAGGCACTGTTCTAAATACTTTAAACATATTAATTCACTTAATCCTTATACTAACCCTTGAGGTAGGTCTCTTATTATTGCCATTTTAGAGATGTGAAAACTGAGGCATAGTGAGATTAACTAGCTTGCCTGAGTCACACAGTTAGTAAGTAGTAAAGACCCATGTAAACCCAGGCATTCTAATTTTAATAAGAAAATATGTGTCAAAAACATGTTCTAGCATATTAGAAAAAGTCATAAACAGCATGCAGACTTCTGGTAGTCAGCTTTTATGTATGTTTATTTTAGGACATAATTTTGATCCTAGAATGTCAAGGTGTTAGTAAAAGTGAAGTACTTTTATATTTTTAGTGTTCAAAATGATTTAAAACTAACTTTATTAGAAAAGTTACAGTGATATAGTTACCTAAAATTATATATAAAATCAAAGTTTATTATCATATATAAACAACAAGGTAACTGGGCATTAGAAAAGAGGGGGTGAATTTTGGTTGTGAGGTCAGGTATGTTTTCAAGAATTACCTGCCTCTGTTTTTGTGAAAGTCTAGTTCCAGATCAGTAGTGTTGTCACTACCTAGGAACTTTTCAAAAATTTAAATGATTTCTCCTCTTGGATGGCGGCCTGGTAATCTGTGTTTTAACAAGTCCTCTAGGAGATTCTGATGCATACCCACGTTTGAGAACCACTAATCTATCTATCTACTTTTCAACTAGTCAGAAGTGTAGTGTGCAATTTAAAAAAAAAGTTAAAAATAATGCTAGTAGAATAATTTTAATTTTAAATATTCATTTGGAGCTTTTTTTTTTCTTTTTCCAATTTAGGTATAGAGTCATTTCTTATGTACTCTGTTCATGAAGGAATCAGGGGAATACCTCTGGAACCAAGTGACAAAATGGATGCATTGATGCCTATATCAGGAACTTCATTTGCTGTTGGAATAGATTTTCATGCAGGTAAATAGCTTTTTATTCATAATTTATATATGATGTTTTTACTTGATTTATTAAACATGATGCAAATATAACCTTTCCCTCTGTACTCTGAGAGTCAAGATGAGGAACAAGAAAGTAAATTGGTAATGAATTTTTAAGCCAAATACAAATTGCTCTAAATATGTTTTCCTGAAAAAAAAAATCAAGTAAAAATTTCCTAAAATATAGCATTTGAGTTGCAAATACATGAAAATGCCATGATTGACAATCGGTTGCTTCATTTTTATTTCTCTCCTTTCAAAATGACACCTTTACTTTTATTCCATTATAGATACGAATATATATAAAATATTTTGTTTGAGAATATACATAAACCATAATCTTATTTAAAATATTTCCAGAATGATTATCTATTCTAACATTGGTAGTAGAATATTAGATCCAAATAACAAGAAAACAATTATAAATTCTGTGACATTTAAATTACTTTTGAAGACGGTATGTATAATTTTGAAGTCAGATTTTATCCTTACCTTCTTGTTTTAGCAAACAGTGAAAAAAGCATATTGGACACTAACATTTTCTGTGGCTTACATAAATGTGTGACTGGAAATTGATAGTCGACACTGTCCAATTTATTGAAGTAAATGTGTGTGTGTGTGTGTGTGTGTGTGTGTGTGTGTGCTAATTGCTAAATTCAGAGATAGTATAAGCATTAGATATGCTTTGGCATTTATACTCAGATTTTTTTTTTTCTACACTTGTGGGTCTAACTTAATAAGAGCAAATTTTTCTACAGCTCATCCAACTAAATCTTATGTTTCCCATATTAATGTTTTAGTGCTGAAGATGTACATACATGTTTACAGTGTTTTTTTTTTTTGTAATTGTAAAGACAATTTTATCTAATTCTAAAAAACAAGTAGTTCTTAGATTTATAATCTTAAAATCCTTAAGCATCAGCATGTGGGATTCTGGCTGTAAGCTTATTTTTTTTCCCTCAGCTCTAACACTTTGTTTAATCATGTGTCAATGAAATTCCTGGCTACCATTTAATGAGTTACTGAGGATCTTTACTTTCCTTAAGTAAATTATTTTGTACCCAATGTTTGGAATCATATAGAGGCACACTTTCTACATTTTTAAAAGGATGTTTCCTAAAAGGAAATTCAGACAAATATAGTATATTTTATTGAGCATTATGTAAATTTTGCTAAGATGACAATGTGATTTTTGATCAAACCTTCGTTATACTTGGAAGGTTCACTAAAACCATGCATAATCTAGCAAGTCTCTTAATTATAGGCATCTTATTCTTTAGAATTTTATCATATAGGATTTAGTAAATGCAAAAGTGCAAAATGAAGAAAACGTGAACTTCTTGAAAAGATGTTATGTACATGCATAATTTTTAGTAAGTACACATAATCCTTTGTTTTAACTGTTATTCTATATTTGATTCTTTTAAAGACTTCATAATGATTTTTGAAAGTATTTAAAAAATTTCTATAAGGTAAAATATTGAAACATTTGGTGTAAATGTTCTGATTAGATCACTAGTAATTTTCTTTTTTCCTAAGGGTAGACTGATTATTTGTATAAGTTCGCTCTGAGGCTTTATATTGGCCCTGAAATGGTTAAGTTTCATATAATGTGCCACAACACAGCCAAACAAATATTTTTGTTTGCAGAGAATAGTACTCTCCCTGTTTCTAGAATTCCAATAATTTTTAATATCATAATAAACTTATTTTGCATCAGCGTAGTTTTTCATCAGAGTGTTCTTCATATCATACCTGCCATATTTTTAAATTAAATTTCTAGGGGCGCCTGGGTGGCGCAGTCGGTTAAGCGTCCGACTTCAGCCAGGTCACGATCTCGCGGTCCGTGAGTTCGAGCCCCGCGTCGGGCTCTGGGCTGATGGCTCAGAGCCTGGAGCCTGTTTCCGATTCTGTGTCTCCCTCTCTCTCTGCCCCTCCCCCGTTCATGCTCTGTCTCTCTCTGTCCCAAAAATAAATAAACGTTGAAAAAAAAAATTTAAAAAAAAAATAAATAAATAAATTAAATTTCTAGAAAGAAATCATTTTTAGAAAATCTATGTCTTCTAAATGTAAAAGGATATAGGCATATGGAATAGTCATATAAAATTAAAGTGTTCAAGAATGTATTAAAATCCCTATTGTTAATCAGAAAATAGCAGCGCAAAACTTGCTTTGAAATCTGAGGATTAGACAGACACTTGGAGCAGCAAAACATAGAGTTGGAAGAGGCGAGACTTTTGCAACAGGCAACTAGAATTCTAATTCCAGTTCACCCTCTTACTACTCTGTGAGGTTTGTAAATTAGTTAATATATCTGAGGCTCAGTTTCTTCAGTTTATGGAGTGTGGGAATATTCAGATTAATGTATACAAATGTTTGACACAGTGCCTAACATATAAGGGAGCTAAGAAGATAGTAGTGATATCTAATAATAGAAAGTAATAAATTGTAGAAGTAAGCATATGTGGTTTATGTGTGTGTAATATATATATTTATAAACATGCCCTGGAAGCCATATTTAAACTTCTAATTAGCAATGTTTGTTTTTTTTTTTTCTGTTCTCTTGACTGATACTATACTTTCTGTCCAGTTATCTGCATAGAATAGTTGTTTCTTAACTTCTATGGGAAAGAGTGTATTAGTAAAATTCCTTAGTAAAGATGAACTCAATAATGATGATAATGAACATTATATAAAGTAGATAAATAAAGCTCAAAAAGTAATACCAGCTCTTTGAAGTCATTCAGTATAAACCTAGGAGGCCAGCAGACAGTGCTTAGATAAGGAACCAAGTAAAGCACTAATATTGATGATGGTAGTGGTGGTGTTAAGAGCTTCCAACCACTTCTGCACGTACCTTTTATGTTTCCATCTATTTCACAGTCTGATCCTTCACTAATTGTGTTTTATGAAAATATATTAGGATCAGAGTAAGTGTCAGCAGCTTGATTTACGGTATCATTATAGACAATATGTAAGCTCTGTGGCTTTGTTGTAGAGTGAAGTTACTCCAGGGAGGAAGGAAGCAAAATGATGAATGGCTCCTGAGCAAAGCAGAGAAACCAGTTTTTGGTGCATCAACTTTTTTTCCCCCCACCAACGCCGTTACGTTTTACCTGATTATAAGTTCTTCCACTATTAGTTCTCTTTGCAGACATTCCATATTTTCTTCTTTCATTCATGGCACTCACATCTGTGACATAATCCCTACTTTAGGATCAATCAAAGATAAAGATGACAAAATGGAAGGGCATAGTTGCTCCTTATTCTAAACAACAAAAACAACAAAACAAACAAAAACCTCCCATCATAATAAGTAGATGGTGTGAAGGAGAATCATTTCTTGAGTATAACCATCATAATTTATGTCATATTATTTTATTACCACAGTTTTACAGAGATAAATCCATTGTTCAAACCTGTACATTTTGTGAGGATTAACAGATCTGAATCCTGCTGGCTTTGAGTCCTAATGAATTACAGTTTTCTGCAGTGAAAGGGTTTCTTTCACCAGAGGAAGCAATTCTGGTTACTATCCACAGAAGAAAGAACACCCTGTGGCTAGATTTAAAATGTTCAAAGCATTTTTTATCACTTCACTGGAAAAGTCCCATTCCACTGAAAAAAAAAAAAAATAAGCTTTGAAAATCCTTGCCTACTGAGTGATATTCCTCCTGATGAATGAATATTGGATTTGATGCTTTAAAAGATATATTTTAGGGTCTCCTGGGTGGCTTCATTTGGTTGAGTGTCCAACTCTTGATTTCTGCTCAGGTCATGATCCCACAGTTCATGAGAGCCAGCCCCGTATCAGTCTGTGTGCTGACAGTGCAGAGCCTGCTTGGGATTCTCTCCCTCCCTCTCTCTCTGCCCCTCCCCCACTCATGCTCGCTCACTCTGTCTCTGTCTCTCTCTCTTTCTCTCTCTCGTTCTTTGACCTCTCTTTCTCTCTCTCAAAATAAATGGAGATACTTTTAAAAAAATTAAGATATATTTAGTAAGGAGAAAAACCTTCAAAACAAAGTCCATTGTTCCAGTCAGTAGTGTGGTGTTCAGTATGTAATACTCTATTCAGCCTGCCCCTTTCCTGCTTTGAGAGTATTTATCCTTTTTTATAATGAACGCATACTAGGATATTACTTGAAGATAAAGATTATTTATCTGAAAATTTCAATCTTCTATTATTTTTTTCATCTTTTGTATCTGTTCAAATTTTTGTCATCCAACTCAATATTAACACATGTTGATTATGATCTAGTAGGTGTGAAACATCACAGCTAAGTTGCTGTAGAGGATAAAGATAAACAAGGAATAGCTTCTGAGGTAATACACATATGGATGATCTGTAGGGTTTTTTTGTTTGTTTATTTTGTCTTTCAAGAGAGCATCAAAAGACTATTATTTGGATGTCATTGCTCGGCACTCCCTATGGAGAATATTTTAATGTTTTTTTTACACCTTGACATAGTGATGTAGCTATTAAGACAAAAGACACTGAAGGGACATGTCCTTATAACTTCTATTAAAACCCATGGAATGTATAACATGAAGAATAATCCCTGATCTGAACTGTAGATCCTAATATAAACTACGGATATTCCAATTTAGGTTTATCAGCTGTAGCAAATGTACCACTCCAAATGAGATGCTGACAGTTGGGGAGGCTGTGTATGTATTAAAGGAGAAAGCACGTGGGAGCTTTCCACTCAATTTGTCTGTGAATCTAAAACTGTTCTAACAAAGTCTATTTGAAAATTTAAGTGAAGGAAACTATATGACAAAATACCATTGCCACATTTACACATTTGAGTGTCAACTACTTACATGAAATAATCTCTCTGTAATAGTTCCACAACATTTGGATATATCTTTGACTGTTAGAACAAGAAGGAACATTTGCTACCATGTTGTAGCATTCCCTCAGGTTACAGATAAGGAAACTGGAACCCAGAGAGATCAAGAGGTTGTATGGTATGGAGGATCCCATTTCCAGTTCTTTACACTACGCCAGCCTGCACTTGTAAGCACTGAAACAAAATTTTGTTTAGACATTGTTGGCATTACTTGATAAACTTCATTGCACTTCTGCAAATTTGTGCCTGTAGAAGATTGTATTTTATTTTGGTTATATGCTGAATCATTGAATCATGTGACCTTAAACCCATTTAATAATTGAAGCAGGTGACACTCAAAGTGAGAGTCTCTTTTTCTTTCCCTGGAAGCTTAGAAAACAACTATTTACAATTTTTTTTTTTTTAGTAACCATTTTGTCACCCACCAAGCCACAGAAGAATTTATAGAAAGAATTCTTTTTATGTCACTAACAGCAATAGCTTAAGAAATATAATACTGTTGCTTTGGGACATTTTTTCAATTTTATGAAAACCATTTCTGTGGCTACAAAGTGAATTTTTAGGACTGGTTCATTTCTTCTTGTTCTTGTGACAGTGAACCAATACTACTTTGTGTTGTCATTTCGAACTTGCTTCAAGACTGTATTTTCAAATCATGTGAACAGTTTGTATGTATTTGTAGATGTTAAAGTCTGGTATATCTTTCAAGAGGCAAAGGAGTAACTACCACAAGAAAACAAAAACTTTTCAACACTGCCTGGGAGACGAATAACATAAACATACATAGAATAAGGAACTATAGGTTAAACAAATTATTGTGTATATCTCACAAATCATTTTTGGATAATTTCTAAACTCAAAATGTAAACAAACAAACAGCTTTCTTAGGCATCTGAATTATTCAATAGGTTACTGAAAACCAAAAGCCCAGAAGATGTACAATGATTGCTTGCTAAGATTAAGGCTTTCATCAACTTTCGTCTTACTGAGAGAATGGCTCAGGCAGTTAGCACTCCTCATGAAAGTAAAACCTGTCAACACCAGCTTCAGACTAATTCATGCAAAGCACATCCATTCTGTATTTTGGTACCTCTCTTTTTCCCTCTCCTGAGTTAGTATATGCTGCTATATTTCTTTTTAGTGGCTAAGGATTCTTTTCAGCAAAGCTACACTCATATTTGATAGTCTAATATATTTCTGTACTCTTTTCCTTATCAACACTGAGTTAGCATGAAACCTATCCTCAAAAGGCCCTACTACACTAATTCACAGTAAATTATTAATAGCTGCTAAGAGATTTACAAGTTATCTTTCTAAGTGTGTTTGAGCAAAGCACAGTATCTTAACCCATACCATAAATACAACTAAAGCACCACTAAAAATTTGTGAAGAAAGTATTTTTATAGATAGGTCAGTCTTCAAATTACCCTGTCCTCTGACTTGTAGACAATAGATTGCCACCTGTTTATTCCCAGAAGCTCAGTCCTGGATATGGTAACAGGTCAAATGATAATGTAGAGGTCTCCTTTAGCTTAGGTACACTGATACCATTAGTGCTGTTAATTAATTGTGACCTTAAAAAAGCGTTTTAACCTTGAAAAAGTGTTTTCCCCCATTTTAGGAAAACCAATAATATATTAGTCTATTTTTCTTTTTGACACCCTTTCTTTTAAAAAAAATAAAAGAGGTATGCTTCAGCTTCTAAGATTATTGATCATTACTTTTTAATCAAGTAGACAATTTTCTAGTTAATAGAGAAAAATGGAAGTTATTTAATTGATTCCGGACTGGTCATAAACAGTGGATCTTTAATTCCTTTTTATCATTTTGCTTTTTTCTTCTCCAGGGACAATAAGTAGCAAGTGTAGTAAGTGGATTCTTTGGGGACTTTAGAAGAATAAAGAACTAATTATTTCCATGAATTCCTTACTACTTTTAGAACAAGGACTTGGCTGAAGTAGAAAGGCTAGAAATAGGGCTCCTGGGTGGCTCAGTTGGTTGAGAGTTGACTTTGGCTCAGGTCATGATGTCACAGCTCAGTTCGTGTGTTCCAGCCCTACATTGGTCTCTGTGCTGACAACTCAGAGCCTGGAGCCTGCTTTGAATTATGTGTCTCCCTCTCCTCTGCCCCTTCCCTGCTTGTGCTCTCTCTCTCTCTCTCTCTCTCTCTCTCTCTCTCTCTCTCTCAAAAATAAATCAACATTAAAAAGAAAATTTTTTTTTAATTTTTTTTTTAACGTTGATTTATTTTTGAGACAGAGAGAGACAGAGCATGAACGGGGGAGGGTCAGAGAGAGGGAGACACAGAATCCGAAACAGGCTCCAGGCTCTGAGCTGTCAGCACAGAGCCCGACGCGGGGCTCGAACTCACGGACCGCGAGATCATGACCTGAGCCGAAGTCGGCCACTCAACCAACTGAGCCACCCAGGCGCCCCTAAAAAGAAAATTTTAAGAAGAAAGGCTAGAAATAGAATTAATCACCCAAACAGAGTTAGAAGTAGGAAGTTTGGAAGAGAAAAGAGATGAAAATAACATCAAAGAACCTCAATATTTATTGAACACTTACTATATTATAGGAATGTTGTTGGGAAACTTTTTGTATTTATGCCATTTAATTAATCAGAATAATCTGTTGAGGCAGGTGGAATGTTCATTTTAACAGTGAAGAAAGTGGGTTTGGGAATAAAATATGGATGCAGAAGATAGTTGGTTACTTTGAGATGCTCAAATGAAATTCTGCAATCAGGATTTGCATTTGAGTTTTTGCCCTTAGTTTGACATAAATAATGAATCAAATAACCAGTAGTTAAGTTACCAACATTGGATCCCTAATAATTTCATAATGAGAATTTTAGTTCTATTGCAGTGATGATTGGTAAAGATATTTCACAGTATCAGGGCTTGGTATTTGGGGGGAATGATGATAATATGGTCACCAAGTATAGGATAGCCCCTGCTAAACTTAGGGACAGAAGATGAATAGTATAGCCTCATCTGAGAGGTCAGTGAGGGAAATGATGATGATCATTATTTAAAGGGGAAGGGGAAGAAAAAAGAATGTCCCCTGTATTTGTATTATTTATTGCTACATAACAAACTACCAAAATTTAGCAACTTGAGGCAATAAACATTTATTATCTTATAGTTTCTATAGGTCAGCTGGTAAGGTTGCAATCAAGATGTTGGCCAGAGACATGCTGTCATCAGGAGGGTCAACCAGGGAGAATTTGCTTCCAAGTTCATGTGGGTGTTGGCAGGGTTCAGTTCCTTGTGAGCTGTTTGACAGAGGTCACAGTTCCTCACTGAATACTGACCTCAGTTTCTTGTTACGTGGGCCTAGGATAGGAAACTTCACAACGTGATTGCCAGGTTCCCTTTGGGCTAGTGAACAATACAGTGACAAATGGCACACACGAGGTGAAAGCTAAACCTTTTGTAACCTAATGGCAGAAGTGTTATCTCATCATGTTTGGTATATTCTATTTATTTGGACCTAGCATCTAGGTATATCCCACACTCAAAGGGAAAGCATGAAAGAAGAGACTCAATTCCAGGTGTTGGGAATCACTGGTTTCTTCATTAGTATTACTGATGTTTTATCCCTACTATCACCACACATTATTGTCTAAGAGACAAATTTTGACGGTTGGTTCAGGCTATCAATTATGTCACTGTGTAGGTAGCATCTGTGTTATGACTTAAATCCTTTAACAAAAGCCAACAACTTCCTCCACCCCCCCCCCTTTTACATTTTTGTTTTGACCAGTGTCTAGAAAAGTCTTCATGTAATAGTAACTTACACTAAATCTTCTCCTGACAACTCTCTGGCACAAAAGCTCTTTAAGAAAAGCTCTTTCAAGAAAATTCTTATAGCTATCTAGGATTGTCTGGGGGATATAAAGGTGTGTAACATGAACAGAATTGTTAGTGTAGTTACTTTCTTTTTTGTCACCAATACAGACTGAGTGTTGACTGATGTTAACTACACTTAGAATGGGTTCTAGCATTGCATCAAGTGTCCCTTTCCAGAGATTTGTGGCCAGAAAGGGAACTCTGAAGTAGTTAGTTGGCAAAAACACCAGTTCTTTATTCCTACCATGGTGCACAAGAGGAATTATGCAAATCTAAGGATGGCATGTTATCTTCCATCATTTGCTATGAGTAAAACATTCTGTCAGTGAATTCATCTGGGACTACGTTGAAAAACAAAATAAAGTCGATTGCTTTATCCTAGAAGATTATTTATTTATTTATTTATTTATTTATTTATTTATTTATTTATTTTTACTAGGGACTGAATGAGAGGAGCTAGATGTAAATTAAGTAGGAAAAAATTCGGATGGAACCACAAATGGAAGTTGGTTGTAAGTGTATTAAGCACTAGAATAGATTATTTAAGTGTTATGAATCTCTGGCTCTAGAGCATTTTAGAGTTAAGACAAACAAACAACTTCTTCTGAATAATGATTTCTCTTGGTTTCTTCCAGCTTTTTCACTATTCAACTTCCAATATTAACAACTTCAACAGTAATAACCTATAGGCTGGTTTTAAAAAAAATACATCTATTTTCTTAGTCAACAGTCACTAAAACCTATGTGAACAAAATCAGAATTAGGCTTGCATAGTGTAAGCATAGAAAGTAGCCTGTACTATAGAATCTGTTCTTTTCTTCAAGAGAAAACCAAATGTTGACAGGGAGATTCCATTTTTGTTGCTGCTTTCTTCACAATTAATATACTAAAAAGAATTGATGATTTCATAGTAATTCAAGGTTCTAACTATATAAGAAAAGTTTTTTTGAAAATTCTGAATAAAAGGATTCAAAAATTTTATTTTGTCACCTATAATATATTACTCTGATTAGTAGGGATAAGAGCTAAGTTGTAATGATCATTCTTATTTGCAACCGTATTTAAATTTTGATGATAGATTTGTGTGCTTTTTTTCCATTCATTGTTCTCCCTTAATACTATTTTAGTGGCAAAATAACTGATATTTTGATCTCACTTAGCTCAGATTGAAATTTATAGTTATAATACAGGACACCAGTGAGTATAGTTGCATACTCAATTATTTTCAGTGTTCATGTGAAATCCTGCTAACTCAAAATAGTGATGATTGAATGAAAAGTGGACATCTACCAGCTCAACCAATAAATGTTATTAAAATATGTTTGAGGAGCAATAGTCATTAGTTCAGGAAACACTCATGATGACAGATATCAATTTATAATTAAATAAGTACTTTCATTTATTTAAAAATTCTTTATTAAAATCATACATTATAGGAAATTTAGAAAATTAGGAAATATGAAATAAAATTGTAATAAAAATCATACTACTACTATTAGACAGCAAGTATTAATATCTTGGTGTGTTAATCTTTTTATCATTTTATTTTATTTTATTTTATTTTATTTTATTTTATTTTATTTTATTTTATTTTATTTTATTTTTTCATCATTATAGGTGTACTCTTTAATCTTCATCTCCTATTTCTCCCATTCCCCCATCCACCTCCTCTCTGGTAACCATCAATATGTTCTCTATAGTTAGGAGTCTGTTTCTTGGTTTCTCTCTCTCTCTTTTTCCTTTGCTCATTTGTTTTGTTTCTTAAATTCGATGTGTAAGTGAGATCATATTGTGACATATTGATATTTGTGCTGTTTTTTAAATACAAATCTTATCATTGATAAGATTTTGTTTTGCTCCTTTTATTTACCATTTTAACATGAACAGTTTGCTATGTTATGATTAACAATCTGTGAATACTGCTTTTAACAGGAGTACATTATTATATCATGTAGATTACATTCGTTTTGACTTTTCCAATAATTTTGGACATTCTGATTATTTTCAAGTTTGGACTGTAAATCTTTTTTCAACATTTGTGCTAATTCCTCAATCTCAAATTTCCTTTTTTTTTTTAACAAGTTTTTACAGACATAATTTACATACCATAGAATCCATGTGTTGAAAAAATAACAAGTCATTGATTTGATCACAGTGTTGTGCAACGATCACCAATATCTAATTTTAGAACTTCAACCAAGGGAAACTTCATACTCATTAGTAATTCTCATATCTCTTCCAACTCATAAATCTTAAGGGAAGGGCGCCTGGGTGGCGCAGTCGGTTGAGCGTCCGACTTCAGCCAGGTCACGATCTCACGGTCCGTGAGTTCGAGCCCCGCGTCAGGCTCTGGGCTGATGGCTCAGAGCCTGGAGCCTGTTTGCGATTCTGTGTCTCCCTCTCTCTCTGCCCCTCCCCCGTTCATGCTCTGTCTCTGTCCCAAAAATAAATAAACGTTGAAAAAAAATTAAAAAAAAAAATCTTAAGGGAAGAAGCACTAATCTACTTTCTGTCTCCCCATATTTGCCTATCCCAGGCATTTCATACAAATGGAATCACGTGATATGTGGTCCTTTGTGATTGAATTCTTTCTCTTATCATAATGTTCATCCATATTGTAGCATATATCAGTACTTCATTACTCTTTTCTTTTGCCAAATTATATTTGATTATATGGATATATGAGCTTTTATTATCCATTCATCAGTTGATGAACATTTGAGTTGTTTCTACTTTTTTTTAACTATTGCAAATAAAGCTGCCAGGAACATTCAAGTTCAAGTTTTGGTGTGGATATTTGTTTTCATTTTGCTTAGGTATATATATACCTACCAATGAACTTGATAGTTTGCCAGATGACTGTTCAAATGTCTGTATGCACTGGAAATCTGAAGCAGACATTGTATTTCTTCTAGTAGGCTTGCATATGGACTAGCCTTTCTTACATCTTATAGAATGGTGATGATTGTACATAATGTTAATTGCTAATACATGCACAACTCCTTGATTCTACTTAGAAATATTTTTTTGTAAATTCAAAGTTATTCTCATCCTCATCCATTCATGATTAAAAACATCTCTGAGATAAAAGTAGATAACCTATTATGGGCTGAATTGTGTCCCCCAAAATTTATATGTTGAAGTCCTAATATTTAGCATTTCAGAATGTGACTAAATTTGGAGATAGGACCCAAAGAGGTAATTAAGGGAAAATAAGGTCATATGGTTAGGACTTAATCCAATATAACTCATGTCCTTATAAAAAGAGGAAATTGGGACACTGAGAAAAGAACCTATGCAGACAAAGGGAGAAGACAACCATCTACAAGCCAAAGGGAGAGATTCCAGAATGAAATCAATCCTGTTGACACCTCAGTCTCAGACTTCCAGCCTCCAGAACTGTGAGAAAATAAATTACTGAAAAGCCTTCAGATCTGTTGCATTTGTTATGGCAACCCTAACAAACTAATACGATATTTAAATACATTATATGACAAATGACTACTAAAGCCATTTAAAATGTCTATTTTATTGGAGAGAGCATTTGGCAATCATTATAGGAAATTCAGTATCTGGAATTAATTATTTGTTCAAGCTGAAAAGTGTAAATTTAATCCCATGTACCTTTTCCAAGGGAGGTAGATAGAAATGGGAATACCCTTTTCTACACCTAACTTATGAATTTATCATCCCACACAGAACCTAATCTTTTTCCTTATTTCAGCTTTTGTGATTTGACTCCAGCTGCTTGTGTTTCATTATACCTATTCTGTAATTTTTCTGCCTCTTTTCAGAGCCCATGATCTGCCTTTTTTTCAGAGCCCATATTTATTTCAGCTAGTTATTTCATTAATGAACTGTACATCTTTGCACTCTGTGCTCTTCTGACATTCTTGCTTTGCAAATTCTCAAATCCCTGGAAAGCCTACAATCTTTCTCCATCCCTACCCCCTATGCTGGCTACATGTTACATGTCACTTTAAATCTTTAACCCATCCTGTAATCTCATTCTCGGAAGGTATCTTTGGATCTTAGTTTATTGAGAGTACTAGGCCAGTGTCACAAACTCTAATGACTACAGGGGCCAGGAAAGTTTCCTGTGTGAATAGTTAGGGAGAGAGGGAGGCCTAGTGGGGATTGACTGTGACAGACAATACTGCAAATGACCTAGCCGGGACAGATGCTACTTAACTACATATCATTTCTGTGATGCAGTATTTGCAGCCTGAGTTGCCAGTTTTTGTTCTGTTTTGTTTTGTTTTCCTAAGAGGAGCACATAGCAGTATAGAAGATAATAGTGTAGACCAATAAAACATATTTATTTGTGACCAGTTTGAACTTTTTGATAAAGGCCAATAGGCATGATACTTTCTCTCATCCATATTTAAACACACTTATGTCTTGGTGTGCATGTGGTTGATTGGGGAAAGTGTCGTGATAATAAAGGGGATTGAGACTGGTGAGATTGAGGTGGAATGTGTTATAGGGCTGACCCCTGAGAAGGAAATAGTGGAGGAAGGTTGGATAGGATAAGTCTTAGACTGCAGTGCAATTCTAAGAAATTTTTAGCAAGGCTGATTGGGAATTCTTGAGCCAAAGTTACCATTTCAAGGAGTTGTGAATTTCATAGTAGTGTGTCTGCCTAAGTATGCATGTCATACTCAGTCATCGTCTGGGAACCTTGTTGGAAGTGGGGCCTTGGTGTCAGTGATGGATTCAGTCAATTATCTCCCCATAGTCAGAGATTTGAGGAGTGCATGTTCATGACTGCCAAAGACCAACCCTTGTGCCACACAGGGTATGTCTACACAGGTTTGGGAAATTAGTCTGTAGTTCCTTTAGTTCCTCTTCTTGTGGGGACATTTAGAAGAGGGAGGTAAGTGGGACTAATAGACCTTATAGCTGTAGTTTATCTCAGGCCACGATTGATAATCATTTTCTTCCTCTTGCACTGTCCATTGTAATTGCCCATCATTCATTTATTTTTTTTTAATTTTTTTGATGTTTATGTTTTATTTATTTATTTTTTTTTATAATATATGAAATTTATTGTCCAAATTGGTTTCCATAAAACACCCAGTGCTCATCCCAAAAGGTGCCCTCCTCAATACCCATCACCCACCCTCTCCTCCCTCCCACCCCCCATCAACCCTCAGTTTGTTCTCAGTTTTTAACAGTCTCTTATGCTTTGGCTCTCTCCCACTCTAACCTCTTTTTTTTTTTTTTTTTTTTTTTTTTCCTTTTTTCCTCCCCCTCCCCCACGGGTTCCTGTTACGTTTCTCAGGGTCCACATAAGAGTGAAACCATATGGTATCTGTCTTTCTCTGTATGGCTTATTTCACTTAGCATCACACTCTCCAGTTCCATCCACGTTGCTACAAAAGGCCATATTTCATTTTTTCTCATTGCCACGTAGTATTCCATTGTGTATATAAACCACAATTTCTTTATCCATTCATCAGTTGATGGACATTTAGGCTCTTTCCATAATTTGGCTATTGTTGAGAGTGCTGCTATGAACATTGGGGTACAAGTGCCCCTATGCATCAGTACTCCTGTATCCCTTGGATAAATTCCTAGCAGTGCTATTGCTGGGTCATAGGGTAGGTCTATTTTTAATTTTCTGAGGAACCTCCACACTGCTTTCCAGAGCGGCTGCACCAATTTGCATTCCCACCAACAGTGCAAGAGGGTTCCCGTTTCTCCACATCCTCGCCAGCATCTATAGTCTCCTGATTTGTTCATTTTGGCCACTCTGACTGGCGTGAGGTGATACCTGAGTGTGGTTTTGATTTGTATTTCCCTGATAAGGAGCGACGCTGAACATCTTTTCATGTGCCTGTTGGCCATCCGGATGTCTTCTTTAGAGAAGTGTCTATTCATGTTTTCTGCCCATTTCGTCACTGGGTTATTTGTTTTTCGGGTGTGGAGTTTGGTGAGCTCTTTATAGATTCTGGATACTAGCCCTTTGTCCGATATGTCATTTGCAAATATCTTTTCCCATTCCGTTGGTTGCCTTTTAGTTTTGTTGGTTGTTTCCTTTGCTGTGCAGAAGCTTTTTATCTTCATAAGGTCCCAGTAATTCACTTTTGCTTTTAATTCCCTTGCCTTTGGGGATGTGTCGAGTAAGAGATTGCTACGGCTGAGGTCAGAGAGGTCTTTTCCTGCTTTCTCCTCTAAGGTTTTGATGGTTTCCTGTCTCACATTCAGGTCCTTTATCCATTTTGAGTTTATTTTTGTGAATGGTGTGAGAAAGTGGTCTAGTTTCAACCTTCTGCATGTTGCTGTCCAGTTCTCCCAGCACCATTTGTTAAAGAGGCTGTCTTTTTTCCATTGGATGTTCTTTCCTGCTTTGTCAAAGATGAGTTGACCATACGTTTGTGGGTCTAGTTCTGGGGTTTCTATTCTATTCCATTGGTCTATGTGTCTGTTTTTGTGCCAATACCATGCTGTCTTGATGATGACAGCTTTGTAGTAGAGGCTAAAGTCTGGGATTGTCATGCCTCCTGCTTTGGTCTTCTTCTTCAAAATTCCTTTGGCTATTCGGGGCCTTTTGTGGTTCCATATGAATTTTAGGATTGCTTGTTCTAGTTTCGAGAAGAATGCTGGTGCAATTTTGATTGGGATTGCATTGAATGTGTAGATAGCTTTGGGTAGTATTGACATTTTGACAATATTTATTTTTCCAATCCATGAGCAGGGAATGTCTTTCCATTTCTTTAAATCTTCTTCAATTTCCTTCGTAAGCTTTCTATAGTTTTCAGCATACAGATCCTTTACATCTTTGGTTAGATTTATTCCTAGGTATTTTATGCTTCTTGGTGCAATTGTGAATGGGATCAGTTTCTTTATTTGTCTTTCTGTTGCTTCATTGTTAGTGTATAAGAATGCAACTGATTTCTGTACATTGATTTTGTATCCTGCGACTTTGCTGAATTCATGTATCAATTCTAGCAGACTTTTGGTGGAGTCTATCGGATTTTCCATGTATAATATCATGTCATCTGCAAAGAGCGAAAGCTTGACTTCATCTTTGCCAATTTTGATGCCTTTGATTTCCTTTTGTTGTCTGATTGCTGATGCTAGAACTTCCAGCACTATGTTAAACAACAGCGGTGAGAGTGGGCATCCCTGTCGTGTTCCTGATCTCAGGGAAAAAGCTCTCAGTTTTTCCCCGTTGAGGATGATGTTAGCTGTGGGCTTTTCATAAATGGCTTTTATGATCTTTAAGTATGTTCCTTCTATCCCGACTTTCTCAAGGGTTTTTATTAAGAAAGGGTGCTGGATTTTGTCAAAGGCCTTTTCTGCATCGATTGACAGGATCATATGGTTCTTCTCTTTTTTTTTGTTAATGTGATGTATCACGTTGTTGATTTGCGAATGTTGAACCAGCCCTGCATCCCAGGAATGAATCCCACTTGATCATGGTGAATAATTCTTTTTATATGCCGTTGAATTCGATTTGCTAGTATCTTATTGAGAATTTTTGCATCCGTATTCATCAGGGATATTGGCCGGTAGTTCTCTTTTTTTACTGGGTCTCTATCTGGTTTAGGAATCAAAGTAATACTGGCTTCATAGAATGAGTCTGGAAGTTTTCCTTCCCTTTCTATTTCTTGGAATAGCTTGAGAAGGATAGGTATTATCTCTGCTTTAAACGTCTGGTAGAAGTCCCCTGGGAAGCCATCTGGTCCTGGACTCTTATTTGTTGGGAGATTTTTAATAACCGATTCAATTTCTTCGCTGGTTATGGGTCTGTTCAAGCTTTCTACTTCCTCCTGGTTGAGTTTTGGAAGAGTGTGGGTGTTCAGGAATTTGTCCATTTCTTCCAGGTTGTCCAATTTGTTGGCATATAATTTTTCATAGTATTCCCTGATAATTGTTTGTATCTCTGAGGGATTGGTTGTAATAATTCCATTTTCATTCATGATTTTATCTATTTGGGTCATCTCCCTTTTCTTTTTGAGAAGCCTGGCTAGAGGTTTGTCAATTTTGTTTATTTTTTCAAAAAACCAACTCTTGGTTTCGTTGATCTGCTCTACAGTTTTTTTAGACTCTATATTGTTTATTTCTGCTCTGATCTTTATTATTTCTCTTCTTCTGCTGGGTTTAGGCTGCCTTTGCTGTTCTGCTTCCATTTCCTTTAGGTGTGCTGTTAGATTTTGTATTTGGGATTTTTCTTGTTTCTTGAGATAGGCCTGGATTGCAATGTATTTTCCTCTCAGGACTGCCTTCGCTGCGTCCCAAAGCGTTTGGATTGTTGTATTTTCATTTTCGTTTGTTTCCATATATTTTTTTTATTTCTTCTCTAATTGCCTGGTTGACCCACTCATTCGTTAGTAGGGTGCTCTTTAACCTCCATGCTTTTGGAGGTTTTCCAGACTTTTTTCTGTGGTTGATTTCAAGCTTCATAGCATTGTGGTCTGAAAGTATGCATGGTATAATTTCAATTCTGGTAAACTTATGGAGGGCTGTTTTGTGACCCAGTATATGATCTATCTTGGAGAATGTTCCATGTGCACTCGAGAAGAAAGTATATTCTGTTGCTTTGGGATGCAGAGTTCTAAATATATCTGTCAAGTCCATCTGATCCAATGTCTCATTCAGGGCCCTTGTTTCTTTATTGATCGTGTGTCTAGATGATCTATCCATTTCTGTAAGTGGGGTGTTAAAGTCCCCTGCAATTACCACATTCTTATCAATAAGGTTGCTTATGTTTATGAGTAGTTGTTTTATATATTTGGGGGCTCCGGTGTTCGGCGCATAGACATTTATAATTGTTAGCTCTTCCTGATGGATAGACCCTGTAACTATTATATAATGTCCTTCTTCATCTCTTGTTACAGCCTTTAATTTAAAGTCTAGTTTGTCTGATATAAGTATGGCTACTCCAGCTTTCTTTTGGCTTCCAGTAGCATGATAAATAGTTCTCCATCCCCTCACTCTCAATCTAAAGGTGTCCTCAGGTCTAAAATGAGTCTCTTGTAGACAGCAAATAGATGGGTCTTGTTTTTTTATCCATTCTGATACCCTATGTCTTTTGGTTGGCGCATTTAATCCATTTACATTCAGTGTTATTATAGAAAGATACGGGTTTAGAGTCATTGTGATGTCTGTATGTTTTATGCTTGTAGTGATGTCTCTGGTATTTTGTCTCACAGGGTCCCCCTTAGGATCTCTTGTAGGGCTGGTTTAGTGGTGACAAATTCCTTCAGTTTTTGTTTGTTTGGGAAGACCTTTATCTCTCCTTCTATTCTAAATGACAGACTTGCTGGATAAAGGATTCTCGGCTGCATATTTTTTCTGTCTAGCACACTGAAAATCTCGTGCCAATTATTTCTGGCCTGCCAAGTTTCAAAAGAGAGATCAGTCACGAGTCTTATAGGTCTCCCTTTATATGTGAGGGCACGTTTACCCCTTGCTGCTTTCAGAATTTTCTCTTTATCCTTGTATTTTGCCAGTTTCACTATGATATGTCGTGCAGAAGATCGATTCAGGTTCCGTCTGAAGGGAGTTCTCTGTGCCTCTTGGATTTCAATGGCTTTTTCCTTCCCCAGTTCAGGGAAGTTCTCAGCTATTATTTCTTCAAGTACCCCTTCAGCACCTTTCCCTCTCTCTTCCTCCTCTGGGATACCAATTATGCGTATATTATTTCTTTTTAGTGTATCACTTAGTTCTCTAATTTTCCCCTCATACTCCTGGATTTTTTTATCTCTCTTTCTCTCAGCTTCCTCTTTTTCCATAACTTTATCTTCTAGTTCACCTATTCTCTCCTCTGCCTCTTCAATCTGAGCTGTGGTGGTCTCCATTTTGTTTTGCATTTCATTTAAAGCGTTTTTCAGCTCCTCATGACTGTTCCTTAGTCCCTTGATCTCTGTAGCAAGGGATTCTCTGCTGTCCTGTATACTGTTTTCAAGCCCGGCGATTAATTTTATGACTATTATTCTAAGTTCACTTTCTGTTATATTATTTAAATCCTTTTTGATCAGCTCATTAGCTGTTGTTATTTCCTGGAGATTCTTCTGAGGGGAATTCTTCCGTTTGGTCATTTTGGATAGTCCCTGGCGTGGTGAGGACCTGCAGGGCACTTCCCCTGTGCTGTGGTGTATAACTGGCGTTGGTGGGCGGGGCCGCACTCCGACCTGATGTCTGCCCCCGGCCCACCGCTGGGGCCACAGTCCGACTGGTGTGTGCCTTCTCTTCCCCTCTCCTAGGGGCGGGATTCACTGTGGGGTGGCGTGGCCCGTTTGGGCTACTTGCACACTGCCAGGCTTGTGATGCTGGGGATCTGGCGTATTAGCTGGGGTGGGTAGGCAAGGTGCACAGGGGCAGGAGGGGCAGGCTTAGGTCGCTTCTCCTTCGGTGATCCACTTCAGGAGGGGCCCTGTGGCAGCGGGAGGGAGTCAGATCCGCTGCCGGAGGTTTGGCTCCGCAGAAGCACAGAGTTGGGTGTTTGCGAGGAGCGAGCAAGTTCCCTGGCAGGAACTGGTTCTCTTTGGGATTTTGGCTGGGGGATGGGCGGGGGAGATGGCGCTGGCGAGCGCCTTTGTTCCCCACCAAACTGAGCTCTGTCGTCCGGGGGCTCAGCAGCTCTCCCTCCCTTTGTCCTCCAGCCTTCCCGCTTTCTGAGCAGAGCTGTTAACTTAGGACCTCCCAGACGCTAAGTCGCGCTTGCTGTCGGAACACAGTCCGTCAGGCCCCTCCGCTTTTGCAGGCCAGACTCCGGGGCTCTGCTTGGCCGGCGAGCCGCCCCTCCGCCCCGGCTCCCTCCCGCCAGTCCGTGGAGCGCGCACCGCCTCGCCGCCCTTCCTACCCTCTTCCGTGGGCCTCTCGTCTGCGCTTGGCTCCGGCGACTCCGTTCTGCTAATCCTCTGGCGGTTTTCTGGGTTATTTAGGCAGGTGTAGGTGGAATCTAATTGATCAGCAGGACGCGCGGTGAGCCCAGCGTCCTCCTACGCCGCCATCTTCCTGGAATCTCTATGTTTTATTTTTGAGAGAAAGAGTAACAGAGCACAAGCATTGGAGGGGCAGAAAGAGGGGAAGACACAGAATCTGAAGCAGGCTCCAGGCTCTGAGCTGTCAGCACAGAGCCCAACACAGGGCTCCAACTCATGAACCATGAGATCATGACTTGAGCTGAAGTCAGACGCTTAACCAGTTGAGCCACCCAGGCACCCCTGTAATTGCTCATCATTCTTAACTATTTCTAAGGGGTCTGAATCCTTGATAACCCTTCTCAGACTTGGGTTGCTGCATGTGTCTTTTCACAGGGAATACGAGAAGGATCTTAAGTGGACTACTCAAGTACCATACATATCCTTCTCTGGCCAAATTAGGTAAAAGTAGCCCTACCTCCTCATCCTGCTCAGGGTCAGTCATGTATGCCAGCATGGTGACTCCTCTTTTAATCTGCTGATTACTAGATACAAGAAATGCAAAGTTTCTTGTTAGGAGCCATAGCTTGTAGTTCAGTGGGACCCTTGCTTATGGCTTTTGGCAAAAGTGCATCTTCTTTGGCAACCAGAAAGTCCAAAGCTACAGGGTCCAAAGTTGCAGGGAAGAGAAGTACAGAGTCCTCCAATGGGTCACTGAGAGTGAATTGAATGTGAGGACTCTGCCGTTTTCATTTTTTTAGTCCCTAGAGCTGTGAATTGCTCTATTGGTAATACAGAACCATATACAGGTCTCTAATTGAATGAACATACTGTATCCTCAGGATGGCACCCTGAGAGTATTGCTTCTAAGCTGAGCTTCAACTGTGTCTTTAGAAGGTTGTTCTAGCATTCCATGAGATCCCATCTGCTTTTGATGGTGTGGTATGATTTAACCAGTGGATCCCATGGTCATGTGCCCACTCTTATATCTCCTTCACTGTGAATTGAATCTGGGCAGAATCTAGATTATGTGGAATTTATGCCATTGATGCTTGTGGATCAGGGTTTCCATAAACCTTTGTATAGTGGTGTTGGCTGAGGGCCTGCAGCAAGAAAGGAAAGACAATACCTAGAATGGGCCTATGTCTTTATGAGAATGAACCACTGATCCTTCCAGTTTAGAAAGTGCCTGATGTTGAATTAACACCAAGTGATCAGTTGATGTTCTTGAGAAATGGTATCATATCATGGGTTCATTGCTATTTTCTATTGCTGATAGATTGGATGTTCAGACACAAAATCAGCTAGATTGGGCTTGGTTAAGTGGTAATCCATATCATTGAAACTTCATTTCTGCCACCATGAACTCTTTGTTCATGTACCCAGTTCCGGGCTGGCTGATGATGAAGCTGGAGAAAGTTAACAGACCAAGGCATTTTGCTTGTCAGTACTTCCTTTGTGGTGGGTGCTTTCTTGTGAGCATTAAGATGAGATTCAAAAATCTTTGCACTTTGTGCTCACTCCTGTATGTCAATCCACATGTCCCCACTCTAAATCTACTAATCTTTAATGTTCCAATTATTTCCTTTCCAGTCCCATGACCAGATGGCCTGGCCACTGGCCACTGCCTCAGAATCTATATACATGAGTACTTTAGGCTACTTCTTTCACACTAAGTGAATAATTTGGTGTACTGCTCACAACTCTGACCATATGGAAGATTTCTTCCCTCTCTACTCATTTTAAGGGCTACTCCTGAAACTGCAATTCACGTTTAGCTTGTATCCATATATTGAACTGAATGATCCATAAAACAAACTTAGTGTTTTGTTTTCTTTTCCCTTCTTCTTCTTGTCTTGATTGGAATCTCTACATAAACATAGGTATGAAGACAACTCATGATGGGCAGTTCCAGATAAATGGTTACTTAGAGCTTCAGGGTCAAGCATTCTTTTTCTTCCAGGGTCAATAAACCTGTCAGGAGAATTTTCTCAAAGAATATGTAATTCTGGTGCAGATGCCATGGACTTCCTGCAGAATCTTAGGGGCCTATGTTGGGATTCTCTTCCTGAGGCTTTCTATAAGCTCCACACTGCATCTTGTTCTGAGCACTGAAACCTGCAACACCATCATATCTGCTGGGTCATATGACCCAAATGACAGGGCTGCTTGGATCATAGCCTGAACCTACTGCAGAGCCCTTTACTGCTATGCATCACACTCGATGCTAGTAGTTTTCCATGTCACCAAGGAAATGGGCTGGAGCAATAATCTTCAGCATGGAATGAATATGTTATCTACTGAATCCAAAGAGGGTCTACCAGGTACTATTTTACCTTAAGTAGGGACGTCAAGATGCAGTGTTTTGTCTTTAACTTTGTCTTTAGTTTTGACATACTTTTCACCACTGGACCCATGTAAACATCATTAAAATGGTGAGTCCATGAATCTTTATAGGGTTTATCTCCAACCCTCAGGAGCATATGTGTTCTCCCAATGCTTCCAGCATCCTAGCCACACTTCTTTGTTCTGACTGAGCAGTGTGATGTATTTGATATAATGGGGTAGTATAATATTCTCTGGGATGTCTATTGGTCCAGATTTCAGATCACTTCAGACTATATTTGAATAGGGTTTTTTTTTTAAGTAGGGGAGTAAGAAAATTAACATAGCCCTGAGGAAAACTATAAATAAATATTGTCATATATCAAATATAAATAATAGTCTATCTGATCCTCCTCTTAAATCATATCGAAAGCAATGCATTTGCCAGATCAATGGCTGCATAATAGGTACCAGAGGCCTTATTAATCTGCTCTCTCAATGATACCTCATCTAGCATAGTCGGTATAACTGGGGCTGTTTCTTCGTTATGCCTGTGGTAGTTCATAATCATTCTGCAGGGGTAAGTCTGGCAAATTAATCAGAAACATAACTGAGACCACTGGCTGTCTTTAATGATGACATAAATCTCCATCTATGCTTATCCTCCCTAAGATGGGAGTAATCTTGACCATTCAGTTTGGATAGGGAGAGGTTGGAGGGTATATACTTTTGGAGACATCCAGTTGGCCTTTCTCACTATGATAGCTCTTATTCCAGAGGCAACTAATCCACTGTTGAGGTTCATCCCACTCCCAGGTATACCAGTTTCAGTTTTGTATTTTGAGACTAAGAATGTTGAGTCACTCAAGTAAATGTTTGTAGGTCCCTGTGAGGAAAGATCTGGGAGTATCACCATAGTTTTATAATTACCACAGTATTGCAGGGTTCCCCCACCTAGGGATTTGGCTACTTCTTCAATCAGTGGGTTCTGGATATGAAAATTAGTTCAGGTTAGAGATGTGAGAAGAGCATCATGACTTTTAGTGGGACAACAACCCTCTGGCTTCTGCATCTCCATTATTGTATTTTTGGGGTTGTAAACGTTAAGCAGCATCCTTGTTGACTGTCAGTCCTCCCCCTATAAGCAAAATTAGTACTGAATTTCTTGGTAGTGGTGGTGCCTCTCTCATTACTACAGTTCCACCAGCCTTGGAGAATGGTGTGTCCTCTAAGGCCCTTTGGTGGGTTTTCTTTCTTTACATAATCTGTGTCTCCATTTCCACTTCCTTTTCTCATCTTTATTTTTTCATTTACCATCTGCCAGGGCAGATAAGGTGTTTCTACATGGAGAAAGTCACACTTAAGAGCCACCTTCACAGAGACTGTGTCCCACATCCTGCATCCTGGCTTCTTGCCAGAGTGTTATCTCATCTATATACTGAGAAAATGCTTTTTTTTTTTAAGTCCATTTATTTATTTTGAAAGAGACAGAGACAGTGTCAGTGGGGGAGGGGCAGAGAGAGAGGGGGAGAGAAAGAGAATCCTAAGCAGCCTCTGTGCTGACAGCACAGAGGGCTCGAACATGGGGCTTGACAGGGACCCCCAACATGGGGCTCAAACTCACAGAACTGTGAGATCATGACCTGAGTGGAAACCTAGATTCGGACATTTAACCAACTGAGACACCCAGGTGCCTTGTGAGAGAATACTTCTAAGTAGAAGAACCCTTGCTTGTCCATCTTATCTTCTAGCCCCTGTTGATAAAGCACCTTCAAAATCCAATGTCAGGGATACTTCTCTGGCCCCTGGTCATCACACGAACTATTCCTCAAAGTTCCTTCTGTGTGTAATCCCTTTCCTCCTTTATGAGGCTCAGCAATCCTTCCAGCTGGATTATATTGAGATGTAACCACAGTTATCAGCCTAGCAGCCAGAAAAATTGAGTCTAGCTCTCAAGGAGGTAACTTTTGCCTTCCCGGCGAAGTATTTCTGCAACATCGTTCAGCACAAGGAAGGTGTTAGCCTTTACTAAGGGACATTGGACAACCATTACAAACTCTGAGTCCAAGGGATAGTTCAGGAACCTGAACCAACATCTTTAGGAATATCCACCATCCTCATTCATATTTTAGGGTCCCAGGTCTTACCAACCACATGTATGATTTTATCATACCAGATTTGTCTTTGTTGAATATTTAGACATCTCTGGAGCTCTCTGGATCTAAGTATTAGCGTTTCTGTTTGCTGCTCAGTTGTGTCCACTCTTCTACTGTCTCAGTGTAATTTCCCCATATCAACTCTCACATTTCGTTTTAATTGCTTGTAAACAGCTCTCAGTCTGTCATTATCCCTCTACAGAATGTCTTTACAATGTAGCAGTTGACTAGGCAGCTCTGCTATCTTTGTAGTCCTTGTTTCTTCCACATTTTTCAAATGTATGACTCTTTGCCCCTACAAGATAGTTCTTTGAACAAGATGTTTTCGCAGGTCACTTTGTATGAAAATTTTAGCACTTGAATATAATATGCCAGGAGCTGTCCATACTGCATGTATCTTCAGGGCCATGTCCTCTTTGGCTGTTGTGCAAACAGTAAGCCAGACCCAGAGGCCCATCTTACCATTTATTTTCGTAGACTACTCCTACACCATGTGTACTAGGGTGGATCCTCTGAGAAGCAGAGTCAAGACAGGATTAGATATGAAAAAAGTCTTATTGAGGAAAAACCTGAGAGAAAAAATGAGGAGAGTTGTCAGTCTACAATCCAGATCTGATTTATGTGAAAGTAAGAGAGAAGAAAGGGAGGTTAGGTAGGAAAAGTCTTAGACTGGTGTGGTTTCAGTAAAGTTTCAGGAAGGCTGATAAGAAACCAAAGTCGCCTATGAAGCCAAAGTTGCCAATCAGAGGAGTTCCACATGTTGTAGTAATGGGCCTACCTTAATATCCCTGCCTCACACAGTCATTAGCTTAGCACAGCCTTGGCATAGCACGGTGGGGGGTATAGCACACAGCAGATAGGAACCTCTGTCAGTTACACACTCTAAAATTAGAGATCTGAGGAATTTATATTCAGTACTAAAGGGTTTTCTAGGACCTTGGACTTTTAGTGCTAAGACCAGGACAGTATTGGGCAAACTGTGATGGTTGGTCATCCTAGCTGTGACAATGTCATCACCACCACCGTCATCATTATCATCATCATCAAATAAAACCCTAAAGTCGTAGCACTAAAAGCCATCTTTTTATAGCAACAAATAAACTAGATGTCTTACACAAAACAAACATCTTTCAAACATGATTTCTGACTCTTCTCTGTCATTCCCTCCTGTTCCAATGAACAGCATGTTCCCTTGTGTGACATTCTCAGAGTTCTTCCAAGTGTAATTTTCCAAAGGGATGTAACCTTTCCTTTTTCTAGATTCTCATTACAATCTTTCTTTTTTTTTCTGAGAAAATCATAAAATTTACTTGCAAGAAAACTATACAGGCAAGTTGAGATGCTCCATTAAGTCAAGAATACATAGTTATCTCTGTAATTAGCACAATAAAGCATCTGTGCTATCCCCATTCATATATCTTCCAGCACATTGCTCTTCTCTTAACCATCTACCTTCTCTTCAAATTCTCCAAGGGAATTCAGTCTTTTTCCCCCATAAGTTTGTGTTTTCTTTCTTTCTTTAAATTTCTCTTTCTTTTCTTTCTTTCTTTCTTTCTTTCTTTCTTTCTTTCTTTCTTTCTTTCTTTCCTTAATTCCACATTTAAAGGAAATAATACACTATTGGGTATTTGTCATCTCTGTCTGACCATTTAGCTTAATGCCCTCAAGGTCCCTCCCTATTGTTGCAAATGAAAAAATTTCATTCTTTTTTATGGCTGAGTGATATTCCACCACATATATAATATATATTATAATAATATATAGTATATATTATGTGTGTGTGTGTGTATATACACATACACACATATATATATATACATATATATATACACACACATATATATGTATATACATATATATATGTGTGTGTGTGTGTGTGTGTATATATATATATATACATATGACACACTTTTTTCCTCCATTTGCCCATGGATGGGCACTTAGGTTGTTATCATGAGCTGTTATAAACAGTGCTGCAATGAACATGGGGGTGCATATGTGTTTTTGAGTTAGCCTTTTTCTTGGGATAAATACCCAGAAGAGGAATTGCTGAGTCATATGGTAGTGTAACATGGGACCAGGATCATAAGCTCCCCTGGCCATAGGGTCAGTGAGTGGATCAAGAGATGCCCTTTGTGCATCAGAAACAAAGATTGGGGCACCCAATGCATGTAAAACTTCCTTCTAGGAAAGTGGAAAAGGTGGAAGAGAGTACTACCTTCTGCTGTCCCCTAAAAGATCATTCCTAATAAACCCCGGCCATTGTTAGAAACTGGTAAGACTTTTTTTTTTCCCCTGTTGGTTGTGAATAGATTGCTGAAACATCTCCTGAAAGATGCCAGAGGTCCAGCTGGCCATTCAGATACCAGGACATGCCTGGGGACATGAGGGGATCTTAATGTCATTAGTGGGTGGTGCATAAAATCCTACACACCTCCTCTCTCCAACACTCTTATCTTTGGTAGGCTTATACGGCAACGCATGTGGCTAAGGAGAGAAATGATAAGTCAGTCTATTTTGCAAATATCTGGTAGCCCCAGTGTAAGAGACAGAACAGTGCCCCCCTAAAAATTAGGTCATGATTCCTGAACCTGTAAATGTTACTTTGAATTATAAGCTCTTTGCAGTTGGGACTACATTAAAGATCTTGAGGTGGGAAGAGTATCCTGGGTTATCGAGGTAGGCCCTAAATATAATCACACTATTCTTATAGGGGAGAGGAAGAGGGAGATTTGATAAAGAAGAGAAGGTGATGTGACCATGGAGGCAGATATTAGGGTGATATAGTCACTAGCAAAGGAATGCCAGCAGCCCCAGAAGCTGGAAGAGGCAAAGAACAGATTCTCCCTTAAAGCTTCTGAAGGAAACATGGCTCTGCACATACCTTGCTGTCAGCCCAGTGATACTGACTTCAGACTCCTGGCTTTCAGAAATGTGAAAGAATGAATTTCTGTTTTTTTAAAAATCAAGTTAACTAAACTGAAGTATCACAAAGTTGTACTACTGAAACTAATATTACGCTATATATTAACTGGAATTTAAATAAAAACTAAGAAAAACGACGCTTTAGCACAAGTAAAAAATTTAATATATTTAACAAATCATAGTAATTAATTATAACATATAATTGATAAATAATAAATCAACTAATTAATAATTAAATTTTGTTACAATGAGAAAAGCTTCCAGGTTTGCCTGAATGGTTCTGTTGGTTTAGCCTCAGAGTCTTTTTTTTTTTTTAATTTTTTTTTTTTCAACGTTTATTTATTTTTGGGACAGAGAGAGACAGAGCATGAGCGGGGGAGGGGCAGAGAGAGAGGGAGACACAGAATCGGAAACAGGCTCCAGGCTCTGAGCCATCAGCCCAGAGCCTGACGCGGGGCTCAAACTCACGGACCGCGAGATCGTGACCTGGCTGAAGTCGGACGCCCAACCGACTGCGCCACCCAGGCGCCCCGGTTTAGCCTCAGAGTCTTGATCGCAGCTCAGGTCTTGATCTCAGGGTGTGGGTTCCTCCTGGTGGTGGCTGCTGTGCTGGGTGTGAAGCCTATTTAAATATACACATACAGCATTGAAAAAGAGAAAAGCTTCCTTCGGGAAGAGAACAGCCCCAAAATGGCAACCGCCAGCCTGGCCCTGGAGAGAGTTCCAGCGGGATCCTAGAGGTGTGTGCAAAATCAGATACCTAATGCTCAGGTCAGCACTTTAGTATAAGTAGGTGAACCTCCTTCACTTTATGTTTGGGCACAATAGCTGCCGCTGAGTTGGGCCCCAGGACAGGCGAGCCTGAGCACATGCCCGTTTCTCGTTTCTCATATCGCTAAGGTCTTACGGGTCTAGGAACACAAGCCCATTCATTTTTCAAAATTAGATATTTTGGGGGCTCACCTCTAGGGTGCACGTCTTAAAAGTTGGGGTGCCCCATGTGGGATTAGATCTCTCCACTCCTTACAGAGAAGCTTTGGGTTGAGTTACTTCTCAATTGCGGGTTGTGAACCAGAGGTGGGGTTTATGGCTAGTTGTATCCCACACTCTCCTGACTGCTTTGATGAGGTTTTCTTTTCATTTGTCAGATGTGTAGGTGTCACTCAGCCAGGATTTAGTATTTTTTAGAAGGAAATTGTTTCATATGTAACTGTAGACACCAACGAATTCATGATCCTCCTATGTCATCATCTCGAGCTGTTCAATTTCTGTAATTTCTGCATGTTTTCTTTAGTGTACTTTCAAATTTATAGTTACGTAGGTACATTTCTTTACTGCCTTTCAGAATTTCATTTTCGTAGAGAGCAGGATTCAAGTTTATACCTCCAGGATAATTGAAAAGGTCCCATCAAAGTGGCATGTACTCAGAGCTTGTTTTCAACTTGTCTGCCCCATTGAATTGGCACTGAACTTTTCTACCGATGTGTTATTGTCTATTGGCCTGTGAGTTTGCTTTTCCATTGTGATTTCCTTAAGATTAGGCAAATGTACAGTTGCCTGCGTGGCTCAGTTGGTTAAGTGTCTGGACTTTGGCTCAAGTCAGGATCTCACGGTTTGTGAATTTGAGCCCCATGTTGGGCTCTGTGCTGACAGCTCAGAGCAGGGAGCTTGCTTCAGATTTTGTCTCCCTCCCTCCTCCCCCTTTCAAAAATAAATAAACATTAAAAAAACAATTAAAAAATGATTAGGCAAATACATTCCTAGGGTCCTTCATGCCAAAGACATATCTGTGTTTTAGGATGAAATGTATTAGATCCAGCCAGATTTATGGACTTAAAAATCATCATAGGGGATTTTTAAACAAATATTTCTATACTTTGATTTTTTTTTCTGTATTTAGGTGTCATTTACCTATAGTAAAATGCTCAGACATTAAGTGTGCCTTTCATTCAGTTTTGATGAATAAATAGCAAGACATGAAATATTTGTGTTACTTCAGAAAGTTCTCTCTTGCTCCTCTTCAGAGAAGCAATCACTGATCTGATCTTTATCGCTATAGGTTAGTTTTGCCTGTTCTAGAATTTTATATAAATGGAATTACACAAAATGTATGCATTAGCATCTGATTTCTTTCTCTTGACACCATATTTTTCAGATCATCATATTGTTGTATGTGTTAGTAGTGTCTCTTTTTATCATTGAGTAATACTCGATTGTGTAAATACACCATAGGTTGTTTATCCGTTCTTTTATTGATGAACGTTTATGCACATTTCTAGTTTGTGGCTTTTATGAATAATGTTTAGGACTTTCTTGTACATAGCATTTGTGGAGCATAGTTTTCATTACTTAGCTTTCTGATTTAATCATTAATTTTCATATAAGTTAGGGTAAAACAACAACAAAATAAGATTTACACTGTAAAATTTGTAGGATAATGTTTTGCTTCAAATGTATCATAAATAAAGTCTTATTTATGGCACGCACTGACTCAACTTGAAGTCCATTGGAAGAGGGCAGGTCCATTCACTAGTTTTCCTTAAGCATTAGTTTCTGTAGACATATTTATTTACTAGCCTATAACTGTATTTTTTTTTCTTTTTACAAAAAACTTTTTAAATGTATTTTGAGAGATAGAGAGTTAGAAGGGGAGGGAGAGAGAGAATCCTAAGTTCTGTCAGCTCACAGCCCAATGCGGGGCTCTGATGCTATGAACCATGAGATACCGATCTGAGCCGATTTCAAAACCTATCCAGGTGCTCCTGTTTTTCTTTTTAAATCTAAGAGGCTTGGAGGTCAAGGTAATATAGCAAGAGCAAAGAATACACACACACCTACAAACACACGAATACATAGCATATGTTTATAGAAAGAGTTGTTATATATCTGCTTTGGTAATTGAAAACATTTCAAGTTAGTTACTTCAGAACAAGTCTTTGTCTTTGATCTACCCTTCTTAAGATGTTCTATCACAAACTTTCTGAAAGGATTTCATTTGTATTCTCACTGAGTGAAAATACCTCAAGGAGTTCTGTTTTTCTTTATCTCTCTGGGATGTTTTACATTTTTTTAAAATGTCTGACTCTACCTAATTGTTATTTTTTTAATATTAAATTATATCTCTCTTCATTTACCTGATAATGCAAGCTGATATAGGGATTTTGTTTTCATTTTATCCTTACTAGTTTTCAAATCAAATTTCTAACCTTCTATCATAGTCAATTAATTAGCATAGTCTATCAATTAGCATAGTCCAATTCAGTTGAAAAATCACCTTCTTACATGTGCTGTTTCAAGACTATAATTCTAGTAAACCTGTTGCTGATTCTGCTAAGACCAAGAATATGATTATTTCTAGTATGTACCCTCCAAAGCCTAGCTTGTATAAATACTTTCTTTGCTTCAGGGATTTTTTGTTTTTGTTTTTGTTTTGCTTTTTTGGTGGGGGGAGGGGTAATTTTGTGGTTAGTATAGTATAGTGTTCAGGTAAAATCTTTCTGAAACTTTTCCAGCATGGGTAAGATACTGAGAGTTCCATCCAAGTCATGTTAAAGAGTAGAAATTATTTATATATTTTATTACCATAAAATCTTCCTAATTTGATTAGGAATAATAAATGAAAACTTCTTTCAGTCTATTGGAGTTCTTTTTAAACTTTCACCATGGAAACTTTGAAACATATATAAAAAGGTAGAGAGGTGAGTATGCTAAACCCTCCATGTGTCCCATCACCTGTTTCAATTCATGATTGGTTTGTTTTATCTAATTCAAGCAAATCCAAGACATCAGAGGATTGCAGTATGGAGTGGTGCTAAACAACAGGAGACAAATACTATATCTTTTTGTGTATAGCTTGTCAAACATTGTTTTAATTTTAAATATTCAGAACTTCAAAAAGTGCTCTGATTCCCGAACTTCGCCTTTTGTTCATTTAACTTATAGTTGTTGATATATAATGAAACTTATTATAGTGGTGCTTACTATAATTATATCCTGCCACCTGATTTTAATGTTTTGCCGGAGGGAATATCTAGTTTCACAAATTGGCCATTCAATGCATATTCTTTAACTGATTTGATAATTGGCTAAAGTGTTAGTACCTCATGAAATTACTTCTCAGAAATTATATTCCATCTTACCATATTTTGCTGTAGATAGTCCTCTGCTTTAACTTTTTTTTTTTTTTTTTTTTACCATTTACTTGATTCTATTTATACTATTGTTAATTGGATGTCAACATTTATTCAATTATTCTTTACGGAAAGCTGTAGAAAGACACTGGATTCAAGATGAACAAAAACCAGTTTCAGTCTACTGGAAACGATGATGCATAAAAAGTGAACTGTGCAGTATTCTGTTTTAAGTACAGGTACTGGAGATAAGCACAGGTTACTATGAGAGCAGCAAGCAGGGTAGTGACCTAGACTGGGATAGTCAAGAAGGCTTCCTGGAGGAGGAAGACATGAGTCTTAATGTCTGAATAATGGATTCTTGGGTAAAGAGGTGTAGAAAAACTGACATAAGAAAAGGCATAGAGTGAGAAATAATATGATGGGTGTGTGTACAGTGAGCGAGGGCTGGTTCAGCTAGAGTCAAGCCTGAGGCAGGAAGGTGTACTAGACAAAACCAAAGAAGTATTATGGGCTGAATCTTTCTAAGAGGGAAACAAGGTGCACACCCTGTAACTAAATAAGTTAGATAGGAAGAAATATTGGAAGTGTTTATGTTTTCTTGTTTCTCTAACAAATTTACATTGTGCATGATTCATGTGTGTATACATGTATAATGGAAGAAAAAATATATAAAGGGTGGATACTCAAATTGTTATACTCTAAAAAAATGTTTGGAGGCCACTGTTTTTGATCATAGGTGGCCTTATATGACTTATTAAGGAATATGAAGTTTATCCTGGGGTCATGAGAAACCTAGCAATAGGAACAGTGATAAGATCTGGTTTGCATTTTAGCTAAGTTACCCTGTTAGTTGTGAGAATGGGTTTAAGGAGAATACAATTACAGGACTGGAGACCATTTAGGAGGCTATTGAAATCATTCAGAAGAAATATGGTGGGGACCTAAATAAAACTGTAGTGCGATATGCAGATTACAAAAAAAAAAAAAAAAAAAAAGGCCCCTAAGTGTCTCAGTTCGTTAAGCATCCAACTCTTGGTTTTGATTCAGGTCATGATCTCCCAGTCTTGTGAGTTCAAGCCCCCTGTCCTCCCCCCACCCCCCACCCCATTGGGCTCTGCACTGGCAGCAGGGAGCCTTCTCGGAATTCTCTCTCTTTCCCTCTCTCTCTGCCCCTCCTCCACTCACACTGTCTCTTATAAATAAATAAGTGAACTTTTTTTTTTTTTTAAAGAAGCATTAAAACATGCAGAACTTGGTAATTGATTAAATGTGGGGATAAGGTAAATAGATACAGAAAGAATCAAGGATACATCTCAAGTTTTTAGTTTGGGTGAGGAATATTGTTCCTCTCATCAACTGATAGAATAAAAGGTAAAGGAAGAGATTGAGGGTAGCTAGAATGAGTTGATCTGCCATGCTAAATTTGAACATTCAGATGGTAAGAATGAGACAGTCGTACTTGATCATTCATTCATTGAGCTTTTATATCTATACAGCCCAAAGTTTCACACTGGCTTCTGTGGAGCTAACTAGAAGGAGAATATAGAGTATTCTCTAATGTTCTCCCAATGTAGGTTGAGAAGCAATTTTGATTCACTATGGAATGTTAAGTAATGTACGTGACTACCAAGTACTTACACGAGGGTGATTGAATCTCTGGAACGATTGAAGGAGGCCTCTTGGTCATTTTTGCATCCTCTATAATACATACAATTCTCAACAAAAAGTATTGATTTATATATTTTTTTCTTTTTTTAACAGGAATTTGTTTATAAAAAGAATCATTGTTTCTGAAAGTCCAAGCTGTGCACATTTATAGACTGTTTATTATCGTGTTAGGTACGATTCAATAGTGAAGTCAAACTAGAAAATAATTGGTATGATAAGATTCTCATATTTATTTGTCACATATGATTTAAATGATATGCATAGGCATTTAAAATGCCCATTTAGGACAAATTTTATTGATTCCTTAATGGTGTTAATAACGACTTCTTCCGGGGCGCCTGGGTGGCGCAGTCGGTTAAGCGTCCGACTTCAGCGGATCTCGCGGTCCGTGAGTTCGAGCCCCGCGTCGGGCTCTGGGCTGACGGCTCAGAGCCTGGAGCCTGTTTCCCATTCTGTGTCTCCCTCTCTCTCTGCCCCTCCCCCGTTCACGCTCTGTCTCTCTCTGTCCCAAAAATAAATAAACGTTGAAAAAAAAAATTAAAAAAAAAAAAAAAAATAACGACTTCTTCCTATCCTGAATTTTTGGCCTACCCTTAAGTACAATAAATGCTGACAATTTCAATTCTTACACCAAATTTTCTGTGTAACTTTTCATAGAAAAGTTAACTTTGCCTTTCTGAAAATATGAAATGCTACTGTGCATCCAAATCAATGTTAAATTTTAATATAAAAATTCATAGATGGTGACTGGAAATATATAGCAATGTCTGATTATTTTCAAGGCACTTTCTATTTCATTTAATATTGGTAAGATTAAAATTTTAAATTTATAAAAGATGATAGGATGTTAAACTAAAACCTTATTAAAATTTCAAAAGCATTGGGTGCCTGGGTAGCATTGTTATACAAATCAGGCGTAACATAAAATTTCAAAATTATTTAACCATGTTCTCTTATTTGAAAATTTAGGGGTACCTGAGTGGCTCAGTGGCCTAGGGGTCTGACTTCTGCACAGGTCATGATCTCATTGTTCGTGAGTTTGAGCCCCACTTCGGTCTCTGTGCTTACAGCTCAGACCCTAAAGCCTGCTTCAGATTCTGGGTCTCTCTCTCTCTCTGCCCCTACCCCACTAGTGCTCTGTCTCTGTCTGTCAAAAATAAATAAATGTTAAAAAAAATTAAAAGCATATAAAATTACCAAATTGATACCAAATTTGTATAGTTTTTTTATTTTATTACATACTTTGTGTTTTTAAATTTTGATAGTTGAATATTTATTATATTATGTACTAGATGTTAAGTGCTTTAACCAAGATTGGATTTATTTAATCCTCACAACATCTCTATTACCTATTTATATACTGGGAAACTGACCAGAAAGATGAAGTAATTTCCCCATGTCATAGATCCACTGAGCTTTTCAGTTTAGGAAGTCAGAACACAGTATCCAAGCCTTTAGTTATTATGTTACATTTCTCTCTTCAGTAAACTTCTTTTTTTTTAATTTTTAAAAAATATTTATTCATTTTTGAGAGATGGAGATGGAGCATGAGTGGGGGAGGGGCAGAGAGAGAGGGAGACATAGAATCCAAAGCAGGCTTCAGGGTCCGAGCTGACAGCACAGAGTCTGATGCAGGGCTCTAACCCACCAGCCTTGAGATCATGACCTGAGCCGAAGTCGGGCGCTTAACCAGCCAAGCCACCCAAGCACCCAGGTTCAGTAAACTTCTTAAGTAAGATATTTTTTTCACCAGGAGTGAGGATGAAAAAATGTATATATTTGCTTAGAAAGCCTCTGTTTTTCACATATACACTCCATCTTTGTCTGGTTTACTAATTTGAGGCATAATATAAAAACCAAGCATTTAAGGAACAAGATTTTTGTCTTTCCCTATTTAAAAAATAAAAGTGAAATTACATAGCATTGTTTTCTGAAATGGGTTGATGGTTTCCTGAAGAAATGTCTGAGTAGGTGTCCCCTGAAGACATATCTATTCAACATGCTGTCTCAATTTTATAGCTTAGCTTTGAAAATCTGAAAAAGAATAAATTAAAACAGTTTCTCCTTGGAGCTGCTATTGGTCCTCTTCTAATCTGAAGAGGAAGAGACTGTGACAGCACATTTTAGTTCTTATATGCTACCTGAAAGACACAATTAGGAACACAAGGGCTGTGAAAACTAGCTTAATGCATGTGAAAAACAGCACGGTGCCATTGCTTTGAAGAGAAAAAACAGTGAATGCTTAAGAAAATGTGAAAGATTCTTTTTGTTACCCTGAGAGGAAACAGTTCAAAACCTGAAAATGGAATTGCTTTTATAATAAGTATGTTTAATGCAAATTCTATTCAGGACACAAAAGCTAGACGGGCATGTATTTCTTATTTGATAAAAGAGCAATTTAAAAGAGAATGTACATTATCTAAGGTTTCATAACATTGTACCTTAAGGGGATTAAGATATCTAAAACCTTTGAAGTCTGCAGATTTTATTTTATTTACTCACAAGGATGGAGTTCTTTAGTGATTTGTTGCTGTAAGAAAATTGCCCATTAGCGTTTGTATCGATTTGCCTTTCTCAAAATGAAAGAAACAAATGTAATTCATTAGCACTTTATTATTGAATCCTTTTAATATGAAATATTGAGAACTTGGGTCCTTATTAACCTGCAAAATGTTTAAAGAAATGCTTTCAAAGTTGGAAAAGAATACAAAGTAAAACTTCATATTTGTACATAGGTATCTGATGGCTTCACAAAAGGCTGTCATCACAGTTTTTGTTCTCCAATCTTCTTGAAATGCTTGTCATCCTTCCTATGATTATGAAGATGACCACATTAATTAAATTGGTTCTTTATCTCAACTAGGTTTGTGTAAACTATATTGTACATTTCTCCAAATGCCAATCCAAATGCTACCCTCTCTTCAAAGGTCAGTGAAAGCCTCACTTCTTGCCTGAAGTTTTCCTGATGCCCTTGACTGACCTTGCCTTCCTCTCAATTTCCATAACACTCATAGTCTGCTCCAGTGGTTTCAACTGGTGCTCCATGATGGCACAGAGCATGGTACAGGGCGCTATTGGGAAGTAGCGGCCACAGTGGCGGTAGCAAACCTTTCTTATTTATCATATAAACTATTGGTTACACAAGAAGAGATTTCACTTAAAATCCATGGTTTTTATTTATTATTTTATTAAAAAATTATTAACTTGTAAGGAGTGTGTTATTACTGCACTAAATATTATGATCTAATACGTTATAAAATATACACTAAAATAGAAATTATAAAAAAAAGAAGAAACAAAAATGTAAAAACTAACATTTTAACATTTTTCTTACATTGTCTTGGATTTTTCTTGGTCTTCTTGGCCATTCTGTACAGTGTGTATACCCAACTCTGATGTCACATATGTATAATGTATGATCTGATAAGTTAAAATATATATAGCTCCTCTTATTCTAAAAATTATTATATGTACTTTCAAAAATATAGGAATGGCATTAAGATAAACAATTAAGATGTGAGGGAATGAGTGCTAAGAGAAAAATTAGGGAAAAATAACATGGAACTAGAGATAAACTGCATGCTGTAAAATTCTCTATTTTTACTGGAAGTTCATATTTATAGTAACTAGTACAAACATAGAAATGTGATCAACTTCAGGGCTCACAATGTCTGTATAATCTAAAAGAAAAAAAGATAAAGGGAAGAATAGATACATACCTTTGGTAGAGGATATAGTTCAATAAAAGCCAGCTTACTGAGAATGGAGAAAGATCTACACTCAAAGTTGATAGTTTTGGGGTGATGGTGAGGATTCATGGGGTCTGGAGCTGACAGCCATGAAAGAATTCTTGAAGGTGTCTTTGGTGCAAAAAGGTGATTTTATTAAAGCATAGGGACAGGATCCCTTGGCTGAAAGAGCTGCACTGAAAATGTAGGGGGTAACCGTTTTATGGAATTGAGGGAGAGGGTGTTTCTAAAGGGATTTTCATATGCTAAACACTCAAGGTTACTGGAGGCCTAGCTGTCAACAATCTAAGGTTGTTTTTCCCTCTAGCAAAGCATTACCATTAAGACAGTAGGGAGTTCCTCAACTATAGGCTCTTCATGGGATTGCCTTTTTGGTGGAGGCTCTTACTCAGTTTCAGTTTAACCTTTTTTTTTTTTTTTTTTTTTTTTTCCATTGGTCCTTTCCTGTTTTGGGGTAGCCTGCAGTATCCAAGAAATATTATACCTGTCCCACCTTGGGGGCAGGGAGGTGTGTGCTAGATTGTGCTTTGCCCCTTAGCCTGCCTCATGCTCCTTCATCAAAGTAATCTTTTTTTTTTTTAATTTTTTATAACGTTTATTTATTTTTGAGACAGAGACAGAGCATGAATGGGGAGGGTCAGAGAGAAGGAGACACAGAATGTGAAACAGGCTCCAGGCTCTGAGCTGTCAGCACAGAGTCCGACGCGGGGCTCGAACTCACAGACCACGAGATCATGACCTGAGCTAAAGTCGGCCGCTTAACCAACTGAGCCACCCAGGCGCCCCCCCCCCCCCATCAAAGTAATCTTGACCTGCCTTGTGATTTAGCTTGACTCAGGCAAAGATTGAAGAATAGTGATTTCTAACAAATCTGGGGCCAGTGACATATCAATGATGCAGGTGGTCAGGATCCAAGGACCCAAAGGGGGCTCAAGCAGGACCAGCCAAGATGGAAATCAAACATTAGCCAGTAGAAGGTGAAAGCACAGTTTATTGAAGACATAGAGGGGCGCCTGGGTGGCGCAGTCGGTTAAGCGTCCGACTTCAGCCAGGTCACGATCTCGTGGTCCGTGAGTTCAAGCCCCGCGTCAGGCTCTGGGCTGATGGCTCAGAGCCTGGAGCCTGTTTCCGATTCTGTGTCTCCCTCTCTCTCTGCCCCTCCCCCGTTCATGCTCTGTCTCTCCCTGTCCCAAAAATAAATAAACGTTGAAAAAAAAAATTAAAAAAAAAAAAAAAAAGACATAGAGCAAACTGTCCAGGAGACTCAGAAAGGAAAGGAGGGAGTCTCCTCTTTGTTTGGGATCTGGAGTTTTTATTGGCAATCAGGCATCCAGGAACTGGTCAGAATAAAGACCAGGTCCTGGTGTCCTTCATAAGTCATTCATTCCCTGAAGCCCAGGGGTCTTGGTATCAAGGTGTTTGGAGTCAAAGTTCTTGGAGAACAGGACAACCCACCCATTCAGTCCTTAGATGTTATCTATTGTGCTGAAAGACTCCAAAGATATCATTATCTCTTTGTCCCAAACACATAGGACTTATGTTCTTTGCATTACAAATCACATGTGGAGTGGGATGCAGTTGTAAGCCACACACAGCTACACAGCTAGAGTCGAAGCCAGAGTAAAGGAATAAGAAAAAAAAGAATGGTTTATTTTATGGGGTCCTTTCAGTTTTCTTGTCTCATTAGAACTAACTGAACAGATTTAAAAATACATATATGTATACATTATATATACAATGTGTGTGTGTGTGTGTGTGTATATATATATATATATATACACATGCATTATATATACATATATATTATATATATGTGTGTGTGTGTGTGTGTGTGTATATATATATATATATATATATATATATATATCCCCCCCCAAATTAAAGACCTCCTCCAACTGGAGAAAAAAAAAAGTCCCCAATGTGATATTCTGGAGAAGGTGCCAAGCTCTTCTCTCCCTCTTTTCTCTTTTCAGTTCCCTTTAGGAATGAGCCATTAACAGCAGTGAGATTGTAATGGGGATTAGGTAGCACTTTACAATAGCAGTGTCTGTCCCTCACAAGATCTTGAGCCCTGTTAAATAATAAGTGTTTTTTCTTCTTATCCTTACTTTTGATGAGTTAACTAGTAATTCTCAACCAGCACACTACCCCAGACTAAACAATCTGAAATCTCTGAGGTGTGCTTGTATATTTAGTGGGGTTTTTTTGTTGTTGTTTGTTTGTTTGTTTTCTTTGTTTTGTTTTGAGCTTCTTGAGGCAATACTAATGGGTAGTCATGTGACACAGGTTTACCTGTGTAAAGGCAAACCTGTTGCTGAGGTTGGGGACAGTAGTTATAGAGGGTTTCTTTTTGGAGACAGGGTAATCTGAAAGGGGAAGAAATGAGACGCTGAGATGAGATAGAGGAGAGGAGCTGAGGCTAGCATGCGATGTGAAGCTGCCACTGGAAAATCACCTCTGGTGGGTATGGCCAGAGCACTTTTTAGAATAAAGTATCTAATTTTCAGTTTGAAGTTTTTATGTTGTTATAATATATTTCCCTATCACATGCTTCGATTAATTCTGTTGTATTTGTATTTCATGTGTGGGTGGGATTTTAAAAAGTGGATTCGGCAAAGTTCTGAATCCAGTATCTGGATTGAAATTACATAGAAAAGGAACAAAATAATTGCATTGAGATGTATGATGACTGGAAAATGTAGGGGTGATAGAGAAAGTCTCTTCTTTCCAAAAATTACAAGGTGATTTTTGAAAGAACAAAAGATAGGGTTTAGATTAGAGGTAACAGTCATAAGGGTCAAAGTTTTAGAATGAAAATAAGTTTGGAAATCATTATCTTAACTAAGTTAGAATTTAATGAATTGCATGGAAGCCTTTGTAAATGGAATAACAGTCAAATTTCTCAGCCTGCCTGTTAGGGCCACTGCTGATAAATGACAATAAAAACCATGGAGGAGGCATATATTTCTGACCTCAAAAGGGGAAAGGTGTGTGCAACCAGCTCATCTGGAAGTGATAGTAAATAATTAAAGTCCAAGTAAAAGCTGGTGGTTGGAGGGTTGGCAGGGTGAGGGATATTGTTCTTTCTGATCCCAACAATCAAAGTTAAAGTGCAGGTTCTGGATAAACATCAGCACCATGAATTTAATAGTGACTCCTTACAGCTAATATTGTATTGTATATAACAACACAAGCTAAAATACATAAATAAAATCCTAACAGCTTTCCCTATAAAGTAATAAAGAGTACTCTAATTGACAATAGTTGAATAACCATAGATATAACACTCTAGAACCTAAACCTGAAGTTTATCAAGAAACCAGGGCACAGTGGGGTGCCTGGGTGGCTCAGTTGGTTAAAGGTCCAACTCTTGATTTTGGCTTAGGTCAGGATCTCATGGTTTGTGAGATTATCCTTCTTGCTCTGCCCCTTCCTTCCCTTCTCTCTCTTTCACCCCTTCCCTTCTCTGCTTCTCTTTCTCAAAGTAAATTAAAAAAAAAAAAAAAAAAAAAAGAACCTAGGACATACTTTATATAGAACTTCCGGTAAGTTATCATATGTTTTTGGAACTGAGCATTAATGTCTTTATTTTAAATTTTTTTTAATGTTTATTTATTTTTGAGAGACAGTGAGAGGCAGAGCACGGGCAGGGGAGAGAGAAAGGGAGACAGAGATTCCGAAACAAACTCCAGCCTCTGTAGGGCTCAAACCATGAACTGTGAGATAATGACCTGAGCCAAAGTCAACCACTTAACCAACTGAGCCACCCAGGTGCCCCTAATGTCTTTGCTTTTAAAGTGTGGGATAGAGTATAATGGGTCCAACAAGATGAAAACAAAGAAATTCAACAAAGCAGCTAAACACATTTGTGAATTTTAGTACTCACAAGTTGGAGCTGTCCTTAAGTAATTCTTTGTGTTGTGTAGCTAACTTGACCTTCTTAACACATTCTGTGTAAGCTCTATGGAGGTACTAGCAGAACCTGTAACTAAAGATTGTTCCCTGTAAAATTTATCTAGTTTTATAAATATATATAAATTCTATAATTTATATAATTTTCTTAGTTTACAAGCCTGGGAAAAGTAAGTCTCCTAGAGGTCAACCAGATTCTGGGCTTCCATGCCCTCATTCACTAAATTATTACCTTAGAAACTAGGTACTAGAATCTATCCTTATCACCAGATCTAATGACCAAACTCAGATCATTTGAGAAGGATTTGCTTATGCTAGAGTTTTTTTTTTTTTTTAAGGCAAAAGGAAATTTATAATAATATTTTTTAAAAATAAATTGTGGGAAAAAATAAATAAATAAATAAATAAATTGTGGGGTAACTTCTAATTTTTACATCGTCACTATGACAATTTTTTTTTTTTTTTGCCATCCAGTAGTCTATCTCATACTAGGTTCTAGATCCAAAATATAGTCACATTTTTTACATAGTGTGATAGTTAATCATTTTAATATATCAGCAATATATTGATAAAAGATAATAGAAGAATGTCTCCTTCAAGCACCAATTACAATATTTTTAAAAGTTTATTTTTAGAATCCCTCAGTTTATCTTACTGTTCTCCTCTGCCTAATATTCTCTGTTAAATCACATGGCTCTGCCAATGATAAAGTAGATGTGTGATTCCTTCCATCCTCGCTTCCTCCCTTCCTTTCTTCCTTCCTTCACCTATTTCTCTTTCATTTTCTTTATAGCTCCTTTTCATCCAGTATTAACAATCTCAAACTCTTTCCATCTTCACATTTTTTGCCTAATCCCCATAGCACTTGCTCTTATTTGCAAAATAATAACAACAATTATAATAGGAGCCGGTAATGTTCACAGTCTTTTGGGTTCTCAGAATTAAGGTTGGATGTAATTACTTCTAGTAATTACAACTTCTAGTGAAGTTGTGATTGTATTTGTTATATTTACTTTACCTTTCAGAATTCCCTACAAAACAAAAGACTAAAGTCTGGTGATGTGTGATAAATACCCTAAATATAAATCTTTTACAAATATATTACAATATTTATAAAGATCCATCCAAAAGTCAGTCTCTTGACTGGCTTCACTGGAATTTTTACCTATCAGACCTACTCAACACTAGTGCAAGGGGGGAAAAATAGCCACTGAGGAAGAAGCTAAAATAATAAGCTTGCCTTTACTTTTTAATAACACATTCTAAAGTCATTCCTTACTTGAAGCCATTTGCCCCATATCTCCCAAAGTAAGCACTGTCAACCAAAGTATATCAGCATGTTGGACCAGTTCCTGGAAAGCAGAGAAACTTGAGGATTTCTTGCCTCTTCTTCTGAACTAGGTGTTCTTCCTTGTTGAATCAGCCAGATGTGAAGGGATGGTGGAGCTCCACAATTACTGTAGAAAGTGGTATGCCAAAAGTATATTTTTGGTCCAGTTCAATGTATTTATTATTGCCTTGAATAAAGATGTAGAAAACCTACTGATCAAATTTGTGGGTATCACAAAAAGGAGTCATTGGATAACATGAGTTTTTAAAAATATCAACTGGCAGGATCCCTGATCAAATGGAACAAGGTAACATTTAATAGCATAAATGTAAAGGTCTGTGGTTGAAAAATTAAATGTGGCTTAATACCCTTTAGTAGCACATTCTTGGAAAAATCATATGCTTTATTCTTTTTAGCTCCAGACAATGGAGCCAGTTAAAACGAGAAACAAAAAAAATTACAGAGTAAAAAAGGAAGATCTATATAGCAGTTCAGATTGGACAGAAGTTTGAGATACTGTATTCCCTTAAGTGCAACTGAAAAATTAAATCTTAACAGTAAAACATCACAGTTGAAAGAAACCCTAAAGTTTATCTAAATTTTACCTTCTTTTCCTTATATCTGTATATCTCTCTCTTTCTATTTCTATATTATATTCATATATGAGGAAACAGGCCAGGAGAGACAAAGTAACACCGTGAAAGTCTCACAGTTAATAGGAGAACAATGATAAATGCTAAGAACCCAACCCTAGACTCCTTACACTGTAGTCTGCTATCTTCCTACTGTGCTGGTAATTATTTCGTTAGGAGAGAGAAGCAGGGTAACCTTATACGTTATATTTTATGGTTTTTTTTTTTTTTTTTGTGGGTATCGTGTTTTCTGAAATAGTATGTAAATTTACATGGGGAAACAGGACTTTGAATTTTCTAGGAAGGACTCAGCAGCCTGAGATAACATGGAGGCTAGTGTATTTACAATAGATTATCAATAAGTGTTTGTTAATTAATCCTAAAATACAGACAGCTAAGGGCGAAAGGATTTTAAGAGACGTGTGTTTCTTGTTTCCTATTTTCAGACAGGACCATGCAAAATCTATTTCTGTAGATGGTTAGCTCTTCAGCTTAACTCAAAAAGTTTAACTTTTCTCCTTGTCAGTAGGCCTCTTCCTTGTTTTATAGACAAATATCATTTGTGGCTTTTTTAAATTTATTTTTTAATTTATATCCAAGTTAGTTAGCATATAGTAGGATAATTATTTCAGGAGTAGATTCCAGTGATTCATGGAATGATATGTATAACACCCAGGGCTCATCCCAACAAGTGTCTTCCTTAATGCCCCTTACCCATTTAGCCTATCACCCCTCCCACAGCCTCTCCAGCAACCCTCAGTTTGTTCTCTGTATTTAAGAGTCTCTTATGTTTTCTCCCCGTCTTTGTTTTCATATTATTTTTGTTTCCCTTCCCTTATATTCATCTGGTTTGTATCTTAAATTCCTCATATGAGTGAAATCATATGATATTTGTATTTTTCTGACTAATTTCGCTTAGCCTAATGCCCTCTAGTTCTATCCACGTAGTTGCAAATGGCAAGATTTCATTCTTTTTGATTGCAGAATAATACTCCATTGTGTATGTATATCACATCTTCTTTATGCATTCATCTGTCAATGGACATTTGGGCTCTTTCCATACTTTGGCTCTTGTAGATAGCGCTGCTATAAACATTGTGGTGCGTGTGCCCCTGCGAAACCGCACACCTGTGTCCCTTGGATAAATACCTAGTAGTGCAGTTGCTGGGTGGTAGGGTAGTCCTATTTTTAATTTTTTGAGGAACCTCCATACCATTTTCCAGAGGGGCTGCACCAGTTGCGTTCCTGACCATAAGTGGATTTTCTTTTAATTCTGACCGTATTTACAATGCACAATAGCTGGCCTCTGATCTCTCTCTATGTAATCCTTGAAAATAGTTACTAAGTGTCCTATGTGTCTTATTGTATCTGTGGGGAGCTAATTATAATCATTATTACCTTAAATTACAAGTTCAATCTTCCAATTTTGTAATTATTTTATACATTACCAATTATCATATGTCTTAAGATAATTTATTTTTAATTCAACTCCAGAAGTACATTCCATGATTACAAAGGCTGTCCATCATATTCCCCACCACACTCCTAAGCCTACAATATTATTTAGGATGTACCAAATATTTTTTAGGTATCTGTGGAATAAGTATAATTAAAGTTTAAAAAAAATCTTATTTTGGAATAAGGGTCAGGGCAGTTATGAGAATCTTTTCTTCCCTTTCTATATTTATATGTATTTCTGTTTTGTGTCTTTATAGTGTTTTGTTAAATTTTATCATCTTTCAGTCTTATTTTATTCCTAATTAAAACATTCTTGACAATTTATGTTTACTTTGCAGATATTTCCAGATATTTGAAAATATATTTTTTTTATTTTTTGTTTAATGTTTATTCTTAGAGAAAGAGAGAGAGAGAGAATGAACAGGTGAGGGGCAGAGAGAGAGGGAGACACAAAATCCAAAGCAGGCTCTAGGCTCTGAGCTGTTAGCAAACAGCCCCATGCAGGGCTCAAACCCACAAACCAGGAGATCGTGACCTGAGCCGAAGTTGCACACCTAAGCAACTGAGCCACCTAGGCACCCCTTGAAAATATATTATTATATATGAGTGAACGTATTTAATTTAGGGTGTGTAGGAATGCAGTATGTATATGGAAGAATTGATAAGAGATTCGATATGAATGATTGATTTAATTCTTCTGTCCTTTTGATCCTCTTTACTGTATCACCACATGATTGATTTGCTTACTGATCTCCCAAATATACCTGATAGAAATGATACAGGGAAACTTCTCAGTTTCTCCCTGCTTTGATCAAGTGGACTTGACCATTCAGAGACAGCCTCAGCATTACAAATTAATCTACTGTTCACAAAGTGAATATTTATGAAGTGTCTACTGAACATTGTGACTACATTGGTAAAAGTTGGGTCAGTTGCAACCCCTACCTATGAATTATCTCACAGTCTGTTTCTAAGAAGAAATGTCAAGCCCCAATTTCAGCTCAATATGACCATAAAAGTATATGCAGGATGTAGTGGTATATGTGAGAAAGAGTGTTTCCTGGTTATATGGAGTAGGATTTTGCAGGCCTGGCAGAGCTATTAGTAATACAAAAGTAAGGTTCAGGAGCACCTGGGTGGCTCAGTTGGTAAGCATCTGACTTTGGCTCAGGTCATGATCTCACATTTTGTGGGTTTGAGCCCCAAGTTGGGCTCTGTGCTGAAAGCTTAGAGCCTGCTTTGGATTCTGTGTCTCCCTCTCTCTCTGCCCGTCCCCTGTGCATGATCTGTCTCTCTCTCTCAAAAATAAATAAACATTAAAAAAAATTAAGTAAAAGGTAAGATTCATATGCAGAATAGGGTATTTCCCCTAATACTTGTGAAGATTGTTGTGAATGGATCTTGCAAAATTACTTACCTGTTCTACGTATATGCTGCTCATGCTACACTATTGTGAATTGTTAGTCATTTTTTTCATGTGCATACCTTCTCCTTATTGAGCATATAAAGTTTCTTCTGGTAATTGCTATGTCTTCCTTGTATCCCCTTCCAGACAGTCTTTGTATGACTTATCACATTCATTCATTTGTTTGCCAGACATTTACTTTGGGCTTACTATATGTGTCAGGTACTACTCTAAGTGCTAGGGATAAAGCAGTAAACAAAATAAAGCCCCAACCCTCACAAAGATTACATTTCTGTGAGATAAGACAGACGCTAAAGAAACAAACCAATATATAATGGGTTTGACAGTAATAAATGCTAAGGACAAAAATAGGTTTGGTAAGGGGCGTAGAACATGCCCAGAAAATAATGTTTTATAGAGTAGTCAGGGAAAGTTTCAGTAAGAAGGGCTAAGCTAAGACAGGGCTGTGCAGATAACTGAGGAAAGTGCTTCCAAACAAAAATAGTAATATAAAGAATCTTAGACTGATAGTATTTGGTTTGTGTTAGGAAGAGGAAGATCTGTGTTACCAGAGATAATGAGCGAGGGGGAGAGTGGAAGGATGTCAGGTGAGAGTGGGTTGAAGGGTGTGTGTAGATGATGAAAGTCATGGGAGGGAAATTTAATTTTACCTTGGATGAGATGGCAAATGATTAGAGAGTTTGAGTGGAAGGGAGAGAAATGATCTTGTTTACCTTTTCAAAGGGTAACAATGGCCCCTAAGTAGAAAAAGGACTGGGGAGGAAAGGGGAGTACTGAGGCAAAAGTGAAGCAGGACAATAAGTTAGGAAGCTATTTGCAATACAGTTGACCTTGGACAATAATGGGGTTAACCCCTGCACAGTTGAAAATCTGCATATAACTTTTGACTCCCTCAGAACTTAACTACTAATAGCCTACTATTGGCTAGACACCTTACCAATAACATAATTAACACATACTTTTAACACATATTTCGTATGTATGTTCAATGTATTATATACTATATTCTTACAATAAAGGAAGCTAGAAAAAGAAAAGGTTATTAAGAAAAATGTAAGAGAAATACATTTACAGTACGGAAAGTACTGAATTTATTGATGCTGTGAGTTTATATCATCTGTTTACAAGATAAATTGTGTGTCAGTGCCTATATCAATATTGTTCAATGTATTTATTGAAAGAAATCCACATGTAAGTAGACACACACAGTTCAAACTCAGGTTGTTCAAGAGTCAACTGTACTTTAGGCAAGAGTTAATAATAGTTTGGATTACATTATAAGCAGTGGAGTGTATGAGAGGTGGTTGGATGATGGATATGATTTGAAAGAAGAATAAAAAGGGCAAAACTAATAGGTAATAGATTGAATATGAGAATATTGGGGTGATGGATTAGATGTGATGTTTGAGAAAAAGTAATCAAGGATAATATGAGGTTTTTAGCTCAAGAAACAAAGGATGGAGATGCCATCTATCATACTGTTGTGACATGTGGAGTTGCTTTGTGGAAGATTATAAGACAAGGGTGTTTACAGTAGAAATCCAGAATTTGTCCTTCGTATACCAAGATTTCCTTGTCTAGCTACAAGTGGAGATACAAAGTGGGCAGTTAGATATATGGGTCTAACATTTGTGGAAGAGATTTGGATTAGGTATAATGCTTAGTGCTCATGCAAAAATAATGCTTGTTGTTGATTGATTCACTCTTTCAAAATGAAATCATGTTAACTAATACTTTTACAAAATTGGAAATATCAAACAAATTTTTGCTTTCCAGATATATGTTTGAAAATGTTACCTGCTCTGCTTCAAACAATTACATATCTGACTTAACCATTCTTGAGAACAAGGGGGTTTTGGAATCTTTTTTCAATTAGGCCAAGAGTTTAGACTGTATTTTAATAGAAATGGAATCTCAAAACTTACTGATAAATGGCTTTATTATACTAATTGCTTTTTCTTTATTTCCATAGTCTGTCACTGTGCCAGAGGGAAATTATATTGGTCTTAAAGGATTTGTTCTTCAAATGGCCACGTAGGTCACAACATGAAAACTTACTTAGTTGGTGGCAAATTTATTATTTAATGATTTGTCCCCAGCATCTTTCTGGTGGCTATTTTTAAAATCATTGGTCTATAATTGCTACCCTTTATGCATATGCATGCACATATAATATATTTCATTTATAATCTTTAGACACATTTTTCATTCAAATATTCAAAAAGCACTGTTATTTAAAGACTCTATGATAGGATAAAGCCATTTTTCAAGTATGCTTAAGCCCATTTGTCCAATGAGAGTTTGAAAAATAATGTAAGGGGTTTGCAGTTGACATTTGGGAAACCAGCTCCTCAGAAGGAATAATTGGATGCTAGGGCATTTTTAAGGCTTTATACATTTTGAATGACCTTATGCTTAAAACACTCTTGATGCAGTTGAAATGCCCTTATGTTTCTTTTCCATTCTCTCTCTACTTTGAGACTTTGTTGATTGTCTCCAATAGTATTCTTTTTTATATTTAGAGGACTCAGACACAGGTATGGGTGTGAAGACAAAAACTGTGGTCCAAAATAGCATGGTTTGATATCAAGATTGCCAAATAATGTGGGATAAGTATTTATTGAGTTAAAATGAGTAGGAAAATGAAGAAAAAATAATAAAGGATGTGATAGGTCATTTCCATATATATTTCAAAAGTACTTTAAAAATTCATTTGACTAGGTCCTTTCATGTTGTTTTAATATATTTATTACTATTTGTTTTAATAAATTGTCCTGAAAACTATTTATACACGTAGTATACCCAAAATACTAATGCAATGTGATCCTAATACATATATCAATGTATCGATACCTTTTATAGTGTATGTGTATGTTTTTTGTTTTTGTTTTTTTTTCTTTCTGTCTTATCCATAGAAAATGATACCATCTACTGGACAGACATGGGCTTCAATAAAATTAGCCGAGCTAAAAGAGATCAGACTTGGAAAGAAGATATCATTACCAATGGCTTGGGAAGAGTGGAGGGGATAGCTATTGACTGGATTGCTGGTATAATCCATGGCTTTTTCCGTTTTCATTTCACACCTATTTTGTTAGGGTCTCAATCTCCTTCATAAAAATTCTGTTTCCGACTCATAACAATTTTTTTTTTTTGTGCTTCTAGCCACAGGGATAAATAGTCTCTTTTGCTCTTGGCTTCATTCTTTCTAATGCTTTTGAGCCTTTGGACAAGTGTTTTTATGCAGAAGTAGATTATGTAGTGGTAACTTTGCCCAAATCTCCTGAGAACTGTGAGGCAGGTAAACAAAAGTGTCAGAAGTTCTCTTTTGCCTGCAGTCAGTAGAAAGTTAAAATAGATCCCTTCTTTAGGTGAGAAGTTTCAACTTATTTGTAACACATAAATGTTTCATTATATGGTTTAAACTACAGATGTGTGAGATTAGAAAGTATTTGCATATTAGTTTATTTACAGCTTTCTGCTTAGGAAATGCACACATAAAAATAAATATAGGAAGTAAATGATTTCTTGATAGTTATGTGAATGCTCAGAAAGTTAATTTTAGTCATAACTAATAAATCATTTTCTTTCTCACAACTATGTTATAAACACATCTGTATTTCTCCTAGGTAACATATATTGGACAGACCATGGTTTCAACTTAATTGAAGTTGCAAGACTCAATGGCTCTTTCCGTTATGTAATTATTTCCCAAGGCCTGGATCAACCAAGATCTATAGCTGTGCACCCAGAGAAAGGGTAATTTTAAGCTTTATGTGTACCTTGAGTTTAAGTGAGTTTTTGTAAGTTTCATTTAAAAAATCCAGATGTCCATATTAATATTTATTTTTAGTTATAATGTTTGAAACAAAACTCAGTATCTTACCTAACCACAAGAAAAAGTTTATTTTCACTCCATGGTGTATATTTTAGTACGTATTTGATGGGGTCATATTTATTATGTGTTTCTTTAATGTATGTGTAAATCCAAGTAAGTATACCAATATATTTCTAGATTCTCAATTTAAAGTTCTGCCCTATGACTGTTTACAAAACAGGTACTCAATTATTTGCTGAATGAATGATAGCCAACTTCAATCTTCAATATTTCTAAAGCTTCGGTTTCCATTTACAAGTCTGTGATGGCCATGCAACATGTTCATTCCAAACATTGTATTTTTTTTTTTTCCCCTGGAGTTCCAGATAAATATGTCTACCTGCCTCTTTGACATCTCTGTTTTTCCATTTGGTTGTTTCATAGGCACTCAAATTGTGCATATCTAAAATGGAAGTGAATTCAATCTGCCATCAAATTCTGTTAATATTTTTTTTCTAAATATTATCAATCTACCACATTCCATCTTTGCTACTTCCACTGTAGTTAAATCTGTTCTTATCTTACACATACACCACTGCAGTGACTTCACAATTGATCTCCTAACATTAAAGGCAGAGTGACGTTTTTTTTTTTTGCTTTTTGCTTTTTTTTTCTTTTAATATAAAGCTTGCATAAATCCTTTCAAGGGATTCCCATTGATTTTGTGAAAAGTCCATAATTTCTGTTGTGATCCTTCTTCATCAGGTCTTATGTAAATATTCAGTCGCAAACTCCTGCTACTGCCTCTTTGGTATCACAGTCAATCTCTGGACTTCATAGTTTTAAAAATATGTTCACATATTTCCTATTCTCTTCTACTCCTAGTCTTTGAATAATCTCTTTATTGGCAATGTTTTCTTTCCTACTTTGCTAAATTTTATTTGTTTTTCCCTGGCTTTGTAAATAGATCAGATAATTCTGTTCTGTGACACCAAAGTACCTAGTACTTTCATTTTTTATAAATTCTGTGCATTAATATTTGCTTATTTGCTTATATTTATTTGCTTAGTAGCTCTATTTTTTCACTGGACTTGGTAATGTCTCTATTCTTTACTGTGCTATGAGGAGAATAGTCATGTGTGTTTGCTTTATTTCTCTATCCCCAGGGCTTAGTATACTGGCTGGTAAAGAATAAGCTGCTGACTGATAACTGCTTTTTTCTTAAGCAATAATACAGAAGTAGTCCTATTACAAAACTATATAACTTCACACCACAGTGTTTCTTTCACTGCTAGTATGATTTGACTTAAGGGTTTTTTGTTTCTTTGTTTTTAAAGAGTGGATATTTTTTAAGTTAATACAACTCCTCTTACTTTTGGAGGGGTAAAAAAGTGGACCAGGGTGTATTAGATACACAGCGTTATCTAAACACTGATTTAGAATGGAGTCTATATATGTAAAATATCAGTTCAACTCTCATGAAAGTCTAAAAGCTTTTATTTGTTATAGGTTGTATGTAGTTTTTCCAATATCATCATTTGCTTTATGTTCTTGACAGATGCTATAAAAATAAGTCATGGCGTTAGTATGATAAAAAAAAAAAACAAAGAAGGTTAATATAAGAGAGGGAAATAACACCAACAGTTTGTCACACTTCAAGCAAAGATTACCATATATAAATTGAAAAAGCTGCATTGGTAAAGAATTGCTCTTGAATGCAAAACGTTAGAGTGGAAGTCTATAGGGATTTCTCTTTCTACCTTTTTCAGTTGCCATCTTCACTAGGTTATATTTTGTCTTATACTTGTTGTTATGGTCCCATGTTATAACATGCTTGATAAATCTTCAGGGAGTATGTTTAGACTTAAGGAGGAGGGAGATAAGATAAAACACCTTTTCCTTGCTAGATCTTCTGGTTTTATTTGGGAAAAGTTTTCATGTCAGTTCCTTTGTTTTCCCTTAACCGGAAATGGGTTACATGCCCATCCTTAGACCAGTCAATACCCAAAGGGAAGAGATTATTTTGACATACTTAGACAAGTTATATTTCATCAACTGAGCTGGCATAAGTTCCCAGACCAAACAGGATATACTGCATATCTAAACAAGCTCAGTTTCTAATACTAGGGCAGGTCTCAAGGAGAGGTGGATTTCAAGAGACAATATGGGGAAGAAGGAAACCAGTTCTCCTGATTGTTCTATTTCGTAGTCATTCCAACACACTCTCCTTTGTTAGTTCTTTTTTTTCTTTGACACCTTAATGCTGGAGTTCCCCACATCTCAGTCTTTGGTGTTTTTCTCTTCTGTGGTGGTCTCATCCCCCCTAAATGCTAAAGATTTTAAAATGTTTATAGCCATACCTCACTCTAAACTCTAGATTTTTATGTTTTTATATATTGCTTATTCAACATTTTCAATTAGAGGGCTGTGGCCGATTTTATTTTCCAAGATGATTACGATAATATCTGGCATTCCACATGCTCTTCTTAAAATGCGACATTGACTCTTGCAAACAGAAAAGGGGAACATCTTTTTCATATACTGGAATTTGGGTGGGCCTATGACTATTATGGAAGTGATACATTGTAAAATCTGAGGCTACATCATAAAAGAAGATAAAACTTCCACATAGTTCTCTTGGGAAGCTCTTAGAGACCAGCCACTCTGCTGTGAGCAAGCCAAGCAACCCCTTGGAGGGACCAGTGTAGTTCCCACCAATAACTCTAGCTAAGGTCCAAGTTGACAGCCAGCACCAACTGCTGGACATGTTGAGTGAGTGAACCTAAATGATCCCAGTCCCTAGCTCTTAGGTTACCTCAGCCTTGGTGTCACCACCCGTCAGTGTGAATAAGGGGTGAGTTATTCCTGCTGAGCTCTGATCAAGTTGCAGATGCAGAAGTAATTAAATTGTTATTGTTTTCAGCTTTTAAATTGATAAGGGTTTACTAACTAAAAGACGATCTACCAGAAATCTTATCCTTAACAGGCTCAAAACTAAACTGAATCTTTCTCTACAATTGTGAGTTCTACATTAGTTAATGCCAATTCTCTTATTTTAGTTGCTTAGGTCAAAACACTTGGTATGATCTTTGGTATCTCTCTCATATGCCCTGTATCCAATATACTAGGAATTATATTGCCTTTGGCTTCTAAATGCATTCATATTTTATATACTTCTCATAATTTCCATTGTTAACTATAACCTGAGCCATTCTCACCTTTGCCAACATTTCTCGATCGTGGTTTACCATCTTATTCCCTTGTACTCCTACAGTCTGTTCTTCATGTAGTAGCTGAATTATCCTTCTGGAATGTAAATAGATGTCACATCTATTAAAAGCTGACAACAAACCTAGAGTGTTATTATTTCCTCCACTTAACAGATAAGGAAACTGAGTCAGCTATTTTAAGTACTATTCTGTTATCAAGATGATATGTGGGAGTTAGGTTTTTCCAATCTCCAAAAATCATGCTACATTGTATGGATATGCATTTGTGTGTGCTACATGTTACACATATACGTTTATAGTGGCAGGCATGACAGAAATTAATAACCAAAAATATCAAACATATAAAAAAGCAGTTCTAACAGTTTCAGGATAAAATTGTATTGAAAAATTAAGGTTAGAACTGTAAGTGAAAGAGTAAACAATAATGAGAAAATGCTGGGAAAAAAATTAGGAAAGGAAGCTTACAAAATAATTTTGAGCTGGATCTGACTTCTTCTACTGTTGAGTCTGTTGCCTACCACCACGTGCCCATGGACAAAGGGGCATATTAAGACTAGGACGGGAGGGTGTGATCTTGTTTAATTCCAAGAATAAGACAACGTGACTCAATTGATCATGTCCACAGCACCCTCATAAACTTGAAAATAAAAATGTACTCTATTAAAGTATTTAAAAAATATATTTTTAAGTTCTAATTTATAATCAAACAATGAATCATTATAGCCTCTATAGAGAAAAATTGATCATTTGCTATATTGCGAATAAGTATTCTAATGGCAAGAAAAAATATAATTTGAGTGTTATGAAATCCCATAGATACATAGGAAATGAGTTGGTTTCTAATAAAGAATTTCTTCCCTTTGTATTTGTAATAAGCTGAACACTTCATTTGTATGATAGTGACTTCCTTGTGCCTGGCCTATTATAGATTCATGCAGTTCAGTTTAGCAGGCCTCTTGCTGCTGCTACTTGCCAATCTGCTACTTGAAACCTAGTATATACCCTCAAGTTGTTATTCTACATCTTCTTTTCCTTAAGTATATTTTTATATCTCCATAGCCACCTTAGCATATAAATATACCTACTTCTCTCTAGGGTGATTGAGATCATCATGCAAAGGAACCCACATATACTCTACTTTCTGTCAGTTTATTAAAAAAAAACAAAACAAAAAACACACACATTTACCGAGTGCATCACACGCTGTGTGCGAGGTCATGTCAGTGCATCTCCATCACATCTTCAGCCTTCAATTCAGTACATTTTGACAAAATAGGGCTGCTTACTATGTGAAAGACGCTGGTGGGCGCCGTGAAGTATGATAGTATAATTAAGAGGCTGCTTCTGTTCACAACTGAGTTTTCTGTTTAAACTTACAGTCTAAACAAATACAAAATTTCGTAAGTAATCCAAGTGAGGGTAGAAGATGACTTGAAGGAGAGAGGTTTCTTTTTTTTTTTTTTTAATTTTTTTTTAATGTTTATTTACTTTTGAGAGAGAGACAGAATGTGAGTGGGTTAGGGGCAGAGAGAGAGGGAGACACAGAATCAGAAGCAGGCTCCAGGCTCTGAGCTGTCAGTACAGAGCCCGATGCGGGGCTAGAACCCACGAGCTATGAGATCGTAACCTGAGCCAAAGTCAGTCACTCTATCCACTGAGCCACCCAGGCACCCCAAGGAGAGAGGTTTCTGAGATGGGCTGAGATTACATTATATGAAGAAATAGAATAAGCAAAGAATTGGTAGTGGCAAAGGAAAGGCCATTGGCAAGTGTATAGCTACATAGGGAAGAGCCATGATGCAGCTGGGATAAATTGGGGCCGTAAGATCGGCAACGGAATTCCCCACATATTAAGGGAATTACCATGAAGACATTTTTTTTCCAGTTTACCAAGTGGAATCTAAAATAGTCCTAGACCCTCTGTCCTAAGCCTTCTCCCTGATCCCAAACAAGTCACATAAGCAATGATAGAAGTGGGATGAGTTTATTGAAGTTGTAGCATTCTTTAAACTGGGGAATTCTTAGAAATAGTTACCATCTGAGACAGATTGTTATGGGGGAGGGGTTTTTTTCTTCACCCTCAAGCCAAGTAATTGAGAAAGCTGGAGGCAAATATGTAAAGGGGAGACTAAAAGAAAGAAAAAAGAAGCAAATGGAAAGGAAAGAAAAAAAATAAGGCACTTTCTCACTGCAAGTCTTCCAATCAAAGTTGGTGAGAGGGAAGAAAACTTTAAAATACACATGAAATAGGGGCGCCTGGGTGGCGCAGTCGGTTAAGCGTCCGACTTCAGCCAGGTCACGATCTCGCGGTCCGGGAGTTCGAGCCCCGCGTCGGGCTCTGGGCTGATGGCTCAGAGCCTGGAGCCTGTTTCCTATTCTGTGTTTCCCTCTCTCTCTGCCCCTCCCCCGTTCATGCTCTGTCTCTCTCTGTCCCGAAAGCAAATAAACGTTGAAAAAAAAAATAAATAAAATAAAATAAAATACATATGAAATAAAAGATTGGATTCAGAAAGATCCCATCTTTTGTACCAGAAAAAAAAATCTTAACAATATTATTTGTTCTTTTAACTAAAATAGTCTTGGAAGTCCTGGATTCTTCCTGAGATAGCATATTCTGGAGAAGAGCTTTTCAGTAGAGCATAAATGGAATCAGGAGTTGCATAAATATAAAGTTACTTTGTTTTATTTCAACAGTTTAGACTCTGCAATAAACCATGGTGATGGATGAGATTACCCAAGAAAGAGTACAGAAAAAAAGAAGTCTAAAGACAAAAAAAAAAAAAAAAAAAGAGAGAGAGAGAGAGAGAGAATGTTTATTGTTAGGGGATGAAGTGATTAAAAGAGTGGAAAACAAAGCCAGCAATAAGGCAAAAGAGGGAAAAATAACCATTTCAAGTCCTCAGAAAATTACTGTATCATGAAAGTCAAGGGAAGACCACTCCAGGAAGAACAGTGTGCCCGCGGTAAAGAATTTAGGGGGGATTAAAGCAGAGAACAGAATGTGCAATCGATGATGGAGATGACATTATTAATTTTTATCAATTTCCAGAAATTGCTAAAGACAGAGGCCAAATATAAAGATCGAGTAAGTGACAGATAATTAGAAAGTAGAGCTAGCATATTTAGTCTCCAGTGACAGAAACTTGGGCAATGAAGGGAAAGTAGGAAAAACAGAAATGTTGAGAAGACAGTAGAATATAGAGGAAGTTTTCTTTAGTATAGGAGTGAGGGGGTACTCTACAAGTTCATAGGCAGAGGGGAAGAAACTGACACGAAGGCAAGTTCCAGAGAGTGTAGTTGGAACTTAGACAAGGAAGAAGTAATAGGGTGGAACAAGAAGAATAGGGGACCAGAAAGCAGATGGACAAAATTTACATCTTACATCAGGTATTCAAGAAACAGATCCTGGAATGAGAATTCAGTTCAGGAAGTAAGAGAGAAGCAGAGTAGGAAAGGGGAAGGACAAACAAAGATTCAACTGTGAGCAAAAGTCTGGGTCTCAGCCTGATAACTTGTGGATCTCCGGAGTATAAAATTTACTTCAAAGCAAGGGAACTTTACTTTCAAACTCCCACCCAAGCATTGGAAAGGGGCGACCCTTGGGAGACATACACTCCCAAGATTTCTAACTCTCAGCACTACTTGTGAAAGAAGAGTTGTGGCTTAAGAGGACAGGTCCTCTTAAGAAAAGTGCCTGTAAGAACTGTAAGAGGCAAAGGACACAGAAACCGTGCACTGAAGTGCATAGAACTAGGAAACAAGATCTGAGAGTGTCTAGGTGGAGTACCAAGTGTATACTACAGTTGGGAACCACAGGTTAGATGTTTCCTACCTTTGAGATCTTTTGAAATATCTTAATCTCAAATACCTATGTCCTTTTTGGTTACTGAAAGGATGAGATGAGGTAAATTTAAGCAGGAACATTGAATTAGGAGAATTTCTCTCCCCCTTCTAGTTTTGGAGACGGAATGAAAAGATAGGATATGGCAGTAGAATATATTTTAGCAATTAAATTACTGAAATTGAAGAAAGTCATAGATGATAGTATGAGTAAGGTTAGCAGCTTTAAATAAATAGGTAAGTTTTGCTGAAACTTGTGCTGAATAGAATATGAACAAAAGAATTTAAAGCAACGTGAGTTTAGCTCGGATGGATTTCTAGAATGTAATCAGTATGTTTCTATGACCTTGAATAATAACATTCAGCAGTTTAGAAGTAGCGAGGGGAAAAAAAAGGAAAAAAATGAGTCAAAAAGGGAGCGTGAGATGACAGACTCAAAGTTGAATTGTAATGGAATAACCTTAGGTTGCCAGTCAGGAGCTGAGGTCTAGAAGTTAGTGATGCAATCAAGGAAACCAAAAGCAGCAGATTAAGGTCAGAGTAAGGAGTTAGGACATTAATGACCAAGACAACTCAACAAAATAAGAGATGATTTTAGAATTGGTAAAATTGGAAATCGAGCTGTCTCATGTGTTACTTAAAATTTGTGCATGGCCTTGCTTATGTAAGGCAGAGGCAAAGGAGAGGTGGAAGTCCTTGGAACAGATGAGGTGAACCATGAACTGAGATGTTCACAAGGTCATCAACATGAGTCATAAAGTCCCTAAGAATGTCAGCAGTGGAGGGAGAAGATGGCAAAGTTTTCAGTGAGTAGTAAAACAATTAAATAAATTTGGTGGTTAATTGTGATAGTGATTATGTGGTGGTACAAGAAAATAGGATGTGTGAATTCATGCTGTAAATGTTTTGAAATAAGTGAGTATAACCTCAGAGAAAGTTGTCCTTCTTACTTAAATCTTCTTCACTTTAATGGCATTTATTTCCTCTGGTTTCTCATGCAGTAACTCTTCTATTCTATCATCTTTAACTAGTCCTTTCAATGAAACCTTTCCCATTTCTTCCAAATAGCATCAGATCTCTGCTATTTGACTCCCCCGCAACAAACACAAACACATCAAACACAAACAAACAAAAAACACAGCAACTTATTTTTCTCTGCATGTTTACTTCTTAACTTAGAATAAAGAAGTTCTCTTCTTTCCAGAATTGTTAAAAGTTATCCATAGCCGAATTCAGATTTTTTCCAGATTTCACACCGTTTGCCTTCTGTTTGATATATTTCTCCATTGATTATCCACTCAAGACTTTATTTTCTCTGTTACTTTCTCTAAATCTGAGTTTTCTTGCTGTATCTAACCTATTCCATATACGTCCTTTGCATAATCTCTCTCCTTATATGTCTTTGTATGCCATTCTCTCTCTTGCTATATTTACCCTTTACTATGTATTGTCATGTTTTTTTTACTTTAATTACTGCATTACATCCAAAATCTCATCTTCATCCCTTCACTTGTGTTTCCATTTTCCTTTAGAAAATCTTTATTTGAATGTCCACTGTTACAGAAATTTACATATCCTCCTACCTCTAGTCTAGTGACTTCGTTTCCTAACTATGGCATGTCTTTTTGCTCTGACAAGATTGAAATTTACTTTAGACTTTGTGTAGTTTTTCATCATCTATTTCTTTCTTTATTTTTTAAACTTTTTTAGTGTTTGTTTATTTTTGAGAGACAGAGAGACAGAGCACAAGTGGGGGAGGGGCAGAGAGCGAGAGAGGGGAGACACAGAATCCATAACAGGCTCCAGGCTCCAAGCTGTCAGCACAAAGCCTGATGCAGGGCTCAACCCATGAACCCTGAGATCATGACCTGAGCCAAAGTCGGACCCTCAACTGACTGAGCCACCCAGGGTCCCCTTTCATCACCTATTTCTATCTGCCACTAACTTCTGTCATATCTTCTCTCTAGATGTCTCTTAGATCTTCCATATCTTTCTCTTACAACTCTGAGCTCAGCACTGATTCGGCTGGAGGAGCTCATTAAATATTTTTGGATTTCCTAATTTTGAGCCCCCAGAACAAGATTTATATTTTATTTCACAAAACAAGAAATCTTTGACATATGTGGCATTCATTTAAATATCATTTACCCCCATACCTTCACTTCTTCTTAAAAACATTTCTTAACTGTTAATTAAGTCACATGGGTAGATATTTGTCAGGATTTATAATTAAGAATTGATACAACTTTTAAATAAACATTTTCGGGAAGTGTTTATTATACTTGGAAATATTAGTTTCTCCCTATACATTATCCACGTCTTACTGACTTGAGTTCAGAAAAGAAAAAAGGCTTAAAAGTGACAGTCCATGTAAAAGTTATCCAAACTTTGGTTTCTAGGTAATATTACATAGACATTTAAGTGTCAAAATTTTATCATATGAATAAAGTACAGCATTTTTATATTCTGTTTGTAGTTAAAGCATGGTAGGTGGTATTACCAGGGGAAAAGGTAAACCATAATGGAGTAAATTAGCTGAATCCAAGAGATAACTGTGCCTTGAAAAAGTGGGCATGAAGCCCGTTTTGAACAATGGAGACTTGAAGTTTTTTTTTTTTTTTTAATGTAGCCAAATACAAAGTAGAAAGCATGTATGAATTTACTTCAGCTTGAAAAATTAGTTTCTACCTTCTATTGATTTTTTGGTAAGGCATCACTTCCATTTAAAAAATTGAAATATAATATATATATTTTATGTGAAAAACACTTTCTACAGTAGAAACCACAGTATGTCACCATATGATACCAAAAAAGTTGATTAACTTCTTGTAGTATATTACATCTAAGTGAAACACAAATACTCTGATTTTGTTTTCTTTAGACACCATAGCTTAACAATAGTTTAACATCTGTTGAGATAGCAAGTGTATCGCATACTTTAACACCATATCTCAGAGTATGCTTTTATCTTAAGGCAAGATGACACGTATAAAAATGAAGTAGAATTAAGTTTCATTTGCAATTGAAATACTGGTGCAACCAGGGTGTTAGTATATAAGATTAAGATACAATGATGGTCAAATAACTTGGAAACAGTTATACCCCAAATTATAGCCAGCTTTCTCTACAGGTATATAAGAGAGGCATAAAGACAAATTATAATGACAAATGAAAGAAAAGTGTCACAGTATTATTTACTAGGAATTTTCTCAAATATTCTGCAAACACCCTTGTTTCAAACTTAGGTTTTGCTCACCTAATCTTTTACAATATGCTTTATCTTTATTCCTTAACGTCTAAACATGAATCTTGGATCTTATTCCCCTTGCTAAAAGGAGGGAAGAAGGACTGGAAGTGATCAAGGTGCCCTGGGCTATCCTTGTAGCTCTTGGGTTGGTGGAGGAGAAAGAGTGTGCAGAAAGGTCATGCCACCTCCTAGTTCAAGAGGGAACTTTTGGTCTGGACCACCAAAGCCATGATCAATGGAAACCAGAAATAGCCACACACAAATGCATGACTTTACCTTGATTTTTAAAGGGATCTGACCAATAAAACTGTGGTAAAGGGTAAAAAAGAAGTTTGCAAGATTGATTTCTCTATCCACCTATAGAAATTGTCTCTGCTTCTTTCAATGTGGAATACCCAGGGTGGGTTGGATATGACTGATAAGACAGATCGGAGGTCATGAAACAAATCAGAAATCTCTGTGTAATGTTTTAAGAATCAGCACATGAGTACTAGTAGTCTAGGCTCTAGGAGTCAAGGTATTAAATATTTCATAGGAAAATACATAAAGGGTAAACATCAAATGTTATATATTAGAGATACTATAAATGAATAAAATATAGACCATTTACTCAGGAAAAACACTATGAACATGTAAATAGCAAACCAATATCATATATGTACATAGACATGTATGTGTATATGTATATATTTGTTAAAATGAGAGGGTGTGCAATGAGGCAGGGTATAAATAAAATAAGGGACTAAATATAGTGCAGGCTATAAACAGAATATGCTGTATCATCACAGATGCCAAATACATTTTTCTTTGTGAAGAATTTTTCCTCATATTTCTCCCGTATTGGCTGGACTTACACATAACAATTGTGTCACTCAATATTGCAGAGTAGTGAATCAAGAAGGAATCTGATATAGAACTTAAGGATAACAGAAACCAGAACAAGTCCTGTAGAATAAATGGTAAATACTGTTTTAGACTTAAACAGAGAAAGAGAATGACCCAGATGGCCTGTATCTTTATTTCGGCTCAAAAGAAAAGTTAATTTCTGAAGTTACTTATAGAAATGACAACTTCTCTCACCATCGCACTTCAGTATTTTCAGTGTTGAAGCCTATACTTTTACGACTTAGAGACTTACACCTAGCAAGTTTTAAGTATTTCTTTTGGCATTTTTCTTAAGGCAAATCTTTGCCCATTTGCCTCTGCCATTAAACAGTGAGTTTCATGAGGGTCACTGAGTCCAGTTCATTTTATAGCAACAACTGCTAGCATTACATAACAACATTAATATTGGTTGAATGAGTACGTGACTGCACTGAAAGAATACATTTGAGAATCATCCACCAAACCACAGACAAAAATAAATAAACAAATAAAATAAAAAGAAGAAGAAAAGCAGTGCTCAAGGTTATACTGTCTCTAGACTCTTCCTTTTAACAGAGTGTCCCTCTATCTGTGCTTGAGTTCTTTTTATGTTATAGGAACCTCTAAGCAAAAGTAATACATTCAGGACTTGAAAAGTGATTTGGGATTGCCATGTAATGCTTTCTCAAAACAAAATTGCACATAAATGAAGGAAAAGGAAATGCAAAGAAACACTCACAGGAATAGAGAAGGTTCTTCATACAGTGTATATCTCTCAGAGGGGATGCGGATGCCATTTCATGTATTCGTGAAATGTATTCAAATTTTTATAGTATGTTATTTACATGTGCCTTAAAGATTGAGACATTGACGTGTTGGCCTATGAAGTACTCGATTAGTATGAGTTTTAAGTAATTCTAATGAAACTGCTAAGACATTGAAAATTACAAGCAGTTTGTCAAAAGCTCATGCTCACACAAAGGCTAGCTGCTGTTGTTAATTTGTAGGTTTGTTTGTTTGTTTTTTTATATTTTTTGCTGATATAGTATCTCGCTATTGCCCATTGGTGTGGCAGAGGAATCTTCTCAACCAAGGCAACTGCCTATAAAAGAATTATATGATCTTTATTTTTGTGCCTGCACGGACATTTTTGGTTATCTCATCTTTGTTTAGCATACGTGATAAAGTATATAAATCATGCTGTCCTAGAAGGACGTAAGAATGGGAAAAAATGGTGAGTTCATTGTAAAAATCGCAGCCCAGATCTGTGTTCAGAGGAAATAGTTTAGCAGTCAAATTAAGAATCTTAAACCCAAAGAAAATGATTGATTCAAATTAGTTTCTTTTCACTATTGTTCATATATCTATAAGAATCACCCTTAATACTATTCCTTTTATGATAATTTAGACTTATTCAGTATTCTTTTTCCACCTCACACTTTTTACCCTTCCCCAGCAAAGCCAAAGCTTTGTTTTCTTGTTACTTTTATTTCTCAAAAAATATTTATTCGAAATTGGCATTTATAATATTTTGTATATTTTTCAACTTTAATTGTGATAGAAAAAGATTTGCTTTCCTTGATAAGTATACCTGCATGTAAAGTAATTCTGACATCAGTACGCTGGTTATATGGTCAATTCAGTAAACTTTCGAAGACTATAAGTGTATCCTAAGCCTTTGGGAATTCCAGTGCTCCTAAATCTTTTGCCTATTTTTCAAATGCCAATAATTAATTGGAATTACTACTTGAACATAGTATGCATTCATTGCACATTTTCCTGCCAAGAACTGTGTCTCATAAGATAATAAGGATATTTGTGTTATGATGATTTCTGACAGTATTCTTATAATCCTTCAAACCACTTTTGAATGTCCCATTTGTAATTTTTTTTATTTTAAATCTGTAACTGCAAGCCCCTGTAAGTATGGGAATTTAAAGTTTAAGACAAATTATCATCCAGAGAAACTTCAATTATATAACATAACATTTTGACAATTCTGAAAATTTCTAGGTCTGGGATAAACTTGAGAAGTTATCTTAAGTGCTAGATTAACCAAGCTAGGGATCTAAAGGCAGTTTCCTTCATTATATCATACAATTCAACAAACATTTCACTACAGCAAATTTTGAACTCAAATGGGGACGTCGGTCTGTAATGCTGCCACTGAATCTTAATTTCCGTGGGGTCTCAAAACCAGTGATAAGGATTTTCATTTATTCCCTTCATGAAAAAATCACACTTAGATACAAAGAATCTATGTTCGTTAAAGATATCTCAAGTACATCTATGTAAATTACTATCTTAAATTATTCATAAGTTTCTCCCTGCAGTTTCATAAGCTTAGTGTCTTTCTCTACATTTAGTTATAATCCCTGAAGGTTCTCACGGTGCTAATTCTATTCAATTTGTTATTTTTAATTTTGGTTTAAGGAGAAAATAAATTACTCTTTTCCTGAAGTTCATAAAATGTCGCTTAACTTAAGTAGGTATAGAATCTTTTAGTTTTATTAAGTTGATAAATTGTTTAGCCATAAAAGTGGTTCCTGTAGTCAGATTTGGCTTCATATATAATGATAATTTACCTAATCACTACTGAAAATTTGAGTAAAATCTGTACTCACAATAGTTTTATTTTGAGTAATTCTAGTTCTTAATTTTATTGTTATTCATCCAGGCCTCCTGCATGGAAGTAATACAGATTTAAAATGCAAAGGGACTACTAGAGAAAAAAAGAATGAGAGACTGGTTTCTTGATACTAGGGCTTTTTTCATGGCTTGTTCTGTGTTTTTTAAGTATGAAGATCTTTGTCCTAATTCCTTATACCTAAGGAAAAGTCGCATTTTATATGAGATTATTATGTTATTGTATTATGTTTATATTTTGTGAGACAACATAGAGAATACACCACAGTCCTGGGTTAGTAAAGCCTGAGTGAAGTTCCTGGCTTTGACCCTTTCTTACCAGCTGTGTGACTGGATGATTGACTTCCTGAGCCACAGTTTCCATAGCTGTGAGAAGCAGAGCTGAATTTGTTAAATGAGTTGACTTGCTCTGTTCACTCAAAATATTTTTATTTATTTTTTAAAATAATATTTGTATTATTCATTTAGTACATCTGAAAGCAGATTACTATTAAATAAAAGGGATATTGTACATATTTCCTTTCATATTTAAACTCTGGAGTATGTTAGGGGTGCCTGGGTGGCTCAGTCCGGTGAGCTTCTCCACTTCGGCTCCCATGATCTCATGGTTCATGAGCTGGTGCCCAACGTCAGGCTCTGTGCTGACAGCTCAGAGCCTGGAGCCTACTTTGGAGTCTGTGTCTCCCTCTCTCTCTGCCCCTCCCCTGCTCACATTCTGTCTCTCTCTATCTCTCAAAAATAAATAAACATTAAAAAATAAATTAAAAAAAAATAAACTGGAGTATGTTAAAATAGATGACAAAAATCAGACTGAATAAGCACCTGTCTGTCTTGGCTCCCAAAATGTCTCCTTCACAGTGTTAAGCCCCCTGCCATTTTGACACAGTGATTGATTAGTCATTTTAGGAGCATTATTAAAACTTTTTCCTTAAAAAGTTAAATGTAGCAACAAATTTGGCCTCCCAGTTATTTTATTTTTTAATACAATGAGAATCTCCATTAAAGTTTAAAAATCTTAACTTTGGGGCGCCTGGGTGGCTCAGTCGGTTAAGCGTCCGACTTCAGCCAGGTCACGATCTCGCAGTCCGTGAGTTCGAGCCCCGCGTCAGGCTCTGGGCTGATGGCTCAGAGCCTGGAGCCTGTTTCCGATTCTGTGTCTCCCTCTCTCTCTGCCCCTCCCCCGTTCATGCTCTGTCTCTCTCTGTCCCAAAAATAAATAAACGTTGAAAAAATAAATAAATACATAAAAATAAAAATCTTAACTTTAATGAAAACATAGATTTTTTTATGGCTATTTCAACCTATAGCTAACCAATAAAATGCTAGTTGGATTTCTTGTACGAAGTTTTCCCTTTCTAATTATAGACCATATAAATATTAACGAAAGTTTCTTCAGGATTAATATACTTGGAATTATAGCCACACCTTCTTTTTAATCTGATTGTGAAAGTCCAGCACATTTATTTTATACAGCATTTCCATGAAAAAAATCAACTTTTAAAATAAATCAAAACAATATGCGTAAAGGGAATACATATATTTTTATGTAGTTTAAGTATCTTTTTATGGATAAATAATACATTTGAGTGGATACAAAATATGAATGTACATCTTTGATTTTTCTATATGCAACCTCATTTTCTCATGTATGATCACTCATATATACGTATTCAAATATGCACAAAATATTCATTGTTGCCTGGATGAATCAATGATTGCCATATTTTTCTAAATTCTAATCACTGCTGTTTCCTGACAGCTAAATAAAAACTTCAGTAGACATAATTTCAAAAGAATGGATCCTGTTTATCTGAAAGCATGGATTTTGTATTGTAATATAAATATTATGTATGCTGAACGAATGAGCAAAAGAAAGCATGAATAATATGCCTTCTGTTTTTCTACATTTAGTTTTTTGACATTTTTTATTTCAGCATACTCTGGATTTTCTTTCTGTATTTCATTTTCTTCCATGTTCCATTTTGTATTACGTGATTACTATAATAGGAATATCTGCTTTTGTATGAATCTATGTTTTATGATTGCTTCACAAGATAACTTACAAAATTCAAATTAGAATGGTTACATTTATCAGTCTAATTGGACAGAACTGAAATTATAGTGCATTCATATATATATTAATAAATATTTATCTCCCACTAATTTTTATTTTAAAGTTTTTCTAATTTCCTAGTGCTGTAGGTATAATAGTAGATGAAAATGAGAAAAGATCACAGTCCTCATTGAGCTTATTGTCCAATGAGGGCAAAAAAACATTAATAAAAATAACACTGTAAAGAAATATAAGAACTATAACACTGTAAATTTCACTCTAATCCATGCAGAGTATAGGGTAAAATAATCAGAACACGGAAGAATTTTTGAGGGAAATGATGTTTGCAATGGGAACAAGAGCAAATTAGGCAAACAGGTTGGAGAAGAGCATTTCAGACAGGGAGTAGCCTATGCAAAGTATTTTGGAGGGATTTTGAATCCATCCTTGTGATTTCTATGAATCGTTAAATATTTTTTAAAATAAAAAAATTCTTTTTCACAAATATGAACACATGGATGTTGATTTCTAAAATGTATTATTTTTGTTCTATTGGTATGAATGTCAGTGCTTTATTGTTAATAATATGGGGGTTTTTTTGTATTTATCTGCATATTACTATAAATCAACAATTTCATTTCAGCTATTTGTTCTGGACTGAATGGGGACAGACGCCCTGCATTGGAAAAGCTCGCTTAGATGGCTCCGAGAAGGTTATCCTTGTAAGCATGGGAATAACATGGCCAAATGGTATCTCCATTGACTATGAGGTGTGTTGGATTTCTTAAGTATTTAAAGCGCATTAACTGCCAACTTGCATTAATCCACTCTTAGTGTTCTCTTATTTTTTTAATAAACCACTTAATCCAAAACAGCTTGTAACATTACTTTCAATCGATCTTTAGGAAAACAAATTGTACTGGTGTGATGCTCGTACAGACAAAATAGAAAGAATTGACCTTGAGACTGGAGGGAATCGTGAGATGGTGCTGTCAGGGAGCAATGTGGATATGTTTTCAGTTGCGGTCTTTGGGGCTTACATCTACTGGTCTGACAGGTAATTTATTTTTTCATAAGTATTCGAGTCTCAAAATGTTATTTCAGTGCCAGTTGCTTTACCCTTGTAGGATTAGCCATTCCCTAGCAAGGGCATGAAAAGGATCTCACAAAGCCATGTGATTTCCACAGAAAGTCAGGCACTCTTGCTATTCCAGGCTCAAGTGTTTCAATGTCACAGACTAAAGTTGGTTTCTTTCCCCTTCTGCTTGGCCATCTGTTATCTTCAGTTTAAATAACTGGCTTGATGTGAATTACTTAAAGATTGTTGATCACGTATGTCCAACTTTTTGTCAGAGCACATGCCAACGGGTCCATCAGAAGAGGCCACAAGAATGATGCCACAGAAACTGTAACCATGAGAACAGGTCTTGGAGTCAACCTGAAGGAAGTTAAAATCTTTAACCGAGTAAGAGAGAAAGGTCAGCATTCTTATAAAATAAATATATCTTACATTATTTCTCTCCTTTTTAAAAAATATTAATCAAAGTTAGAGATTCTTATATGAATCCAAAACCTCAAAACTGTATTTTTTAACATCTAATTTCCTATAAAAATCATACAGTAGTCTAATGAAATGAATACACAATAGTTCATACATAGATAGTTTTGCTTAGACAGTGTATTTATATGGACATGTTATATGCCTGGCATGCCTTCAGTATAGGTTTGGGCTAAGTAATGTAGAAAATCTTGATAAATATACATACTCGACAAAAAAATACAAAGCACAATTAGGATATTAGAGAGTAAAAGTTGCCAAAGCTACGTATTTTGGGTTATGTTTTAATATATAAAGTGATATGGCTTCAGAAGTTTGCTATTGGTGTGAAATATTTCTGAAGTCATCAATCCCTTAAAATGTGTTTTTTGAAACTGATATAAATGTGGTTTGGATTTTTTTTTTAATTTACCTCAATTAAGTGTCCATTTTATGTCATTAAATATCCATATTAATGTCCATTAAAATAAATTGTAATTAATTTTCTTGACATCAAAGGAATGTATAATAATTTTATAGTTGATGATGGATTCATGGAAGAAAATCAGCCGTATGGAGCAATCTTGATAGTATATTATATCTTCACTCAAAACTGAAGTAAAAACTTATGCTTAATGTACTTAGGAGGTTAGGTACATTGGCACTGTAAATTTCTTTGATAGCTTTCATATTTCATAGACACAGATTTTAAAGCAGTGCAGTGTTTGTTGGGGAACTCAGTTCATGTTTTGAGAAAATTGTTATTTGTGCCAAAGATTACAGTACATGAAACCTATTGCAATCTCAGCATCAAGTTTCAAAAAAGAGATATACACTTAACTGGCTGATTACAAGAAAAATGTAATGCTTTTATTTAGATGATAATTAGAGCAGAAGAATGCAGTCTTTTAAATCAGAAATCCAAGATTTAAACTGGTGTGAAAAAAGTCAGTATTTTATAGTATTTGACTTTTTTACTGACCAGTATTAAGAATAATAATAATAATAGGGGCGCCTGGGTGGCGCAGTCGGTTAAGCGTCTGACTTCAGCCAGGTCACGATCTCGGGGTCCGTGAGTTCAAGCCCCGCGTCGGGCTCTGGGCTGATGGCTCAGAGCCTGGAGCCTGTTTCCGATTCTGTGTCTCCCTCTCTCTCTGCCCCTCCCCCGTTCATGCTCTGTCTCTCTCTGTCCCAAAAATAAATAAACGTTGAAAAAAAAAATTTTAATAAAAAAATAAAAAAATAAATAAAAAAGAATAATAATAATAAAAAATAACAGACTATTCAACATTATTTTTAAAAATATTTCTGTAAGAGGGCTGCCTGAGTGGCACAGTCAGTTAAGCGACTCTTTTTTTTTTTTTTTAACGTTTGTTTATTTTTGAGAGAGAGAGTGACACAGAGTGTGAGCAGGGGAGGGGCAGAGAGAGAGGGAGACAGAATCTGAAGCAGGTTTCAGGCTCTGAGATGTCAGAGGCTAGAAGCACGAACCTTCTAGATGCAGGGCTAGAAGCACGAACCATGAGGCCATGACCTGAGCCAAAATCGGACACTTAACTGACTGAGCCACCCAGGCACCCCTAAGTGACTCTTGTTATTAGCTCAGGTCTTGATTTCAGGATCGTGAGTTAAAGCCCTCCACTGGGCTCCATGCAGTGCATGAAGCTTACTTTAAACATTTTTTTTCTGAAAGAAAAATCACTTGAAAACAAAATAAAAAACCAAACATATATGTTTGTATATGTGTGTGTCTTTTTTTTTCCTATTTAGGGACCAATGTTTGTGATAAGGACAATGGTGGATGCCAGCAACTTTGTCTTTATCGAGGAAATTCTCGGAGAACTTGCACTTGTGCCCATGGATACTTAGCAGAGGATGGAGTTACTTGCCTAAGGCATGAAGGCTATTTGCTATATTCAGGGAGAACAATATTAAAAAGTATACATCTTTCTGATGAAACCAATTTAAATTCACCAATAAGGCCATATGAAAATCCACATTATTTTAAGAATGTCATAGCCTTGGCTTTTGACTATAATCAAAGAAGAAAAGGTACCAACCGAATCTTTTACAGCGATGCACACTTTGGAAATATACAGCTTATTAAAGATAACTGGGAAGACAGACAAGTAATTGTTGAAAGTAAGTACAATATTTTTTTAAATACTTTGGTGAAAATGAGTATCATTTGCATTAGCAGAGAAATTAGAATGGTAATTGTATGTAGTAATTACATTTTTTTGAGTTTATATTCAAGAATAATGCACCTATGTTATCTGATCTGCTGAAAGTCAAAAAGCAATTAACCGTTAGCATGTTAGCATGTACAGTATGTATATTATGATTATTAGTTTCTAATCATGGATCTTTCAATATAATCCTTGATAGTGTCTTTTTGTACGTATATCAAAATTCATGGAATTTTTTTTTCAGTATAAAACTATACTAATTTTACTTTCTTCTTCTGGGTGAAATTATATCTTTAGGAATATCTGCCTAATTTTATTCAGTGAATTGTATTTTCTCAGACAAATATCAGATTATTATTTGTGTGTGTGTGTGTGTGTGTGTATAGTAGTGTTGAGAAAATGGTAGTAAATAAATACTATTTTAAAATATTTTTATATTTTAAGGGACATATTCATTCAAGCAAAATATTGTTATTCATGCAGTTTATTGTTTTATATTCATATTGTTTATTCATATAGTTATTCATATTGTTTAGAGAAACATCTTTCCTGCCATCCAACTTTCAACAAGGATGATCTTCACATTCCTGATATAACCTCTTACTTTTCTCTCTGTGTGATTTTCATATATCCCTCACTTTTCCAATTTCATTATACTTGAAGACAATCCTTTTCATTACTTTTTAAATTGTAAAATAATGCATAAATTAATTGTATTCAAGTAAAATAGATTTAAAAACTAAATTTCTGCCTTATCACTGCAACATCAATTCCATTTACTTACCCATAACAGCAGTCATGTCTTCAGAACTTTTTTCATGTAATGTGTATCTCATTTGTAATTACAAAATTGAATGATACTATATGCATTATTCAGATTTTTTATATATGTACCTTGAAAAGTTTTTATTTCCTATTTAAGACTCTATCTAATTCTTTTGAAAGCCTGTGCCTATTTTACACTAAATATAAACTAATCGTTTTGTTCTGATAAACATTTATTTCTGGTATTTCATCATTACCTACAATCTCAAAATGAACATTTTTGCATATAAATATTTTTATTCACACATGTGAGTATTTCTTTAGCATAGAATCCTAGAAATAGAATTGCAGAATCAATCAGTATTTATTTTAATTTTTAGCTGGTCAAATTCCTGCCAAAAAGACCATACCAGTTTCTATTTTCATCAAATGTATATGAAAAGGCTTATTGTCTCACACTTTTTTCAACAATAATTTCATAATTTTTATTAATTTATGACTATCTAATTTGTAAAAAAAGTCAACTTATATTAATATACCTGATAGCTAGTGAAATATAACATCTACTATATGTTTACTCATTTAAATGTAAGTATAAATATGGTCAAACTTATTATACATTGCCACACAATGCAATGCCTAACATTCTGCTAAGCCAGTATTTGTTTATTCAAATCTTACTCAGATTTTCCAAATTAGTTCAAACATATACTTGTATAAATATATATTATCATTTCTTTATTCTCTAGGTTACTACACTTATTGATAATTTCATACCAGTTGTAAATTACAGAACGTGCCAATATGCCATTTTGGGGTGTGTGTGTGTGTGTGTGTGTGTGTGTGTGTGTGTGTGTTTGAAAAAGAGAGAGAGACAGAGGGAGGGAGATAATGCAACTGTAACAATATTGATCATAAAGTACAGACATATTTGAGATTTATCAACTCAGTATATGTATAGGAAGTTTAGATTATACTACTACTCTAGTCCTCCCTTTCTTCTAGACGGATATAGTTCAGAGTCGAAAGTGCTTGCATTGTATCCACAATATATTAATTAACTTATTAATTCATTTTCTATGCTTCAGAATTTTTGTCAGGTATTCTGGTTATAAAGTTGAATACCAGCCCATAGGCCTTTAGAAGCCACAGTTTCAGAAGAGACTGCAAATAAACATAGAAATTCAGTAGAAGCCACAAGATACTAAAAGCCTAGAGAATTAAAAAAAAAAAAAAACAAAAAACAAACAAAAAAAACAAACTGTTTGGGGAAGACTATAAGACGCCACTGACCTGAGTTGAGGAAACTTAAAAGATCAATAGAAACCTATTAGTAGACTGGGGCAGGTAGAGGAGGAGAGGAAGAAAAAATAATTCTAGACCTGTGGTCCTCAAGTGTGGTTTCCTGGGGACTCCTGATAGGTGTTTGAGGAGTCTAAGAGATCAATAGTATTTTCATAATAATACTAGATAATTGCCTTTCCACAGAATTGACCTTTGCATTGATGGTGTGAAAGCAGTGATGGCCAAACTGCTGACAACTTAGTGCTAATCAAAGCAATGGCACTAAACTGTATTAGTAGTCATTGTATTTTTCAATGCTGCTTAATAGCAGAGAAAAAAAAAAAGCCTGTTTCACTTAACAACATCCTTAAAGAGAGTAAAACATTTTTATTTTATTAAATCCTGATCCTACAGTACACATCTCTTTATTAGTCTATGTGATGAAATACACATCGGACACTTTTGCTGCATTCTGAACTTCATTGGCTGCCTAAAGGAACCAAGTATTTGTGTGATTATTTGGGTCCATGCTTCTTTTAAGGAACACCATGCTTTACTTGAAAGAGTGAGGAACATATAGTCTATGGTTATTCAAACCTTGGTGTGTAGCAGATATTTTCTAAAAAATTTTTTTTCAACGTTTATTTATTTTTGGGACAGAGAGAGACAGAGCATGAACGGGGGAGGGGCAGAGAGAGAGGGAGACACAGAATCGGAAACAGGCTCCAGGCTCTGAGCCAACAGCCCAGAGACTGACGCGGGGCTTGAACTCACGGACCGCGAGATCGTGACCTGGGTGAAGTCGGACGCTTAACCGACTGCGCCACCCAGGCGCCCCTAGCAGACATTTTCTAAAGAACGAATACAATGAGTCTGTCACTACAAGGAAAATGACTTCCAATATCTGCTGCAAATAATAGAAATCAAGCTTTCATGTAAAAGTTACAATTCCGGAGGATTTGTATCGAGTACAGTAAGCTTGATGACTTCCCAGTGCTTAAAGGCTTTTCTGATGATATGGGTGTTGGTATTATTGAGCTAATTTTTTGCACAATCAAATGTGTCAACAGATATGCTTAACTTAGGGAACCAATATTTTTCAAATGACATGATAAAAAAGTCATGAATGGGTAAATGATCCATTCAAAGTGTAGGATGGACCAATGGATTTTAATATGATAGAGTATGAAAAGCTCACCAGTATGGTTTCTGATTCCACACTGAAGCTAAGCTTTAAGTAACTACCACTTGTTATGTGTTAGTAGAGTGTGAAAGAATATCCAGGATTATCTGAAAAGGCTACTAAAACACCTTTCTCTTCCAACTTCATAGCTGTGTGAGGCTGGATTTTCTTCACATACTTCAACTAAAACAACCTAACAGGAAAAGAAGCCGATGTGTGAACCTAGCTGTCTTCTAGTAATCCAGAAACTAAACAGACTTGTAAAATTTTAAAACAGTATTTCATTCTCATTTAAAACAATACAGGCGTGCCTGGGGGGCTCAGTTGGTTAAACATCTGACTCTTGATTTTGGCTCAGGTCATGATTTCACAGCCATGAGATTGAGCCCCACATCGCACTCCACACTGAGCCTAGAGCCTGCTTGGGGTTCTTTCTGTCCCTTTCTCTCTGCCTCTCTCTCACACTCTGTTTCTCAAAATAAATAAATAAAGCTTAAACAAAATAAATCAAACAATACAGGTATTTTCTTAGAAGGTGTTAGTTATATTAATATGCAGTCAATTCATTTGTGTTTTACAAGATGAAATTTACAAATTAAATTTTACAAATTTACAAATTATAAGAGGTTAATATATATTTAAAACAAAATTTTTAGTTTAAATTTCTAATATGGTAAATAAATATGATGCAAATCACACAAAATTTCTTTCAAGTCCTCAATTTTTAAGATAGTAAAAGTTCTCAGAATGAGAAGTTTCCAAACTACTCTTCTAGAATAAGCGTTCAGAAAATTTTTATTTTTTTAAAAGGTTATTTATTTATTTTGAGAGAGAGAGAGCTAGCTGGGGAGAGGAACAGAGAGGAGAGAGAGTGAATCCCAAGCTGGCTCCTTGCTGACAGCATGGAGCCTGATGTGGGGCTTGAACTCATGAATTGTGAAATCATGACCTGAGCTGAAACCTAGAGTCAGATGCTTAACTGACTGAGCAACCCAGGAACCTCCAAGCTCAGAAAATCTTTAGTACAAAGACAGGGTAGACAAGGAATCACATATCATTTAGTGTGATTAGAATGTGGATTATATGGCATAAATCGGTGTGAGATGAAGATAAAGTCCTAGGGAGGGTGCCAATAATGAAATATTTGATCTGCCAATATAAGGAGCATTAAAAAAAGTTTAGGGGTGCCAGGTCAGTCAGTTAAGCATCCGACTTCAGCTTAGGTCAGGATGTCACAGTTGGTGAGTTTGAGACCTGCATCCATCTGCTGATGGAGCCTGGAGCCTGCTTTGGATTCTGTGTCTTCAGCTTTCTCTGCCCCTACCCAGCTTGTGCTGTCTTTCTTCCAAAAATAAACATTAAAAAAATAAATAAATACAAATACAAATAAATTTTAAAGAGTTTATTGAGATACAATTTATACACCATACAATTCACCCATTAAAAGTACACAGCTGAATAGTTTTTGGTGTATTACATTACATTTTTAATTTTTTAAATTAGGTAATATATACTATGCATAATATATAATACATATATAATAAAATTCGCCATTTCAACTATTTTTAATTGTACAATTCAGTGCAATTAGATTCTTAATATTGTGCAATCATCATGACCATTTCCAAAATCTTTTTATCACTTCAAATAAAATTCTGTTTAAAAGTTACTCCCCATTCCTTTTCCCCATAGCCCCTGGTAACCTTTGATCTGCTTTCTTTCTTTATAAATCTGCCTATTTTAGGGGCGCCTGGGTGGCGCAGTCGGTTAAGCGTCCGACTTCAGCCAGGTCACGATCTCGCGGTCCGTGAGTTCGAGCCCTGCGTCAGGCTCTGGGCTGATGGCTCAGAGCCTGGAGCCTGTTTCTGATTCTGTGTCTCCCTCTCTCTCTGCCCCTCCCCCGTTCATGCTCTGTCTCTCTCTGTCCCAAAAATAAATAAACGTTGAAAAAAAAATAAAAAAAATAAATAAATCTGCCTATTTTAGGTATTTCATGTTAGTGTAATGACACAATATTTTACCTTATATATGTGGCTTATGTCACTTAGCATAATGTTTTCAAGGTTCATTCATGTTACAGCATGAATCAAATTCATTCCTCTTTTTGTGCCTGAATAATCTTTTATTGTATATATAAACCACATTTTGTTTATCCTTTCATTTCGTTTGCAATATCCAAGATAAGTAGTTTTGGTTTTATTAGTAGATGAAAGGAAAACATTTGTGTTATAAGGTATACATACACTAGGCTTTTGTTTTATGATAAGTCTGGCTGTGCTATGTTCAGTAAAGTTCAATGGTCATGTCTGAAGGCTAAGATGACTTAAGAGTATAGATCCCTTTAGAACAGTGGTAAATTAAACTGAAAGCATATTAAAGTGTACATGCAACCAAACCATTCTACTCCTGCCTCCTAAAATCGAAGCAATTAAAACCAGCAGCATTTTCGTGGCTGAAAGTGTTAATGCACATGGAAGAAGTGAAACACAATAGCTGGGAGTTGGAAATCAGTCAAGTTGGGATTCAGATCCCACTTTGCTGTTTATTTACTATGTGATACTGTCAGTTTCCTCACCTCCAAAATGGGAAACCAAATCATAGTGTTTTTGTGTGTGGAGGTTTTGTAAGAAAGGGTATGCACAAAACTTACAATCAAGCCTAATTTTATTTAAAACTTTGTGTTACTGTATTTGTGATACATTTGTGGATTATTTAAGATAATTATCCTCTAAATTATTTTTAGAATATGTGTTAGAGTTCTTAAACAATCAGAAATAATTATAATAATTACAGATATGAGGTAGTGTATTAAGGTCAGACTAGAATTTAAAAATTAAGATTAGTTTACGTGGATAATTCACATAAACTTCTCTAAATACTCTCCTTACACCACCCCGTCCCCACTAAGAAGTTGCTAATTTGTTTAACCATTGCAATCCTCTCTTAAAATTTTGTAGGAGAGTTTATAGTTTGATTTGCCAGACCAGAACATAAAAACAACAAACAAAGCAAAACAATTCCCTCCCCCAAAAGAGTTACTGGTACACAAGTATATACAAATGAGACGCAAAGTTCATTTTTGTCTTGGTATTGCATTTTAATAATTCTGGAATAATGCATTTTGTCTTGTTACATCTTTTACCAATATAAAAAGAAAAAAAAACTTAATGGCAACATGATGAAGTATTTAAAGATATCAAAAGCAGTGATAGGGCTGCAGCTGCTGTGAAGGGCTGCTGGGCTGAGGGTGCTGATCCTTCTCAGTTGCTTTCCTTCTCTGTGTGGTGTGAGCAGGTCTCGGGGCCCTGGCCCAGCCCTGTTGTGGGTAGGCTACTGTGAGAAGTGCAGGACCTATGGCACTCCTGGCATGGTCACTTCTCCAGTCTGTCTGCTGGGTGGGCATCGCCCGGCCCATTACAGCTTGACTGCTGAGCAGAATGGGCGTGGCTGGAGCACCTGCCTGTCCTAGTTGTAGTTCAGGGTGCTCACCCTGCCCTTGCATCTTGTCTCCTTAGCTAAAGGGCTCAAGAATTGCATCCCTCCCAGTTGTGGTTTGGTGTCTCCATGGGGTTAATTGCCATGCAAACTTGCCCATACTGGTTACAGCACTGGGTAGGCAGAGCATTCCCTCTGGTGCTAGCAGGCTAGAGGTAGAACACCAAAAATAGTGCCTGTCGACTCTGTCAACAGCAAGTTATGATGAAATTTCAAAAGTGGAATCTTTCAAGGCTTTTGTCCCTGGATAAAGTCCCTACAGTTTCCTCTGTCTCCAGCAGCGACTTTAAATTAGTAAGTGGGTCTCTCTCACTTATGGTCTAGGCAATTTTCAATCTGTTTTGCCCAGATTCTCGGGGTGAGTGGCTTTTCCTGCAACTCCTTTAAGAGTCAGATCTCCCTCTCCTGTAATTCTGTGATTCTACTCATCTTAATCCTCATTGATTTTTAAAACCAGACATTTTAGGGGCTTATCTTTCTGGTGATAGCCCCCAGGGTCAGAGTTCCTGATGAAGGACATAATTTATTCACTCCTTGGGGAAGTGTTCTGTATTTTGGGCATCATCATTGTGATTGGGAAGTCACCTCACTGCTGGGTTAGGGTCCCAGAGGACGTGGTTTTTCTGCCACTCTTACTCTTCTCAATGCATCTTATGTGTGTGTGTGTGTGTGTGTGTGTGTGTGTGTGTGTAGGTGCTATTCATCTAGTTCTCAGGTCCTTATCAGAGAAAAATGATTTCATAACTAGCTGTAATTTTGTTGTGTCCTGGGAGGAGGTGAGTTCAGGGTTTTCCTACAATACCATCCTGAACCCTCTTCCTTCATAATGCTTATATAAATAAATATATATATATATACATATATATATATATATATATATATATATATATATATATATATATACTTTTTTTCAAGACTACTGGTGGTAATATGCCTTGCTTTTAAACTATATTTTATTGGAAATATCTTTTTCCTTTATTTTTTTTTTAAATTTTTAAATATTTATTTTGGGGAGGGGGGGGGTGAACATGAGCAGGGGAGGGGTAGAGAGCAAAGGAGACACAGAAACCAAAGCAGGCTCCAGGCTCTGAGCTGTCAGCACAGAGCCTGATGTGGGGCTCGAACCCACGAACTGTGTGATCATGACCTGAGCTGAAGTCGACACTTAACCGACTGAGCCACCCAGGTGTCCCTTTTTTGTTTCTTTTAAATGAGCTAGTTCCATATCCTTTTATGAGTGCCTAAACATTCATTTGATTATGTTAATTTTTCTTTTTTGTTTTAAATGTTTCTATATTTATTTTGAGAGAGAGAGAGAGAGAGAGTGTAGGAGCAGGGATGGGGGAGAGAGGGAGAGAGAGAGTCCCAAGCAGGCTCCATACTCAGCCTGGAGCCTGACACTGGGCTCAGTCTCATGACTGTGAGATCACTACCTGAGCTGATAGCAAGAGTTGAATGCTCAACCAAGTGACCCACCCAGGTGCCCCATTTTATGTTAATTTTTCTATTTGCAATTCCAAGGCTAAAAAAACTGTCAGCTGTTAAAACGTATTTATTTTTTATTTGCTTGGTATATATCATATAAAAATTCATTCTCAAAATGTGGGGATCTTAGCTACTCAATTTTTTCAGATTTTATAAAATAAATACTTTCAGTCATATTTATTAGCTTGCAGCAATTTTCAGATTACTTATGAAGATAATTGCAAATGTTGGAAATACATAAAGGAGCATTGTTTTATTGTACATTGAAATTACAAAGGTTAAGAAACAGGTAAGAATGAAGGATGAATGTTCTGTGTAGGGAGTCAGCAAGTGCTGAGGCAAGGGATAATTTTTATGCTCCAATGGAAGACAGAGAATAACATGATTGATTACGGAGAGCAAAATCTAGAGTTAATCATGATTAGTGCAGAGAAGAAAAGAACATGGGATTTCCTCCTCATTAAGTTGCAGGATGTAAATTGGTGCTCAGTATGGCTTCCATGAATTCATAATTTCTTAAAATATTAGACTCTCTCCAAGAAGATGGCCTATGTCAGTTTGGGGAGGAAACAATTTTTACTATATCCTCTTGGGATTTTGTCAGTGAAATGTGAATTCAACTCCTAGAAAACAGCTTATCACGAAAAAAAGAAGGCATAAAAATTTTTATGTAATGTTAATTTTTATGAGTACATGGAGGACTTCACAGAAAAGAAGTAAAGACCAAAGAAACAGAGTCAGGGGTTTATATACCATTTTAACAAAGGGTGATCAATTGCAGAGATGTAGCTAAATGACAACAACAAAAAACAACCACAAAAAAAAAGGAATTAGGGCTTCTAGGGAAAGTAAATTGTGGGAGGATAAATATATGGGGGAAATTAATGGAAGATAATGTTTTTTTTAGTAAGATGTTGTTTATGTTGACTCATTTCGGTGCTATCTCCACCTCCTGTGATAATGATAGTTCTTCCTGCCCTAGAATCATGGAGGGGATACCTTCATGAAGGAAAATTTATGTCCTGTTATTAAGTAGATAGGGGGAGGGTAGCAAGCTTTTCTTGTATCCACTGTTTCTCAGTTGCCTTCAGCTCACAATAATCCTTATGTGATAGTAGTATAATTTGGGGTGGCATATTCTGATCCCCTTCATAGGCATGATGGTCCTAAATGTATTTTACCCTACAATATTGATCAAGACCAGATCCCTATAGGGCACTGGCGTATCTGAATAAGAGACATTGGAACCACAGGTAGAAGCTCCTTAATATGAGCAGCAGAAAAATTCATGAGGAACATTATGTTAGAGACAGAAAAATTCTGAGTCATGTGTAGAACGTATCCCTGAAGTTCTGTAGGGTCAATATTATGCGTGGTCCAGATCTTGGAGGCAGCGAAGGGACAGGGGACCTCAGGAGCACTCAGTTATCAGTATTAGGATTATTCATAGAGTCAGAGCTTCCCAATTTTTCGTGAATGTGTCAGAATAGCTGACGGCAATAGATGGAGTAGAAGGCAATACTAACATTTTTCTGTTGAGAAGTCAGTCTTAATAAAATAGGAAGCTGAAAAGTTTTCTGTAAACGTACTCAGGCTCAGGGGACTTCCCTAGTTAGATTGTATTAGTTGGTCTGACAAAGATTCTGTTTGCAGAATTAGAAACATGCTGGATCATGCCAATGTGGAAGAGAGGACCTTTGCTTATTATAAAACTTGAACTTTGAAATCTATAGTGGGCCCTCAAGCTGTTATAGTTTATGATTTTGATTAGGAATAGAGGGAAGGAATAAGAGGAAACTGGCAAGCTCGTGCATCTGCCGTAGGATATCACACTTAAAAAGATACTAGGTGGACTTGGGAAATAGTGATTCACATATGAATTAACATCCCAATATAGGATCACTACCAAATGAATTCTCAGTAGGTGAGTGAGTAGATACTGAGATTAATAATCCTTGATCAGAGGGATCAGGGATAGATGGGTCAGTCAGTTAAGCGTCCGACTTACCAGGCTCAGCTCATGATCTCACGGCTTGTTGGTTCAAGCCCCACATCGGGTTCTACACTGATAGTACAGAGCCTGCTTGGGTTTCTCTCTCTCTCTCTCTCTCTCTCTCTCTCTCTCTCTCTCTCTCAAAATAAATAAATAAACTTAAAACATCCTGGATCAGAGTCATTTCTGTATTAAATGTCAGTTTAAACTTAATTACATTTATTTCTTTTTTAATCCCTATTCTAGGAGTAGAGATTTGTGTATATCAATTAGCTTTGATTAATAACAAACCATCCCAGAATTCAGTGTCTTTAAACAACAACTGCTTATTTATCCCACTATTCTATGATTGGCTGATGATTCTTCTGATCTCTGGTCAGCCTCAGATCAGATGGCAGCTGGATGATCTAGGACGGCTTCCCTCATATGTCCAGCAGTTGGCATGCTATGTTCTGGATTTTGGGCCACTAGTCTCTCTGTTATTCAGCAGGCTAGCTTGGGATGGTCTCGTGGTTCTCGGAAATGGCTGACCTCAATGCACAAATATTTTACAAGCCATATGTACTGATGCCTCATTGGTCAAGGAAATTCACAGCCAAGTCCAGATTCAGAGGATGGGGAAATAGAGTCACACTGATGGGTGGAACTGCAAAGGGGCTACACACATACATGGAGGAGGAGAATTTGCAACTTCTGTAATCAGCACAGTTGTGTAAGTGATTATTAGCTTATCTCCAGAACCTCCTGAATAATATAATGAAATTTGGCCTATTTTTTAAAACTCTTTTCTGTTTTATCTGTTATATAATGTTTCTTGACAACCAATAGTGGATGATGACAATAATATCTGGCTTTATCTAGGAGCTAGAAATCAATATATCTTTTATGGTGAAGAAATAAAATGAGATAGGAAAGGATTATCTATTGAGAAAAAGAACAAAACTATGAGTTAGTGTATTTTATGACACTGAATTGATTTTGTCACTTTCAAGAGTATAAACTTGTTTATATTTAGCTCAAATAATGCTCATTTTTTATAGGTCCCTTGTGATTAGTTATTATTAAGTCGCTTTAATTGTCCCACATCTCTGTGTAAGTAACGTGACTGAAAAATTTATTTACTTGTTTATTTATTTGTTTGAAAGAGAAGAAATATTTGTAGTTTTGACTTGAATGAGAAAGTTGTAAATGGCACCTAGGGAAAAAGAAATCTGTGATGTAGTGTTAGAAGAGGAATATTTTGGGGCGCCTGGGTAGCTTAGTCAGTTAAGCGTCCAACCTCGGCTCAGGTCATGATTTCACGGTGTGTGAGTTTGAGCCCCATGTCAGGCTCTATGCTGACAGCTCAGAGCCTGGAGCCTGCTTCTGGAACCTGGAGCCTGCTTCTGGAACCTGGAGCCTGCTTCTGGAGCCTGGAGGGATTCTGTGTCTCCCTCTGTCTCTGCACCTCCCCCACCTCAAAAATAAACACTAAAAAAAAAAGAAGAGGCGTTTTTCATAGGAAGCAATAAAAGTATACGTATTAGAACTTTTGGGGGTGCCTGGGTGGCTTGGTCGGTTAAGCGTCCGACTTCGGCTCAGGTCATGATCTCACGGTCCGTGAGTTCGAGCCCCGCGTCCGACTCTGTGCTGACAGCTCAGAGCCTGGAGCCTGTTTCAGATTCTGTGTCTCCCTCTCTCTCTCTGCCCCTTCCCTGTTCATGCTCTGTCTCTCTCTGTCTCAAAAATAAATAAACGTTAAAAATTAAAAAAAAACAAAACTTTTCTTTCCTCTTGAGAGGTTTATGGTATGAATTCAGCAGATGAAATCAATGTATGGTGAATTATAAGTAACACTTTGAGGGACTGGTTGATGAATTCAAAATTCCTAAGGAAACAATAGAGCACCTGCAGAAATAGGCAAGGTCACAAGTGAATCCAGGGTTCCTCTTGAAAGATGATTATAATTTGTAGGAGTAAAGTTACCTATAATCATTTGAAAGGGAAGATATTTCAATTTCATGTACACATTAAAATGTGCTCATTTTGTTTGCTTATAATACAAAAGTAAACAAAATTTACCAGAAATCAAGAAGTATTATTTGCATATTCAGCTTGCCATTCTGATCTTTTTAGTATAGCATATATGGTTAAAAATATTGAGAGAGAAAATGTTAAAAGAATTTATACTAAAACAAACCATTATGTGAATATAGATTTCTTATGACATAAATTCAGGTACATATTTTTCTTCATAGAATTTTAAAGCTTTAAAAATGACATAAGTAAAGACATAAATTCCAAAATTTTTCATTGTTAGCCTTATTTGCAACACCTATGAAAATGCAGTAAATGGCTTAGATTATCACTCTTGCAGAGTAGCAGACTCAATAATACTTCATGACATATTCAAATTAATGATGATTTTGCAAACCTCATTAAGTTTAAAAACATTTTTAGTGTTTATTTTTTTAAGAGAGAGAGAGACACAGAGAGACAGAGTGCGAGTGGGGGAGGGACAGAGAGATTGGGAGACAGAATCTGAAGCAGGCTCCAGGCTCTGAGCTGTCAGCACAGAGCCCAGCACGGGGCCTGAACTCACGGACTGCGAGATCATGACCTAAGCCGAAGTTAGATGCTTAACTGACTAGCCATGTAGGCACCCCCTCATTAAATTTTTAAGATTTCTACAAAGTATGGGTACCTAGGTGGCTCAGTCAGTTGGTCATCCGTGTTCAGCTCAGGTCATGATCTCATGGTCCATGAGTTCAAGCCCTGCATCAGGCTCTGTGCTGACAGCTCAGAGCCTGGAGCCTGCTTCAGATTCTGTCTCCCTCTCTCTGCCCCTCCCCCCTCATACTCTGTCTCTCTCTCACTCTCAAAAGTAAATAAACATTAAAAATTTTTTCAAAAAAAAAAGATTTCTACAAAGTAGAATTTTCAGTGTATAGTTCTATGTTTTACTGACATGTTGATAAAGCTAAGCGTTAACCAGTATTCTCCTCCAACCAGGTACCATGGTTCCTTTAATTTCCTTAGGCAATTTACACTCAATGGTCTTTCTTCTTCTTTTGCTTTCCTCTTAGACAATCTTTCTTTACAGCCATGGCATTTTTATGCCTCAATGCATGCCTTAACACACTTAAAAATCTCCCCATAATTTTTTATATTTTTTTTTTAATTTTTTTTTCCAACGTTTATTTATTTTTGGGACAGAGAGAGACAGAGCATGAACGGGGGAGGGGCAGAGAGAGAGGGAGACACAGAATCGGAAACAGGCTCCAGGCTCTGAGCCATCAGCCCAGAGCCCGACGCGGGGCTCGAACTCACGGACCGCGACATCGTGACCTGGCTGAAGTCGGACGCTTAACCGACTGCGCCACCCAGGCGCCCCTCCCCATAATTTTTGATAACACGTTTTGACCTTGTTCTTTGTTTTCACTTTCCACTATTAACTTGACAACAGCCTGGTTCTGATTGCTTCTGGGACATAGTGTTTCTTCTCTTTCTGAACACAATCTGATTACACTACATCCAGCCTATTCTAACGTATCTGTTAACCTGTTTTACTATCTTTATCCGCATTATAATTATTACCCTACATTTCCACTGCACACTTCCATTACTTCTCTATTGACCATTCTCATTTTTTTTTTCCTAAACCTGGACTAAGAGATAAGTCATGTATTGGTGTCCCTATCACTTTCCTAAACCATCAAATGCTGCTTTCTATGTTTTCGGTTTCTGAATGTAGAGGTGCAGTTCCTGCAGAAACTTTCTCCCTACTCATGGGTATATTTTCCCTTTTAAAGAGCTCAATCATTGTGATGATTCATACTGGTACTCTCATTATTTAATATTACCCCGACTCCAAATTTGCCAGTTTATCTCCTCACTACTAGAAGAGCATGAAAATTCCCTTTAATATTCTTAATGTCAGCTCATAATTTAACATACCAAAGTCAGTTCCCAGCCTAAAAATGAGACCCTCTCCTATTTTTATTGTTAGTGAAATTATTACTTTTTTAAAACCAATCAGAATCTAACCTCTCAATTATTAACTATCTCTGTTCCTCTACCCCCTAATCATTTACATTGAGTATTTTTTCTTAAGCACTGTCATCATCATAGGCCATGTTTCTATCCTTTTTCTGCCTTGATTTTCTAGAAGTTTCTACATATCATGCACAAAATACTTTCATTGAGTTCCTCCTTAAAACACTGATTGATTCCCTATTTTCTGCATCTCAAAGTATAATCCATTACCTCCTTTCTAGGTATAATCTCAATCTAGGTGATCCATGTCACCAGAAATCTCTATGTCAAATTTACCCTTTCGTCCAGTCCTGTTCACACCATTTTTTGTCTCATGAATATACCATATTCTTTTTCAAATTCCACATCTTTACTTATGTGGTTACATTACAATGAAAGAGACATTATAGCCTTTCAAATGGTCTTTATTTTGGAGAATCTTTATAATTCAGCTCAAATCCCTCCATACAGTTAAGGAATGCATTTTTTTCCCCCTAGAACTGCAGCCCACAGTGATTTCCTTCTTTTGAAAAACATTCAGGACTTCCCATGTGTGCTTCACATCCTTATCACCTCCTTAGTTATTACCCTATGGACTTTCCTTTGTTTCATTTTTGTCTATATGATCTCTCCAAAGAAATGTCAAGTTCTCCTAGGAAGGGTCTATTGCATATACTCTTTTCTATACCCTTTATAATCTAAAACAGTACTCATCACTTGGTAGATCATAAAAATAACTAGCTTTATTGTGAATTGGTTATGTGTTAGCCATAAAATTAGGTTGTTAAAGGACTTGTTTGAAAACTTCATTTGCAGAGTAGAAGGAATTCTGTGACTTCAATTGCTTGCCTAGTTGGACTTGAGATTAGCAGAAGGAGGGAGATTGGAGACTTAAATTTCTGTGAAAAAGTGGAAAAGGCAGTATAAGATATTGGTTAAAAGCAGAGTTTCTAACGATTCTAGAGCCAGAATATCTAGCTGAATTCAGACTGGCCCCTTCCTTGCTTTTCACCACTTACAGGCTGCATCCTCAGGAAATTATTTACCTCTCCTTGCCTCATTTTCCTCTTTGAGAAATAGGGATAATGCTAGTAGCAATCTCAGAGGGTTGATGAGATTCAGTGAATTAATATTTCTTGCTTAGAACAGAGCCTAGTATTTAGTCAGCACTCAATTAACATAAACCATTATGAATGTTTGTTTTCATTTTCCTTAACTGATTCATGTTTTTTAAAACTTCATTATTATGAGGCACCTGGGTGGCTCAGCCAATTAAGCATCCAATTCTTGATTTCAACTCAGGTCATGATCTCACAGTTCATGGGATAGAGCTTCACATCAGGCTCAGTGCTGAGCGTGGAGCCTACTTGGGATTCTGTCTCCATCTCTCTCTGGCCCTCCCCTGCTCATGCTTTCTCTGTCTCAAAATAAATAAATAAACTTGTAAAAAAATTTTTTTAAAGCTTCATTATTATAAATAGGTAGAATCCAGCCAGCATGCAAAATGGCCACAGTAATATACAAAGATTTTGAAGTACATAGGTGATTTCTCTCTTCAAAGTTTCAAATACTATGAATAAAGAAATTAGAGGGTCCATAAGGAGAGGACCTCTATGGGTGAAAAGGACATAGGTCTCCAAAGTTCTTTAATCACCTCACAGTGTTTACTGGGCTTATACATTGGACTCTTGCATGTTCTGGACATTGTCAGAGTTTTTGTCTTGAAATTACATGACAGAAGGTGTTTGTGCTATAGTAATAGAATATGCTTATACGAGTAGCAAAAGTGCTACTTTTGGGGGTGGATATGAAAAAAAATAATAGAAAGTGATATATTCAAGATGACAGAATGAATTCTATTGTTAGAAGCATTTGATTTTCCAAAGATTCAAATACTTCTCTATTTCCCACCCTCTGCAACTTGAATTCTACTGGTAACTTATGTTTGGTTGCGTGCCAAGACAAATCGAACCTGAAAAAAATAGGAAGGAATATTGGCAAATGTAAATATGCATCAGATATACAAGAATGACTGTGTTGTGTAATAAAGCATTTTCATAAGTTCCTTTTTGCCTTCTCCCTTTTGAACCTGCAGGATAATGTTGCTTAGAAACCTATATGTGTAAAGTGATGGCTAAGAACAGAATTTATAATTAATCCATGGAAGTCTGAAATGGCAAAACCTTTGTAGGTTTGTAGAGTGTAAAGTTCTGTGTTTTTGCTATATTCACAAAACCCTGGGATTTGCATGGGCTAGACATGGGGTCAGGATTGACAAGGCGGGTCATCTGATGATAACCTTCCTACTTGAGATGACAGAGGTACTTAAGTCTGAAACAGTTGGTATCTGTAAAAGTTCCTGTTAGTTTTGTGGATGAAAAGGGGAAATGAGATTAATTTAATCCACATTTGAAAGATATCAGCAATAACCTTCATACTCTGCCAGTGTTAAGTAGAGAACAGAGTTCAATGAGAAAATGAACATTTGTTTCAGAATTAATAAAAACAGAATCATAATTTCCCAAGAAATTTTTCACCAGAATGGCATGAACCATGTATTTTTACAAATAAGCCAAATTCAATAATTGATAGTATTAGACACTTATTTATAACTTATGGTGTAAATTCTATAACATTTCCCTCAATCTGTGAATTACCTGCATTGCTATTATTAAATATACTCACAGCACAAGGGAACAAATTGGAAAGCAGCAAAATTCAGATTGTATTAGCAAATTACATAACACAGTCTATCATTCTGAATAGGAAGTAATGCCAAAGGGGTTATTTAAACTATGGGAAGTATAAAGCAATGCATTAGTTTTCTGCATCCTGTAATTCAGGGTTTTCTTTCTATATAGTTTCATATATGAACTACACAGATTCAGAGATAAGGGAGGATAGATCTCTATTCTGAAATATATATCCAAATTATACCATTCTGTTAGCTTTATTGTCAACTCTGCTAAACAGTCACATGTACTGAGTAGATCATTCTCTCTCTTGCCTCTAGATAAATTTGAATGTGCTTTTCCTTACCTATATTTCACTTGGTTAACTTATATTCACATTGCAGTTCCTGTTTAACTCTTTCTCAATACCCACATGACACACACACACACACACACACACACACACACACACACCCTCACTCGTTTCAATCCAGATAGAAGCATGTCTTTCATACTTTCTACAGTAGGCAACCATTATTATTATTATTATTATTATTATTATTATTATTAAAATAGCTGCTTTGTTGTATTAGAGCAGACACTGTACCTTGTACATGAGTATATCTCTCCCCAGGCCTATTGTAGGTCCTCAGGATACTGCATTGATTGCTATTGCAAACACCTTTGGGGGCATTCTGACACTGACTGTAGAGTTGCTTACTTAGTAAGCAACCAGTGAATACTCACCAAAGAAAGGAACTATGCTCTTTGAAAATCAAGATTCTTGCCCTTGTGGAATTAGCAAGGTAGTAGTGGAAATTTTACCAGTAGAAATAACAAGTTTGTATGACACAAGGGTGGTATGAGTCTAAGCAGAAATTTTATAGGCACTCAGAGTAAAATGAAATCTCTGCCATTTGGGATGATTAAGGGACTGTGTGGAATAGATGGTCTAAACTGGCAGTTTTGTTGCATTCTAATGGAATTCTGACCGATAACATAAGGGCAAGTCAATGGCTTTTGCATATGCATCAGGTTATTAATATTTCCTGAGAATAATATTAAGACAACAAACATCTATCTTACTTTAAAATCACCTGGTGACAGATAGTTTCTTAAAATAGAAGTGACTTAATATGGTTTACAGTTATGTCCACATATGCCATTCTTGTTTTCCCCATGCAAAACATTTCTTGGACATAGCATATGAATTGAATATATACAACTACCTTACTTGGTGAGTACACAGTAAGTGGTCCTTTTTTCTTTGTGATTGAGTTCCTTGAAAAAGTGATTGGTTTGGTAGTAAAGCTGGAAATGAATTGAGTGTCTGGATTTGAATCATCCTAATATAAGATGAGCTTTGCCTAAACTTAATATTTTCTTATCTTCAACCGAGGAGACTGAATCACAGTAGTTGTCAAGTAGTATAATACTTTTGCACAAGATAATATTGCAATCTGAAATTATCACTTCCTTATAGACTCTAATGTTAAATTATCGTTTTTATTCTTGCCTTATTTAATTCAATTTGTCAAATATTCTTTTAGTACCTACCAAGAACAGAGTCTGCTTAGTCTCGTTTGAAATGAAATATTAAAGGCTCTATCATTTCATAACTAATAGAATTTCTTTCCTTGCACTCTACTCTTTAGCACGAGGGCTTTACATCAGTTTTAGAAATCCATAGAAATCATATTTATTTCTTCACAGAAAATACTGGAGTGCTTTATTTCACTGCTATGAAAATATCCTTTATTAACATGAGCTGTTACTCTTTTGAATTTAGGTGTGCATAACTTAATAGATGATGCTTCTTTATTGATTTTTTCTTTTGCTTTCACTATTTCATTTGTTCCAAAAATATTTATTGTGCATTTAATATATGCTAAATATTTTATGGGGACATTTCTTGAGTACTCTTCATTTGGAAAATCAGAAATAATGCAATTTATATATAATACTGGCAAAAATTGTTAGCATTGAAAAAACATGAACCATAAACAAAATATGTCTTCTCTTTGCTAGCCATCATGAATGGGGTGACACTTTGTTGTAGAAGGCTAGAATGCTGCTGATAGATCAACGTTACAGAGTCATATTTTCTCATGACCAATGTAGCTTAGCTTTACACATGTATTTAATGTAGCAAACCTTTTTGTGAAGTGCTGCCATTTAAGTTCCATACAATCAGTAGTCATTTGCATGATTGTGGGAGTTTTAATACTTTCTGCGAAAGAGTACAAATCATATTTAAAGGTTCAGATATGGATTTCGAATCTTTCCTTATTCATTGCCATCACAAAATCAGGTTTTTAGAGATTTGTCTTATTCACTTCCGTAATCAAGTTCTGGGTCACATTATTTAGTCCTCATCATCATTTTGTTCATTGACACCTAGAGATCTTTGGCAAGGTAGTATTCTGCTAAGATTAAAAGAATGAGCTTTCAAATAAGTGAGACTTGGATTCAAGTACAGGTTCTGTTCACCATTGTGTTACGGTCCGTTTAAACCCTAACTGAAAATTAGGGAAGCTATCAGCACCAACTAACAGTTTGAGGATTAATGAAAACAGTGACAACAGGGTGCTTGCCACAGTGCCTGGCCCAAACTATTCCAGTCAAGAACCAGCACTTTTAAATTGTAAAGGTGAATCTTTGATTGTAACGTGAATCTTAAAACTCATACTGAAGCAGCCACTGGAGAAAGTTTCTTGCTGCTTTGACAAAGTCACAACGTGGAAGGGTCCTGACTTTTTCTTCCCCATTGATTCCTGGAACACTAAATGTGCTAATTATTTTGAACTTCATTCTCTTATTAGTAAGGAAAAATGAGTATCAGAGCATCAAAGTTCAAAATTATCAGTTCATTTTCATTCCAAAGTATGAAGATGCTGAGGAAAATGATAGCCCCAAATCTGCTCTTGAAGTAACTCTACTCGGGTTCTGACCAGACCAATGAACAAAAATTTAAGCTTCTTTTAATTATGTTTCTTATGAACCAAACTGTTCCCCTTCCACCTCCAAATTCATATTTTGAAAACTTAAGTCCCCAGTACTTCAAAAATGCAACTATATTTTAGACTCTATGTAAAGAGTAAAGAGGTAACTAAGGTAAAATAAGATCATGTGGATGAGCCCTAATCCAATATGATTCATTCTTATAAGGGGAGGAGATTAGGACACAGACACCACAGTCTGAGGATGACAATGTGAGCGCACAGTGAGAATGCAGCCATTTTCAAGCCAAGGATAGAGGCCTTAGAAAAACACCACATCTGCTAACACCTTGTCTCCAGAACTGTGAGAAAATACATTTCTGTTGTTTAAGCCACCCAGTCTGTGGTATTTTGTTATGGCAGCCCTAGCAAACTCATACAATATTCAAAGGAAGGAACGAGTGGATCATTTTTAGGGGGAAATACATATGTGGAGTTGGAGCTAGTCATATGTAGAATACCTTTTGCTTCCTTAAGGGAAAATACAAATTGAACATATTGTCCAATCTTAAAGACTAATATATTCTGAGGTTTAAAAACATTAAAACCTATGATTATTTTGAAAGCCTCATAGGCAAGAAGTGAACGCTACAACCAAAATAAAGAATTTAGTAAAAGTAATCTTTCTGATAAATACCTATTAAAATTCCACAAAATTTTATTAGTTTCTCATTCCAAAGGAAAGATATTTTATGAAAGAACACACACACAAACAAACATATCTACACATGTGAGACCATAGTTTTCTTTATCATAAACTCTTTTTATACCTGTTCCCACCATTCTCAATGAATATCTTTTCTCCTCACACACAAAAGTAGATGGGTTAATTTCCTCAGTTTTCTTCTTTTCAATTTTATGAATTTGTCAGGTTCACAAAAGTATTGTGGATAAGACTCTGGACTCTCAAATGATTCCCTGGGTTCAAATCATGGCTCTGCTTCTTAGTAAATGTGTGCCTTCTACAAATTAGTAACCCCTCTAAGCCTTAGTTTCTTCATCTCTAAAATAAGGATAATAATGGTATCTATAGCAACATACCAGGTACTTAGTACTGTTTGTGTGTGTGTGACTGTATGTGTGTGTGTATTTGTGTGTGTATATGTGTGTATATATATGTATGTATATATGTGTATGTATACATGTAAATGTGTATATATGTGTGCATATATATATATATATATAGAGAGAGAGAGAGAGAGAGAGAGAGACACACACACAGTTTTCAAATAATGGTGACTATTATTCCCTTTATCATTATTTACCTATCATAATTATTCACTTTATTATTTACTCATTTTCCATCTTCTTCCACTTTTTAATTGTAGAAAGTGACATTTCAAGTGTAAATCTTATACCTATGCTGTTGAACCCATTGCTTCCTTATCCACATGATTTCCACCTCTTCTCATGTTTCATTTCTTCTGTCCAGTAGCTCCCCTCTCAAACCTAAAATCATGCTCTTTTCTCCTTCACATTAAAAATACGACCATAAACAAACCCATCTTCTTCCCTGCTTTCCTTTCTCCTTTCCACCTTTCCTCTCACAACCTAAACGAGTAACCTATGCCCACTCACTCAGACTCTTCTACTCCTTTAAATATGGCTATGTCACGTGCTCTCTCATAACTCTTGATAGTAGACACTATCAATGACTGTGCTTGACAAAGTCAGTGACCTCATTTCATTTGACATTGTTGATCATTCTACTTTTGACACCCTGAGTTCCCGTTCCCACCCTGAGTTCCATGACACTGTGTCATCCATTTCACCTAGTATGCTTGGATCTCAGACTACTCTTTTTTTTAAATTTATTTTTTTTAATTTACATCCAAGTTAGTTAGCATATAGTGCAACAATGATTTCAGGAGCAGATTCCTTAATGCCCGTTACCCATTTAGCTCATCCCCCCTTCCACAACCCCTCCAGCAACCCTCTGTTTGTTCTCCATATTTAAGAGTCTCTTATGTTTTGTCCCCCTCCCTGTTTTTATATTATGTTTACTTCCCTTCCCTTATGTTCACCTGTTTTGTATCTTAAAGTCCTCATATGAGTGAAGTCATATGGTATTTGTCTTTCTCTGACTAACTTCGCTTAGCATAATACCCTCTAGTTCCATCCACATGGTTGCAAATGGCAAGATTTCACTTTTTTTTTAATTGCCAAGTAATACTCCATTGTGTATATATACCACATCTTCTTTATCCGTTCATCCATCGATGGACATTTGGTCTCTTTCCATACTTTGGCTATTGTGGATAGTGCTGCTATAAACATTGGGGTGTACGTATCCCTTCAAAACAGCTTACCTGTATCCCTTGGTTAAATACCTAGTAGTGCAATTGCTGGGTCATAGGGAAGTTCTAGTTTTAATTTTTGAAAAACCTCTATACTATTTGCCAGAGTGGCTGCACCAGCTTGCCTTCCCACCAACAATGCAAAAGAGATCCTCTTTCTTTGCATCCTCACCAACATCTGTTGTTGCCTGAGTTGTTAATGTGAGCCATTCTGACAGGTGTAAGGTGGTATCTCATTGTGGTTTTGATTTGTATTTCCATGATGATGAGTGATATTGAGCATTTTTTCATGTGTCGGTTGGCCATCTGGATGTCTTCTTTGGAGAAGTGTCTATTCATGTCTTTTGCCCATTTCTTCACTGAATTGTTTGTTTTTTGGGTGTTGAGTGTGATAAATTCTTTATAGGTTTTGGATACTAACCCTTTATCTGATACATTGTTTGCAAATATCTTCTCCCATTCTGTCAGTTGCCTTTTAGTTTTGCTGATTGTTTCCTTTGTTGTGCAGAAGCTTTTTATTTTGATGAGTTCCCAATAGTTCATTTTTGCTTTTGTTTCCCTTACCTCTGGAGACATGTTAAGTAAGATGTTGCTGCAGCCAAGATCAAAGAGGTTTTTGCCTGCTTTCTCCTCAAGGATTTTGGTGGCTTCCTGTCTTACATTTAGGTCTTTCATACATTTGAGTTTATTTTTGTATATGGTGTAAGAAAGTTCCAGGTTCATTCTTTGCATGTCGCTGTCCAGTTTTCCCAGCATGACTTGCTGAAGAGACTGTCTTTATTCCATTGGATATTCTTTCTTGCTTTGTCAAAGTACTTGGCCATACGTTTGTGGGTCCATTTCTGGGTTCTCTATTTTGTTCCATTGATCTAAGTGATCTAGCCACCTCAGACTACTCTTTTTTAAACATCTTTACTAGAACTCTACAAGCTTGCTTTTCTTCCCTAAGAAGTGCCATGGTTGTATGTATGAATGGTATTCACCACAAATGAATTGCAATGATGGTCCATTTGTTTTTGGTACATTGATATTTTGATTTGAAAAACATGTTTTGGAAAATCTAGAAAGTTAAAACATTGTTTACTATATCCCTACTGTTTAAGGATGGTGTTTGGTACATAATAGGTACACAATAAATATTTAGTGCATGAAAAGTGCTTCTTTTTTTCCGTGCCCTTTCTCATTTCACAATTTGTGTGAGCAAAGAGAAATGTCCTATAAGGTAATAAATGATTAACTAATGGCTATTTGGTACCATAAGTTGATAAATAGAAATTTACCTCCTTTTTAAAAATGACATTAACTGAAACTATTTTTTTAATTCAAATCTCCTATACATCAGACTAAATTTGTTCACCATTTCTCAACCTGAAATGATTTATCTTTTAATTTCAAAAAGCCAAAATTGTAATGAAAAGATCAACTATATTTTGAGGTGAAGGTCAAAATGTCCATTTTTATTTCAGTGCATTCCTTGTTTGCGATATTGTGGAAGAGTATGTTGGACGACAATATAATCAGTCGACCCTTGAACGACATGGGTTTGAACTGCACGATTCCACTTATACATGATTTTTTTTAAATAAATACAATACTGTAAATGTATTTTCTCTTCCTTATGATTTCCTTAATAACATTTTCTTTTCTCTATTCTGTGAATGCGGTATATAATGTATATAACATACAAAACATGTTAATCGAATATTAATGTCTTTGGTAAAGCTTCTGGTCAACAATAGGCTATTACTAGTCAAGTCTGGGGGGAGTCAAAGTTATATGCAGATTTTTGACTGTGCAGGGGGTTAGTACCCCTAATCGATGAATTGATCAAGAGTCCACTGCACATGATAATCAATGGAGTGATTTTTAAAAGTATCATAAATAATGGAGTTTAAAAGTAACATATATGAATCAGTGGCCAGATTTTAACAAGAGGATTATCTAAAAAAATGCTTCACATTTTTAAAGCATATGTTTTGAAACCAATGGATTGGAGATTTTTTTTTACGTGTAGCAAGATAAATACACATTGTATTCTTATATATTTTACCTAGAGCTTAATTACAATATGATTACCTGCTATGAGAGGTAAATTATACACCTACTCCTTTACTTGAAGTAAATTAGCTCTACTAGATTAAGAAAAATGATCATATTTGTGAACCTTGGGATAACTCTCACTGAGAAGTGTTCCAGCAGAACACCAGCTGTGATTCATATGAAAACATAGCCTTCCTCTTAAGCTTCATGGACTTTTCTTATCAAAAGCTATTTAAATTTATTGTATTCATTCTAAATTTTCTAGTTTCATTTATCACAATTTGACTTTAAAAGGAGAACAACTTCTCTATTTTTTTTAAATCAACAAGTCCAATTTATGTTATAGACAGAGATACAGCTGATGACTGACCTCATGCTTACCTAATTTTAAATACCATTTTAGGCAATAAAATTATATTTCATTAAAACATGTCATAATTGAAAATTATTTGATAACCTTAAGCATACTAAGAATAATAGGACATGAACCTGGTTAAATTTGTAATATAACTTAATCAGATGTGCTTTATACAGACAATATTTATTTTGTCACACTTTTCTTTCTGTGTTGAATTGTTTATCCTTTTAGAATAACTAACTTATCAGCAATGTATGATACATTGAGCAAATCCATACAATTTAATTACACCTTTACTATTACTATTAGCCTTGTTCTTTTAAAATTTAGTTTATAAAAGTTCTACCCAAGTATGATGGTCGGTTTAATGTGCCAACTCGACTAGACTATAGTTCTTAGTCATTCAGTCATAAAATCATCTAGGTGTCCCTAGGAGGGTATTTTGTAGATGTGATTAAAATACAATCGGGTGACTAAGTAAGGGAGACTGTCCTAGAACATCCTAGTAGATCTGATGACATCACAAGAATCCTTATAAGAAAAAGACAGGAGAGTCAGAGTCAGAAAGAAAGGTGATATGGTAATAGAAACAAATATTAGAGCAATGCAGCCCCAAGCCAAGGAGTGCCATCTGCCTCTAGAAGCTAGAAGATACAAAGAGCAGACTATCCCTGACAGTCTCTAAAAGGTACCAGTTCTGTGGACACCTTGACTGCAAGACAAGTTTTGAACTTCTGACCTCCAGAATTGTGAAATGATGAACTTGTATTGTTTAAAACCGCTACATTTGTAGTGATTTGTTCCAGCAGCAATAGGAAACAAATAATACAGAATTTGTTGCCTGAAAGTGTTATGTTGCTACAAAAAATAGCTGAAAATGTGGAATTGGTTTTGTAATTGGGTAATGAGTAGAAGTTGGAGGAATTTTGAGGACAATAATAGAAAAAGCCTACATTGTCTTAAATAGACTGCTAATAGATATATGGATGTTAAGGATGTTGGTAATGAGTACATAGAGGAAGTGATGAGTATGGTAAAAACAAAAGAAAACTGTGTTGTGTTAGAGAATACTTAAGTCATCCTACCCAAACTGTTGTTATAAATACTGAGATTAAGAGTGCTGTTATTGAGGGTTCAGAAAGAAATGAAGAACATGTTATTAGAAACAGTTATATAGAAAATAGTTCTGTAGAAAACAGATGTTGTAGGCAATGAACTTGGATATTTATCTGAAAATATTTCTATGCAAAATGTTAAAGGTGTTCCTGGTTTCTTCTTTATGCTTATATAATAAAATGCAAAGAAAAGAGATAAATTGAGGGAAGAATTGTAAAGCAAGATGGAAATAGGACTTGATGATTTGCAAAGTTCTCAGCCTATCCAGATTGTAAGGGTCCTTGCTCCATTTTCTTAGGATCAGAAGGCTTACAAGCATGAGGGACATGCAGAAAGAGACAATGAAACCATGAATATTAACAAATGTGTGTGAGAGAAAGGGGGTTTCAAAGACCATTCAAACTTTCTCCATATCAGCATTAAGGGTGTTTTGCTTTCTCATCATTGGTGTGTTCACTGGAGTAGCACTTTTTTATTTGTTTGTTTTCATTTAAGAACGTTTCCTTAACCATCACAACTTGGCTCAATGTTAAGCTTAAGAGGCCTGACTTTCAGCCTATCTCAGTTCTTGACATACCTTTCTCAACAAACTTAATCATTTTAGCTTTTAATGTAAACTGAGCGATGTGTGACTTTTCCGTTCCCTTGAACGCTTAGAAGCCATTGTTGGATTATTAAGTTGGCCTAATTCAAATATTGTTGTGTCTCAGGGAATAGGGAGACCTGAGGAGAAGAAGAGAGATGGGATAATGGCCAGTTGGTAGAGTAGTCAGAAGACACACATTTAATAAGTTTGCCTGCCATCTTATATGGGTAAAGTTTGAAGTGCTCCAAAACAGTATTATAGTTGTTATAGTATTACAGTTATTATAGTATTATATATTGAAATATTGTGAGAATTACCAAAATTCACTTCTTAAAGTATTATGGACACAGACACAAAGTAAGTAACACTGTTGGAGAAATGGCACCGATGGACTTGCCAGATGCAAGGCTGCCACAAACCTTCAATTTGTAGAAATCATAGTATCTGTGAAGCACAGTAAAGCTAAGTGCAATGAAATGAATAATGCCTGTATAAAAATGCCTTTAATCTATCCTCATACTTGATAGTTTTGTTTATAGAATTTTAATTTGCAAATCATTTTCTCTTATTATTCTAGAGTTTTATAACCTGAAGTTTTGCTTTTTAGAATATTCGAGAAACTTATGAAACGTCTTCCACTCATCTCCCCAGAATTTTTATGAATCTTTGTCAAAAGTTTTCTGAAGTTTCATGATGATAAGCCATGGTGTGGGTTTATTCCTATCTATTGTTTGAGTTGTTTTTTCTTTATTCCTATCCATTGTATCAGTTGCTTTTTAATTTCTTTGACATTGTTTATTAGTTTTTTAGCTTGATTTTCCAGTTCTTCCATTGAGTTTTTCATTTCTGGTGTGATTTTTTTTTTAATTTTCACAAGTTCTTTTTTTTGTTTTCTAAGTGTTCTTCTTTATATCACTTTATTCTTATTTTTTTTAAATTTTTTTTTTCAACGTTTATTTATTTTTGGGACAGAGAGAGACAGAGCATGAACGGGGGAGGGGCAGAGAGAGAGGGAGACACAGAATCGGAAACAGGCTCCAGGCTCTGAGCCATCAGCCCAGAGCCTGACGCGGGGCTCGAACTCACGGAGTGCGAGATCGTGACCTGGCTGAAGTCGGATGCTTAACCGACTGCGCCACCCAGGCGCCCCCACTTTATTCTTATTTCATGGATGCGGTAGTTTTCTTACCTCTCTAGGAATGCAAACAGTAATTTCTTTGAACTTAATGTCTTTATGCATAGGTTCTATTTATCCTCAGGTTTTTTTTTTTTAATTTTCCTATTTGAATTAGCCACTTTATTTTATGTTAAAGGTTTTCTTCACATATCTAAGGCTCTTTAACTCATATTTAATGATGGAGCAATAAACAGTTGATTAGAATTTCTGTAGGTATGGCAGGCAGGCAGACAGGTTGCTTCTCAAATATGGAGTCATCTGGTTGGAACTTTCTGTTTTGGGGAACTCCCCATATCAGATCTCTAGATATTTTCTCTTATGATAGTAATAGTGTCCTGGTTAGATACTTATAGTCACTGCCTGGAAGATAGAATTCTAGCTGTCATTATTTTTAGAGGAAATTCGAGAAGGGTGTCTCAATATGCAAAGTGATCTCCTTGTTTTAAGCATACTACTGTTGCCATTAACCGTGGTTTTGATTACTCACTTCAGAGATGCTATGATTACCCTATGCTTGATATTTGAAAAAAAAAAAATATCTAAAATTCTATAGCAGGAGCTTCTGCAGAGTCTATCTATATAAAGTACGGAGAAAATCTAGGGATATTACTGCCTCTTAAATAGACCTTCCACTGATCCTGTTTTAACCATTAAGTTTATCTCCATTTTTACAAATATCTGTTGCTATTAATACCTCAAGTTTGGAAAGTTGTTTCCTGTATCTTACCACTTAGCGTTATAGGGTCTAGCCACTTGACCACTTTTCTGTCTTCTCTCACTTGTATCATCTCCATTTTTTTTTCTTTTTTTGTGTGTTAGGGCTTATTACTTTCAAAAAATTTCTTCCTGTAATTTCACTGATGTTTTAGTGAAGCTTAAGGAGGGAATGGATATAAATACACATAATAAATTTTCTAATTTTAATTTGATTCCATTTTATTTCATTCTGTCCTCTAAACATCTACCATTTAGAGGTAGTATTATGAATTCCCATGGGGAAATTGAGAGGTTTACTTCAATTTTATAACTTTATAGCGGTTAAAGATCGTCCAATGTGTAAAAACAATAGCAATGATATAAATTAGTATGTATGTGACTATGACTATCTCTTTGAGTGATGTATTTTGTAAAGCATGAACAATTTCAAACCATCTAAACAGTTTTGAGGACAAAAATCCTTAATCTTTAGACCAGTTTTCCAAAACTTGCTCAATAATATTACAACTAATGGTAATTAAAAGGAATCTCATGCTACTTTGATCAAAAACCAAAACCAAATGAAAACAAAACAAAACAGAAATGAATTATTATTCATGAAAAAGTATGTCAGTAAAATAAATGATTGTTCCTTTAGTTTTAGCATGCCTAGCACTTAGTAAGTGCTTTATGATTAGTTGTTGAATGTTAGGTGAAAAATGAAAATGAAATTCTGGCACATGATTAGTTTCTTTGCAACTCCCAATTAATTTTATTATATTCTCCTACTATCTTTTTCCTTCCTTTTTGTTTCCTATTCTACTGTTCTTTTTCTAAGCTCTTCTAGTTTCTTCTTACTTATTTCCATAACTATTACAAAATCCTCCTCAGTGGTCTTCCCCCCCACATGCCATTAGTACACCCTAATGTAGCTATATGATTTATGGAGGCATAGACTTAATAGAATTGTTTGAGTGTTAACATACTACCTTGTATAAAAAATAACACTTTGTGGTTTATAGAATTATTGCTTTTATTATATCATTTAAAATTTCTTAGTTTGCTCTAAGAGATAGTACTAATAAAAATTAAAAAAAATAAAAAATGAGTTCTGGGATATCAGATTACCACCATCATAACCATGGCTTTAAATGACAAAGCAAACACTTGAGTGCAGACATTTGATACCCAATTCTGTTCTAAATATGAAACTATAATAACATTCTATTCAAGACTCTTTTTTTAAGAGTGTGACCAAACTTTCAAGCAAAGGAACCTCCTTACCTGGCTTTCAAAACCCTTAATGGCAATCTATCATTCTATTCCCATTTCTCAAGTCTTCCATCATGCAGTTGGTTTTACAGCAGTATATTTCAGGTTTTCAGTTCTGGATTTTTACTTTTCTCTCATGAGAGAACATATCTGGAAAATTTATCTTTATTATCTTTCACTGTATAAGCGTTGATCATTTCCCCAAGCCCATTGTGGCATTCTCTATTTCCTCTTGTCCTTGGAAACCACGTTAGCTTTGTTTCTAAACCATCTGGTGGCCAGATACATAATTTATATCAAATAGAGGGACATATTAAACTTTCTGAGGCAGGTTTACAAGCAACTTGGATAAATACAAGAAGTTATGTTTGGTTTAATTTGTAGAATATGCTTTGAACCAAGCTGTCTATGTGAACAATAACAGTTTGAGAATATCAAATGAAATAAATAAAATTTTTAAAATAATGGAATGGATTGTGACTTTCTAAGGATCATAATATCATTGAATTACAGTCAGCGTGAGTCATGTTAGAAAAAATATTCTGCACTTAGTCTCCATTAATACATTTATTTATTCTGATTTTGTTGCCTTAAAATTTAGATACCATTTCAAAAATGTGATTTTAAGTAATATATAAAAGTTTCAAAATATTGTGTAGCAAATATATACATATATTTGAGATCACACATTCTAATATTTTAGCCAATAAGAAGTTTGTTTTTATTCTTCAGTTTTCATGTTTATTGTTTACATCATTAAAAAACTTGTGAGTTCATACTGTTTGTGAAACACCATACTTCATAATAAGGGAGACTGGGAAATGAACACAGTACAGTGTCTACCTTCAAGACCTTTTGTTTTATACAGTAGAAGAGAAGAAGACAGACTCATAAATAACTACAAAATAAGGAAGAATGTAATTAATGTCCCAAGGGAGCTACAAAGCATGTGCTCTGAGAGAATAAAGAAATCACTTACAGTTCTGAGAGTCAAGCAAAGGCATAAAGTTAGAACTGAATTGTATGTGCTAAAGAGAGAGAAAAGTTCAGTATAACTACAAAGATTTATGTGCTAGAGGGAAAAAGGAACACATGGATTCTGAAAGGTATTGAGACATAGGTCATGGAGTAGCCCAAACAGAGATACCATATTCCATGGAGCAGAGCAATTACATGAAGAAGCAACTGAATTTTAAAATAAGTCTAACAATACTATGCAAAGTATGTGAAAGGAGAATAGACATAATTAGTTGAGTTTGGAATTCATAATTCTAGCTTGAAGCCTTAGAAAACCAAGGCTTACACTCATGTGTCAGTTGTTCTTTATGTAAACATTTCCACAGAGTAGATGAAACCTGAATTGACCAATACTATTGCCTGTCTCAGGGTACATGATGTCTGAAGTATATATGTGAAGGATGGTATTAAGCCAACGTAATCATAGGTAAAAACCTAAAAATTGTATTTTTTTCAACAAAGTGGACTCCCTACACTGCATTTTTTTGTCCATGCTTTTATTCAGTTAAGATTTATTGCTTGTCTGCTTTTTCCCAGGCATGGTGATAGCAACCACAAAATAAGCTTTGTTCTTTCCTTCATCAGTTAGGAAGCAGATGTGATGTGGGATCATAGCATGCCAAAACACCTTATTTTTTGGAAATTTGTCCCTATCTTATTTCGCATTTTAACATATTAGTAGCTTTGGAATCCGAATTTTTGCTAAAAACTGTAATAATAAATATGTCCTGTCTTACGCAGTTGAATAAAGCACTTTTTTTTTTCAACGTTTATTTATTTTTGGGACAGAGAGAGACAGAGCATGAACGGGGGAGGGGCAGAGAGAGAGGGAGACACAGAATGGGAAACAGGCTCCAGGCTTTGAGCCATCAGCCCAGAGCCTGACGCAGGGCTCAAACTCACGGACCGTGAGATCGTGACCTGGCTGAAGTCGGACGCTTAACCGACTGCACCACCCAGGCGCCCCTGAATAAAGCACTTTTAAGAAATGTTTTACCTTAATGCAAGGGAAAAAAGTTGGAGGTTCAGTATATTAGAGGAAACGTGTGCTTAGCTTTATATGAGACTTTGTTGCTGGCCCAGGGTCATTCTCTGATGGGAAAACATGAAGTTTCTTTCTGGTGTGTGTGTATTTTCTTCTTTCATTTTTTTGCATCTTAAAACCCACTTCCTTGTTAGGATATTCATAAGATACTTTGTAGACTGACAGAAAAGTTCAGCATTTTAGGAAAACCACTCTATGTAGTCCTGGTTTTTAAGCCAAGACTTTGAATAAAGTGTATTCTGAGTTGTTTTCTGGGTATAGTCCTTGGAAATGGTTTCATGATGACATCAGGATGCTTGATTGATTTTATAATTTCTGAGCATAGGATTATTATATAAATATCTTGTCATTTTTTTACTCAAGCAATAATGAAAATCATAATAAAATATTAGTCCTATTCCATGTTTTATTTTTAAAAATGTATTTGATTATATTGAGAGAGAGAGAGAGAAAAGAAGAGAGAGTGTGTACATGCAGAGGATGGGCAGAGATAGAGAGAGAGAGGGAATCCCAAGCAGGCTCCACACTGTCAGCACAGAGCCCAATGCAGGGCTCCAACTCACAAACCATGAGATCATGACCTGAGCTGAAGTCGGGTACTTAACCGACTGAGCCACCCAGTTGCCCTTTCCAAGTACTATTTTCAAGACTTGAGATGTTTGTATGGGTCTCTCTTACTTTTTGGTTTATAACTGAACTAGGTAAGACAAAGGAGTTTCAGTAGGTCAAGAATTAACATATTAAGACTTTCTTCATAGATATCTCAGCAAAAGCTGAGACACCCCCCCCTCCATACCACCACTTGCCAAAGTATCCCAGCAGCCAGTTATTTATATGGGTGTGTGTGTAATAAATGGATGCTACTAAAAGATTTGTACTCCACTGAACAGTTCGTTTGGAATGAAGTTGACAACTAGAGTATAAAGTAGGATTCTCTAAGACTTGAAAAATGTACCTTTAACAAGATAAATAGATTTCCAGCAGGCAGGATTGTGGAAAATTCATGCTTTTTGGTAGATTATACAGATTTTTAAAAAACTATTGTTAGAGAACTCCTTCAATAATTTCATATGAGTATCTGGTACTTTAGCATCCTATTGTCTGCATGGTATAGAGTTTACTTGCTTAGGGAATTTGCCATCATGTTTACACAACCTTCATATAAGGTTGTTTTTTTGTAGGGTGGCCTTGAAATTGGAATTTTTTTCTGTATACCCATGAGACCCTGCAGTAGAGGAAATGTTTCAAATATGCTGATTAAAGAAAATGGGCACAAGTGGCCACTGAAGTAGGCCATAGGAAAAGGGGAAAATAATTAAAGTTTACATTTATGAAAGTATTCAATTATTTATCAGAAGTTTCACTTTGTGGAATAGGATGTTGTCACAGTTATAAATATTGTGGTGACTTGCTTATTTCCTTAGAGTCTAGGTTGGTTAGAAATGCTGGACCAGGTATAAATTTGAATCTATTTTGCAATGTGAATTCTAAAACTATTTTTCTTTGAAATAGAGCTCCTTCTGAAATGATTAAATATGAATGAATCTTCAGTTACCACATTTCCATGTTATTTTAGGTGTCAAGGGAGAAAGAAATATTTGACAACTTAGTTCAACTTTCTGTGAATAAAAATAATGCCCAAATGAAGCATTTGCATTTCAACATTGTCAGATTATGTCATAGCATGACCTTCTCTTAGAATAATATATGTAAACAAACTTCCCTGCTATTCTCATGTAGTACAATAGTAGTTGAAATGATTAATCAGGTCCTGATTTGAAAGCTCTTTAATCTCTGTAGCCAAGATGAAAAGTATTGATTGTTATCAAACAGTCGGGCCTGATTTGGTTGTTTAAACCTAAAAGTGATTATTTTTGAAGTTTGCATTTGCTGTATGGAAATTATCATGAAATGAAACAACAAGTTGTTTCATTTTACTGTTTCAGGGAGATTAATCTTTTTAAAGGCAGGGTATTCCACGTATCAGCATTTGAATTATTTCTAATTTTTTTTGTTTGCTTAAAGCCACTACACAGTGATATTACATTGGATTATTAGGGAAATATATCCCAAAGCACTTAACAATTTTGAGTGTAGGATTTTGCAATATATTTCCAGCTTAAACATAGAGATAAGCAGCAATGCTATGTTACTGGACAAACTATGGATCCATTTGTCTATTTCTCTGTAGTGTCTACTTATATTAAGATGATACCTGTATTTTTTTAATTTAAATAGTGTTCCAAAATGAGAGAAATGGATGATAGATGATGCAGTATGCAAAAGATACTTTGTAATTTTCTCAAAAAAGGCATTCTTTTCATTTCCTTTCTTTGTCATTCATTCATTCATTCATTCATTTATTGAGAGAGATAGCGTGCATGTATGCGTCTGCAAACAGAGGAGGGGAAGAGGGAGAGAGAGAATCTTAAGCAGGCTCATGCCTAGCACAGAGCCTGATGTGGGGCTCTATCTCACAACCCTGAGATCATGACCTGAGCCCAAATCAAGAGTTGGATGCTTAACCAACTGAGCATCCCAGGTGCCCTGCCTTTCTTTGCTTTTTTTAATTTCCTTCCTTCCTTCCTTCCTTCCTTCCTTCCTTCCTTCCTTCCTTCCTTCCTTTCTTCCTTTTTTTTAATTTTTTAACATGGAGAGAATATTTGAAGCAGAAAACCAGTGCATGACTGTTTTCAATTTTGATTATTTTTTTCTCCTAGATAGTATTCAGTCTTAAGAAATTTGGGAATCTCTTAATTTTATCAATTTGCATAGTTGGCAAACCAGCAAATCATACCACACAGTAAAAATTATTCAGTGTCTTTCAGACATTAAGAATATATCTTTTTAATGTTTTAATGTTTATTTTTGAGAGAGAGAGAGAGAGAGAGAGTACAAGCAGGGAAGGGGTAGAGAAAGAGGGAGACACAGAATCTGAAGCAGTCTCCAGGCTCTGAGCTGTCAGCACAGAGCCCGATGCGGGCGTTCAACTCAGGAACCCTGAGATCATGACCTAAGCTGAAGTCAGACACTTAACCGACTGAGCCACCCAGGCGCCCAAGAATATTTTTTACAGTAAAAAAAAAAAATTACCATGTTACCTGTAGCCCCTTTATTTAACTGTTTTATGTGTGATACTTTTGGTCATACGAGGTAGGTAGGTCTGAATCTTGTCATGAGTCACCAGGTAGTAGAGCTTTTCTAAATGCCACTGTGATGAATACTTAGTTATCATGATTACTAGCACATTTCCATCATGGTCTGTGTAAAGTTGTCTGGAATTTACCTTTAACTTTTGTTTTTTATTGCCTTAGTATGAGCTTTTGTTGAGTTTCAACTCATTTCAGAAGATCAAGTACCAAAAACACGAAAAGTAACTCTTGGTTGATAACTTATAGTCTTGTATGTAGTATGCCATCATTGAGTTACAATTGTTATATACTCTCCTTTCATGTTTTGAAGACTACATGGTGTTTTGTTTAAAATTACTTTCATGAAGTTAATGCACTTTCTTGACTACTGCCCTTTATCCATTTGTAAATCATACACATTTAAATGAATAGATTATTATTAAAAGGTACTACCCTCTAACTTTTCTGTTATAAATACTTTGGCAATATAAAGCATTTTTAGACACCTCACTGACATGATTAGAATTTGGCTATTTTCTCACCGTAAGTGCAAAAATTTCTGAATTTCTCTTACCAGGAATGGAGTTAACTGTGAGAATTGATATTTTAGACCTAAGGCTATCTTTCACAAATTTTGCTTAAAACCAGATACGGCAAATATACAAATAGTTTGCTACAGAGTCTATTGTGAAATTTGCAGAATCTTTCTTGTTCAATTCTATTTGTGCAAAAAAAAAAATATCATTCCAAAGAAAATGGCTTTATTTCACTGCTGAAATTTTATTTTTATTAACATCAGTAGTGGATTAGATAAATTTTAGGAGTTTTGCCAATCCTTCTAAATAACTCTTTGTTCTCTATCATTTTTAAAAATCTATCTTCTTTTTTTTAAGTTTGTTTAAGAGAGAGAGAGTGTGTGTGTGCATGGACACGCACGACTAAGAGAGAGGGAGAGAGAGAATTTCAAGCAGGGTCTGTGCTGTCAGAGCAGAGCCTGACACAGGGCTCGATGCCACAAACAGTGAGATCATGACCTGAGCCAAAATCAAGAGTCGGACACCCAACCAACTGAGCCACCCAGGAGCCCCTATCTTCATCTTATTCTGCCTAGAGTTGGAGTCATTTACTTGCTTGCTTGGCTTTTTCTTCACTTTTATTCCCTTATATTATTACTCACTTCCATCCCAAGGGAGTTCATCATACTACCAGATATGTATTCTTATGTATTTTTTTTAATTTAGATAACTTACATGTTTTATAAACACTTATGCTTGTATAGTTGTATAAATAAAAACTGTGAATTATTATTCTTTGTCTATTTTACAATCTAATTTTCTGTATCCAGAAATACTCATTTAAATATAGTCAAATGAACTGATATTTATTTCTTTTAATATCCAAATGATATTATATATTGTGAATGCACCATATTTTATTAGCTCTTTCATTGATTGCAAATAATCTAGTTTTTTCTACTATAAATTATACTAAAATGAACATTTTTATCTATTTCTTTATTCTCGCCATAGTTCCATCCAAGTTTTTAACAGAAGATGCAGAAATAAATGATAAAGGAGAGAATTGAGATAATTACTTACATAGGCTGTTTCAGTTAGGTGTATATTCTAAAATTTATTTCTTAAAAAATTTTTAACATTTATTTACTTTTGAGAGAGAGACACAGTGGGAATGGAGGAGGAGGGGCAGAGAGAGAGAGTGAGATACAGAATAGGAAGCAGGCTCCAGGCTCTGAGCTGTCAACACAGAGCTCAATGCAGGGCCCGAGCCCACAAACCGTGAGATCATGACCTGAGCTGAAATCATATGCTCAACCAGGTGCCCCCGTAGAATTTATTTCTTATGTATTTTTAATGTTATGTAACCTAGAATATGTATGTATGTATGTATGTATGTGTGTATGTATTTATTTATTTATTTTTGCCTTTACCACTTGGGACAGTTTAAATCTAAGAAATACCTTTGGAATATATTACAAGAACTATGATAGGTATGTAAAATATATATGAAGTAAAATGATAAATTGAAACTGATTTCAAACATAAAACTTTAATAAATAGTGGGTAGTTATGAGAGAGGAATTAGTTCAGAACTATCTAGATTGCTCATTCATTGAATGTAATTCAGCAGACAATTTTTAAGCTAACTTGGTCTCTGTATACCCATAGCCTTAAAACATTGGTAGTGTAGGGGCGCCTGGGTGGCGCAGTCGGTTAAGCGTCCGACTTCAGCCAGGTCACGATCTCGCGGTCTGTGAGTTCGAGCCCCGCGTCGGGCTCTGGGCGGGTGGCTCGGAGCCTGGAGCCTGTTTCCGATTCTGTGTCTCCCTCTCTCTCTGCCCCTCCCCCGTTCATGCTCTGTCTCTCTCTGTCCCCCCAAAAATAAATAAACGTTGAAAAAATAAAATTTTAAAAAATAAAAAAAATAAAAAAAATAAAAAAAAAAAACATTGGTAGTGTAACCCCATTCAGTATAGGCCTCCAGTGCTTGAGTTGCAGTTTCTGCACAACAAGAGTGGAGGAATCTATTCTACTCTTCATTTTGTATTTTCCAGTACCTTTGTTGTGCCATTGAATACCTAGTGATTATTTGATTAAATTGCTAAGGTACGAAAATTCAGATAGAAACCCGAAAAGGTAACTAAATTGTTAATATTTATTCACCATTTTAAACTTCTCAATAATGATTCCTACATGTGACTTTAAAATTTTCTCTACAAGACTAAGTCTATGAGTTGATTAGATTATTTTTACCCTCTGATAATGGGAAGGGACAAAAAGCAGTGTGTTTCATAACAAGGAAATTAGGAGTTACCAAAAACAGATGATGAGAAAACATTAAGAGTGACTTTATTAACAGAAATCTAATATATGACAGGGAAATGATGAAATATAAGAATAATTTTCAGGTCTGAAGGACATGATTCTTCATATTGTAAAATATCAGAGTGTTCATTATAAGAAACAAAACAACAAACCCTGCATATGAAGGAAAAGGTTAAGATCTTCTATAAAGAGAAAAAAATACATATTTTAAGGAACAAGAATCACAATGAAATTTAACTTGTTAATATCATCACTTGAATACTGTTTTCAAAATTTGGAGAAATAATTTCAGTTAGAATTCTATTGTTGGCCAATTATCATTCAATGCGAAGATACTTTCAGACATGCATGTTCACCAAATATTTGATTCTGGTGTACTTTTCATAAAAACCTATAGAAGAATTTGCATCTAGTAAAGGAAGGGAATAAGACAAAGAAGAGAAATACTTGATCTTCAAGATATAAGAGAATCTCATATAACACATAGAAACAGAATGTTGTTCCAGCATGAAAATTGTGCATCAGGCTTAGACGGCTCCTGCTCCAGATAAAAGCAAGAGTTCAGGAGTTCTGGACAGGAACACTTCAGATGAAAATTGGCTTTGATAGATTGTTGTGTAGGCATCTCAAATTAAATTTTATGTTTAACTGGTGTATCATTTATAATGAATTAGAAAATACATAGAAAATGAAGCAAGTATAAAAAGAGTTTTTAACTGCAGGAAAAACCAAAGTACAAGGAAGGGTATATCATCATAGTGCATTACTTGCCCTAGGGCAACATAACTGATACGTAAAATATTGAAAGGACACACACAAGTAGAAGTGTAGGTATCTAACAGAGATTGTCCAAAACTAATAAAAAAAAAAGTGAGGTTTAAGCCCATTATTTATAAATATGAAGCCTAATCCCAGAAGATATCACTTTAAAAGTTGGGGAAATGTTCCCTTGCAGAGCAGGAGTTTGTGTTTGGGGAAAGAGATGTGACATTACTGAATGGTAGTTTTTAAGAGACTTGTAATAATACATATAAAAAAATGTTATGATCATTTATCACATTGATAAGTTAAGAATAGTTTAAATAATGATTGGAAAGAGAATATTTATTTACCTCAATTTTCCTAAAACCTGAAATAGTAATTAACAAAAGATATGAAAGAATTAGAAAATATTTACATATCTAAAAGTTGGGTAAGAACCTGGAAATCAATTTGTTACCAAATAAAATCTATTTTTCTTGACTCTAATTACTTACCTGTCCCTCATCTAGTGACCATTTTCTCACTAGTTTCTTAAACCTAGGACCCAGATACAATGCACACGTGTGCGCATGTGCGTGTGTAGGCTGCCCCACACCAACATGCAATTCTCAGACACCAAGAACCATGGACAAAAACAAAATATAAATCAGAAATATATTTTGGTCATGTGAATGTGTGTGTGTGTGTGTGTGTGTGTGTGTGTGTGTGTGTGTGTGTGTATGTCCTTATAAATTACAATATCACACCCAATGTAAAGTTGTTTTGGTTTTGTTTCAATCATGTATTTGAGACTTTTTTTTTTACTTTATATTTCATTGTTTTATGTTTTCCTGTGTTGTCTTCCCACTGAGATTTCAATTTTCTCCCTTTCTTCTTCTTCTTCTTCTTCTTCTTCTTCTTCTTCTTCTTCTTCTTCTTCTTCTTCTTCTATCTCAGCCTATGCTAAATTTAGGCAGTATTCACTTTAAATGTGTTGAATATTTCCCATTTCTTATGTGGTATATACCTATGTTTGAATGTTAGTCCACTGAAGCTAGAACCTATGGTTTCGGTGTTTAATAGCATTTCCTGAGTCCTGGGGGAACTTGGTAAGTGTTAAAAATTAACAATCTTATATACTGCAAAAATTAGTCTGGCTGCACATCACTGAGAACAGACCTTTCTTAGCTTTCCACTCCATTCCCCATAGTCAAGTAGAACCATTATTCAGCCAAGAACAACATGCTGGAAATAGATTAAAGTAACAAAGCTTATGTAAACAGGGGAGCGTTATTCCATATATCTAAATCGCTGACCATAGATCCACTACTCATGAAGAATCTGTTAGGTGACATGTTTCTAGTAAAGTGGGATCTTCTAGTCAAAACGAAGCCATTATTCTAGTACATTTCATGCTCATTGAAAACAGATTTATAACATATAAAGAGTCCTTTATTAAATGGTTTTTAGTTCACTAAAAAACAGATTTACAATTCAAGAACAACCCATTGCCTAACATGTTTTCAGTTACTGAAACAGATTTACTACTCAGAAACAACCCATTATCTAACATGTTTCCAGTTCACTGAAAACAGATTTACAACTCATACATAGCCCATTATCTAACATAGTTCCAGCTCACTGAATATTGATTTAGAATTCATAAACAGCCCATTATCTGACAAATTTTCAGCTCACTGAACAGATTTGCAAATCATAAACAACCTATTATCTCCCACATTTCCAGCTCACTGAAAGTAGATTTATAGTATATAAACAATCCATTATTTCACATGTTCCAGTTCACTGAAGATTGATACAGAACTCACAGAGAACCCCAAAGAGTTAAGGTTCCATCTTGGACAGGAAATAAATAAATAAACAAATATTAAATTATACCCTATACCCTCTATTGAATAAGAAATAATCTTCTTTGATCTTGAGGTACCCTTATATCAATAGATATATCTAGAGATCCCATTTGTTATTTTCAATCTTCAAATCTATAAAAGAAAATCAGATCAATTTAATGTTATAACTGCATTTTTGTGTATTGTTAAACATAACTTGTTAATTTATGAAAATTTAGCATATGAAAGAAATACTATTAAAATGATAATTTTATGCTTGTGTTTATTTTTATAACCTTAATTTATTTCTAAAGATTTTTTAAAACAGATAAACTTCCACATAATATGTTTACTGGGCAGTTAATTTAATTTTATGTTAACAATGTGAAAATACTTTTTACTCCATAGTATCCAGAAGTCACATCTTTCTTTTAAGCCTTTTATTCCAGTTTATCATTACTATGTTATACAATGTTAACTAACTCAAACCTGTGAAATCACAGTGAAAAATGTTTCCTTTAAAATACTGTGAGCTTAAATTTAAAATACTAAATGCCATGTGACTTTAAACATATATTAACTTATGAATGTAGTATGTTACTTTTTAAACATTTTATTATGGAAAGTTTAAAATAAGCACAAAATTGAAAAGTCCAGTTAACCCAATAGACGCATTGACTTGTTTCAGCTAGAATGAGCATATGGCCAATTTTGCTTCATCTTTTCAACATCCTCCTCCCCCAACACACGCACACACACACACACACACACACACACACACACAATACCATTGTATTACTTTAAAATAAAATCCAGATAGCATATTATTTTATAATTAAATATTTCAGCACATATCAGTAAGAGATACTTTTGTTTTTAACAAAATCACAATAATATACTAAATTTAAAATAGTCCCTTAATATCTGGCACTTTATATAAGGCTTATTTCTTACTTCATATATATTTTTTTTATAATTGGTTTGTCTATATCATGAGCCAGACATTACATATATTTATTTTATATATATACACACACACATATATACATATATATATATATATATATATATAATGTATATTTAATTTCATATACATAATTTATTGTATCTATTTTAAATACTGTCCTAGAGTTTACTCACATTTTTTGGGTAGGAGAATGATTCAATGTATTATCTAAAATATTACATAAAAGGGGGCGCCTGGCTGGGTCAGTCGGTTAAGCGTCCAACTTCACAGGTCATGATGTCACAGTCGTGGGTTTGAGCCCCACATTGGCCTCTGTGCTGAAAGCTCAGAGCCTGGAGCCTGCTTCAGATTCTATGTCTCCCTCTCTCTCTGCCCCTCCCCTGCTCATCTGTCTCTCTCTCAAAAATAAATAAAGATGAAAAAAATAAAATATATTATTACATAAAATAATAATATGATTGTAGTACATTTAAGGCAGGTATAATTACCCACTTCCTTCTTCTCATAAATTAATGCCTTTATTTTCATGACTACCATTTCCATTAAATAAAGAAACCAAGACTTATTGTATGTCCTTCATGAAACATACAACATTCAGGATGGAGAAGCCCTTGATAAATATCTGTTGAGTTAACAAATGGACAAAATTACATTCTAAGTAACAGAAAATTTTTCTAAAATTTAGTCTGTCCTTTGATGTGAAATAATGAGGAAATCAGTAAGTTTCTGGACCCCTCTCACTGTCACTTCATCAATAGAGCAATTATAAAGATTTTCTCTATGGAAAATCATGTTTCCAATGTTGGGGAGGAAAAAACTTTCCTTGTACCCTTTTAGGTTTTGTGGCTGGGCTGACAACAAAAATGACAGAACCAGAAAAAGGCAGAACCAGAAAATACCTCGAATAGCCAAAGCAATCTTGAAAAAAAAAAAAAAAGTCACAATCCCAGACTTGAAGCTATACTACAAAGCTGTAATCATCATGACAGTATGGTATTGGCACAAAAACAGACACTCAGATCAATAGAACAGCATTAGAGAACCCAGAAATGGACCCACAAACATATGCCCCACTAATCTTTGACAAAGCAGGAGGGAATATCCAATGTAATAAAGACAGTCTCTTCAGCAAGTCATGCTGGGAAGACTGGACACCGACACATAAAGAATGAACCTGGACCACTTTCTTACACCATACACAAAAATAAACTAAAAATGGATGAAAGACCTAAATGTAAGACAGGAAGACATCAAAATCCTTGAGGAGAAAGCAGGCAAAAACCTCTTTGATCTTGGCTGCAACAACATCTTACTTAACATGTCTCCAGAGGCAAGGGAAACAAAAGCAAAAATGAACTATTGGGAACTCATCAAAATAAAAAGCTGCACAACAAAAGAAACAATCAGCAAAACTAAAAGGCAACTGACAGAATGGGAGAAGATATTTGCAAACAACATACCAGATAAAGGGTTAGTATCCAAAATCTATAAAGAACTTATCAAACTTAACACCCAAAAAACAATTCAGTGAAGAAATGGGCAAAAGACATGAATAGACACTTCTCCAAAGAAGACATCCAGATGGCCAACCGACACATGAAAAAATGCTCAATATCACTCATCATCATGGAAATACAAATCAAAACCACAATGAGATACCACCTTACACCTTTCAGAATGGCTCACATTAACAACTCAGGCAACAACAGATGTTGGCGAGGATGCGGAGAAAGAGGATCTCTTTTGCATTCTTGGTGGGAGTGCAAGCTGGTGCAGCCACTCTGGAAAACAGTATGGAGGTTCCTCAAAAAATTAAAAAGAGAACTACCCTATGACCCAGCAATTGCTACTGGTATTTATCCAAGGGATACAGTTGTGCTGTTTAGAGGGACATATGCACCCCCATATTTATGACAGCACTATCCACAATAGCCAAAGTATGAAAAGAGACCAAATGTCCATCAATGGATGAATGGATAAAGAAGATGTGGTATATATATATATACAATGGTGTATTACTCAGCAATCAAAAGGAATGAAATCTTGCCATTTGCAACCATGTGGATGGAACTAGAGGGTATTATGCTAAGTGAAGTTAGTCAGAGAAAGACAAATATCATATGACTTCACTCATATGAGGACTTTAAGAGACAAACCAGATGAACATAAGGGAAGGGAAGCAAAAATAATAAAAGAACAGGGAGGGGGACAAAACATAAGATACTCTTAAATATGGAGAACAAACAGGGTTACCGGAGGGGTTGTGGGAGGGGAATGGGCTAAATGGGTAAGGGGCATGAATGAATCTACTCCTGAAATCATTGTTGCACTATAACTAATTTGGATGTAAATTTAAAAAATAATAATAATAAATGACATAAAGCAGATTAACAGGAGAAAAATAATTTAAGTATGTTTGTAGGAGAGCCCTTCAAAACTATGACATTCAAGGGCATACTGGGCAATTGAGGCTTATGTGCCATCCTAAGCTAAAGAATGAGATAGGGGCCTGGGATTTCAATGATGAGGAAGATAATTTACAGGATGAAAAAAAAGAGCAGATGTTTCATAACGAGATGTTTGTCCTGCCATATAGATTGGTCTTTCAGATAAAACTTTTCTCTACTGAGGTGCCTGAGTGGCTCAGTCAGTTGAGCATCCACCTCTTGATTTCAGCTCAGATCATGATCCTGGGGTTGTGAGATCACTCCCCACATTGGTGGAGCCTGCTTAAGAATCTCTCTCTCTCTCTCTCTCTCTCTCTCTCTCTCTCTCTCACACACACACACACACACACACACACACACTCCTCTTTCACATTTTGTCTCTAAATTATAAATAAAATAAAATAAATAAAATAAAATAAAATGTTAAAAATTATCTCTAATAATAGCTTTGTTTTTGGGCCAGCCTCTCATATCTAAATTCTTTTCACATGGTTAAGGGAGAGGTAATTTTTTTTCTTAAGTTTGCTGGGTCTTGATTGCCTTTTGCTCAAAATGATCCCTATTGCTAAAGTGACACATTTTGGGGAGGCTTGTTCTGAACCTTTTTCATACCAGGTTGTCCACTCCCCTATGTGATGGAATATCATATATATAAATATATACCAATATATCATGGAATAATTCCTTATGTGAAATTAAAATAAAAAAGTAAAATATTCTATATTCTTATAGTTTTTAAAATGCATAATATTTCTTACCAAAATATGTATATGGTGCTTTCTGTGAAAACACCATATGGCTATATCATGTTAGTATGAATGCCTGTCAGCCCTACTACATTTCACAGGATAAAAACACTTGTCATGTATCAAAGTTCTATAAAAATTTTTAAACTTAAAATATGAGAGGACAGAAAGAAAATATGCCATTTTAATTTAAACTAACCATTTTTTGATATAGTACCTAAATTTATTCTATTGTTTCTGAATATACTATTGTGAATTTTGTTTTTAATTCATCCTAATTTAGCTGTCACAAGGACGTTTAGTCTGTAATTTTTTTCCAAAGGTAAATGCTTTGTGATTTTGCTGGTAACCTTTTTTGTTTAAGTTTGATTTTTTCCAGATTTAATGAGATATAATTAACATATAATATTGTTTAAGCTGAGGATGTACAACTTGCTTATTTGATACACTTACATATTGCAAAATAATACCATCATAGCCTCCTCTAATACCTCCTTTCCATCACATAATAATCATTTTTTTTCTAATTAGGAGAACATGTAAAATCTAGTCCGTTAACAACTTTCAAGTATCTAATAATAGTATTGTTGACTATAATCATTTATTTACCTTATAAATGGAAGTTTTATAGCTTTTGACCAACATCTCTTCATTTCCTCCATCCCTTCATTTTTTAACTTTCTACATACGAAAACAAAATAAAAAGTATCCAAACATTTTTTATACATTTTTTCCTATAATTATTTAAAATTATTGAAAATCCCTATGTGAAACCAGTAAGCTTTTCTTTTTTTTAATGAATCATACAGATAATCCAAGGACATTGCATACAAGCACACACACACACACACACACACACACACATACACACACAATACAAGCAGAAAAATGAAAAGTCTGGAAAATAGCAAAAGCTTCTAACAACAGCAAGAATTAGAGGAAAGGGAAGAGAGGCAGAGAGAATTTTCTTGTGTAAGAATATATTTGAATAATGTGATAATAAAAATAAATTTTAAAAGAAAATTTTGCAGTGACCTTGCCAAAAAATATTTATCTTCCTTTAGTATTTTTCTAGCATAATTCATCTTAGAAACAAGAATATACATTGTGATTTTTCCAGTCACTCTGCAAATTGTAAAGGCAGCATCCTGAAATAGTGCCAAAATAAGGTGCAATCACAATTTTGTTAGACTTAGTACATCTCTTTAAAATAAAACCAAAAATGTGAAGTTTCTACATCACAAATTATCATATATTGCCAGAAGATCTGCCAAGGTGTTTTCACATTACAGAATCTTTTGGCAGATTTCCATTTTTAACAGTAGGTCTGGGCTTTTTGGTGACAGTGACAAGAGCAATTCTAAAATCACTAAGGAGTAGGAGAAACAAAAAGCATGCGTAATTCTCTATTTTGTGGTCTGACATAGATGACTCACCTTCCTAGAATTATTATAATAGGACATTTATTGACTCCCCCCTCACATGCCAAATGAAATACAAAACAAGTTAAACCTGTCCTTTTGGGAATTAAACTAGTGAAAAAGGAAATTTATATCTTGCCTATTCTCTTAGTTAAGATATAGCAAATTCTTTTTTATTTAAACATTTTCTTTAAATGTTTACTTAATTTTGAGAGAGACAGACCGTGAATGGGGGAGGGACAGAGAGAGAGAGAGAGAGACAGACAGACAGACAGACAGACAGACAGACACAGAATCCGAAACAGGCTCCAGGCTCTGAGCTGTCAGCACAGAACCCAATGCAGGGCTCGAACCCGCGAACCGTGAGATCATGACCTGAGCCAAAGTTGGACACTTAATCGACTGAACCATCCAGGCACCCCAATCACATGCTTTTTTGTAAGTCAAATGCTGAAGGAAAAGAGGTAGATAATATCCCATCTCTGCCCCCAGGAGCTTCTTTCCCCTTATTTAGGAATGACTGATCTAGAAAGGAATCACAATTTTAAACAAATTCAAGAAAAATGAAACAAGAATTGTTCCATAAGGAAAGAAGGATCGACTTGGTGGGATTGGAGTAGAAACATGATCAGGAATTACCACTTACAAGACTAAAAAATATAGAGTGGAAAAAAAAAACAACTAAGAAGTCATGAAGGCTTGAAAGACCTTTCTTCCCCATCAAGGTAAGAACAGATATAAAAGCAGGAGTCAGACTATGGAGGTTTCTCCCTGTCTTGTAAACTGATGAAGCTACTTGCATCATAAAGCTTTAAAGCTTTCTTCTTTCAGTCATGATATTTTAGTGTTAATATATTTATCAAAAACAGAAGAGTATGTACATTTTAGAGGTACAAGTTGAAATATTTACTGATGATATGATTATGGATTTGTTCTTGGATTTGCTTCGGGATAATCTAGTGGTATGTTGAGCTTGGGAAAATGGGAAGTTTTATAGGTGAAACAAAATTGGCCATATGTGGATACTAGTTCAAATTAATAGATGGTCTTTGTGGGTTCTCCAGACAACTCTCTTTACTTTTGTGTTTACTTGAAAATTTCCATAGGAACAATTAAAAATGTGACATATTCATATGGTAATATGTATTTGAAAAATGTACAGTCTTTACTATTTTTTGATATTGCTCTCTCCAGCTCTGAGTCTGAATTCCCTAAGTGTGAGGGCTTTATCTTTTAGCATTCATTATAATGAACTTCAGAAGAAAAACAAAAACCTTCATAAATACAAAATTGAATGAAACTGATTAGATGAAGTATTTGAATAGATAAATTACTAAGGATAATAAGCCTTTTGTGTTTTTCCCCACTTAGATAAATTTAGGGTTGTAAGAGGTCCATTACAACTATGTCAAAGACTAAATGATAGAAACCATCCCCCTCCAATGTTAGGAAAGTGATTTATTTTATACACAGTTTATAGAAAGTAAATATGATGCCCGAAATAGGAAGATCCCATCAAAAGATCCAGTAGTTATATGAAGATAAGATGATTGCTGGCAACATTAGTGAAGTAGTTTCATTGTACAAAAGACACAGATTTACTATGGACATTTAAAAAATCTGGCTTGAGGTGTTTTGAGATGTTGTATCCCTGACAATTATAAGAACCTAGAAAATTATTCAATTAAGGTAATTCATTTACCAGGGGCGCCTCGGTGGCTCAGTCGGTTAAGCGGCCAACTTCGGCTCAGGTCATGATCTCTCGGTCTGTGAGTTCGAGCCCCGCGTCGGGCTCTGTGCTGACAGCTCAGAGCCTGGAGCCTGTTTCAGATTCTGTGTCTCCCTCTCTCTGACCCTCCCCTGTTCATGCTCTGTCTCTCTCTGTCTCAAAAATAAATAAACAGTAAATTTTTTTTTAAAAAGGTAATTCATTTACCAGAAATATAGAAGATACAACAGATGATTATCACCAAGCTTAATAAATATAGAATTTTCAAACCACTATATTTTTAAAGCATTTTAAAAATAACCTAACCTTATTTCATTGATGAATTAAGAAATTCTTGGGGTGCCTGGGTGGCACAGTCAGTTAAGCGTCTGACTTTTGGTTTCTGCTCAGGTCATGATATCATGGTTTCATGGGTTCGAGCCCTGCATCAGGCTGACAGTGTGGAGCCTGCTTGGGATACTGTTTCCTCTTTCTCTCTACCCCTCCCCCACTCATGTTGTCTCTGTGTCTCTCAAAATAAATGAATAAACTTAAAAAAAAGTTCTTAATTGTTTCCTTAAATATAAGATCAATCATTTATTGAGCATCTACATTTTGAGCATAATTCAAGACAGGCTGAAAATATACAGAGATATGAGATACCTTATATATGTAATCTAATTGTATTTAAGCACCCATAAAAATTTCTTTTGTGTCATCAGGGGACAACTCTGCCCATTTAGGAAGCACTGGGTAGAATTTCTTTAATGATATCATTTAACAGTAACGATTCTACTTATTGATGTGTGGGGAAAAAGCAATGCCCTGGCAGTAGTATTTCACATGACAATCTAGTACAAGTTGTGTGAACAACACAGAGAGCAGATGTTTCTTTATGATAGTAAAAGACCCTTTGCAATACGTTTCAGATGTCAAACCCATTTTTGTTTAGCGTTCCTTCCTGTCTCTTATGAGTAAGCATAATTTCTCTTAAACATATGGCCCAAAATGAAGCAAGTCTGGGAAATCCCATTTATAACGTCAGTCTATGTTATTGGGGGGAAAAATCTTCTGAATTAGTAATAAAAACCATCTGTTCTCACTTAGAAGAAAATTCTTCACACTGATGAAGTGAGACTAATATTCAGCAATTTAAAGAAGTATACAGAAAAATATAATGTAACAGTTTCTTTTTTAACAAGATGTCGAATTCATTTATTAAAATTGTCTAATCTTCAAGGTTTAAGTGTTTGCAGTCTTTAAATATCTGATAAAGAGCAAGGCCTACATTCCTTTACATACATATTAATTATCATAAAATATATTAAATATCAAGATATTTATTTTCAGAAATTATTTATCTTCTTTAATGTTATAATTTGTTTAAAATAATATATGTTTAATCACAATTGTTGCTTTTGCTTGTTTTTTTTTCCTCAATCTTTTTAATCTGCTTATAATGGTAATATAGGTTCATTGAAGAAAAGTTTCATAATGCAAATAAGTATAGTGAAGAAAATTAAAACCACTCATAATCTAACCACGTAGATATACCTACCTGTAACATTTTGGTTTATTTCTTTTAAGCATTATTTTGAAATTTCACTTTTATTTTTATCAAAGTTTTTTGTGTTAATAGTTTTAAAATCAAATATTTCTATAAATTCTATAAAATAGCAATCAACTGTTCATTGTTTCGCAGTCTCATTACCATTTCCCAAACACAGTTAATTGAAACCCCTTTAGCTATTTCTTGTTACTTTTCTTGGTCCTCCCCATATGTATACATATATACACACTATATTCATATATGCACATGCATATGTATGCATATATGTGTGTATATATATAACATGTAATACTTCTCTTATAATTCAATTTCATATATTATTTCTCACTTCCATACATGAACAAAAAGAACAAGGATTTCTTACATAGTCTGTAGAATTCCCAGCCTAATACATATTTCCTATCCCACCCTTCCATTATGGATATATTACAATTATATTTAATTTCATCATTACTCTTTATATTATAATTATTACCATATAAATTTAATGATGGTTAAACCCAGTAATATATTATGGTTATCTTTTCTTACAGAACTTCCTAGTCTCCATGGATTTAGTCATTTTCACTTTTTTCTCTCCTTTGCTTATGGTATCCATCATTATTGCACTATATTATTCTCTTAACAGATATGTTTATGTCCTCTCTCTAGCTTCCCCCAAAATATTCAAGGAAGTAAACTTTTGCAACTTCACATTTCTGCATACTGCCTACTTTCTATCTTTGCTTTATTATGTTATAGTCTAGGAGATATCCTCAAATTTATCTTCCAACTTTTTTATTGATTTGTAAGTTTTTTGTTACCATATTAAAAATTTTCTAAGCTATTATGGGATATCCCTTAGTATTTTGTTTTATAATTATATATTCTTTTCTTGTATGCTCTGTTTTCTCCATCTTCCTTTTTAATGTATTAATCTCTTTGTCTGGGCCTTTTATGTTGGAACTCTTCTTCAAATATATGGTGTTACTTACCTGTCCATTGATGGTCATAGTGGGATAGCTCTGCTCAGGATGCTGGCTTTTCCTTAATTCCCCTATTCTTTTGGGGTGTTCACCCTTGACTTTGGTGTTTAAAAATTTGGGTTTTCTGTGGGTCAGCTTCTCCACAGTATACCCCTCATTTTCTGTCACCATATGTAAAGGCTTCTTCTTCTTGTTTTTGTCCCTGCCATTTAAATCCAAACAATATTTTACAGCATCAGAATGCAAACAAATTGTTTTCTTAGACATTCAACAATGTGTGTGGATTGCTGACAACTTCACCAGAAAGCAGCAAGTGAGAAGTACAGGTTGCTCAAATGGCTGCATGTCGTATTGCTCCACATTACATGTAAAAATATACTATAACATACATGAAAGCCTATTTTGTGCCATATGTTCATTTATTTGTTCATTCACTCATTCGTTGGGACCCCACTGTCTATGTGCCCTAGACAGTGAATACAAAAGGAGACCCATGTACATGCACTCCAGCTACCCACGTCTAGGACCACCCCTACCTACTCTGGACATGCTCCTTCTTCTGGCTCGCTTCCTGGTCAGTAGACCTATTCTTGAGCATCTTTTCTTTGTGCCGTAATCTGGGGTTCCACCATCTGCTCTTTGGATCAAATGTTTGGCTCTTGTGCTCAGATCCTGTTGGGATATATCTTTACCTGCAGAGCAGGCTGAAAAGTTCCCTCTCCTACCATAAAAAGATGATTGGCAGCATGAAGTATATGTGCAGAAGTTTAGAGAAGGACAAGCCCCATAGGTTGGCTGCATAACAAAGGCTTCCAAGTGAGGCACAATTTGATGGTGACATTTGCTGGTTCTCAAACAAGTCCTTCCTCCTCTCATCCTCAGGTCTTTTTTCTTTTTTTCCATATAATGTATTGTCAAATTGGCTAACATACAGTGTATACAGTGTGGTCTTGGTTTTAGGGGTAGATTCCTGTGATTCATTGTTTACATACCGCACCCAGTGCTCATCCCAATAAGTGCACTGCTCAATGCCCATCACCCATCCCCTACCCCCATCAACCCTCAGTTTGTTCTCTGTGTTTAAGAGTCTCTTATGGTTTGCCTCCCTCCGTCTTTGTAACTGTTTTTACCCCTTCTCATTCCCCATGGTCTTCTGTTTCTCAAGTTCCACATATGAGTGAAAACATCTGATATGTGTCTTTCTCTGACTGCCTTATTTTATCTCAGACTTTCAACTGATGCACCTGGGTGGTTCAGTTGGTTAAGTGTCCGACTCTTGATTTCAGCTCAGGTCATGATCTCATGGTCTTGAGATCAAGCCCGCATCAGGCTCCACACTGAGCTTGAGACCTGCTTGGGATTCTCTCTTTCCTTTTTTCTTGGCTCCTCCCCAGCTTGAGCACGTTTGCACTCTCTCTCAAAATAATTAAATAAACATTTTTTAAAAAATCAGACTTTTATCCAACCTTTTGTTTTTCAGACCCATCCAACCCTGTCATCAATCATACCTGCCACCTCTAATTCCTGGGCTCTTCCAGAATTATGCAGTGGCAAAAAATTATAGATACTTAGCATTCATCTTCTCAAGTCTGAAGAGTTATTTATTACTAGAATGTCAGAATTCCAACTTCAAATGTTGTTGACATCTCTGCTATAATTCCATTTTTAAAATGTGTGTGTTTTTACATCTTGACTTTCATTAATGTAGAGTTTTGGAAGGGTGTGATGATAAATATTGTAGTCATATTTAACTGCAAAACTTTTCAGATTTTTGTTTCTGCTTATTCATTTACAACTAACATACTACTAGCTCTATATTTCCAAGTTTATACTAACATGATACATGCCCACATTTAGCCATTTATGCTTATGCATAAAGTATCAATTCTATATAAAAACTCATTTTTATTTTGTTAAACATTGACTCTCACATTTATTGTGAAAATTGCTACCTAGTTCATGCTTCTATTTACAGTTACTTCAGAATTAACCAAATATTGAATGTTGACATTGCAGCACAAATTTCCAGATATTAATACAATGCTTAATTTTAGTAGTGTAATGGCAGAATTGTCATTTATTATCGATTATATGTAACTATAATAGCAAATCATTAAAATTCAAAATTATAGCAGAGGGTTCCATTAATAAAAATAGTAGTGTGATGATTTATAATGGAAGTTAATGCCACGCAACGCATTTCTCTATAAGTAAAATTTTAGAATCAATTATCTTAATGTTTATTTATTTTTGAAAGAAAGAGAGACAGAAAGAGAGAGAGAGAGAGAGACAAAGGGAAAGGTAGACAGAATTTGAAGCAGGCTCCAGGCTCTGCGCTGTCAGCACAGAGCCCACTATGGGCCTGGAACCTACGGACTATGAGATCATGACCTGAGCCAAAGTCGGTCACTCATCTGACTGAACCAGCTAGACACCCCTAGAATCAATTATTTTAAATGGCACTTACACATCTTCACATACATAAATTTACTCATCAGTAGTTCAGTGTTGAAAGTGGTATTTATGTTCTTTACTATGTCAATTGTAATTTCAATTTTATTTTGCCTTACTGGATTTCCTATAATCTCTCCTTATCCCAAATATTTTCCTTTATATCTCAGTCCCTTGATTTTTATTAGCTTTCTTCTTCTTCTTCTTCTTCTTCTTCTTCTTCTTCTTCTTCTTCTTCTTCTTTTTGCCTTTCTGCTCCTCCTTCATAATGCCTTTTTAAATTTAATTCATTTGTACCTTCTATAAACTTTAGATATGAGGTAATTTTCTAATATGTTCTTCTGTTAGTACCTATATTCAGAAGCATATTACTTCCTAAGCCTTCAGATGAAATTCATTTTCTCTTTTTCTGAAGGTATTATATATTAATATAATGTTTTCTATTTCTATTTTCAATTGTTTTTCTGTGTGTGTGTGTGTGTGTGTGTGTGTGTGTAGTTTTTTGTTGTTTTTTTTTCTACACCAAATGTGGGGCTTGACCCTGAAATCAAGAGTCTACTTGAATGACTCTACTTGAGCTCTACTGAATGAGCCAACCAGGAATCCCTTTCAATTGTTTTTCTCCTTTAGAAGGCAAACTTATTGTTAGATAATAATCAGCTTGTATGTTTTACCTTTGATTCTACTCAGATGACCTTCTTAAACCTTCAACTCAAAGGCAGAATGATACATGTCTCCTAACCTGATTTTCATTGTCTACCAGTGTTTCATCTACATGTTCTAGATAATGTGGTATTTTCTTCTGATCAAAATAACTGCATCTATGACATCTTAGCTTTGTGGAATATATCAAATACTACAGTCCTCTTCTTTCATCCTTCCCTCTACCACATTTGTCATTTGGGGAACTGCATCTCCACAGGTAAAATGACTTCTGCCAGCTTTCATTTCCTAGCTGTACTGCCATGTTGTTCAGTTGCTTCCTGGAATAGTTGAAGAAAAATAAATATTAAAGACCATAGTTAGGGAAAGGGAATTAGGATACTCTTAAAGAAGTAACATTTATATAGTAATATATAATCATTTGGTTTGCTTTCGTATGGATCTACTGTTTCTGAACTATGGAATAGACAATGAGGTTGTAAAAACAATACACATTAACTTCTACTTTGATATATTTATTTTCCCTGCCTAAACATTCCTGTTACTACATATGTTTCTTAGTCCGAACCCATTGGCCTTGTAATTACAGGATTTCTCTCCTTGATGTTGGGAGCAAGGTTTCCAACATTACTAGAATTTAGTGGTGATGCAAACTTTTACCTTGTATTTCTTCTGAGTTTTTTCCAAGTCATTTCAGTGGGAGATGCTGAATCAGAGATTTACCTCAGGTACCATTTAAATCAAGTTCCCCAACCTTCTATGTACCTTCAGTCAAATGGTACAGTCCCTTTCCATGATATCTGTAGTCCTGGTTAGACCTAAGGAATATATTCTTTTAATGAAATGCTCTAGTTTTATTGTCTCTAAATTTTAATGCTATGAGGCTGGTCTTTAAAATTATTTACCTAAACTATTTCTCTCTTAGTGTCAGATGAATTACCTTTACCTCTTCTTCTGAAGTTTCTGATAAATCTCTGCCTTATATATTAGAAAACATAGAAAATGCAAAGTAGTATCCAGAAATTAAAAAAAAAAGGATTTCATTTGCCAATAGAATAGCATGTTGAGAATTAATATCTGCCCCAAGGAAAATGGCTTCTCCTATAAAGTTATTTTTTTAATATAGTATATCTCTCTTTGTGAGAACAGAACAAGAATCTAAAAGTACATGTTTCTCAAAAGAGAGTAACATTAAAGGAGTAGTTTATTTACAAATGCAAAACAAAAATGGGCTTCACTTACAAAAACTTCGTGAAAATCTATGGAATATGTTGAATGATCTGTCCTGATGTTTGTTTATTTTTCTACCAAAATATTGTATAAACACATTTGCTGCCAAGGTCTTACCCATCCAGATGATAGTCCATTGGCTTAAAGGAATAAAAGAAATGTAATGCTGAATGTCACCTAAGCACATATAGCTTTTGTAACTTTCTTTCTTGATGAGCCCTAAATCTTATGGTTTAGTAGACCCAGAGGATCTGGAGAAGAGGATCCAATATGATTCTGATACTAGTATAGCAAGCATTCAGTGTACTGTTTTTTTTTTAAATAATTTTTTTAAACATTTATTTATTTTTGAGGGACATGGAGAGAAAGAGCATGAACAGGAGAGGAGCAGAGAGAGGGAGACACAGAATCCAAAGCAGGCTGCAGGCTCTGAGCTGTCAGCATAGAGCCCTACGTGGGGCTCAAATCCACGAACCACAAAATCATGACCTGAGCCAAAATCGGATGCCTAACTGACTGAGCCATCCAGGCACCCCTAAAACTATTTGGTTTTAAGCCAAATATTATGACATTAATATGTATCATAACAAAAAAAAATCAAGGAAGCAAATTTCTCTTGCAATGGACTCTTATTCTTCAACAAAGATCAAATTCCTGAGCTCCTGAAAGAAAGAAATTACATTGTCTGAATCTCACAACCTTAGAATTTGCCCCAGCTGTTCCATTCAGTAGCATGAAGACTGGAGAGAATGTGAGGTTCAAGAAACTTCAATATTTCTTTCCTTGAAAGTGGTATTGGTGGGATATAATTGATGCTACCCACATAAAAGATATTAGTGCTAAGGGTAAAGAATGGGGCGAAGGCTGCATTTCAGAGATTTGGAGAATAAAATTGACAGGAGTTGATAATCATTTAAATGTGGCAAGTGAAGAGAGGGAGGAGATGTTTGTATGTAACTCTGGTTTCCACCTTGAATTAGTGGGGAAGTCACAACTGATATAGGGAATACCAGATGAAGAACAAGCTTTGAGAACATTATCTTGACTTCAGTGTTGGATTTGTTAAATTTAATGGGCCTAGAAATATCTATGCTGAAAATATTTAAGTGACAGTTCAAAGTATTGGCCAGCATTTAGAAAATGTGTTGAAGGTCACAGTTCTAGAGATATTATCTGATCAGTTCTACCTCTAAAATATATCTTGGGTCAGTCCATTTTTCCCCATCCCCATTGCCAGTGTCCTTGTATTGCTCATCATTGCAATTGCCATTCTGGTTACAACTGTAGACAGTCTCCAACTTCTGTCCATAACTCTATAAATTGTGTTCCATAGAACCTCCAGAGTGATATGCTTTAAGAATAGGATTGTTTCATTTTTCTGCTTAAAAGCACTAGATTGCATTAAATCAAAATTCACACTTCTTGCTATATCTTTAAAGACCTTGCAAAATCTGTTTCACGGGATTTAAGATCGTTCCTGTGTGATTCTTGAGACTTAAGTCTAACTGGTCTTTTAGTTCTTCAAGTTTTCTACCTTAGATTTGTCATGTACGATTTCCTCTGCCTGGGAGGATATTTTCCTACCCCACCCTGTTTTCCCTTGTCAATATTTTTCTTATCCTTCATTTCTCTGTTTAAACATTACTTCTAGAGAATGGTCTGAACAACCGAGTTCCTCACATTCTTCACCAATATGCCACAACTCAGTACCATAACTGTTTTCTTGACATTTGGCACAATGTGTAATTTTTTTTTAATTTATTTTCTGGTTTGGATATAACTTGTCCACTAGACTATGTGGTTGATGAGAGCAGGGACCACAGCTGATTTGTGCCCAGCAGACATATAGACTGAATTCCCATACTCCCCAGTTGCCCAGGTCTGTTCTGTTTTGTGCCTGCTGACCTGACATGATTGTTAACAACACCTTCTGACACTCTCATAAGTGTCTTAGTTTGGATGATAAATTACATGCCAGCTCATCAGGTATACTAGACAATAAATATTTGCTGCATAACTGAACAAATGGCTCTAATATATATGTTAAAAAATGTATGGAAAAGAGAGGAGAATTTGAAGTGCAGCCCTATGGCTCACTGACAGTATAAGATATAAAGAGTATGAAAAGCTCTAGTGGAAACTGAATGTTTGTGTGTATATATGAGTGTTTTTGCATGCGTGTAGTGTGTGTATTATCTCTTTATGAATTCATGAAACCTGTAGATGGAATCATCCATAGAGATATCTAAAATTACAGTCTCTCAAAATGTTTTTTAAAATTTCTGTTTAGTTTCCCATCGGTAACTAAACATTATATCTTATTTTTTTTTTTTACTGGTATAAAGATTTCTTTGTGTCTAACTTTTATTCTCTTGAAACTAAGGTCTATTACTGCTGTTCTGATAGTTGGTAGATAGTAGTTGGAAATGGAAAGGAACCATATCCCTATAATCTTCTATTTTACTGAAATCTGTAATCAAAATAATATTTATCTTAATTAATGGGCCCATTTTTTTCATTTTTAAATCATTAGAAAATTAATAGAAAAATAATAACTGAAATTTAATAAATGTCATTTAAGCTTTTTCTTCATAATTATTTCTTTAAATACTGATTTTTAAGGATCTAAAAATTCAGTCAGAATACTTAGATATTTAATATATAAGAGATAACATCTAGAATTTATTTTAAATATTTTACTTTTAAATATATATCTTTTGCTATATTTTGACATTGAGAACTGCTATTACTTTATATTATTTTGAAGTTATTCAGTTATTCACTTAGAAAGATATTGTGTCCATTGGTCATATAAACTTATATGAATATAGTTTTGAAAAATATATTTCTCTAAAATATTTAGCATATTTAGACATTTAGATTTTAGAACCTTTTTAAAGAAAGCACTTACAGGCAGAATTTTAAAAATAACTTTGCAGGCTGTTAATGAATGTAACATGTTTTGATTTATAATCTCAGAATTTTCACTTTTTTTAAATGCAAAGAAAAATTAGAAAATTATTTCAGTTAATTACAACACATTTTTCCATTAGTATTCAAAGTATCAGGTTTCATTTATCCAGAGTAGAAAACTGACTGAATACCTCTATTTATCTAGAAGATATCAAGAAATACCAAGAAAGTAATGATTCTATGTGTATGTATTTGCGTATATTTGTATATTGACAGATACATATGTATGTGTAGGTATGTCTGTATACCTCAAACACACACACACACACACACACACACACACACACACACATGCATACATCTTTCACATCCATCCATGCATCATGCACGTGTCTTTCACATACAATTATACATACACATATTGTGTGTGTGTGTGTGTGTGTGTGCATGTGTGTGTTTGCTCATGCACATTTACATATATGTGTGTATATATATCCAGGAATAGTGCTGAAAATTTTAATTTTATTTCAAACAGAAACAACATAGAAAATTAAGCAAAGTAAATTATAAAATACAAATAGTTACTTTGTGTTTCACATTAAAAATAATGAAGTTTATGTTTTGTTAACATTAAAAAATACTATCTCTGTATGTGAATAGTATTTATTGATGAATAGGGCCTGGAAGAGAGGAGATAGATGGGTATAAAAAAGTACATGGGCTTTGGCAACAACAGATAGATCTGACTTTGAATCTAGGTTTTGCCACTTGTGCACTCTCAAAAAAGTTATTTGCCTCTCTGCCCTCAGTTTCTCCATCTGCTAAATTAAAATTATGTATTTACATGATGTACCAACAGGAACACATTGTTAAACAATGAAAAACGTGATTTCTGTACTCAGCTTTCAAGCATGCGGGTGTCAGATTCACCCGTCATGTTCTTAAAGGATGTTCACAGACCCAAGTGCTTTCAGAGTAGGAATGATTATTGGCATGGTCTCAAAATCTTGTCCTGTGGGAACTAGCAAGATTTATCCTGGGAAATGAAACAATGCATGACTCCATCTTACAACCATGAGATCATGACCTGAGCTGAAATCAAGAGTTTAATGTTTAGCTGACTGAGCCACCCAGGTGCCCTTCACATCTTCTTTATCCATTCATCTGTTGATGGACACTTGGTCTGTTTCCAAATCTGGACTATTGTAAATAATGCCGCAATAAACAGAGGAATGCTGTTAAAAAGAGAGAGAGAGAAAAAAAAAATAACGCATGAAAGCTAGCTTTAAATATAAAGAGCTGACATTTTCTCTGTTAGTCTGTTTGGTAGGTGGAATTATGAATCTTGAACACCATATAAAGTAAGTAGGTATGATTATATTGCAAGTATCACCCAGGTAGAGAAGAGATGTGACCATGCTTCCATTCCTTCCTGGAGATTTCTGTTAGGGGATTTTTGATAGCTATAGGCTTGAAGGAAAGATCAAGTTCAGTTCTGTGGGAATTTTTGGAACAACTATGACTTCTGGATTTGGAGTGAATTTTTGTGCTGGGGGTGGGGTTATGAATTAATGTTAAACAGTTTTTAAACATTCACCAAAAAAGTATTTCCTGGATTGAATCTGATATGAGAAGAATGAATTTATGCCTCCATCGCAGATTTTTCAATTATTTTTTTTGCATCTCCAAGAGACAGATATCATTTCCAATTTTGCAGGTTAGTAACTAAGTTCTTTCGTTGTTATTTTGTTTTCATTTTCATAAGTTTATTTCATAAATTTAAATCCACAATCCAGCTGGACTTGGAGAGGAGTAAGGAAAATATGGAACCCATAGAACTGCCTCAAGAACACAAAGATTATAGGATATTTCAAGTAGATGGGGGTGAAGAGGTGCTCTCCTGAGCTACAGAAGGAATGGTCTGGTAGGTAAGATAAAACACAAGTCAAATTTATTAGATTTGTCCACAGTCAGCAATGGTGATCTTCTTCGTGGTCTTGACATTCCTGGACCCAAAGCATTCCATGGCTTCCACAATATCCATGCCTCTTTCACCTTACCAAAGACCACATGTTTTTAATCCAATCACTTAATCTTGGCAGTGCAGATGAAAAACTGGGAACCATTTGTTTTGGGTCCAACATTTGCTATGGACAAGATGCCAGGATCCATCTGTTTCAAGATGAAATTCTTATCAAATTTCTCCTCATAGATGGACTTGCCACCAGTGCCATTATGGCATGTGAAGTCACTCTGGCACATAATTGCAGAATAATCCTGTAAAAGCAGGGATCTTTATAACCAAATCCTTTCTCCCTACTGCTCAGAGCACAAAAGTTCTTGCTATCTTTGGAACTTTGTCAGCAAACAGCTGGAAAGAGACACGGCCCAAGGGCTCGCTGTCCACAGAGATATTGAAAAACATGGTGGAGGTGACCATGGTGGGGTGGTGGGTGTGGCACCCAAGTGGCAGTGTCTGCAAGGCCTATACTAAGTTCTGTATCAAGTCATATATCTCAAGATTGCAACTAGAACTTGAAAGCAAATTGTCTCCATGTCTCTAAGCTTATGCACAATTATTAAATCCAAGTATGGATTTATAGGGAGCCAGTGTATGTGAGTGTATGCTTTTCTCCAGAAGTAATATTCAGTCCTGCTGAATCCAATAATCTGGTCCTATGATTAGACATAGGCAAATGAAATAGAAAGTAGAGAGAAAGATTTCTAGGTTGCTAACAAAAGCATTCTGGAAATAATTTGCTTTGGTTTCTATTTGGTTAGAAATGAAATCAGAATTGAATTGACTTAAAGAGAAAATAGTTAAGTAGGTCAATAGAGAGGTCACAATGATGCCAAATAACGTTTTTGTTAGAAATAAATGTGCAGCAAAAGTGAAAATCCAGGAGGTAATTATGAGGAAGATTTTATGTTTAACACCTTAGACAGGAAGCAGTTCTTAAATATTTCAGTGGTTTTTTAAAACCAACAAAGTTTATACTTAAATTAGAAAACAAAGGATAAACAACGAATACTTATCTTAAGTGGCTGCTTTAGAATCTCTATAAACATTCAAACACCTAATTCATTGTGGCAAAGAACATGGGGTCATATACTAGATCAGAGCAGTTTGTACAGTGCAGCCCTGTGTTTGATCAAAATGAAATGACTAATGCTCTTATGTGGCCTTTTGAAAATAAAAAGCACAAAGCCATGATAATGGCTTTTATTTTAATAATTTTATAGTAATGATTTAATCTGCCTAATATGGGAAGATATGAGTAAAAATGACAGTACTCTTACACCTTCATATACGATCAATATCCTCTCATGGGAATGTGGGTTATTGGCCGCTTATGTAACTGGGGGTGTACATTAGTGCCCTGGCACTCAGTTTTGTGACCAGTTATATCATTTTAAGCTCAGATGCTTTTGAAATAAGTAATAGCAGAAGAGCAAACAGCTGGGGTATCAGCATGCAGAGAGAAAAGGAGCAAAGCTGCAAAATGAATTTACAAATGTTACCGGAGGAACTGAAAATTCTGAGAAGTCCGAGATCCAATGTAGTTTAGTAAATACCAGCTATATGAAAAATGTCTACAAAGTACACAACATTATTTTGGACTTACATGTACCACCTCCCACCTCTTAACCTTTCTCCCTTTCTCTTGACATACTAGATAAAACTGTTGACTAATATGATTCACAATCTCTCTGAGGTCATGGAACCTCAGAACACACAATGGAACACACAATGTATTATGTCCTAATGTGCACAGTATCTGTGAACATTGCACATTGAAACTGTGATCATGTATATTCATTAATAAGTAGGTAGCAAAATTGTGTGATTTTGATGAATTTCTCTGTGAGAAGATGAGACACCGGGATTACTGTATTTTTCGCAAAAGAGAAGCACATTGTTTTCTTTTTCAATTTAACCAAGCAGGAGGGTTTCTAAGGCCTCACTAGGTTACCTTTGTTCACATTAGCTTGCCATTGTGTTTTTTAAATTCACATTTTAATAGCAGTCATATAAATAATGTAGTAACTGCCAGCAATCAGATTACATTCTTATTCTGTCATTTAAGCAACATGCATTATAATAATAAAATGACTTTTATACAACATGTTTATTCTGTTCTTCAAAGCAGGATTTCTTCTACATCTTTCTTAGTGCCTTATGAAGAAGAGGTGGTCAGTATATCTTTTTTTAAGTGATGGGAGAATATGAACAATGAAGTAAAGCCAGAGAGCAACTTTTGTGATTTGGCCACCTTAATGGCACAAGATTTTAAGAAAAAATGTTCGGAGAGGAAAAGGTTTGTGATATTATTTAATATAATGCCAGCATGGAGAAAAGGTAGGAAATCCCAAATGTATATATTTTTCCTTTCTGCTAAATTAAGATAGATAACACTATGTACATATTTAGTCAACATAAAACACAAGCACTCATAGCCACATTTTTATAAGATGGAATATAAAATAAAAAATTTACTTCATATATATGTATACATACATATACACACATATATATATACACACACACACATATACACACACACACATGCATAAAAACATACATACACACACACATATCTGTATGACACATAAAGAGGATATACCCTAAATATTCAGGAAATACTTTTCATTCCTTTTCCATGTGAGATATACTGGTGGTGGATTTTCTTGCTCTCTGATATTACCAGGTACTGAAGATTCAGGTTTCTCTTCCACATTACCACAATCCACAGGATCATCCGGGACCCTGTCTTTCTTTACTTTAGGGCCTGGAAGTATCATGGGACATTGAAGTTAGATGCCCATGTGGGCAGTTCAGATAAGATTCACCAAAATCTCAGAGCACACATTCCACTTCTTTGGATGATACATGGTTGCCAGTCAGTAGGATCAGCTGAACAGATGAAGTAGTGATTCAGTACAGGCAACATTGGATGGCAAGGGAAGGTCTATAGGTGTTAGCCCTGCTTTCAAAAGGCTTTTTGATACCGAGAAGAAATGGCAAAGGAAGTGGGTGGAGGAGATTCTCAATGTGGACTCTCTGGTCCATCTAGATAGACAGACCTTATCTCCAGCTCCAGAAACCTCTGTGAAGGTGTAGGTCACTCACCTCCTTTGCAAGAATCAATAACACTTATTAGATCATCTAGGGAGTTTAGCTAATTTATTTATTTTCAGTCATCTTTCAAATCTCTTGTTCTGACATCAAGTTAATTTGCTACATTGTTCTTAATTCTTGATTTTTTTTCAAGAAAATGTAGTTTATCCAATTTCTTAGTTTTGGCTTTTAGAAATATTTCAAATGTAAACTTCAAAGTTTATTTTTAAAGTAAAAACTAAGCATTAAATAGTATTTACTCATGAATTTTTTCAAGTTTTTACTTAAATTCTTTTTTTGAATCTTTTTAATGTTTATTTATTTTTGAGACAGAGAGAGAGAGAGCATGCACAAGGGAGGGGCAGAGAGAGGGAGACACAGAATCCGAAGCAGGCTTGAGGCTCCGAGCGGTCAGCACAGAGCCCGACTCGGGGCTCGAACTCACGGACCTTGAGATCATGACCTGAGCCAAAGTCAGATGCCTAATGGACTGAGCCACCCAGGCGCCCCTTTGTTTAAATTCTAGTTAACATCCAGTTTAGTATCAGTTTCAGGTGTAGAATTTAGTGACTTATCACTTACATACAATGCTCATCAAAACAAGTGTCCTCATTAACTCATCACTTATTTAACCCATCCTTGCCTACCTCCCCTTTAGTAACCCTGTTTGTTCTCTGTAGTTAAAAGTTGGTCTCCTGGTTTGCCTCTCTTTCTTTCTTTTTTTGCCCAGATGTTCATCTGTTTTGTTTCTTAAATTCCACATATGAGTGAAATCATATGGTATTTATCTTTTCTGAGTTATTTCGCTTAGCATAATACTCTTTGGCTCCATCCATGTTGCCATATGTATGCCTTTGACAGAGAGAAAGTCAGTTACAAGGAAGTAAAGACATAATAATATTTTATGTGTAACCTCACATAGGCACCATGCTTGTGCTGGAAATTCAATGCAGAACAGGACACTGAAGGTCCGCGCCCTCAAGAGCTTCTAGTCTAGTAAAACAGAGGACATGGGCTAAGACTTTAAGAATATTTTTTATTGGGTGGGGAGTGCCAGGGTGGCTCAGTCAATTAAGCATCTGACTTCTGCCCAGATCATCATCTCGTGGTTTGTGAATTCAAGCCCCAAGCGGGGCTCTGTGTGGACAACTCGGAGCCTGGAGCCTGTTTCTGACTCTCTGTCTCCCTGTCCCTCTGCCCCTACCTGCTCATGCTCTGTCTCTCTCAAAAATAAAAATAAACATTAAAAAAATAATTTTTTGTGATCCCTAAAATATTTTGAGAGAGTGAGAGAATAAAATCACCATAATGTCACTAGGTCCAGCTGTGATATTTACCATAGAAGTTAATAGAGTTTAATGGCTACTTAGAAAACTAGAAAGTTTTATTCTGATTAGCTCATCCTTTGACATCCAGATGTTAAAAGAGTTTTGTTCTCTTTTAAAGGGAATCATAAAGACACCTAAAAGGAAAACATTTTTTATTCAAAAAAAATCTGTCTTTAGATTTCTGCCACATTAAGAACTTTTTTTTTTAATTGCCTTTGGTTATTAAGAATAAAGTCTTGATGAACTTATGAAATCTTGGGAAGGCTAATTTGCCTCTCTACTATCAGTCATTGTTCCAAGATTTAAATTTCATAAAAAGAACAGCCGTCTGCAAAACTCTTTGCTAGTTAGATTACAGAGTTTTAGTATCCATTTGAGCACTGCAATTTGTGGATGGCATAGATGACAAATTGTAATTTTGTCTTTTCTGTGAAGTTTTATACTGAAGACTCTTGAATGGTTTAAAGTGTCACATTAAAACAGTCTTGGCAAGTGTGAATGCATGACTATATATTTATATACTGCATTAACAAAAAGAGTAGCATCAAATACAAGTTCCATCCATAACATGTGGCTAATAATTCTTGGTCAGCAAAAATAAAAGATAGTGTTTAGAAAATGTGTGGAACAGTTTTTTTCATTAATTATTTTATTCATACAACAAATACTTACTAAATTTCTATATTGTGTCAGTCTCTCTCTTATGGGATCTGGGGGTAAAGCAATGTATAACTTCCTGCTGTATTGAAGCTCACATTATAGTGCAGGAGACAGATAATAAACTGAATTAAATACGTTCATCAAATTGTTACAAATTTTTTGAAGCAAAAGACACAGGACAAAGGAACGATCTATACAGAATAAATGGTACTATTTTAAACACAGTGGTCAGTGAAGTATTCTTGAAGGATGTAACGTCTGAGCAGAAGTCTCCAGGGTATGAGGAGAGCTGAGGAATGAGTGTTCAAGAAAGAGGGATGGCCTTAAGTGCAAAGGCCCTGAGATCGAAGAATGCTTGAGAAACCAAAATAAAGCAAGAAAACCAACAGAGCTGGAAAGAGCAAGGGGGAAGTAAGAGTTGATTAGGTCAGAATGATTACTGGAGGCCATACCATCCTGGATCATGCCATCATAGGAAGGGCTTTATGTTCATTCTAAATAAAATTAGAAGCTTCTGTAGGGTTTGGGGAAGTATGAAATCATCTGACCTTGTTTTAGATTATTCTGCTTTCTAGACTAAAGAAAAGGAAAGTAGAATTGCTATACTACTTTTTAGAATTACTGTAGCTCAGGGTATCACCCTGCATAAATTTAAGAATGCAGTAAGCACTGTGCGAATACTGAAATAAGAAAGCATTTTCTTTAGAATTTGTCTATCAAAATGAAGCTCATGAGCTATTAGTGCCATTTAACCAAACCAGCATAATTATTTATGAACAGTGAGCCTAGTATATGTATTATAGCAGAAATTCTAGAGAAAGATTCCTTAGGATCCTGCAGTGTCTCAAAAATGTTCCACCGTGGCCAAAAAATACAAGATCAAAAATGATTATTAATTTTAGAAAATAATTATTAAAGTTGCAATTCATAATATTTTCCTCTAAGATGTTTTGGACAATAATAAGGAATGATCAGGAGAAAACTTAAGAGTTTATTTTTCCTTATTGGGGAAAATATTTAAATTCAAAACACCTAATCAAAGGATATAGTATACTTTGACATATATAGGGGCGCCTGGGTGGCTCAGATGGTTGAGCGTCCGACTTTGACTCAGGTCATGATCTCACAGCTCGTGAGTTTGAGCCCCGCGTCAGGCTCTGTACTGACAGCTCGGAGCCTGGAGCCTGCTTCAGATTCTGTGTCTCCCTCTCTCTCTGCCCCAACATACTCGCATTCTGTCTCTGTCTCTCTCAAAAATAAAATAAAAACATTATTTTTTTAATATATCATTATTTTATCAGAGAATTTCATCTTTTCATACTTCATCAGGTGCCACTCTCCATTGAAGATAACCACACATTAAATCATCATTCATGGTGTTTAAATCCCAGCCTTACCCTTCAATTACCTGACCTGTGTATGGCTCCTCATCCTTAAATTGGAGATAACAATTCCACCTACTTACATAGTGGTCATGACAGTAAAGTGAGTTAGAGCATGTCCCTCCAGAAATGCTAGCCCATGCTTATAACCACTAGGCACATCACAGTGCTTTATAGAGAATTAATATGATTCACTTTGTAGTCTGAATTCTGTTGTATTTACATTAGAGCATGACACACAATATAATTACAAACAAAGTGAAAGGAAAATAAAACTGTCTTTGAGACATTCAGGAAGATTCACTATCAGCTCTGAGATATTGTAACTGTAATGTATAGCAAACTTGTTTTGAAGTCTTTTAAAATTATAAACTCATGTTTGAATACATCACCCCACATATGAGGCAGGTATCTGTGGCTGCATTTATGACTTCTTGTCCAGAAGAGTAAGCCAAATGCTAATGTTTCATTTTTAATTTTTTTAAGTTTATTCATTTTGAGAGAGAGAAAAAGAGCACAAGTGGGGGGCAAGGAGAGAGAGAGTGGAGGGGAGAGAGAGAGAAAGAGAGAGAATGAATCCCAAGCAGGCTCTGTACCACTAACACAGAGCCTAATGTGGGGCTCAAACCCACAAGCACAAGATCATGACCTGAGCTGAAGTTGGACACTTAACCAACTAAGCCACCTATGTGCCCCCACATGCTAATGTTTTGATCGTAAATAATTGAGGATTAACATTAGAAGGTTTGTGTTAGATGATTTTTGTGAGCACTCTTTCAGCATGGTCAAATTTTACTGGATCTTAGATTGATATATTTAATTGGATTTTTAGAAGGTCCCAGTGTCAAAGGGTTGCTGGGATTTACACATTTAATGAAACCCCTACTGGGTCATCCAACAGCAGCTAAAGGGTGAAGAAGAGGAAGCAAAACCAGGTCTGTCTTCTCTGTGAGGCTGCAGCAGGTGCTGGTGTCTAGGAAGGTCTACAGCAGTGGCACCTGTTGTTGGATCTACACTCAATTGCCAGTGAGAAGGAGAACTGAAATGATAGAAAACAAATTGAGGAAAAGATTTGGATTCCAAAATAACCTCATGCAGAAGCAGAAGTGCTTTTGAACTAAAGATATAGCTTGAAAGCAACTTGGCATGTTTAACAGCTTACATCATCTTTTTATGTATGGAAAGTTCTGAAGAAAAATTGTATTAGTTCTGAAGAAAAATCTCTAAACACATTCAAGTCCAGAATCAGAAGTTACATACTCCCAAGACCTCCTCTTGATGTGGGCCATTGGAAGGAGATTTAGAGTTATTGAAATTACCATTTATGTTGACAGAAACTTGAACAGTGGGAGATAAACCACAAAGTTAAAGAACTCATTTCAGGCTGGAACACTCATCCATCGTCTCTTTAACAGCAATTTGTCCCTCACTACTTTCTTTCCAGAGCATCATTTCTTTGTATCTGTTCTTAGAGCCTCGGTGCCACTGGCTACCAAATTAGCTTCAATTCTGTCCCTAAGATGATCTCTGGTCACTCTCATATCTACTTTACCTCTCTAATAGGAATTCTGTAACTTTACAGTTGTTTCTGAGGAAAATTCCACTTTTTATCCAAAGCCATTATTAAATAAAAGAAGCTGTTTGTGAGCCAGATCCAAAGTTGAGTTCTTATTTTTCCATAAGACTTTTGGTTTTGTTCATTCCTTGGATTATTTTCTCAACCAAGTGGCTTTAGATTTCAGCAAGCAATATCAGAGTCATGTTGAGTCTTTTCCACCAAATTAATAAAATGCTTTTTGTCTAGAATGCTGAAGAGAAGTAGGCTGTGTTTAAAGCTAATATATTAATAGCCAGACTTCAAGGAACTTTAGCTTCTTAAGCTGAACTCATTAGAAAAAATAATGTACAATGTTGTTTGTTTTACAGTAATTATTTCTAATTGAACACATAATTAATGATATTTCCAGTTACCTTAACTTTCTTTAGAGAATATTATGTATAAGAGCATTATTACAGGGGCATCTGGGTGGCTCAGTTGGTTAAGCGTCTGACTTTGGCTTAGGTCATGATCTCATGGTTTGTGAGTTTGAGTCCCACATTGGGCTCTGTGCTAACAGCTCAGAGCCTGGAACCTGCTTCCAATTCTGTGTCTCCCTTTCTCTCTACTGCTCTCTCTCAACCCCCCCCCCTGCCTCTCTCTCTCAAAAATAAATAAATGTAAAAAATTAAAAAGAGCATTATTATAAATGATGGAGGAGAATGAAAATAAGTAGGCACAATATAGTGATTGGTATACGTATACTATATATGATTGGTATACATATATAATAGATATATATCACTACATATATAACATGATATATATCATGGCTCCTAAAGAATAGGCATTGGGATTTATACTGTGACTTTATTACCTTACAACACGACTTGAATATAGAAAATACTAACACATCTATAATGAGTAGTTAAGTGCATGAATATATTTTCTATCTATAAAGGAACAGTATAATGGAAATTGTGTTTTTTCTTTCCAACAGTGACCTCAAATTATTTAGCCATGCTTTATGCAGCACGTTTGAGAATTGCTTTCATGAAAGCATTAACTGATGAATGTCCGCTGACCTGGAATTAATGCTTATTATTGAATTAACTGTATATTGTGTGCCATACTACTATACATAATCGGCCAAAGATATTGATTCTTCCATGCTAAGGGTTCAAGAAGCTTTATACAAGAATCAATATTGATTTTTGCAGGTGCAATCTAGAGCAAATTTCTTGATTGTGAAAGACTATTTTTCAAAGTGGCTCACAAAGCTCCTAGTTTCATCTAATATATTGGCTGCAATAATCTCAGCTCAGAACCAGTTATTTGCAGAATATTGGCTGCCAGAGGTTGTTGCCTCTAACAGTGGGTCTCCATTGATCTCAGTTCTGTTTAAAATACTTGTGAACTGGAAATTTATTTATACTTTCAACACCCTCAAATAAATGGCCAGGTTGGAAAGATAGTGTAGATTACTAAGAATTACCTAAAATAGATTCAGGGAGAAGAGGATTGACCATGATTTGCCAGATATATGGCGCTCAACATGTCATTTCATGATCAAATACAGGAGTGGATCCTGCTAAATTACTAATCAAGTGTCTTAACTGTCTTTACATATACATAATTATTAATTAAAATATAAAATAAATTATATTTATATAATTCCAGACAACAAAATATGCAACTCGTCATTCCTTAATTATTCCTTAATTATATTAAGAATATGTACCATATTCTTCATCATGACTAGTAACTTGCCCAATAGAGTTTCCATCTGTTGTAAGAAAGGTTTAGAACGTATCTAATATAGAATATAAAACTTAGACTAGGATGGCAAAGTGTGCCATTCTGGCCAATGGAAAAATTTACTTCTTCTAGTGTCTTTATAATGAAATTCTATTACCTCAGCTCTAAAGTTATTATAAGCCATATCCAAAAAACAGAATTGTAATTAGTATCTATGTTACATCAAAATAAAAGTGGGTAATCAATGAATAGTAAGAATAATAACAATAATGTAATAAAGGATGTTTTAAAATTGGCTTCCTAATGCAGTGGAATTGTTCTGATACCAAGCTCTTCACTAATTTCTCTTTATTTATAGGAAACCCTAGACAATTCACATATTCTTCTTTTTGGGTATAATAATAATTATCTTCCTTTTGTGTTTTTAACATGTGCCAGACATCTTCCTAAAAGCTCCACATAGCATTTAATCTGCACAGTAACTATAAAATATATCTTCTGAAGACAACTGAGGTTCCAAGAGATGAAACAGCTTATGGTCTCAAATAGGAAATTGTAAACCGGAACTCAAAATTGATCTTTCACCCTTTTTTTAATAGAACGTATCTTCTTTAATATTTATTTATTTTGAGGAGGGGGAGGGGCAGGGAGAGAGAGGGGGAGAGAATCACAAGCAGGTTCCATACTGTCAACACAGAGCCCCATGCTGGGCTTGACCTGACAAACAATAGATCATGACCTGAGCCAAAATCCAGAGTCGGAGGCTCAACCAACTGAGCCATCCAGTTGCCCCTAAGAACTTATTTTTTATAACACTTTTAGATTTACTGAAACATTGAGATGATAAGGGATTTCTCATATATCCCACACCTAGTTTTCTTTGTTACTAATATATAAAATATTTGTTATAATTAATGAACCATATTGATACATCATTATTAACCAAAGTCCACAGTTTGCTTAGATTTCTATAGTTTTTACTTAATGTACATTTTAATTATTTTTGTTGCTGGATCTCATTTGGGATATCACTTTACATTTAGTTGTCTGTTGTTCTTTGGACTTTTCTTGTCTGTGGCAGTTTCTCAGATATATCTTGTTTTTGATGACCTAGATGGTTTTGAGGGGTACTGGCCAGGTATTTTGTAGAATGTCCCTCAAGTGGGATTTGTCTGACTGTTTTTTTTTTTCCCCTCTGGTGTTACCGGTGATTCAGAAGACCACAGATGTAGAGTGTCAGTTTAATCACATCCTATCAGGCATATATACTATCAATATGAGTTTTAACTGTTAATATTATCCTTGATTACTTGGCTTGAATAATGTTTGTCAAGTTTCCCCACTGGAAAATCACTGTTTTTACTCCTTCTCTTTATCTACACTTTGGACAGAAGTCACTATGCACAGTCTAATCTAAGAAATGAGGAGTTTGTTCCCTTTTCTTGAGGGGGTATTTATATAAACTAGTAGGAATACTTCCACATGGGAGAATATTTATGTTGGCTGTAGATTTATTGATGATGTATTTTATCTTATTAAGGGCTTTTATATTTTTAGTTTGCTGAGGCGTTTTATCATGAATGGGTGTTGGATTTTGTCAAATGCTTTTTCTGCATCAATGGATGCAGACTTTAAAAGTCAGCTGATGTGGTAGATTACATTAATTGATTTAAAAACGTTGAACCAGGATTGAATGGCAGGAACAAATCCCACTTGGTTATAGTGTGTAATTCTTTTTATACATTGTTATGTTTGATCTGGTAATATTTTGTTGAGGATTTTATTACATGTATGTTCATGAGAAATATATATCTGTAGTATTGTTTTATCTTGTAATACCTTATCCAGTTTTGGTGTTCACGTAACACTGGCTTCATAGAATAGATTGTGAATGGTATTCCCTCTGCTTCTATTTTCTGGAAGAGATAGTAGAGATTTGGTAAAAATTTATTTTTTTAATCTTTAGTAAAATTCACAGGTGAAACCATCAGAGCCTGGTGCTTTCTTCTTTGGAAGATTTTTGCTGATTCATCTTCTTTGGTAGATTACTGATTTTGTGTGTGTGTGTGTGAATTTTAGTGGTTTGTATCTTTCAAGGAATTGTTATTTTCATCTAAATTATCAAAATTTGTCCTGTAATGTTTCCTATAATGAAACATTTTACATGATTCCATTTTTCTATCTCAGCATATTAATGATACTTCTTTTTAAATTTTCTGTTGTCTTCTTATAGTTTGCAATATGTATTTACAAGCAACCTAAGTCCACTCTCAAATACACTATACTGCTCCATTGGTATAATGCAAGTTTCTCTTTTTTTCTCTTTTTAAAAATAAAAAAAAGTTATTTTAAAGAGAGAGAGATTGCAAGCAAGTTAGGAAGAGGGGCACAGGAGGAGGAGAGAGAGAATCTTAAGCAGGCTGCACACTCATTGGGGAACCTGAGCTGGGTTTGATCTCGCTATCCTTGCATCTTAACCTGAGTCAAAATCAAGAGCCCAACACTCAAACTGCCCCTCAGTTCTTGAATATTCTATTAAATTTGGATTTTTTTAATTAGCTTGGGAAGTTTCTAATGACATGTCTTCTAGCTCACTGATTCTTTCCTCAGATATAACTAGTCTATTGATGAGCCCATCAGATGAAGTCTTTATTTCCATTACAGTATTTTTTTATTTCTACATTTATTTTTGATTCTTACAGTTTTTATATCTCTGTTTGCATTACCCATCTGTTTTTCAGGGTTGTCTATTTTTTTTCATTAGGGCTCTTAACTTAATAATTATTATTATTGTAAATTTCCAGTCTGATAATTCCCAATTCTCTGCCATATCTTATTTTGTTTGTCTTATGTGCTCTGTTTCTTCAGACTGTATTTTTCCTTGCCTTCTAGCATGTGTTGCAAATTTTTATTGAAAGCTGAATATAGTGTATCAGGTAATAGGAACTGACCTGAATAGACCTTTAGCATGAGGTTTTATTAATTTGGTAAGAAGTCAAGCTGTGTGCATTGTTTGCTGTAGCTTTAGGTGTCTGAGGCTTCCGTTTCTTCTAGGGTCCTTGTTTTTGTCTTTTCTGTTTTCTTTGGTTTTTCCTAACAACTCCTTCTTAAACAAAATCTAAAACTAGCAGCTCTTTCAGATGTAATCCACTGCTATTATACCTGAGCTCCATTGATGTAATTGTGAAGTTTGGGGAAAGGGCAAACCTTCTATAATCCTATGGTCTGATTCAGTCTTTCACGGGTCTCTGTCCCTGGGCTATGACCTTCACAAGGGTTCCTCAACTTCATTCACCCACCCACTCTGAGGTGAGCTAGGAAGCCTAAGGGAGATAAAGTTGGGTAATTTCTCTTTTCCCTGATTGGATAAAGTCTCTAGAGAGTTATTTTCTCTTTCTGAATGAGTCTTTATAATTGAGGATTCTCTGAGCATATTTTTCTTTAATTTTTTAAATTTATTTTGAGAGGAAGAGCAAGCAGGGGAGAGAGAGAGAGAGAGAGAGAGAGAGAGAGAGAGAGAGATGATTACCTTTCTTGGGGCACCTGGGTGGCTCAGTCAGTTAAGCATCCAACTTTGGCTCAGGTCATGATCTCATGGTTTGTGGGTTCAAGCCCTGCATTGGGTTCTGTGCTGACAGCTCAGAGCCTGCTTCGGGTTCTGTCTCCATCTCTCTCTGCCCCTTTCCTGCTCACGCTTTGTCTGTCTGTCTGTCTCTCTCTCTCTTAAATATAAATAAAACATTAAAATTAAAAAAAAATTAAATAAATGGTTCTCTCTCAACCCTACCACCACCACTGTCAGAGATATGAAGGTTTGCCTTGGTCCTTTACCATGAGAATATGCTAGGGTTCCAAGGAGTAAAACCCACAGAGGTGAAGATGTCCCCCAAGGCTGCAGGTTGCAGGAGTTTCTCATTCTTACTATAATCTACATTCCAAGTTCAGCAATTCATCAAAGTTACTATTAAGTACTCCTACCAGTTTATGGCTCCTATAGCTTGTGTTCCTGTTAACCTGAGCTCAGCTCTGCGTATCTTCATTTTCCTTTCTCTCCAGGTTTCAGGGTTGTGGCTTGCCCTGTGATCTCTGTTTTATGATTGGTGCAAGAGATGTGGTTGATTTTCAGTTTGTTCAGCTTTTATTGTACAGAAATGAGTGATACCTTTCAAGCACTATATATATTGGGACTGAAACTAGAAGTCTAATCCTTTATTCCTATTCACTGTGCTCTCCTATAGTATTTCACAAACTTCATCATACACCAGAATTTCCTAAAGGACTTGTTAAAACTGAGTTTTAACTACTTTCAAAGTTTTTAATTAATTAGGTTTAGTATGAGGCCTGAGGATTTGCATTTCTTAGAGGTTCCCAGTTAATGTTGATCCATGAACTGCACTTTGAGAACCATTGCTGTACTTTTAGTAGCTGATCTTAATTGAATTCTAGTGATATGAGTCAAATAACCAGGAAAATGGATGGCCCAACCAACCTGCTTCCTGAGTTTGACTATGCTCTGATTACTGTGTTGAAATCATCCCTATTTATTTGCTATCCTTGCCACATTTCCTATTATTGTGTTTTTTTTTTCCTGAAGAAGAGTTTTAATGTTGCCAGTGTTTGTTTTTTCTGTATATTACCTTACTGAGTTTTTGTTATGTAAAAATATTAATTGTATAAACAAAATCCACTTCTCAGAGAAGGGTTTGTAGTCTCAATCTCATTTCAGAGAAGTAATATAATTTTTCTAGGTAGAATAATTTTTCTACCTAGAAAATATGTGTGAATGTGTTTATGTAGTCCTGAAATATGTTTTTTAAAACTAAGGATGACATAAAACTTTGTTTTCTATTAGTATCCATAGTCTGTCTTATTATTCAGACAATTATATAGAACTCCATTTTATGAATGCGTCATAATTTGATTAACATTTTTATACATGAAACTTAGGCTAGATTTAAAATGCTTTCTACAAAACAATGTAGTACTTGACATTTGTATATGTAAGTGTTTCTGTTCCTATAATAGTGTTATTGTGATATAAATTCCTAGAAATAGAATTTTTGAGTCAGAAGGCATACACAATTATCTTTACTAATTAACAATATAAATTGTAGTATGAGAATAACACCAATTTTCTTTATTATTGCCAACACATAATGTTATCAAATTTTTGAACTTTGCAAATTTGGAGATTTATTGTATGAGTAAATATAGCCAAAGAGTTTGGATAGCTCTAATCTTTAAGTCTGAAATCTTACATTTACTTTCTGTCTCTGTGTTTTATTTTTCTCCCTCCCTCTCTCAATATTTCTATCAATATCTATCCCTCTAAACTCCTCTCTCAGTATCTTTCTCAATCCCCATCCTTGATAATATATGGAGAGAACACTTGGTTGTGAATGTAACACTTTATCTGATCTTTATTAGTGGCCTGCATCTCACGGTTTTAGAGAGAACTTGATGACAAGTGCTTATGAATGACTTGGTGCCTTTGTCTTCTGTTTTGGTAAGGTGATACTTTGTTGCTGTTGCTTAAAACTGTTCACTTTTGCACTCTTATCCCTAAGAGGCACCAATTAATGTCTCTCAATTAATTTAAATTTCAGGCCTCAGGCCAAAAATCTTACTTTATCAAAGTTGTTTTTCTTTCCGCTAGTTTGCTATCCACTTTCATTCTAATTTCATTATTTATCTTGTAGAATTTTGTTGAAAGTAGCAAAGAACATCTCATACACATCAACTTCATGAAATTTTTCTAATGTAGAAAAATTAATCTATAGCTGTGCTTGGCAGGTGGTTTGTTTTCCATATTTATAATTACTTAAATTGGTAATTTTTTTCCTGTAATATTTGAGTCTTTGCCACCCGTAGCTTGATTGCCTTCACTAAGCCAGTGTCACATTTTAAGTTGTATTATTGAAGCACTGTGATCCAAAAAAGCACCTGCAACTCGTTTTCATATCTGTACTTTAGATTGGCCACAGGGATTGCTTGTGCTTTTTTCGTGGAGTGGTGGGATCCACTGAGACCCTTAGTTTCACACTGTCTTGTGGAACTGCAGTATTTGGCTGTTCTTTAGATGTTACAGATTAAAAGTGGAAACTGGGTCAAGAATGATATCCATACATTAGCCCATTTTAAATTGTGGTTTTCATAGTTTCTTATTGATTTCTGAGAAATCTGTAAATATTTTATATATTGATCTTTTGTTAAATTTTTAAAAGCATATTTTTCTCAATATGTTATCTTCTAATTTTCTCTATTGACTTTATTCATAACACAAGTGTTTTTTGAATATATTTTTAATATTGGGATGCCCAGGGGATTCAGTCGGTTGGGCATCTGACTTCAGCTCAGGTCATGATCTCACAGTTTGTGGTTCAAGCCCATGTCGGGCTCTGTGCTGACAGCTCAGAGCCTGGAGCCTGCTTCGAATTCTGCGTCTCTGTCTCTCCCTGCTCCTCTCCGACTCATACTTTCTCTCTCAAAAATAAATAAACGTTAAAAAAATAAATATACTTTAAATAGTTTATTCATTTTTGAGAGAAGGAGAGAGAGCACGTGTGTGCACAAGTGCATACAGGGGAGTAGCAGAGGGAGAGGGGGAGAGAAAATCTTAAGCAGGCTCCATGCCCAGTACTGAGCCCCACACAGGGCTCGACACGGGGCTCAGTCTCACAACAGCAAGATCATGACCTGAGCTGAAATCAAGAGTTGGACACAACCAACTGAGCCACCCAGGCACCCCCATAACAGAAGTTTAAAATATTTATGTACTCAACTTTTCTTTTCTTTTGGATTCTGGGTTTTCCATCAGACTTAGAAAGGCATTCCCATATTTATAATAAACTTAAAAATATTCTCTACATTTTTTTTGAAAAATGTGTTTATTTACTTATTTAAATAGATTTTTAATAGCAGTTTTAGGTTCATTACAAAATTATGTAGAAAATACAAAGATTCCTGTATATCCCCCACCTTCCCCCAACATCAGGATCTCACACCTGGTTGATACATTTGTCACAATCAGTGAACCTATACTGACCCAGGACTATCACCCAAAGTGTGTAGTTTATATGAGGGTTCACTCTTGGTGTTATTCATTGTATGGGTTTTAACACATGTATAATGACGTTTACCAACCATTGTAATATCATGTAGAATAGATTCAGTGCCCTAAAGATCATCTTTGCTCTGCCTATTTATCCTTCCTTCCCTGTAACCTTTGGAAATGACTAATCTATTTATCATTTTCATAGTTTCCCCTTTCTAGAATACTATATAGTTGGAATCCTATAATATCTAGTCTTTTCAGACTGGCTTCTTTCATGTAGTAATATGTAGTTAGGGTTTCTCATGTTTTTCCTGGCTTGTTCATTTCTTTTTAGCACCAAACAATATTCCATTGTCTGGATGTACCACAGTCTGTCTATCCACCAACTAAAGGAGATCTTGGTTGCTTCTACATTTTGGCAATTATGAATAAAGCAGCTGTGGACATCTGTGTGCAGGGTTTTTTGTAGGCAGAAGTTTTTACTTACTTTGAGGAAATACTCAGGAGTGCATTCGTTGAGTCAAAAAGTAAGAGTATGCATAATTTTGTAACGTATTGCCAAACTGTCTTCCAAAGTTGCTGTACCATTTTGCATTTCTAACGGTAATGAATGAGAGTTCCTGTTGCTTCATATTGTCACCAACATTTGGTGTTGTGAGCAGTCTGGATTATCACGATTCTAATACATGCATAGTGGTACCTTATTGTTGCAATTTGAAATTCCTTGAGGCGCCTGGATGGTTCAGTTGGTTAAGCGTCTGACTTTGGCTCAGGTCATGATCTCACACTTTGTGAGTTGGAGCCCTGTGTTGGTCTCTGTGCTGGCAGCTCAGAGCCTGGAACCTGCTTTGAAATCTGTGTCTCCCTCTCTCTCTGCCCCTCCCCTGCTCATGCTCGGTTTCTTTCTGTCTTTCAAATGTCTTTCAAATAAATAAATGTAGAAAAATTTTAATTTGAAATTCCTTAATGACATATGTTGTCGAACATCTTTTTATATGCATTTGGCATCTGTTGATCTTTGTTGAGATGTTTATTCACATCTTCTGCCTACTTTTCAAGTAGGTTGTTCATTTTCTTATGTTCAGTGTAAAAATTCTTTCTCTTTTTTTTTTTTGAGAGTGAGACAGAGAGAAAAAGAGAGAATCAGTGAGGGAGGTGGAGAGGGAGAGGGAGAAGGAGATAATCTTAAGCAGGCTCCAAGCTCAGCTCAGAGCTCTGTCTGGAAGGTGAGATCATGTGTTAGACACTTAACTGCTTAACCAACTGAGCCACCCAGGTGCCCCTAAGACTTCTATGTTTATTTTAGAAAACAACCTTTTTTTTGATATGTCTTTTCTAAATATTTTCTCCCAGTTTGTGACTTGTCTTCTCCTTCTCTTGATGTTGTCTTTTGTAGAGCAGACATTTTTAAATTTTAATGAAGTCCAATTGTACCAATTATTTCCTTCATGAACATGACTCTGATATTTTTTCCCATCACTTTTAAAAACTGTTATTTTTCCTTTCGTCTTACAGTTTATATTGTATCCAGCTCCAGAATATATCCAGTATCAGACCTTTTCTCACTAACTTCATTGACTACAAACTAGTCCAGGCATTACTGTCTGACTCAGGTTATTGCAGTTGCTTTCTAGCTGACCTGCTTCTACCTTTTCCTCAAACAGGCAAGTTGTTGAAACCACACAGGTCACAACCACTAACGTTTCAGCTCAAAACCCTCCAGTGGCTTCTCATGTTATGTAATAAGACCCTGTAAAATCCCATCTCTGTCCAGTCTCATGTCCTGTTACTTTTCTCATGCTCTTTTTCCTGGCACTTGACCTCCTTGTTCTGTGAATACCCTAAATAACTTTCATTTCAGGGCATAGGCATGTCCTGTTTCTTCTATCTAGAATGTTCTTCCTTAAGAACTCATAATTTGCCCCACCTATCTTCAGATCACCTCCACAAACAAGCCTTTTATGATCATCCCATTTAGAAAAGTACCCTTTGGAACCAATATTTCTTAGAACTTTTTTGTTATTAACATAGTATATATTTGTCTATCTCCTCCATATAGAATATAAACCTCATGGAAACAAAGATTTGGTCTCTTCACTCTTATATCCCCAGTGTATATCTGGCAGGTGGGAACACTCCTCTGAGATAAGCATCTCATAAATATTCTGAAGGATTTTAATCTTGGATGGGGATGGGAGCATATTGAGACAGGTTTAGTGGGTAAATCATATTTGAAGAGTGGTGTCACATTTGATGCTTAAAACAAAAACAAAAATAGTTATATAATTGCTGAATATTAGGTCCAAATAGTATGATAAACAGGTAAATGGCACTGCAGTTCCAAGCCTGGAACTGTTAATTGATAAATGTTTGATTTGTAACGTGAAGGGGAGTGGTTTGCATGAAATAACTTCCAGGGTTCAAAAGTAAGTCTTGACAATGTAGTCTATACAGCCTGTTTACCTTGGGTTAGAACTAAAAGTTTAAACCCTGAAGACACTGATATCTCTCTAGGAATTTGGCATAAATCCCCCTGGTTTTAAGAAGACTTAAAGTTGAACCTGAAATTTATTTCTTCTTGACAGAAACCAACATCTGTAATGGGTTCAATCATAGCTAAGTCCAGTGGGCTGAGAATTGCATTTGTTATATTTCCAAGTTAGCTTTCAGAGTCAAGAGGTTTTGTCAAGAGGCTTTGATATTTGTTAGTTTCTAAAATTAGGGAAAAGATGTAGTATTACATTTTTTAAGAAAACAAAGCAAAAATAGGTTTTTAGCTGGAAATAAAACCATAGGTTCTTTGTAGTAATGTAATATAAAATTACATTGTGTAACATAAAATATTGTGTGTAAATTTGGACTTCTTTTTTAGATGACTAGATTTTTGCTGAGCAGTATGCTTTTCATACTGCTTGCCTTGATAAATATTTGTTCATTTTTTAATCTAGTATCCTGGAAAAAAAGGGAAATAAGCCTCTGTGTCATGCTCTTAAAAAAAAATCTAAGGTTTTTCTCATTCTAGTCTTAATTTTCCTCAAGGAGATCAATTTTATTGCTCAGATTCCTTTATTCAATTTTATTCAAATTAATTATTGTAAACTGTAGATATTTTAAGGTTTAAGCAAGTTAGAAAGGCTAAAATTACAAAATTCAAATTATGCAAGGTTCCTGATATAAACTGTCTGGTCATCACATGTGTCTAAAGATACGCTATTTGAAAACTAGAAACTGGATATATCAAAGTAGAAGTTGACCTGAGTTTAAACATTAGTTAGGTGACATTGAGTCTAATACCCTGTTTCCATCTTTTATGTAGCATATTCTAAGGCTATATTTTAAATATATATAGATTGTCCTGGAGTGAAAACTTTTTCATGTCTCATTTATCTATTTCTGATTTGTGAGGATTCAGTTGCTGACACCTTAAAATCAGGAAGCATTTTGAAATACTTTCAAACATATAGTTAGTCATTGAGGATAGTCAGTTTAAATGTAGGCAGTGGTTAACACGTTCTCGGAATTAAGGTGCTCTTTAAAAAATGATTCCCTTTTAGGGGCATTATCAAATACAGAACTGATTAAGCAATCAAACTCTACTCTAGTTTCGGAGCAAAATGTTAGCCATTCTGCCACTCATTCTTTCTTTTATTACACCTCATTATTGTCTCTTTAGATTCTTTCTTTCTGTTCCGAATGATTTCCTACCTTATGGCCATCTAAGGAACATAGTGGAAGGGTAAAGAATTAATTAAACTTCTAATGGTGCAATTAGTAGTAAGTGTGAACTGTTACAGCATTTCCTCAGATGTTTTATAGTTTGTGAGACATCATCTTCACCTCAGTTGACGAATACTGACCACCTGTTATCTATTACCATAACATTATACAAGCAGACTGACAGAAAGCAATCTGGTCTCCAGTGATTGGACTATTGAAGCAATTGACAGGCAGTTTCCACCAAGGTAAACTGTGAAAGCTAAATGAGATGGTAAATAGAAACTCAGGCAGGTGTTTAATGGAGAAATACTATTAAAACAACCCAGAAGTTGTAAAATGAATGTATTGTTTATGCATATTTTTATGGTATTCAGTTTGTTTCAGTGTTTGGACAGTAACTTTAAAACCAATATTCTATGTCATACAGTTGTAATTACCTGTATAAACTTATAACTTGAGTCAAGAAGCATATTGCACTTAGTACAGAAAGTTGTAAAAGAAGTTTGATGGTGCTAAACCAGTCTTGGTTTAAAATGTAAAAGTGGGTGGTAATGCTTTACACTAAATTGATGCTTTCTCTTAAACTTGATGAAGTAAATAAGCTTAAAGAGAAAATAAGTTAACTTAAAAGGGAAAGCATAATTTGGCAGATTTCACCGAATTAAGGCAATTTGTTGCAATAATGTCTGACACGATTTCTCCTGGAAGCTGAATTACACTGAATTTCTAATATGACTTGTTCAATTATTGATTTGTTGCTTATCTGTTCTCTAGGAAAGTCAGATGAAGATCAGCATGACAGTATTTATAGGCTGCATCTCATCTGTGGGATGTAATCCATCTTCGTTAAGTTCAGTAAAAGTGATAGATGGCATTTGGCAGTGTAATGATGTGATCACTCTACCAGCGCCTCTTTAAATCATAAGCTGTTGCTTTCTGTTGTGTAGATATTTAATCAGTTATACACCCCATTACTGATTTAATTCAGAATGTCAGTGGCGGTTGAATAATGTAAGTATTTGTATATTAATATCATATTGTATTAATGCTCCCTTCATTTAACTGTGCCATTCATTTGAAAATCATAAACTGTTGCTTCATGGGTAGAATAAATTTAATCGAGATGTTAGGCATCTAACACCTTCAGTGTTTTAATTCAGCGTGTCCATGAAACAATAAGTGCCTTTATATCTGTTTTTGTTTTCTTGACTCAATGGATTATTGGACAAAATCAGTACTTGCTTTTAGTGGAAAAGAATTCTATTAGTGTTTATTCTATGCATATGCACTTTATTCTTCAGAGTACAATAGAGGAGTGGACCTTTGAGAAAATAATGCCAGGGCAACAAATTTTAATGTAGAAAGTCGAAACCCCAGCAACTCTTTAATGGTGAAATGCTATTAAAACAATCTCAGAAGTGGGGCGCCTGGGTGGCGCAGTCGGTTAAGCGTCCGACTTCAGCCAGGTCACGATCTCGCGGTCCGTGAGTTCGAGCCCCGCGTCGGGCTCTGGGCTGATGGCTCAGAGCCTGGAGCCTGTTTCCGATTCTGTGTCTCCCTCTCTCTCTGCCCCTCCCCCGTTCATGCTCTGTCTCTCTCTGTCCCAAAAATAAATAAACGTTGAAAAAAAAATTAAAAAAAAATAAAAATAAAAAAATAAAACAATCTCAGAAGTTCATAAACATTTCTATTTTATTTTCCTTTTAATTTTATATTAATTTTAGAATGCAAGATGATTTTCATATATACAAATCTATTTTCAATATTCTAGTTCACAATATTCTAGCTGATTTCAGGCAATGAATAATTTAAGTAACTGCTTTTTATATTTCATATTTATGCTCTCAAATATGTTATACAACATAGAATATTTATAATTTAAAAACTTCTTTCTTAAAAAAAAAATTAAAAAAAAAAAAAGGGGCGCCTGGGTGGTGCAGTCGGTTAAGCGTCCGACTTCAGCCAGGTCATGATCTCGCGGTCCGTGAGTTCGAGCCCCGCGTCGGGCTCTGGGCTGATGGCTCAGAGCCTGGAGCCTGTTTCCGATTCTGTGTCTCCCTCTCTCTCTGCCCCTCCCCCATTCATGCTCTGTCTCTCTCTGTCCCAAAAATAAATAAAAGCGTGGAAAAAAAAATTTTTAAAAACTTCTTTCTTAGGAAAACTTGGTGGCATCATAATCTTTTCAAGACATTTACACAAACTTTACAGGATCTTATGTTGATCCCAGTACTCAGAAAGTTAGGATAAACATCAATGGAAAAACTTGAACACATTGTTCAATGTAGTTTAATGATCCATAATTAATTGAAGAATTTTATTTTTAATTAAGTAGACTTTGCATTGCCATAATAATGATAACATTTATAATACATCTTTATAATAAACCATAAACTTTACATAGAAATAATCTCATTGGGGGGGGGGGTGCCTGGGTGGCTCAGTCAATTAAACATCAGACTCTATTTCCACTCAGATCATGATCTCACAGTTTGTGGGTTTGAGCCCTACATCAGGCACTGCACTGACAGTGGAGATCCTGCTTGGGATTCTCTCTCTCCTTCTCTCTCTGCCCTTCTCCTGCTCATGCTCTCTGTCTCTCAAAAATAAATAAATAGACTTAAAGAAAAGAAAGAGAGAAAGAAAGCCAGCAAGAAAGAAAAAGAAAGAATCTCATTGATCTTTGTAACATATCTAGAACAGTAAAGGAACTGGTTGTTACTTAACTCCATTTTATAAATGAGAAATGTGATTTGGGGACTCCCTCCTGGTCAATTGGTCAACCAATAACAGTGACTGGATTGAAAATTAGTTTCAATCTCTGCCAGGGACCTCAATAGCCCTGAGGTGTCATGTTTCAGTCCTGCAGTCTTTCAGCCATTCCTTTTTATGTCCATCTTTGCCATTTCTGTCATTGATTTACTTCCTGGAAAAAAAAAAAAAAAACTATACGGGTGTATGTGTGTGTGTGTGTGTGTGTGTGTGTCTGTGTGTATAAATTATTTGTGTTGTGCCAGAACAAGTTAGAAAAACAAAATGGAAAAACTAAAAATAATAGAAAACTTGCTAATATTCACAACAGAAGAACTTAAGAAATAACTAAAAGAAACCCTTCCACTGCTCAAAGCAATTGATACTCAAAACAAATTTGTGAAGCTTTGTTGCCTTGATAAGCTTCAGGTCAGGATTACTGGCGAAAAGGCAGGGGGCTGGGGAAGGTGATATGGAAACGGTCCCCCCTGTCTATACACACACACACAGTCACACACAGACACACACACACAGAGACACACACACTCTCTCTCTCTCTCTCTCTCTCTCTCTCTCTCAGATTCTAAATCATTACCGACAAATGCTTGTCAAACTATAAAAATAGTCCATATTGCAATTATACTAAAATACTTAGTTTTCAGATACTTGTGGTGAGAAGTGATTTATGGGAAGTCCAGGAATCAGAGGCCATTCATCTGCAACTGGTCTTTTATGCCCGTTGCCATCAGAATAGCTCTTTAGATGTCTTTGGATAATACTTTTACTAATAGAAAATAATTATTTTCCTACTTGCATCACCATATATTTTTATATTTTCATTTTATTAAGATCTTTTAAGCTCTACCCCTAATTTTAACTGAAAATTGTATGAGAGTTTGAGATTAAAAAAAAAGACAATACCTGGGCAGAAGAACAGATAACCAAGCTAATGCTTAATGCATAAAATAAATAATATAAACTCTTATAATAGTGACAAGTACATAGTAAGTGTTCAATAAATTCTCATAATTAGATATTTTGTAAGCTTTGTAACTTCTGAGTCCTCAAATCATTGTTAACCTGTGACAAAGAGTTGGCACATGTATATTCCCAATATGCCCTTTGTAAATTTAACTATTATTATTTGAATGAAGTAGATGAAAGTTAGTGTTGCTACTCCTTTAATTTTCACAGAGTAATTTAATAAGACAAATGGTATTCAAGTCTTTTCATTGCTGAATCCAAATTTAGCTGCCCATGGCTCTAAAGCCCAATACTCAAGAGACCAGATTTTTTATTGGAAAGGAATATGAACTTTATTCAGGAGGCCCGCCACCTGGGGAGAAGGAGGACTCTTGTCTAAAGGCCAACTCCAAGGTTTCTGCCTGGCCTAGGGATTTTTAAAGAGGTTTAGGGTAGTTGATCAGTACAGAAAGTGCAGGGGTCTATAACAATTCTAGATTACATGCAGACTTGATGGTGCCAGCTGTAGACATTATCTCAGTGCTCCATGGTCTCGCTGGCATTGAGGGTGGGGTGTGTAAAAAGGGGTCTGTCTCCTGTTCTATGACTGCAGAAGTACCCTGTTCTTTCTAAGAAAGAATGCATCATCTATGGATACACAAAGGAAAGTTAGTTAATCAATCATGTGATCTAAGGGCATTTGCTAAAGTTTAGACTACTAGGTTTTTGCCGAAGAGGCTGAGGTAGCTTCATTTTGATCATTGAATAATGAAAGAAATAAAAAAACAAAAAACAAAAAAAAACAAAAAAACAAAAAAAACCAGGACATAGTATACATGAATTATAGTGTAAGTAAAAGGTACAATTGCTGGATGTGTTTCATAAAGTCTTGAGAATAAAATTTTAGTTCCTAAAAAGTTTAATGTTGCTTGTTAAAGTATATTTTTTGCCAATAAATTGTTAGATTAATAGTGGATTAACAAATTTTTGCAGCAATATTATTTCTTAATAATTTACACCTGAATCATTTATAAATGAAATGTCTTCAAAGAATTAACATATAAGTTTTGAAACCACATCAAATCATTCTTTAAATGGCTCGTAACAGTAAATTCTTAGGCTTCAGTTTACGCAGTCTCTGATATTGACTCCTTGAATAAATTTATAATTTGGAAATGAAGGGATTTAATTGTTTAAATGGTATTAAAAAGTGATTTTTAAAGAATAAGCACTGTCAAGCTAACAACAATAGACTGAACAAAGATTATTTGAATTATCAGTGTTGGAGTGTGAAAGTTTTTATGATAGTATTTAAATTAGAAATGTTAATGACATCCTTAAGATCTGTTTCAATAACAAGACTTTTGTTTTTGTTTTTTGGGGGATTTTTCTTTTGAATTTTAAGACATTTATTTCTAGTTCATGAAAAGTCTGAAGAGAGTTGGCTAACTTCACAAGGCAGCCCTCCTTCTCCATGTAGGACTCTGCAATGTAGACTGTTCCCTTTTCTTTCTACTATATCAAGTGGCTTCCAAGATCATTCTGGCAGGGCAAGAGAGATTATACAGAATTTACTCTGTTCTTCTCTGCCTTAACTCAGAAGTGATATATACCTCTTCCATTTATCACGTATTTGCCAGAATTAACTAAGTTACAAGCAGCTGGGAAACAGAAGGAGCAAGAGAATGTTCCTAGATCAACAGGTATTTGAAAGAAAAAGAATCGGGGGAAAGTAGTAGTAAACATGAGAAAAAAATACAAAAAAATCCAAGAGCAACCCATTCTTCTTCTTCTTCTTTTTTTTTTAATGTTTTATTTATTTTTCAGAGAGAGAGACATAGTTAGAGCAGGGGAGGGGAAGAGGGAGAAGGAGGCACAGAATCCAAAGCAAGCTCCAGGCTCTGAGCTGTCAGCACAGAGCCTGATGTGGGGCTTGAACCCATGAACCACAATTTCATGACCTGAGCTGAAGTCGGATGCTTAACTGAGGGAGTCACCCAGGTGCCCCAAGAGTGACCCTTTCTTAAGTAATTCTGTATCAAACCATTGTTGTACATTGTTTTCCTTCAAGAAGTTCTATGTTTTAGGTCAATCAGTGTGTCTGTGTATCACAGAATATTATTGAGTTTTGATAATATAAAGAGAAAATATCCCAAGGAGATGGTATTAGTAATACCATTATCAATTTAATTTTGTGATAAATGATGTTGAAACAATAATTTTCAGTAAATTTCTTAGTAAAGAAGCTTAAAACCAGATATTCTGCACCTCCATTTAATTGCTCTGCATTTAATCAAAAAATGATTTTTGAGCATTATACTGCATAATTCAACAAACATGAGAATCAGTACCTATTAACACGAGGTACTGGACTTACAATAATTACCAAGACAATATACAGCCTATTTCTTTATTCTAAGTAGTCCACCCCAGAAAGACAGTGCTTGTGTAGATACCTAAGCGATCTTTGAGAACTTGAAACATGATTGGGGAAATAGATATAAAAGTTATTATGATGCAGTTTAGTAAGTATGAAAATAGAAGCATAGGATATATGGAGAAGTGGGAAGAGATGAGAAAAGTGACAATATGGGAAAGGCATCTTGAGAGGATATTTTTCTGAGGACATTCTTTCAATCTAAATGGGAATTTCAGTGGTTGGAAGAGCAGAAAAAGAACGTTATGATACTTTCTTTTACTTGGATAGATAAAGTTTCATGCAAAAAAATGCATTTGTGGCATCTTTTTTTTAAGTTTATCTAATCAACATGATAAGAGAACGTGATCAAAACCTAGAACCAGGAAGGTTTCCAGTCAAGAAGCCTAAATAAGAAATGGATATTATATGGAAGATTTCATGGGAAGATGCTAACAGGGGTTTTCACTGAGCATCACACACAAATTCCCAATTAGATCTAAGTGTCTCCTTCCTCATATTTCTCTCAATTTCTCTCTCTCCAGCTATTACCTCATAACTTTGTCTTCTCTTTAATCACACAGCACTGAAAAATCTACTTTATTCTCTTAGCAATTCATCTCTCATACTCTGGTCTTCTTCTCAACAAAGAAGAACATAAAATCTGATTTATCCTAAAACATGTTCCTCAGATAAGTAGTTTTTTTTTTAAATATAATAAATATGTTTCTTTTGAGGAGCAAATAATAGCACTAAGAAAAAAAAATACTCCATACAGTTTGCAAGCAAGCTTAAATCTCATAAATTTTATTCTGAAGATAGAACAATGTAGAATTAAAGATACAGATTTACGGGTGCCTAGGTGGCTCAGTCGGTTAAGCACCTGACTTCATCTCAGGTCATGATCTCATGGATCTTGGATTTGAGTCCCGTGTTGGGATCTGTGCTGACAGCTCAGAGCCTGGAGTCTGCTTTGCATTCTGTGTCTTCCTCTCTCTCTGCCCCTCCCCTGCTCATTCTCTGTCTCTCTCTGTCTCTCAAAAAAAAAAAAAATGTTAAAAAAAAAAACCCTTAAAAACAAAAAGATACAGAGTTAGTGTCTAAAGATAAATAAAGCCAGACACAAGTTAACGTGGTAAGGGCATGCTTTAATCAGTAATATACTATTGCAAAATGTAAGAAGACCCGTATTAACCAAAGTCTGATTTGTACCGAGGTGACTGACTTACAGAGAATGAGTGGAGTAAGCAGGGGAAATAAAATGAAAAATTACAGAGTTGGTCATTGTAAATTCCATTAGGCCAGCTATGTCTGCTAGCTGACAAATATGAAAGTTAGGATTCTCTTCTCCCTCAGAGACTGATGGTTACATTTCAAAGGCTCTCAGGTTCTTGAGAAAGACACTCTTGAGTTTTAGGAGATACATGTATATTAAAAGAGATAGAGAAAGGATTCATAATTGCAAGCTCTTTTTAGTAAATGCTCTAAGAAAGAGTCAGGGCTTATCAGCAAGGGTTGCCTGGAATATACAGTAAATTCTTTTGGCAGGCTTCAACCTTCTCAAGCAGGTACTTTAAGGGGATCTAGGGTCATTCTAGGAATGCTGCCTTGATCTTTTAGAAAAGAGGCTAGTGTTTGTTTAATTCTTTAACATGACAGGAAGTAAATGAAATAATTTGTGCTGATAGTCTACATTTTTTTTAAGTTTATTTATTGAGAGGGGAGAGGGGCAGAGATGGGTGGGGCAGAGAATCCTAAGCAGGCTCCACACTGTCATGGAGCCCCACACCAGACTTGTTCCCATGAACCAAGAGCTGAAACCAAGAGTCAGATGCTTAACCAATTAAGCCACCAGAAGCCCCAAGTCTCTATAGTTTTTAAAGGTCAAAGTTGAGGCTTAGTCCAGAAAAGGGCTCAGAGGAGCCTGGCTAAGAGAGAACCTTTGTTAGGGGTCACAGGATAGTGCTTATAGTTGGAGTCATGAGCCAGTTTATATTCACTAAGAGCCTTGGGGATTACTCATAATGGGAAATAGGAAGAGAGAGTAGTAATAGATATATAGAGAGACAGACAAGAATGTATATAATCATGAAAGTAATCATGAAAGCTAGGAGAGAATTATGGGAAGAAATAAAAAAAAGAATGAGACACTCTGAAGGGAGACATATAAATCACCAAGACATCACTGAAATGTGCCAGGAAGAACAAAAGGCCAAGCTAAAGTTGTGTTAGATAAATTTGGTCCATGATTCTTTCTCTTCCTCTGATAATCTTCCATTTTCTGAAGTGAAGTGCAAGAAGTAACTTGAGGAATGATCCAGCTTTAGAAGATTAGAATGAGAGGTATAAAAAAACATACAACTTGAGGCTGGTAATAAAGACATCATTAAAATGGTGGATTATGTTGTTCATTTTTAGTGGGCCACCTATCATAGGTGAGTAGAGTAATTATTTGTATGATGAAAGACAGATGCCATGCTCTAATTTTGGAGTGTAAATAAATATTAGGTTTGTTATTATAACAAAGTTTAGTTATAATGAGAACTCTGACAAATAAGAAGGAAAAGATGAGACAAGATGACAGCAGAGTTGAAGCCCAGAGATGGGGTTTTTGATGTGATTCCTATTGAGTAGGGAAAGTCATGAGAGTTGAGAAATGCTGAGGATTAATAAATAAACTATCTGATAAATTTAGGTCACGGAGGTTTATGAGGATGGATATGAGGGGAGAAAATGGAGACATTTTAAAAGTTTATTCAGAGATGATTGTAGAAATTAATGCTTGTGAAAAATAGAAATGTTTAAGATAAGTTTCATAGACTTATTATGATTTCATTAAAGTGTAGGTGTATGGACTGCCTAAGTAGCTCAGTTGGTTAAGCCCCAACTTCGGCTCAGGTCATGATCTTGTGATTCATGAGTTAAGCCCCACATTGGGCTCTGTGCGGACAGCTTGGAGCCTGGAGCCTGCTTTGGATTCTGTGCCTCCAGGCCGCTCTGCCCCTCCCCCGCTTGCTCTCTGTCTCTCTCTCTCTCTGTCTCTCTCTCTCAAAAATGAATAAACATTAAAAGAAATTTTGAAAAAGTAGGTGTAAATTTGAAGACATTTTAATTAAAATGCCTATGACTTAAATGTGATGATGTAAACTTGTTCAGAAAATTACATGATCACATGTACCTCCTTGAATTTTTGTATTTCTTAAAACCTGTACTATGTAATTTGGCATTTAATTAATAGCATGTTAGTGGGGGAAAAAAAGGTTTTTCTTCTAGTAGATTCTAGGGTCCTCCTTTTTGTATGTTTTCCTCTTTATAGTGCTAGGGATATAGTAAATATAATTCTCTTTGCTTATAATTGAGATATTTGCAGGAAATTTAACACTGTTTTTATTTTTTTTAAACATTTGTTAAGTGTGTTTACATTTATACACTTTCAGTCCATTTAAGCATGTTTTTTTTTTTTAATTTTTTAATGTTTATTTTTTAGACAGAGAGAGAGAATGTGCAGGGGAGGGGCAGAGAGAGAGGGAGACACAGAATCCAAAGCAGGCTCCAGGCTCCAAACTTTCAGCGCAGAGCCCGACATGGGACTCGAACCCACGAGCTGTGAGATCATGACCTGAGCTGGAGTCGGACACTTAACCAACTGAACCACCCAGGCACCCCTCCATTTAAACATGTTTAAAGTCAATTCTATTTATTTAAACCACATTTCATTGGGGGATATCTACTAAGGGGAGCCTTTATATTTCAGAATGATATTTTTAGTTGGTAGGCTGTTTTTTTTTTTTTTTTTGCATTATGGTATTTTGATATTGTGTACATACAATATATAGTATTTTTATATAATTACCGCATTATTTGTATGTAACACAATTCTGAATATATCACACAGTTTTTAAAAGATTAGAGAACAATATCCCTTTATTTTGATATAATTCCTAATATCTTTTCCTACTGAGTTCAATGCAAAACACTATTATTTCCTAGAGATCAAATATTCTATCCATCTCTTAAGTTCCTTTCTATTTCCAGTACTAATTTCCATCCTTTTTCTTTGCAAAATTTGGCCATAGAGAATGTAGCTTTTTTTCCATGATCCCCATCATCTGGAATAAACTTTCTCTATTTTCTGCTTCATAACTGCCTATCTTAAAAAAAAATCACTTCTATTCAGTCTTTACTTCCTTTCCTATGTCTCTCTATCCTCATTTCTTTCTGTAGAAAAATTTAATACTTTCTAATTGTTTAATTCTCCAGTAGTCCCACCTCTTTCCACCTAAAAAACCATCAAATATTTACATTATCAGTCTACAAGTAATAGTAAGACTCAAACATACAGTAAGTGGTTCAGACGGTTGAACTTATTCCAAGAAATGATGAATAAAAAATCTGAAGACCAAGTTCTTATAATAAAGAAAAAATTATATTGACATATATAGATTATGTCATTTTAGAGTTCAGAAACCCACTCCTAAAATAAGTGTTATTTCTACTATTCTACTTGTTGGAAAATGGTGATGATAATTTATCCAATGAAGCATCATCATTGTTAAGCGTAAGTGAATTTATTATTATTTATTATTATTATTATTTATGTATTATGTATTATTTATTATTATTCCCACATTACAAACAAGGGAATGAAAATACAGAAAAGTTCAATGAATTGCCCATGGTCATCTAGCTGGTAAGTGATAGTGCAGGGATTCAAAGCCATTATTCAAATCCATAGTTTTTGCTCTTACTTATTATTATACATTTCTCCAATATTCTAGGTCTCGAGCATATAAGAATTAAAACATTAATATGCAGATCCTGCCTTCAGTGGATTAATGTAATAGGAATTCATATTGATTAACTACACAAATAATTTCAATTAATTTTTCTGTGCCCGGGACTTTGTTCAGTTGTTGGGGGATACATCTAAGAATAAGCCCGTCGTGTTCCCTGCGTTTTCTCATGTCCTGACAGAGAAAAAGACCACAAATACCAAGGGGCCAAGAAAGGGAATATATAAGCACATAGATGGTATTTACTTCTATGAGAATAGATCAAATAAGATAGGAGAGAGTAGAAAAGGAAGACTTTAAATAAAACCTTAGGTAATACCTATATTTAGCAAAGGATCCTGGGAAGGAGATACCAGTGAGACACAGAAGACAGTTATAATGAAAAGAGCATGTCAAACAAACAAACAAACAAAAAAACTCCTTAAAGGGTTTCAAGAGGAAGGCAGTCAACTGCTAAGTAACTAGGTAAGTTAAAAAAAAAATGTGCATTGGATTTAGTGATAGAGAAATTGCTGGTTATCTGAAAAAGAGTAGTTTCAGTGTAGTTGTAAAAGAAGTCAGATGATCCAGTAAAATGGGAGGCCTTTATGTTGTCAGAAGGAGCAGAGAAAACAAAAAGACCAGTACCCTTGATAAAGAGCACAAGTAGTGCACTTCCCTGTTACAGGAAGACATTCATTTGTCTTAAGGGAAGGGGGCAAGATGCAATGCAAATGGATCTATAGATCTGGTGACAAGCTAAGAGGTATGTTGCTGATGAATTTAATATCAATGCAAAGTGCTTTGGAAATCTTGTCCTAATTTAATTGATTCCACAATTTTTTTTTCTGTCTAATTTTGTGTTTTATCAAAGGTTAATAGTATCTATTTAAAATATTAACAGTGAAATGGGACAACTGAGTGTCTTAGTTGATTAAGCATCTGACTCTTGATTTCAGCTCAGGTCGTGATGTCGTGGCTTGTGAGTTTGAGCCCAGCACTGGGTTCTGTGTTGACAGAGTGGAGCCTACTTGGGATTCTCTGTCTCTTCCTCTCTCTCTTCCCCTCCCCCACATGCACACTCTCTCTCAAAATAAATAAATAAACTTTAAAAAAATATTAACAATGGTACTCCCCATAAGTTAAAAAATTATGAAATAGAAAGATTACTATGACATTGATTCCTTAAATTTATCCACTTGATAATGTAAATGAATTTATACTCTTAAATTGCTAATGTCATTATATCTACAATTATAATACTTAAACATTTGTATTCTTTCAATTTTTGAAAGATTGGTTTCTTAATTTGTTAATCCCATAGCTTTTCCTTGGATTCCTGATAACAAAAGCTTAAAATCTGAAGGCAAATTAGTATTCAGATTCATATTATTCTATGAAGCATTTGACCAGCTACCTACCATTGAAAAGATAGCCCCTCAAAAAAAAGGCATGTTGCTATATATCTTTGCTTAGTTCTATGCTCCTATAAATGACTATTTTATCTTTTCTGAAGGGGAAAAACTATTATATATTAAAAGCTTTTAAAAGGAAAAGGGACTTGAAATCTAAAAATCAAGATAAATTACTATTCTTGATTTTCTAAAGCCTTTAAAACATCTAGTTTATTACTTAAACATATTTGTACTAAGTGTTACAGTGATTCAGAAAACAATTATTCAATTTCAATTATTTTTAGATAGCTTAAAAACAGTGGATTGAGGGGCGCCTGGGTGGCGCAGTCGGTTAAGCGTCCGACTTCAGCCAGGTCACCATCTCGTGGTCCGTGAGTTCGATCCCCGCGTCAGGCTCTGGGCTGATGGCTCAGAACCTGGAGCCTGTTTCCGATTCTGTGTCTCCCTCTCTCTCTGCCCCTCCCCCGTTCATGCTCTGTCTCTCTCTGTCCCAAAAATGAATAAACGTTGAAAAAAAAATTAAAAAAAAAAAACAGTGGATTGAGTTATTTACATATGATATGTAAAGAAACAAATTTGGCATCAGAATATGGAAGGTTAGCTTGTACTGAGTCTCATATGTTTAAGCTCAATTATTGGATACAATAGCTTTAAAAATTCAAGGACTAGCAGAGCAGCAAAAGGATGCCTGGAATAACATTTCCTCCACTCTACTCGACTCCACAGAAATCCATCAATAATGGATGAAAAAGACAAAACCAATAATTTTGCTGTGATCAGAATGGCATGGAAGGGATGACATTCATTCAAGTCACAGTGAAATCAAGATCTGAAATTACAAACTATGGGGTTATTAAAAAGCAAACAAACAGACAAAAATAGGCTGAAGGCATAATCAGGCAGGAGATAATGGTTGTAGAACATGGGAGAATACTGAAGGAGTAAGTGAGAGACTGAATCAGAAGCAAAGTGATGTAGAAAAAGAATGGCAATCAGTAATGTTAGATCAGATAGCTGAAGAAGGAAAGACAAAGATGAAAGAAGAAAAAAATAAGAGGAAGAAAGGAAGAGAAAGAGGAGGAGGAAGTGGAGGAAAAGAAAGGAGAAAGAAGAGGAGAGGGAAGGAGGATGGAGAAGGATAAAGAGAAGAAATACATACAGTGATGGCTGAATAAAATGTTATGCTTCTGGTGTAGAAGTCAACATTATAACTGTTATTAACTGAATTCAATTTAGAAGGCTCAAAGATTATCAGAAGTACATGTATGTGTTCTGTCCAAATGATTGTATTTACCACATATTATTTAACTAAATGTGTACAGTTGACAAAGGTACAGCAAATACTTTTTCTTAAAAGTATTCATCACCAAAGAATAGCTCCTAAGCTGGACCTAATGTTACATGTTACATTTCTGTTAAGGACCCATGTATACTTGTACTATTTCTAGATACCCAAAGCCTTCACCTCTTTTTTATTTTTTTTAATGTTTATTTATTTATTTTGTGAGAAAAAGGGAGAAAGAAATGTGGGGGAGGAGCAGAGAGAGAGGGAGAGAGAGAGACTCCCAAGCATGTTCAGCACTGTCACACTGTCAGCACAGAGGCTGCGTGGGTTCGAACCTAAGAACCCTGAGATCATGACCTAAGGCAAAATCAAGAGTCAGATACTCAACCAACTGAGCCACCCACGAGCCTCCAAATCCCTTATTTCTATGCCTTTCTCAAGACTCTGTTTTTGAAGTTGTTTCACCTCTGCCCCTCCCCCGTTCATGCTCTGTCTCTCTCTGTCTCAAAAATGAATAAAACATTAAAAAAAAATTTATGAAGTTGTTTCTCATCTTTTCTTCTGCATAAAAAAATTCCCACATTTTATGGCCCATTAAAAATAATAGGATATAATAAAGTACATATCATAACATATCATTCATAAATTAGTACGTTATTCTCTGAGGAGTATTATTTGCCAGAAGTACATAAGCAGTGAGCAGGTGTAGATGGCCTTACATCAAGGGAATGCATATCTAATGGTGGATCTTGAGAAATTGGGGCTTAGTTTGGATAAGGCCTTTCCTTTTTTATATGATATTGAGAAATTATTGTCTGTTCATAAATGAATTGCTGTTGAGATCATTTTGTATTGTATGAAATAATTGAGGGATATGTTGGATCTTATCCAGACATCTGGAAATGGGCAGAGACATGTTTCTCAAGAATGTTTCCTTAGTGACTTTGGCCTGAGGATTTACTTCATTCTCACAAAGGAAGAGAGTATTGGTTCCAAGTGACTTTCTTGTTATATTTCTCAAAGAAAGGCTGTCCATAGGTCTCCCAGCCTTTCCCTGGAGGGTGAAGTATGATATACCTGAGTGTTTAGAAACCTTGAAGTTTATGTGTTTCCTGGAAGCTCTAGGCATTCTAATGTTAGTTTAATCTTACTTGAGTCAGTGCTTGTCTCCAGTTACTCCTGAAGGAATGACGATAATTAACCATATGCTCATAGTTTTCAGGCTTCCATCTCTTTGCTTCCATTAGTGGTGAAATAAGATGAAGGCATTTACTGAGACAGGTCTGATTTTATAAAATTTTCAGTTGAGTCTTAAGTTCAGGAGGAAATTAGGATCTTTAAACCTGAAAACACATGCACACACACACACACACACAATGAGTAAGATTAAGGGAAAAAAAAATACACTGTCACCTACAAGCTTCAAGCTGTTTCAATCTGCTTCAATACTCCCTTAAGGCAAATTGTTCCTTTTTTCTGGCAAACCCAAGTAAATAGTCCTGTTTTGTTATGCAATGTAAAGCAAATACTGTTTTCTAACTTGAAATATTTTTGGCACTCTGGTTCCAGGGCATTAAAACCACGTTGGGGATAATAGTAAGCACGTGTCTTTGTTAAAGACAGATTGCAGGATAGCAAACAAGTTTGCTTTTGGGAAAAAAAAAAAGCGTTTTAATAAGTAGGATAATGAGGACAAAAGAGTAACAAAAAGCAATTCCCCATTCCTACCCTTTGAATGGGTTGTATCTTCTAGTAAGAGGGATGAGAGGTTGAGGTTAAATAATCCACATTCTTGAAAGATAAGTTTATTGCAATGCTTTGGGCACAAACAGAGTCAAATTCAGGTGGTCTAGCATGGAGCAATTGTATAGATCTGTCCATTCCCTGGAACTCACATCATTAATGGCTATTTGGATTGGCATCTTCTCTCCATTCTATATCTAGTAGTTATTTTTGTGTTTAATAGACTATTAATTTTGACTTATTTATTTATTGCTTGCCATATTACTGACCTCTTGAGTTTTTCAACAGATTCTTTGTTTTCCAGGTATTTAGTCACAAAAAATATTTTTTCCCAGTGGAATTGTCCCTTGTTTAAATATGTAGAATGTCGTATAGATTTAGATTTTTTTTTAACTTTTGAGAGAAAGAGAGAGATCTCGAGTAGGGGAGGGTTAGAGAGAGGGGGGGAGACCAGAATCCAAAACAGTATGCAACCTCTGAGTTGTCAGAACAGCCTGACGTAGGGCTCAAACCCAGGAACTGTGAGATCATGACCTGAGCTGAAGTCGGACAGTTAACCGACTGAGCCACCCAGGCACCCCTTTTTTTTCTTTCTTTCTTTTTTCATTTTTAGTTTTCAGTAAATTAAACTAGTAAAAAAATGTTGAGCTTTTTAAAAGTTAAACAATATAAGAACATAAAGATGCATGGCGAAGCATACAGCATGCTGTAGTTTAGGTGTGATCAGGGTTGACACTCTAAATTATTTGACAGCCTGTAGTGGGCTATCCTAAATTTGAAAGAATATCAGAAAGTTCAGATCATACCCTGACCAATACCCTCCATTGGTACATATGAGTCTTGGTTGTGATTTGTTAATGAATGGATTTTATAATCTGAGAAAATAAAAATGAAAGCCTGTGTCTAAAAGATATCTTAGATAATCATTTTGTTTTATTTATTAATGTGGAAAAACAGAAATGTCTTCAAGCCAGAAGGTGGTAGTCTAATTTACAGTGAGCGATCTACATTAAAATCTATTACAATCAGTTCCTGACTTGTGTAGTTAGAAAAGGGAAAATAACCCACATAGTTAGTCATTTGTAAAAGCATTTTAGTAAGGTAGAGTCAAGAGAAATTAGCAGGTATTTTAATTTCCTACAGTATCCTCACTGGCTAACAGTGAAACTACATCCATTTTTGTCCACTGACATTGTATGCAATGTCAAGCAACCCTGTGGCTAGACTCATAATAGAAATATAAGTATTTATCAAATTAGAACTTAAATTTCCCCAATTTATTGATGCCTATTCTCATATTATTTTATGCATTTCCTTCAAGATAGCTCCAGATGCCCTTTGATCACTCATATACCAATTCATCTATTTAAAGTTTCTAAACTATTTTCAGAATTGTGGAACCATCAAAAAAAGCTTATACCAATTAGCAGTTCCTTTTTATTCTCCCTAACCCCAGACAACCATTCTCTCCCTTTATGCTCCCTAAACACAGACAACCTCTAATCTACTTTATGTCTTTAAAATTTTCACACAAAGGAAATTATAGAATAAGTGGTCTAATGTGACTTGCTTCTTTGACTTATTATACTATTTTCATGGTTCATCCATGTTTTAGCTTACTTTAGTACTTCATTTTTTATTATTGCTGAAAAATATTCCATTGTATAGATGTACCACAATTTACTTAATCTCTTCATCAGTTGATTGACATTTGGGCTATTTCTGGTTTTGGATATTACGAATAAAACTGCAATGAACATTTATTTGTGTACATGTGGATGTACGTTTTATTTTCCTTTGGGTATGAACCTACCAGTGAACATGCTTTGTCAAATGGCAATTATATATTTAACATTTTGAAAAACTGCCAGACTGTTTTCCAAAGCAGCTGCACGATTTTACATCCCCACTAGCAGTGTATGAGGGCTCCAGTTTCTCTACTTTTGCTAAAACTTATTATCTTTTTAAATTACAGTCATCATAATGGATGTGAAGTATGATTTTGATTTCATTTCCCTGATGGCTGCTAATATTGAACATGTTTTATGTTTTATCAGCCATCTGTATACCTTTATTAGTGCCTGGGTTGAAAATTGAGACTGATTCTCTGTCTTTAGATCCTGCAGACAAAATTGGGATGCTTTATACTACTGATATAATTACAAACAGCAACCTTTCTGATACTTAATGGCTTTAGTAAATAAGCCAGTAAGTAAGAGAATAGTACGCTTTCAACAGGAGAGGCCATTATGATGCTTTGCAGTTGTAGCATATCCTTAAGATAAATATTATTTTCTGTTAATTTGGCTACCTAATTTAATTTTGTTCCAGATGAATGACAATATTTTGTTCATGTAGCTCCCTCCCAAAAACATCCTTCATTGCCTTTCCCATTTTGTAAGCTCTTATCCCGAACATTGAAAAGATAAGACAGAGTTGTCCCTTCTTTAGTGGTGAGGAGATGAAGGTATGTTCTCCATGAAGTCCTCTGGGTAGCTGTCAGAGTAGCTGTGAGTGTTACTGTGCCAGGCTAGTAGGATCAATTTCCTTGCCCTTTTCTGGGGAAATTAGAATCCAGGAAATTAACTATAGCCATGGTTCTGAGTTATTTTGCCTGCCTTGTATCTTGAATGAACTGACCTTCTCTCCTTACTTCTACAAAAATGTATAAGGACCTCATTCATGCCTAACCAAACTTAATTCCCAGCTCAAAGGACGATGGGAGGGAAGAGAAACTCTTTCACTTTTTTTTTTAAGTGCACGGGAATGGTAGTATTTTTACTTGGTTATGCCTCACACACTCAGTATAATTATTTTGCTGAGGAAAGAGTATAGAACTGCAAAAAATAGCACTGTTATAGTTACTCTTTTTTTTTTAATTATGCCTATTCTACATCCCTGAGTTCTAAAGGATGTTTAACTTTAATATTTTAGAATAGATAGGCATTTTACTTTAATTTTCAAACTACATATTATCTGCCAGGACCAATAACTCAAAGTTCTTATTCTACCTGTTCAACTGATTCAGGAACCTTAGTGTTCAAATTCACACACAGACATACACATACACACACACAGACAAACACACACAACCCCACATTGTGTGAAAGCATCACAAAAATGACATGAATGCCTTGTTATCTCAATGGAATATTTTTCATGAATTTTAATTTTATGTATGTCTTTATTTGGCTATTAGTTCATGACAAGTACAATTTTTATAGAGAGTTAGATACCGTTTTGAGAAAAAATACATTCTGAAATACTTTAAAATGTAGCAGCAGATTATGATTAAGGGTACTGACAGGTTGTCATCTATTACAAAAATAAGATGAAAGAGATTGTACCTGGACAATATGGTGTATTACGTACTCCAGTAAACCTGGAACTATGTCAGCAATGGAAAAGAAGCATCCGCTTCATCTCAGTGGTGATACCAGGCTTTTTTTTTTTTTTTTTTTTTTTTGATACAGCAGGGAAAAAGTGGCCGTGAAGATTTGTCAAAGGCAGTAGACAAAGGACAATACAGAATGAGGGTAGATGAATGGTTCTGATTTGCATGGACTTTTTTAGAGCTATGCTCTTTCCCATTCTGTTTGTGAATGGTGCAGGAGCGAAATTCTGCTCACACTACTAGTAGAGTTAGCTTCATTTCTGACATGATTTGAAAGTGTAAAAAATACAAAAACAGGGCACCTGGGTGTCTCAGTCAGTTGACCATCCAACTCTTAGGCTTGAGTCATGATCTCACGATTCATGAGTTCGAGCCCACATTGGACTCTATGCTGATGGTGCAGGGCCTGCTTGGAATTCTCTCTCTCTCTCCCCACTCTCTCTGTCCCTACCTCGCTTGCATGCTCTCAGTGTCTCTCAAAATAAATAAATAAAACTTAAAAAAAATTGAAAAAAAAATACAGTGGAGTGGATGATTTTTTAATAACTGAAACACCTTTGACCATTACCAACCTCCCACATACTGACCTCAAGTAGAAACACCATATGATTTCTATAAAGATTTTATTGTGATTATGTATAAGAATTTTTCTCCATCATCTCTGGCCTAGGTTTCCATACAAATCACCCACATCCATCTCTTATAAATTGTTCTATTGAATGTATGAGAGGAGGCCACTCATAGTAAATGACTGGAAATACAATTCACCTGGAATCAGACCAGTTGAAACTAATGAGTTGATTGTTTGGATCCAGCTTTGTGTAGATTGAGAATAGGTGATAGGGGCTGTGTACTCATCTCTAAATGGTATTGTGAAAGAATACAGGCTTTTGAGAGTAGATGAAACCGTGTAAAACATCTTTAACTCCATCAGTCCTGTGACCATCTTAGGACAAGACGAAGAATAAAACAAACTTCACAGAGTAACTTTACAGATAAAGTGATGTATGCAAAACAGCACAATTCCTAGCAGAAAGGCAATGCCCAGTAAATGGTAGCTGTAGTATTATTGTTGGTGGGCTTTTTCTCTCTTGTGTGCAAGAAAAACAACAACGAATAACAAAACTTAATCACCTTAAAGAAGTCTAGTTCAAAAGACTTTAATATGGTTTGCACTCCTAATAAGTCCTATTAACCATCCAACTACACATCTTAAACCTGTAAAAAACCCTTTTTAATCTACCTATTTTTAGAAGAAGTGAATAATTCCTTTCTGAGATTCTTTGAGAGAAAAACAGAAGAAAAGCTCTGCCTGTTATAATTTTAATTTCTTAGCATGACTGCCAAAGCTATATATATTCTTCCTGAAATTAAGCAAGCTAAGAATAATAACTGAGGAAAACAGACAACATGAAGGGAAAACTGTAATAATTTGGTTATACTAAAAAAGGTACTCAAAGCACCTCTGAAAAATAAAACAGCTATCTTGTGTTATCCTAGTAATTTGGAACACAGTTTTAAGAAATAATTACTCTTGTTTTTCACATTGTCACTTTTATGTATTGAAATCTACATACTACCATTTATCTTTTCTGGCAACATTTAAAGCACACCTTAGCTGGTAATTTATTTCATTTTCTTTTGTTTTTATATCACATTAGTTGAATTGAGTCTAAGAACTTACTACATTAACTTCCTAAAAAAGTCTCTACCGTTGTTTGATAGTTGGAAGCGTGATGTTGGGCTTGTCTTTTTGATATTGTTGTAGTTTTTTATATGTTTACTTTTACTTTATGTCTTCAGATATAGTTTTAAGATAAAATTCATTATGGTTGTGCCTTGCAGGTATCTCTAACACAATTTTCAAAAGCATGTCTAAATTGTTGCACACTGTATACGTATTGAAAGTCATGAAAAAAAGAGACATCGTTTTCTTAAATAAAAATCAATTGCTTAATTGAGTTTTTTAAGGGAGAGGGGTGAAAACATTCGGTCTTTAATGACATGATTTTAAAAAAACTGCTCTTGTGACAAATATACCACTTCATAGCTCAGTTTTCTGTGTGTAGTCAGCTATCATTCGTAGGCATCAAAATTATTCTATTTTTATTCTGGAAAGTGTGTGAAGAAATTATTGCTAAAATTGCATATAGATATACAAATATAGTAAAACCTTGGTTTGCAAGCATAACTTGTTCCAGAAACATGCTTGTAATCCAAAGTACTCACATATCAAAGCGAATTTCACAAACCATTGTCTCCCTTGGGATCACCTGACCTTCAGCATCACGTACTACTGGTATTGCAAGGCATCACTTGTTTATCAAGTTCGAATGTGTTAGAAATGTTTGCCTGTTTTGTGGTGCACTAGCAGAACAAGTTACTCACAATGCAAGGTTTTACTGTATATTTTAAATGCCTCTTCTGTCCAAAAACCATGTCTTGTCAGTAAAAGCATAAATTTATTCTTTTCTTTCCCCCATCAGACGTAGGTTCTGTCGAAGGACTTGCTTATCACAGAGCCTGGGATACACTGTACTGGACCAGCTCCACTACCTCATCCATCACCAGACACACAGTGGACCAGACTCGGCCAGGAGCATTTGACAGGGAAGCAGTCATTGCCATGTCAGAAGATGACCACCCACATGTGCTAGCCCTGGATGAATGCCAAAAGTAAGAAACAGTGAATTGTTATTTCTTCATTATAAGTCAAAGATCATCGAAGTGATGTTAGTTTTTAAAAGAATTAACTTTAAAAACACAGGTTTTCTTTGAAGTGTTCTTTTCCCCACTTCATAAAGCTTTTTTTTTTTTTTTTTTTGGTAATATGAGTATCGTAAATGTGAATAATTAGAATCTGGACTTGAGAAGTGCCAGGTATCAACTCGATCAGAATTCGAGCAAAAGCAAATTTAAATGATGAAAGGAAAAATAGAGACAATATTGTGAGGGAAAAGTATATATGAAGAATACATCCATGCATAGCTGATTGAAATGATAAATGTGAAAAAAAATATTCACATGTATTAAAACCTAAAAGGTTTTTGTGTAATTTAATTAAGTAATTTCAGTAACTAGGGATCTCTCCAATCGAAATGCAGAGAAAACAAACAACAACAAAAAATCTTTGTGTGCAGCTATATTTTCAACAGTAGATACTTGACAACAGACTAAATTGTCCACATGTGTTTGATATTATACTGTGTAGGCATTTATAGTAATACTTATGAAGAATTCATGACAAGAGAAAATGCTCAGGCTATAATATAGAGTGAATAAAAACTAAGCAAATTAGAAGAAATTCATGTTTCAGGGGGATGCCATAAGGAAGCAATTATACAACAAAGAAGAACAAAGCTTGGGTTATGTAGAAAAACGATACCCATGTATTTCTACTTTCTTAAAATGTTAAGAACGTTTGTTAACAACTAGAAAGTCCTTTTGTTCTTAAATTAAACAAATAAAGATCAGACTAATTTGGCTGTCACTAAATAGAAACAGAAGAGCTCTTTTTAGATGTGGTAAAAAAAAAAAAAATGAACACTGACCCTGACCACTTGAAAGAAGTGCATAAACTACTCAGTGTGTGAATCACTAAATCCAGACACTTACAGAGCTAGAAGATGAGATTATACAATTTACTTGAAACTTTCATCTCAGAAATGAAGACTCTGAAGGTTGCAAGTTGATTCCTCACACAGCTCCAGTGACAGTTCAGATGGGTACAGCCCTTCTGGTGCCTGGGCAAAGCTAGCTCTGCTACAGCATTGACCTGTCACTATACAGTTTGGTTTTGAATTGACTGCATGTATCCTGATGGTTCACCAGGAGAATCTTAGCACAATTTTAACTTTCTACAGCTAATCAAAGGGATTTCTTAGACGATTTTGTTTTTAAAATTTTTTTTTTTCAACGTTTATTTATTTTTGGGACAGAGAGAGACAGAGCATGAACGGGGGAGGGGCAGAGAGAGAGGGAGACACAGAATCGGAAACAGGCTCCAGGCTCTGAGCCATCAGCCCAGATCCTGACGCGGGGCTCGAACTCACGGACCGCAAGATCGTGACCTGGCTGAAGTCGGACGCTTAACCGACTGCGCCACCCAGGCGCCCCTCTTAGACGATTTTGAAATAAACATAAGAGAGATCACTGATAATATTATAAGTGATCAGTTTCATAGTATTTATTACATAAGATAAAATTACACTTTCATCTTGCATATAGTGAACTGTAAATTATAATTAAACACACCAAGATGTTTTAATTGTAGAATTACATAGAACTAAAGTTTCAAGTATAAAAATATTTTCTCATTATGCCTATCAATGACATTCTCAAATCACTGTTGAAAATGTCAGTTAACAGAAATTTTAAAACAAAATCTTAAATTCTGGGTAAAAAAAAAAAAACTATTTGAGTCCAAAACTTGATTCAGTTCCTATAATCTTAATCACTCAAGCTCTCTGGCCTCTGTTTTATTTTTGAAATAAAAGTTGAATTAAAGAAACACTAATACCTCAGAAATTCTGTAATTCTCAAGCCAATAATTTAGGAAAATACTGCAGGTAAACTGTTTATGTATTTAATACTTTATGCATACATTATAAATGCTTTATTTAAGTAATGTTTTATTTTTATTCTTTTAAAAGTCAGTGTGTGGATAAAACTGCATAATTTAAGAAAGTGGAATGTCAAATTTACTCACTCATATGACAAAAAATTTTGATACTTGCTCACTTAGAACACTTTTATGCTCCACAGGATAGAAGAAAAGGCTATGAAATATTTTTACAAAGAGCATAGTTGACCCAGCTTTTCTTAATTGGTAGGGGTTATATTTTAAATTAGCAAGTAGAAAGATTTTGTTGTGAATTTGAATATTGTTCAGTAGTAAATATTTGCATAATATTCAAAAACCACCTATTGAAAATTTTGTTGGCTATAATTCTTCATTACCTTTAAATGATTACACATAGGAATAGTATATATGATCTTACTGTAAATATTAAATAGTTTTTCTCTGTCAGTATATATTAAACATATTTTTTTCAGATATTTAAAGAGGGCTGCCTGTCAACCTCTCCCTCTTTCTCCTTTCTTCAGTTCTTCCTTTCCCCTTCTTTCCTTCCTTCTTTCTTTCCTTCTTTCCTTCCTTCCTTCCTTCCTTCCTTCCTTCCTTCCTTCCTTCCTTCCTTCCTATCATTCTAAACAGCAATAATCAGTCTTCAAATAAACTCTTAGGGACAGTCTTATAGGTAGAAGAATAGAAAGAAAAACTATTTCAGTAAAAATAGGGATTAGAAACTGGAACTCTATAGACTCTCTACTCTTAACAGTGACTTGTAAAGGCTTCCTCAAAGAATAGATTGACAGACATTGATGTAAATCATTCTATAAAATCTGTAAGTAATAGATAATATTTTTAGGGAGTTGAGAATAACCTCTGAAATTCCAAAAGCAATACTGTTATTTATAGAAAAATTACATTGACAAAGAGACAAGAGAAAAAAAAAGAAACTAAAGAAATATAGGAGTTTATTAATTGTATTTCTCTAAAGCATATACAAAGGAGAATGCAAAATTTAAAAGCAAACCAGGAAGGAAAAGAGATATTGATATTTACCAATTAAAGAAAAGAAATATAGTTAGGTTAAGAATGATATCTAAAACAATTTACTCAATCTGCTGAAACATGATATTAATAATTTAGAATACATTTGCAATTCATAGAAAATTTAAGATAACTGTTTTGTGTGTGATTTAAATAAATTCTTACTGTACATCAAACTGACTCAATTTAATTGTTATTTGAGAGAATGTACAAGATAATTATTTCTCAGAAATAGTTTCCAGGTTAAAACAAAATCTTAAATTCTGGGTAAAAAAAAAAAACTATTTGAGTCCAAAACTTGATTCAGTTCCTATAATCTTAATCACTCAAGCTCTCTGGCCTCTGTTTTATTTTTGAAATAAAAGTTGAATTAAAGAAACTGAGAAAAACATATATGCATATATAAATATATATTTCCACTTTTATTTAGACTTTGTTAAGGGTCATAGAATTGAGACAAATCTCTTTGCTTCTTTTTAAATAGCTTGACATCACCATGTTCCTAATGTCTCTATTGTTAATGAAAGTTTTAATATATTATCACAATTTTTATTTTAATTAGCTTAATGTTTTGGACCAACTGGAATGAACAGCATCCAAGTATCATGAGATCCACCCTAACGGGAAAAAATGCTCAAGTGGTGGTCAGTACCGACATACTCACTCCAAATGGTCTCACCATTGACCACCGTGCAGAGAAGCTGTATTTCTCAGATGGCAGCCTAGGAAAAATTGAAAGGTGTGAATATGATGGATCCCAGAGATACGTAAGTTAACTGAGAATTTCTTGATTATAGATTTAAGCAATTATACATTTGAAAGAAATATGCTTTATGCTTGTCTGAAATATGCATACCAAGGGATTTCAAAATATGGAATTGTGTGAACTAATCAAATTGAATATAAAATGAAAAAGAAGACTGTGGATAATACTTTGAAAAATTTGTTCAAGTGCATTTGCTACCATAGAGACAGTCTAACTCTTACAAACTTTATTCTAGAGAAACAATAACTGAGTTTTTCCTAATTATTAGTTGAAATGGAATTGTTAGAATGATTGCATAAGCTTTATTATTAGTTTTTTTGTTTTGTTTTGTTTTTTAATGTGAAATGAAATTGGTTTGCTGCCCTAGGATAAAAGAACATTGGAAAAGAAGAAAATAATCCTCTTTCTGTGTTTGGGTCCATAAAGCAACCCAAAAAGTTTTGAAGAGAGAAGAATGGGAATCCTTTCATAGTCATGCATGTTCTCTCTTTCCTCTGAGTTCCAAATAATGTTAATGGAACAGTCTTTATGCTGCCCCTGTAGAGCCTTTACAGCAGGTATTTAGGGCCCATAGAATAGTCAGAGTCTAGTTTTCCCCACTTACCCTAGTAGTCTTTGGAAGTAGTCTTTGGAAGTAGTCTTTGGAAACTGGGAATGCTCAGGGCTCAGGAAGTTGAGATCTTGGTGGTAATACGGCTGGAGAAACCTTTACCTGTTCAGCCCCAGCCTGGTGCATGCCTGAAGGACAAAATGATCCTGAGGCTCTTTACTCCTCCATTGCATTTCCTAAAGGGCCACATAGTAAATATTTTAAGCTTTGTGTGCCATATTGTCTCTACACAACTATAACGCCTCAAAGTACTAAAAGCAGATGTAGGGAATATGTAAATGAATGGGTGTGACAGTATTTCAGTAAAACTTGATTTACACAAACAAGCAATCAGCTAGCATGCCATAGTTTGTTAATCCCTAATCTCTATCATTAAGCGTACAGTTTAATTTAATCGAAGGTATACCTATAAAGATATATCCATATATGCCTGTATATCATGTATGTGTATAAATATGCATTATATATTAATATTTATAGATACAGAAAAATTTCCCTGTGCAGCTAATTATATATACACATAAATGCATATGTATTGATATATGTAGCTATAGATATGTTTATGTCTATGTGTGTGAGAGAGAGAGAGGCAGAAACAGAGAGTGATAGAGAGTTTCTTGAATAAAGAAGAAATATATTGACTTACATTCTAGTACAGGTACCTCATGTAATTGTGGAGTGAGTACTTTGCATAGTACTGATGTAGGACAGTTGAGTGCTTAAGGAAAATGAGAATAATGAGCTAAGACCTGATGAGTTCAATTTGTGTAAAGGCAATAGCTGTAATCAAATTCTTGATCTATCTTTTCCCATTAAAATCCATGTGGGATAATATCCAAAATAAGAAAAACTCACACAACTCAATAGCAAAAATACAAACAATCTGATTAAGAAAAATGGGCAGAAGAATGGAATAAACATTTTTCCCAAAAAGATATACAGATGGACAACAAACATATGAAAAGATGCTCAACATTATTAATCATCAGGAAAATGCAAATCAAAACCACAATGAGATATTACCTCTTACCTGTTAGAATGGCTCGTGACAAAAGGACAAGAAATAAGTGTTGGAGAGGATGTAGAGAAAGAAGAACACTATGTACTGATGTTGAAAATGTAAATTGGTGCAGCCACTATGGAAAATGGTCTGGAGGTTCCTCAAAAAATTAAAAATAGAAATACCACATAATCGAGCAATTCTGAGTATTTAAACCAACAAAACAAAAATACAAATTTGAAAAGGTATATGGACCCCTATGTTGATTGCAGCATTATTTGCAAAAGGCAAGATGTGGTAGCAACCCAAGCGTCCATCCGTAGGCAAATGAATAAAGAAATACGGTATATTTGTACAATGGAATATTATTCAGCCATCAAAAAGAGTGATATTTGCCACTTGCAACAGTGTGGATGGAACTTGAGGGCCTTCTGCTAAGTGAAATAAGTCAGAAAAAGACAAACATTTTATGACCTCTCTTACATGTGGAATCATAAAAAACAAACTAACAAAACAACCTCATAGAAGTCATATTTTTACATATTCACACCAGAGGATATTGTGTATTGTTCAGTGACTTTAAGAAGCAGCCTACAAAAAAAAAAAAAAAAAAAAAAAAAAAGGAGCGAAAGCAGCAGCAGCAGCAGCAGCCTACTTATTTAGTTTGTGAGGGTAGTTGAGTTCTGGAGAGGGACAACATTGCTATGTTATTTGTGTAAGCACAGCTTTAGTGGCCATACTTATGAGTGGCCATGCTTATGTTGCCTGCTGTCCTGCGTGAGGTTTTTCACCTTAGAATATTCTTTACTTCCACAGATTTCTTCAGTGCTCATCATGTTCAGCTGTTCTGTATCAAGATAATGTTTTTTATCCCTAGGGCCTTTGCCTCATGCCTTGGTTTGGAAGATATCCTCTGGGTTTTTCTACCCCATTTTCTGCAACCATGTTCCTTCTTCCCTTGTACACATATATTAGTTATTAACAAAATTAATATCCACAATAAAAAATGTATTTAAAAAACATGCTCACAGATACAGAGAACAGATTGGTGGTTACAAGAGGTGGAGATGGGAGAAATGGGTAAATTGTATTTCTTTTCTTCTTAGCTTAAATAAATTAAATACATTTTTTTAACAAAATAAAATAGTAGCTAGTAGATGAAAATTTGCTATCAGTAAAAAAAAAATAAAAATAAAGGCCATGTGACCTCAAGCAAATCATTAATCTTCATAAATTTTAGTTTTCCAATATACAAAACTAACTCTACCTAACTTTCAGGGTTATTATGAGGATAAAATACAAAAAGTATATCCCTCAGAATACACCAAAGAAACTCTAAATGAACTTATTCGATAATGCATTTCAAAAAAATAGGAAAACAGGAAAATAATTGCCTGGATGTGGTATTATTTTCTCCTATGTCCTGATACAGAAAATGCTTCCATAGTGCTTATAGTAATGCTTTATCCACTTCAATTTATTTTTTTTATATACCTCTTTGCTTTTATCCCCATAGTATATTCTTATGTATGGTAATTATAGTTACTCTAAGGGGTTCAGTCATCAGATCTCTAATATAACTTAAAGGATTTCTTTTGACATTAAAAAAATATATATATACCTAGTTAAAGTTTCAACTCTCCACTCTGTATCCCTGTATAAACCAGTATACTTTCTGGCTGGCTAGAGTTAAGAATATTGTATTGTATATTTGGAGTTGCTGAAAGAGATTTTAAATATTCTCACCACCATCACACACATACACAAATTCTAACTATATGAGGTGATTGATGTATTCACTAAACTCATTGTGGTAATCATTTTGCAACATATACAATATCAGATCATCATCTTGTACTTTAAACTTACACAATATTATATGTTAATTATATTTCAATAAAATTGGGGAAAAAAGGTTTCTTTCCTGTAGAGATGTTAAGTGTTGGCAAGAGAGCATTAGTTTAACGGTTATGGTTTTATTCCTGCATAGGACACCAACCAATTTTGTCTCAAATAACAAAGAATTACATATACTTTTCCTCTACTTCTTCCATAAAGTAGCTTTATCATCATCATCAAAAAAAAACTATCTGATCCAAAAACTGAGAAAATATTTCAAAATTTATTACATTCTTATAGCCATCTAGATGTCCTTATCTTTATTGTCATTGATTTCTACCTAATTTAAGATAAATGTAATGTTTTGGTAATACAATGAACAATAGATTTTTTAAATCCTCTAATGTTGTTTTCAAAATTTAATCTAGAGACTATTTATTAACTCTTTTAAAGATTTTGTCTATTCTGTGAGTCTATTTTTGTTTTGTTTGATGATTTGTTCTTTAGGTTCCACATGTAAATGGGAGCATACAGTATTTGACTTTCTCTGACTTATTTCATGTAGCATAATGCCCTCTAGGTCCATCTATGTTTTCACAACAGGCACAAGATTGTTCTTTTTTATGGCTGAGTTATATTCAGAAAGTTATACTTTCTAGCTGGCTGTATTTAACAATACTGTATTGTTATGTATGAAGCTGCTGAAAGAGATTTTAAATATTCTCACTGCCACCACATATTTATATTATTTACATTTATTTTTATGTTTATATTTATATATATCACATATTCTTTATGCACTGATCTATCAATGGACACTTATGTTGCTTACACATCTTGGCAATTGTAAATAATACTGCAATGAACATATGGGTGCCTATATCTTTTCAAATTAGTGTTTTTGTTTTCTTTGGATAAATACCCAGAAATGGAATTGCTGAATTATATGGATTTTTATTTTTAATTTTCTGAGGAACCTCCATATTCATTTCCATACTGGCTGCATCACCATCAGCACATGACCATTTCCATTTCTCCACATCCTTGCTAACACTTAATATTTCTTCTTTGTTTGTTTGTTTGTTTGTTTGCTTTTGATACTAGCCATTCTGGCAGGAATGAGCTAATATTTTATTCTGGTTTTGATTTGTATTTCCCTGATGATTAGTGATGTTGAGCATCTTTTCATGTATGTTTTGGCATACATCTGTATATTCTTTGAAAACATGTCTGTCTATTCATGTCCTCTTGCCCTTTTTATTTGAATTCAATATTTTGTTGAGAATTTTGACATGTATGTTTATGAAGGATATTGGGCTGTAATTTTCTCTTTTTTTTTTTTTTTTTTTTTTGCAGTGCCTTTGTCTGGTTTTGGTATCAGAATAATGCTGCCCTCGTAGAATAAATTTGGAAGCATCCCTTCCTCTTTAACTTTTTGGAATAGTTTGAGAATAGGTATTAACTGTTCTTCATATGTTTAGTAAAATGTTTTTTGGGAGGTTTTTGATTACTCATTCAGTTTCATTGCTAGTAATCCTTCTGTTCACATTTTTTCTATTTTTTTTTTTCTGATTCAGTCTTAGAAGATTGTACATTTCTAGGAATTTATCCTTTTTCTTCTAGGTTGTCCAATTTTTTGGCATACAATTATTCTTAGTAGTCTCTTATAATCCTTTGTATTTCTGTGTTGTTAGTTGTAACTTGGACTCTTTGATTTCAAATTTTATGTATTTAGCTCCTCTTTTTTTTCTTGATGAATTTGGCAAAAGATTATGAATTTTGTTTAGTCTTTTTCTTCCTTATTTTTTTTAATGCTTATTTCTTTTTGAGAGAGAGAGAGAGAGGCAGCGTGAGCAGGGGAGGGGCAGAGAGAGAGGGAGACACAGAATCCGAAGCAGGCTCCAGGCCCTGAGCTGTCAACACAGAGCCTGACGCAGAGCTCCAACTCATGAGCAGTGAGATCGTGACCTGAGCCAAAGTCAGTTGCTTAACCTGCTGAGTCACCCAGATGCCTCAATTTTGTTTAGCCTTTTAAAGAACTTTATTTTAGTTGTATTGATCTTTTCTATTTTTTTTTGTCTTTATGTCATTTATTTCTGCTCTGATGTTTATTATTATCTTCCTTTTACTAATTTGGGGCTTTGTTTGTTCTTTTCTGGTTCCTATATATATATATATATAAGATTAGGTGTTTATTTGAAGTTTTCTTGTTTCTCGAGGTAGGACTGCATCGCTTCTAAACTTCCCTCTTAGAACTTTTTTTTTTTTTTGCAGAGTCCCATAGATTTTAGAGTATTTTGTGTCCATTTTCACTTGTCCCCATGTATTTTTTTATTTCCTCTTTAATTTCTTCATTGACTCATTGCTTAGTAGCGTTGTTCAATCTGTACATTTTTGTGAAATTTTACTTCTTCTCTTGTAACTGATTTCCAGTTTCCTACCATTGTGGTAAGGAAAAACTTCTTAAACTTCTTGAGACTGGTTTTGTAGCCTAACATGTGACCTATCCTGGAGAATGTTTCATGTGCACTTGAAAGCAATATATTTGGCAGTTTGGGGATGGAATGTTCTGTATATATCTATGAAGTCCATCTGGTCTAATGTAGTTGAAGGCCAATGTTTCCTTATTTATTTTCTGTCTGGATAATCTATTCATAGATGTATCTGGGGTGTTAAAATCTCCTACTATGACTGTATTACTGTCAATTTCTCCCTTTATGTCTGTTAATATTTACTTTAAATTTTTAGTTACTCCAGTGTTAGGTGAATAGATATTTACAATCGGTATATTCTCTTGGGGGATTGATCCCTTTATCATTATGTCATGTCCTCTTTGTTTCTTGTTATAGTTTGTTTTAAAGTCTGTTTTTGTCTGCTATAAGTATTGTTACCCACATTTCTTTTTGCTTCCATTTGCATGGAGATATCTCTTTCCATCCCTTTACTTTCATCCTGTATGTCTGTAGGTCTGAAGTGACTGTCTTGTAGACAACATAGACATGGAACTTTTCTTTTTTAATCTATTCACCTATGTCTTTTGGAAGGTAGTATGCTCAACATTGTACCACCAATGCCACCCATCCTATGTCTTTTGATTGACACATTTAGTACATTTACATTTGTAGTAATTATAGTAATTATTGATAGGTATGCAATTGCCATTTCGTTAATTGTTTTCTGTTTTTTGTAGTTCGTGTCCTTTTCTTCTTCTCTTGCTTTCTTCCCTTATGATTGATGTTCTTTAGTGTCATGTTTAGATTACTTACTGTTTATTTTTTGTATAATTATATAGGTTTTCATTTGTGGTTACATTGGTGTTCATATATATTACACTATTATATATATATATCATATGTATTATATACATATATATTTCATATATATTATACGTGTGTATATTACATATATGTAATATATAATATATATGTAATATACAGAAGTATATATTACATATAATAAGTCTACTTTAAGTTGAGGGTCCCTTAAGATCAAACATATTCTAAGGGTGCCTGGGTGGCTCAGTCAGTTGGGTGTCTGACTCTTGATTTTGGCTCAGGTCAAGATCACTAGGTTGTGGGATTGAGCCCCACATCAGGCTCTGTGATGGGTGTGGAGCCTGCTTAAGATTCTCTCTCTCTTGGGATGCCTGGATGGCTCAGTCGATTAAGCATCTGACTCTTGATTTCAGCTTAGGTCATAATCTCATGGTTTATGATGAGTTCCAGCCCCATGTAGGGCTCTTCACTGACAGCACAGAACCTGCTTGGGATTCTCTCTCTCCTTTTCTTTCTGCCCCTCCAATGTTTGTGACCTCTCTCTCTCTTTTTCTGTCTCTCAAAATAAATTAATAACCTTTCAAAAAAGACAAAAAAAAAAAAAGATCATTTCTCTCTCTCTCTGCCCCTCTCCCCAACTCACTCATGCTCTCTTTCTCTAAAATAAAAAGGGGCAGCTGGGTGACTCAGTCAGTTAAGTATTTGACATTTGGTTTTGGCTCAGGTCATGATCCTGAGGTTTGTGGGTTCAAGCCCCATATCAGGCTCCACACTGACAGCATGGAGCTTGCTTGGGATTCTCTCTCCATTTCTCTCTGCCCCTCCTTTGCCTGCTCTCTCTATCTCACTCTCAAATAAATAAACTTAAAAATTTTTAAATAAAATTAAAAAATACAAAACACATTCTAAAATACTGTTATTACTATCTAACCATGTTTTATAGTTTTGAGGTCATACTTTACATCTTTAAATTTTGAGTATTTTTTTAATATTATTTTTGAGAAATAAAGAGGAGCAGAGAGAGAAATAGACAGAGGATCTGAAGCAGGCTCTGCATTGACAGCAGCGAGCCCAGTGTGGGGCTCAAACTCGTGAACTGTGAGATCTCATGACCTGAGCCAAAGTCAGATGCTCAACCAACTGAACCACCCAGGTGCCCCTGTGTATTCTTTAACTAATTGCTGTACCTATCGTTGATTTTATTCCTTTTGTCATTTACCCTTCATACTAGCTTTATAAGTGGTTGATCTACTACCTTTATTATATATTAACTTTACTAAGAGTTTTTTTTCTTTTATAATTTTCTTATGTCTAGTTATGGCCTCTTCTTTTTAAAGAAGTCCCTCTGTCGGCTGCCTGAGTGGCTCAGTCAGTTAAGCATCCAATTCTTGATTTCGTCTTAGGTCATGATCTCATGGTTCATGAGATCAAGCCCTCGGTTTGGCTTTGTGCTGACAGCATGGAACTTGCTTGGGATTCTCTCTCTGCCCCACTCTCTCTCAAAATAAATCAATAAACATTAAAAAATAAGAGGTCCCTTTCACATTTTTTGTAAGGCCGATTTAGTTGTGATGAGCTACCTTGACTTTGTCTGAGAAACTCTTTATCTCTCCTTCAATTCTGAATTAAAATCTTGCCAGGTAGAGTATTTTTGGTTGTAAGGTTTTTTGTTTTTGTTTTTGTTTTGTTTCTCCAGCACTTGGAATATATTGGGCTACTCCCTTCCAGCCTACACATTTTTTGCTGAAAAATTCACTGATTGTCTTAGGGTTACCTTGTATGTAACTAGTTATCTTTGTCATATTGCTTTTAAGATTCTCCATTTTTAAATTTTGATATTTTAATTATAACATGTCTTGGTGTAGACTTCTTTGGGTTCATTTGGTTTGGAGCTCTCTGATTCCTGAACCTAGAAGTCTGTTTCCTTTCCTAGATTAGGGAAGTTTTAGCTATTAATTCTTAAATGTTTGTATTATATTCTTCAGTTCTGATTTCTAAAAGTATACTCTCTGTCTCTTTCTTAAAGTTCTCATCGTTTTCATCCTTTCTTCTGAGTTCTGTGAGTGTCTTTATGACCATTACTTTGAACTCTTTATTAGATAGATTGCTTTTCTCAATTCAGTTTAGTTTCTGTTTTGGTTTGTTTTGTTTTTTCCTCTGAGGTTTCCTCTTTTTCTTTAATTAGAATATATTCCTCTGTCTCCTCATTTTGCCTGACTCTCTGTGTTTATTTCTATATATTGGGTAGATCAACTATATCTCCTAGTGTTGAAAGTAGTGGCTTTATGTGGAAGGTATCCTATGGAGCCCAGAAGAACATTCCCCTCTGGTCACTGGAATCAGGTGCTCCATTGGTTACCCCTGTGTGCCATTTTCTTGTGGCTGAGTTGAGACTGCTGTGGGCACACTTGTGGTTGTCTCTCACACCCTGGAGTAGGAGCCATTTTGGGGGTAGCACCAGTCCAGGCTGAGGCCACCTGCAGGATGCCGCGAGGGGGAGCTGCTTTGAGGGTGTGCTGGTCTTAGGCAATGCTGCCCGCTAGGTGCAGGAGCATGGGAGTTGCATTGGGGTGTCATCATTCAGCTGAGGCCACTCAGTAAATGCAGTGGTGTAGGAACCACTTTAGAGGGAGTGGGTGTGCTGTCTTGGCCATCTCTCTCTCTGTTTCAGTGCAAATGCAGTGGAAACAGGACTTAGATGATTCCAAATTTTCCATTATTGCATTTATCTTAGTTTCATTAAAATTATTATAATAAGGAACCTCAAAATTTCAGGCCAATGAAAAAAATACTTAATAGCTATTTATAAAAGTGTCCCTTCCCCTACTTCCTTCTGAAAGCCATAAAAGTGCCAACTAATATTTCTCCCCCATAATCCCTCCTTAAAGACACAGTGATTATTTTTCAAGATAATGATTTTTCCAGGCTACCTATGTCACAGATTTCTTACTTGAAGATAAGCTGAACAATGTTTTATTTTAATGTAGTAAGTGGAAGAAGACTGATCTCTGTGCATACTGGCTTGTGGGTGGATTGTTGTTTGTTTGTTTGTTTGATTTATTTGTTTGTATGTTTTCAAGACTGTTCCAAGGCAAATGTAGATACTAGCACTTAACTCATGACACTGTTCCTAAAGTCCTCTTTTATAGAAAAAGAAAACTAGTTTTTTTTTTCTTTTTTTAAATAATCCTCTGTGTATGAATTTAAGGTCTTCAGAATAAGAAAAGGTGGGAGGTAAATTAATAATTGCAATTCTGTTTTGAATATAAGATTTGACCTCGATATTAAGAATTATAATTGAAATGTAAATATTTATTTTGGTATTGTTAGCCATCTTTGAATAAACATATATTTTATCCACTTAACTAGATTTAAGGACATGGCTCATCTTTTCTACATATTTAAATTCACAGTGACTTCTAATTTTCACAAAATTAGAAAACATTATTTGTGTTGATTTTAACTGTTACTTGTTTTTATACCTAATAATGAACACTCCCCACCTCACCATTTCTGCCAGATGATTCTCTAAGCACACCTTTGAACATTTTCATTTTTGATTTCACTGAAGGTACTTGATGAGACAACTTATTTTAGTTTTAAGCATTTTTTTTTCCTTTTTAAGGCAAAATTTATTCATGAATTCTGTTTTTAGGTCTCAATTTAGGCTTCTGAAATAAACCTGAACCAATCAGTTTTTCTTTCTTTCTTTTTTTTTTCCTCTGAAAAATACTTCAAATACTTAGTGAAATTCTTAGTTAAAATTGTCATTTTCAAGATAGACATTACCACTTCGGTTAAGTTAATTTACTTTGTACAATACTTTTGCATACACGAGATATAATTCAAGTCTCCATGCAGTTAAGGAAACAGTTAGGATCTGACCTTTCTATAGATGTCACATGGATTTAGGGCTAGAGTTAGTCTTTACCAAAAAAGGCAGAATTTTCTATGTCTTTGTTTACTTTAATAATGGTATTATCTAAGAAAATTGCTTGGTTAAATGGCCCTCCATGATGACCTGACCGTGATAATTTGAAATGCAAAGAAAACACTGAAAAATTTTTGTTTTCCTGGGTGTATGTAACCCATCCTCCAATAAATAACACATAAAAACTCAATTTTCATTACCTTCAGTCTTTATGTTCTATTACTTTACCATGTTCATCGGATAAAGGCATAAGTATGGGTCCAAAGTTACCTCATTCTTTTGCCAGTTATCAGGATCTTGTCGTTGCTATGCCATAGTGTTTGTGGTCAGTGACATGGAATTATCATTAAATTGTATACTTTACAGTATCCACTGTCTCTTATGTTTTAATTATTATTTTGTAACCATAATATGAGCTATTTATTCCTGAATGCCATTTTATAAATTGTCTTAAATTTCTGGATATCTATTATACCTTTAATTGCCTATTTTAATGATTAATTAGCTGTTTTTGTAATCTGTTTCTAATATAGCCGTAGAACTATAAGACTAAGAGTATAAGTGGGGAGCTAGGTCATCTCTTGTTGTCTTTAGAAAAGGTCAAAGATGCAACCTGGCTTAAGTTTAAAAATTTAATAGCAAGATATTTCCCTTGAAGAAAAGAATCATATTTACTCTGAAAAAATATTCTAGGAATATATAGCCTAATGCTATAGAAGTCTTACAACACTAGAAACTATCTTGTTATATGATTACTGTTGAATAAACAGAACAGTTTTTCTGATACCCTATCCATTTAGGACTTTTGGTTTTTCTCAGTTATATCTTTTAACTAACTTATATGTAGAAATGTTTGACCAGTATCAATTGTTAATTTGAATTGTGCCTGTGCCTTTTAGTTGAAGCCTTAGAAATCAAAGGATACCTTTTAGAGAAGATTTCTTCTTAGATTCTCATAGAAGCTAAGTTCTCCATATCTGAATAATTCCTATGTAGCCAGTTGAGATCATTCATTAGACTTCAATTGAGCATCTGTGCTTGTTCCTTCTGTGTGTGTGTGTGTGTGTGTGTGTGTGTGTGTGTGTGTGTTTCCTATTCATTCCTCACTCCTATTTTGCTATCCTTGGGCAACCATACTAATGTGATTGATATATATCTTTTGAATTTGTATATAGTTTTTTAAAACAGTTCAGCAAACCAACGTAATGAATTTTATTTTTTATATTTTGGCATGTATTGTAAAAGGCACTGCAGAAATGTATGATAGGGAAAACCATGGGATTAAAAGGAATGACATTTAGGAAGTAGAAAGTAAAGTTATGAAGGTTTAAAACTTCTTTGAAAGACTTAAGATTCTGACCATGAAATATCAAGTAGAGACATGAAACATTTCAACCTGTAAAGTCAAAAATGTAGAGACAAGGCAAAATCAAGGAGTGGCCAGAGAAATAATAATTGCAGAAAAGAACATTTCCTTTGCATAATTGTGTGGGTTTTTTTTTTGTTTGTTTGTTTGTTTAGTTTTGGGTGAAACAAATGACAGCAAAGAAATGCAGGTGGAATGAGAGAGGGAGAGACAGAGAGAGAGAGATAGAGAGAGAGAGAGAGAGAGAGAGATCAAATGTCCCCAGGGAAACTGTTATTTACTGCATTGTATCTTAAAGCTTTTAATATTCTCATGCACATTGTAAATCTTCAATGAGGAAAATAGCAGAGTGTTTTGTTTTCTGTTTTTGAAGTAGGCTTCATGCCTAGCGTGGAGTCCAACCAACATGGGACTTGAACTCACGACCCTGAGATCAAGACCTGAGCTGAGATCAAGAGTCAGACACTTAACCAACTAAGCCACCCAGGCACCCCAAGAAAACTATTTTTTAAAGATTGTGTACTACGGGCTTAAGCATTGTAGAAATTTGAAAAATACTGGTGTATGACTTACAAATCATTTAGTTCATCAAGGGAAAATTATGTAATCCATAACTAATCAGTAGATCAGGGGAAAAAATCTTTTCAAAAATTAGAAAAAATCAGTAAAAAAAGGTCTGTTTTTAAAAATAAATTTAACTTTTGAAATTTAATTATCTACTAATATTTACTTTAAAAAATTCATCCATAAGTTTAATTTCTTGCCAAACTCTTAGTTAGGTTTTAATATTCTATTTTACCCTAGAGTGAGGTCATGATAAAATGGAAGCATACATGGTTTAAGTCTGACTTGTACTGATATAAATATAATAATTTGTTGAGTTTTTGTAACTTAAATTTTTTTTAATATTTATTTTTGAGACAGAGAGAGAGAGAGAGAGAGAGAGGTAGTGAGGGGGAGAGAGAGAGGGAGACACAGAATCTGAAGCAGTCTTCAGACTCTGAGCTGTCAGCACAGAGCCTGACGCGGGGCTCAAACTCATAAACAGTGAGATCATGACCTGAGCTAAAGTCACATGCTCACCTGACTGAGCCACCTAGGTGCCCCAGGTTTTTCTAAATTTAAATACCACATTAACTTGCATGGGATTCTACCTACATATTTATTGAGGAAGGCATTCTCTGTTTAACAGTATACAATTTAATATTCCTGGCTGATACAGTTATTAGGACAAAAATTTAAAAAAATGAAAAAATGGGTAATAATTTCATTCCGTTTCAGTTTTATTTCTGTTCTGTATCTGTCATTTTTGTTGTTCCAGTAGCTGAAACAATAACTAACATTAACAGGGGCTAAGACGAGGTGATTATAGCCTTTCTCCCTCCAGTAATCCTGTAAGTGTTAATCATTTCTTGGAAGGCATCAGCTACCTGAGTGGCACAAACCTTTCCAAAAGAAATGCTGTTCATGTTCCTAGAAATTGCAATTCTGATGTTTCTTATTTTTGACATTCTTTGAGAAACTTTGTCCAAAGTTTTTTTTCAGAGTATATTCCAAAGCAAAAATACTAAGTCCTAAGATACATCTTTAGAATGAGAAGGATATGGGATAATCTTCCTACTAAACAAATATATTCTGGTGATATCAACTCTTTTGACTAAAAATAGGAAAACAAGTTTAAAAAAACACTAGTCAATTATAGGTAATATCAATCACAAGTATATTAGATATTTTACTTTTTTATAGCACCAAATATTTTTCTACTTATTAAATCAATTATTTCATTCCATAAGTGAATAAAGACATTTATCATCCTTTCTTCTTTCCTTCCTTCCTTCCTGTATATCTTTCTATCAAATCTTTATTTATGTCTATGATATCTACTCTTTTGATAATATCATTTTAATGATACTATGAAATCTACAGAAGTCTGGACTCTGAAAATTATAGAATAGTTTTAATGCCTAGAAAAGTGAATTTTCTCACAAGTTTGAATTACTTAGTCAAGTCAAAATCCTGTCACTAAAGAACAGGCATTGTGATTTTAATTTTTAAAAGATGTAAAATATTTGGATTTAAAAAAATTTAATTTTTGGTTTAAAATCAACATCAGCTTTAGCAGTCACTAAAAGTTTTAGTGAAGTGAAAAATTTTCCACCATTAACTGGAACAATCTGTAGATTTGGAAACCAAGGCCCAAAAAAACTACATTATTTTCTAATGTTTCTGTGTATTGTATCTAATGCTAATTAGTATAGTTTCCAACTCTCTATGAGAGCCAATAACCTTTTTTTTAATTAAAAAAAATGTTCTGTAACATTCCCATTCCTATTCTAAAATGAAATGTTGCATTATACCTATCTTTTTTTAATTAAAAAAATTTTAATATTTATTTTTGAGAGAGAGAGAGACAGAGCATGAGCAGGGGAGGGGCAGAGAGAGAGAGAGAGAGAGAGAGACAGACAGACAGAATCCAAAGCAGACTCCAGGCTCTGAGCTGTTGGCACAGAGCCTGATGCAGGGCTGGAACTCACGAACTGTGAGATCATGACCTGAGCCAAAGTTGGACGCTCAACTTTTTTTTTTTTTTTTTTTTTTTAATTTTTTTTTTTTTTTAATTTTTTTTTTTTTCAACGTTTATTTATTTTTGGGACAGAGAGAGACAGAGCATGAACGGGGGGAGGGGCAGAGAGAGAGGGAGACACAGAATCGGAAACAGGCTCCAGGCTCCGAGCCATCAGCCCAGAGCCCGACGCGGGGCTCAAACTCATGGACGGCGAGATCGTGACCTGGCTGAAGTCGGACGCTTAACCGACTGCGCCACCCAGGCGCCCCAGTTGGACGCTCAACTTACTGAGCCACCCGGCACCCCATGTTATACCTATATTTATAGATAAATTTTCTACACTCAATTTAATACATAGATTATGATATAAAGGAGTTATGAGAAGTAATTTATAATAAAATAGGACATAGTTCAATATATAAATGTACAAACTAAGGGAGGAAATGGAAAGAAGTGATTAGATACTCTTTTAAATTGGTAATATGTTCTTGATAATTATGTAAGCACAGCGAAGTGAAGTCATCCCTCAATTTGTGTAGAAGTTGCATTTCTTGAAAGTAGTAAGTGATTAATAAAGGGCTCTGTAAAAAAATACTTTTGTACATATGTAAAATTGAGTTCAAGTCTAGATTCACATAATTGTAAATACATTTGCACCGTTGTAAATATCTCATAGAACATTTTAAACTTGGCTGAGTCTCAGTTCCTTTTACAACACTGCCTGTATATTGCAGTACAACCAGATTCCTGGTCCCTGACCACTGAATTTCCTAGTCAAATGCCTCCTATGTCTCTGTCCAACTCCCATCCCACAATCAAGTGAAACCCAACCAAAACTTTCCAAAACTCACAGAAGGGATGGGACTGCTTCCATTGAGAACCACTAAGATAAGAAATTGTTTTAAAGTGAGAAATGTAGAAAGGTCTCCTGGCAGCAAGTTATCTTTCTTTTCTATCTAGAATGCCTCAAACACATGGGATTCTGCACCTATGAACAGCTATAAGGACGACAGACAGAAAATAGAATGGATGTTTGTTGCCAGAAGCATTCTGTGAACCCCAATTTCAACAGATTAGCTAACGGAATATAAATAACTGATGCTCACTGTTGCCAGTTACATAACAGACATTGCAGTTGAGTACGTTACAAATAAGCCCATTGACTAGTGAATATTGAAGGGGCTACTGAAGCTCAGGTTTTTTATTATTGTTGACACTTCCTTGAATTCAAGCAATACAGTTTAATGTTCAGATTATTATATCAGTATTGGCTTTTGTATATTTTAATTTTTCTTGGTCATGAATAGCTATTCAAATTATAACCTGAATTTAACTTTCTAATGTTTAAGAATAGTGAGTTAATGGAAAAGGTGATAAAACGGTAAGAAGAAGACAGAATTCTATGAATCCATTACAAATGATGACATAAAATATATATTCATTCCATGGAGAGATTTATTATATATTAATGGAAAAAAATAGAACAAATTAATACACTCCTCACTCAGACTAGGTCTCTTGAGATCTTTCTATTTCTTGTTATGATGAGTGATTCTCCATTGAGCCTGGGCATTGTTTTTTCATTGTATGAAATTCTGCATCTTATTTAAGCCTTTTGTTTTAACTGGATTTCCCTGATATCACTATGACATAGGAAGGTGAGGTCTTGCCTTGTTAGTGCCAGGTGAAGTAGAAGCTACAGTCCCCCGCTCAGCCTGTATTGACACCTAAGGCACGATCGTGTGTCTCTTTACTTCTGGACAAAGATGGGAGTGACAACTTCCAGCTGGTCTCCACTGTCACCACTGTGGATTAGCTTAATTATTCCTGGACGATACTAAAAGTCCTAATTCTCCATTAGGCTTCTTCGGACAGTAGTCTTGCAGAAGAGGGGAGGGCACCTCACTACAGCCAGATGTGAGTCTAAGCACAGGCTGTCCACGTGGCCTTTAAGCTGTCCACTTGGCCTTTGCTGGTGTGGGTGTGTATGGGTCACAGTTTTTTATGTGGTGTTTGGATTGAATAGAGCCATCTAGTTATAATCTTTTCTGGTCTTTTGCCTAGAGAGAGGAGGCTTTTGTCATTGTTTGTCTATGCGTATTGGCATTTCTGAGTTGTTAGCTTCCTCAGTTCCAAGTCTGGGTTATATGAGGCAAAAATAAAGCCCAGGGAACTCATCCACATATTGTTTCTTAGTCCCAAGTTCACTAGCTGTGTTGCCTTCTTCTCTCTACTTTTGTCTTCTTACATTTGTTATATATGTAATTTCCAGGTTTTTAGTTGTACTTAGTGAGAAGAATCAAAAAAATATGTCTAGTGCATCTTCTCAGAAGCAAAAGTCAGTGCCTATAGATTTATAAAAACTCAGAATAGAAAAATGGAAATACCTTATTTATTGTTTTATAAAATGTTTTTAAAGATAAAAGTCATGTTCCACAAATTTCTAAAACAACAGAATGTCTATGTTTTGCCAGTGGGCTTAAATGGGATAAGATTTATTAAAGTACACATGATATGCCATAACTTACCAGAGCCCAAAGACACTGAAACAGTGGTTCACCATGAGACCTAAATATTGTAGAAATAAAGATGGTGGATTGTGCTGTCTACATTTTATCATCTGTAACCAGGATGGATACATTTATCACAGAGTGAATACAATGAAGTTTATATGATGATATGACATTGCCAAATACCAGTATCTGAGAAAGAATGAGAAAGGAGTGAAAAGAAGTCTGAAAGTGATGTTTAATGACACTGGTTTAAGTCCTGAATCTGGTTCTACAGAGATGTGATCTTTAGCAATTAACTTAGTCTTTTGAATCACAGTGTCTACATTTTAAGCTATGTTTAAATTTTTCTTCCAACCCTAACTTCTTGTGATTCTGCCATTGATTTTGTGGAACTCAAATAGGTGAGCCTTCGGACACATCTTTTGACATATTAATAAGTATAAAATATTATGCCATATCTTGATTATTTTATTCACTCAGACAATCTTAGCTGCAAAATAAAACTTACCACCTCTCACAAAGCAGTATGACATAGCAGAAATAAATAAGTTTAGGTGATAGAGATAGACATCGGTCTAAAACTCGGATCCTTAACCTGTGGTTTAGTTTAGTTAAGACATTTTCTTCTTAATCTTTCTATGTCTTACTTTCTCCTGTAAAATAGAACTGATAATTTATGCCTCATAGAGGGTATTTTGAGGATTTAAAGTAGTATACGCAAAGTGGTACCTAACAAATGTAAACAAATGCTAAATTTTATAAAATTCTCCTTCAATAATGCAAGTTAAAAAATATACCCAATTTAAAAGTTTGTAACTGCATTCACCACTCACATGTACATTTGTTTGAACATGAGTTATATCAATTAGAATAAATCATAAAGTGCCTCATTGCTTCTTCTATAGGATCACTAACATCTCAAGAATAGAATTCATTTTCATCTTTGTATTTCCAAAAGCAAATAACCCAAAGTCTGGTGCATTGGTATATTCAGCAAATATTTGCTGAAGCAATGAGTAAATAGATGAATAAGCTAAAGAGAAATTAAAATAATGTTTTCCTAAATAAAATAAAAAGTAAACAGCTTTACAAAAAAAGACCAAAATCAAAGATTAGCTATTTTGAGGGCCTCAGTCAGCCATACAGGGTAATTTTCTGAAGTCTGTACAACTGATATTCCAATTTGGTAAGATAAGAATGTTACTGCAGTAGGGTTAATGGCATTTATTTTGAACAAATCCCCTTGATTTAAATCCACATACATTTCAGTGATGGTTCAGCTTGGTTAGTCGTGCAAATTAAAGTGTTACTGAAGCTGAGCTCTTTCAAAAGAGATGTGTTCTGGAAAAGAATAAATGGTCAATCTCCAGGGCAACTCGTGTATTCACCCAGAAAATAAATGGTGTCCCTTCAGAATTTGATACTGATACTGATGGATTGATCTAGTATTTCTTAGAAGCTTTCAATTTGTTAAGCATCAGACAAAATTTTCAAAAGCAGCCACCTGTCCCACCTGCCTCATTGTAGAAATTCATATGCAAAAAGAAAAAGAACAGATAGCTAAGGAAAGCCATCTTGCACGTGCATGCAAACACACACAAACCTATTTTTTCCTAATGAATTTTGCTTGGAAACCAAACAGAGGGCAAAGCGTGCAAAAAAGTTTTAAAAATATTTTCTTTGGTGAAATAAATCAGTATGTAAGGGGGAAAGTAGGAAATTGGAAAGCTTCATATTTAAATTCAGGAGATTCTGAATTAGCTTACATGAATTTTTCTCTGAATGTCTAGTTAATTTTTTGATTTTTTTTTTAATTTGAGAGAGAGGGAGTGAAGAGAGAGAGAGACAGCAAGCAGGAGAGGGGGCAGACGCAAAGAGAGATAGAATCTCAATCAGGCTTCAGGCTTAGCATGTAGCCTGAAGTGGGACTCCATCCCACAACACTGGGATCATGACCTGAACTGAAATCAAGAGTTGGACATTCAACTATCTGAGCCAACTAGGCACCCCTCTGGTTAAGTTTTTGCATTGTCTCTAGATGATTTTATTTTTTTTTAAACATTTTTTTTCAACATTTATTTATTTTTGGGACAGAGAGAGACAGAGCATGAACAGGGGAGGGGCAGAGAGAGAGGGAGACACAGAATCGGAAACAGGCTCCAGGCTCTGAGCCATCAGCCCAGAGCCCGACGCGGGGCTCGAACTCACGGACCGCGAGATCGTGACCTGGCTGAAGTCGGACGCCTAACTGACTGCGCCACCCAGGCGCCCCTGTCTCTAGATGATTTTAATGTATTTCTTGTTAATTGCATGCATAAAAACCAACATAAATTTATTTAAGCTTGAGACAGTATCTTTAAATTTCTTTCTGTGTTTTGACTCTTGAAAACTTTTACAATGCCAGCAAACTTATTAAAACAAATTAATTATGGTTTAATTATTATTTAAACAATAATTATTATTTAAACTGTTTAAAAAATGATTTAAACTAGTCTAAAATAAAAGCTCAGGTACAATATGTCTGTAATAAGAAACAAAAACATACACTTGTTTCTGAGCTTCCCAGCAGCCAAGACGTTAAGGGAAACCTTTGAAGTTATATATTACTTTGATTTAGTTGAAGGGAACAGAATTGTTTAATATGAAAAATAGATATTTTCCATGGCCCTAAGATTTGCCAAGCTATTGTAACAAGATCTTTTGTTTACACAGGGAGCTTTGAAAATATATAAAAGCTAATGAAAATCAAAATGCTAAGTAATTTCTACTAGCTCATGACTAATAAATCATCAAAAAATATGGTTGGGCATCAAGATATATAATACATTTAATAATTTTCAATTAGGTTGTTAAACTACTAAAAGGACAAGCTAATATTTAAAACTAAGTTAAAATTAAGTTAGTAAGATAAACAAGCTCAGTTATTGCCTAATTATTTGAGATCAAAAAATAATAAAGAAAAATGGAAGGAAAATGTAAATAATGTTGAGTAAAGGTATATCTTAGAGGGTGGTAAAACTAAATAGTTACTCACATGAAAGAAGGAATTTCTAAAAGCAAGCACTACTGCAGACTCTTAGGCTAATATTTCCACCAAGATTCAAACAGAATCCTGTGATCCTAATGTAGCAGCTGCAAATTTGCATAGTCAATCGTTCATCCTGATAAGATCCTAATTCCAGACACTGAGGACTAGAGTAGCCAGGTGTCTATTCTCAGTATTGGGAGCCTGGAGGTCAGTACAGTGGGGAAACAGGAACAGAACCTCATGTGCTTCTACTGGCCCCCTCAGAAAGCTAAGCTATCAAATGACCAGACCATCTGCCTCTGGAGCTGCTTAATGGTAGAGACATTAAAGGGCATATTACCTGAATCAAAACTAAATGCCCAGAATAATGCTGCCTCAGACAGGAGGAAAGAGCATATACGTCTTAATTTATCAATGATATATTAGAATATGTAGAACAATTTCTTAATTGCACATTAGAATCCTATGGGGAGCTTTTGTGTAATACTGGTATCTACCCCATTCAAGAACAATTTAAATCAGAATTCCTGAATGAGATGTGGATCTCAATTTTAAAGTTCCCAGTTGATTGTTATGCCTAGTAAAAATTTGGATTCACTATTATAGGCTACTATAAACATAAAGGAGTTTACTCAAGATATAATCAAACATACACTGAGAATATCATTTTTTTTTTTAATTTAGAGTTTGGATCTCTCTTACCTGATTCAGAGTTTCTGAATGAATTTGCATAGCATTTATCAAAATCTTGGTGTCCACAGTGCCCAGAACATTTCCCCCCCAAATGTAGGACTTTATCAATGATAGCAGGTAGTATGCAGAAACAGCACCAATTTAAAGTTAATACATTAGTGCGAAAAGTCATTATCTTCTTAATTCTGTTTTAAACTTCTGATTGACTTAGGAAGCAAGGTGAATTGTGTTGTTATTATATATTTAACACCCCTGTGACACTTACTCTATTACTGCGTTGGAGTGTGGGGGGCAGGGAAGAGAGAACTCAGACTACAGTTTGGTGGGTAAAAGCATCTAATTATAACTTTATAGTATTGTTTCCATTTCTTTGTGGACATTTTTAGAGTTGCATTCTGTTTCTTCTAACTGATAGTGGATTTCCGTTATGGTAATGTGTCAATTAAAAGAACAATTTAAAACAAATGATAATAGAAGTTGTATTCAGATAAGGACAAAAAATATGTGAAAACATTTATCTCATTCAGATTTAATTAAAAAAAAAAAAAAAAAAGGCCTGAGAAGAGAGTTTATATTCTAGTTCTTTACTAGGTATGAAATCCCAGGAAGTAGTAGTGAGGGAAGAAGTGAATGGTCTGAAAAGGAGAAAGGGCATATAGGAAGAGGTGTGCTATAGAGCTGACAACTTCTTGGGATCAGGTGCAATGGATGTCATCATCTCTTGAAACTGTCTTCAGAGAAGCCAGATAAACTCTCACACTTCAGGAGTTTCCATTGGCAAGTAGTGTAGTGGGAAGGAGACAAATATTTCTTCTGGTCCTTTCCTCTTGTTTGGATATTTGACCCATGGGCCATTAATTTCCCACCACCTGAGGAATGGTCAGAGGCTCCAGGCACAGGCATGAAGTGAGAGCACTATGCTTACATGAAGTTGTTAATAACATTGATTATAGAAAAATAAAAGAAAAGAGAAGAAAGAAAAGTGGCCATAAGTCTTAAAGCCAATGTGGCTGAAAGGATATGAAGTGTTACATAAGGTGTGCTTTTTGTTTTAATAGCAAATTAAAATGTATATATTTAAGGTGTACATTGTAGTGTTTTAATAAACATATACATTGTTCAGCAATTGCTACAATCAAGCTAACTAACATATTTATTACCTCACATAGTTACCAATTATTTGTGTGTGAATAACATTTAACATCTATTCTCTTGGCAAATTTCAATTATGCAATACACTATTGTTGACTATAGGCACAATGTTATAGAAAAGGTCTCTAGAACTTATTATTTATTTATTTATTTATTTATTTATTTATTTACTTATTTATTTAAAATTCAAGTTAGTTAACATGCAGTGTAGCATTGGTTTCAGGAGTAGAATGTAGTGATTCATCATTTACCTACAACACCCAGTGCTCATCCCAAGTGCATAAGGCGTCTTACACAACAGAGGTCAGGTAACTAAAGACTAGAAAGTATTTCAGTAATAAAGTCTGATCATTCAGGACCAGGGATAGTGCCACTGACTTTATTCTGACCCTCCAAAAACTTACAAATTTTTGTAACAATACTTGTGTGTTTGAGCTGCTCAAAACCATCAAATATATTTTTTTTAATAACAGCTGCCATTTAGTGGGTATCTAACTCTTTTAGTCTGTTTGACATAATTATCACCAAAGCAACTTTTTTTCAGTTTTACCAAGTGAGGCACTGAAAGTTAGCTAACTTGAGGTCAGTAATCAAATCAAAATCATAAGACACAAAGGACTGAGTCCTTTCACTTGCTATGTGTCAATTTACAATCCATGATCTTTTCAAAACTGTCCTTGTATATTTGCTACCTTTTCCCCAAGCAGTTTTGTCTTAGGAAAGAATTAGCATTTTTTGGTGCGTTTTAAATGTTTCAATCTTGTTCTTAGGCCCAAAGATACATTACACAGACCTAATGATTGGGAGAATTTGTTACTTAACAAACCAGTGCTTCTCAAATTCTCATGTGCATTCAGATCAACCAGAGATGTTATTAAAATGCAAATTTTGACTTAGTAGGTCTTGTTCAGAGCCAGAGACTTTATATTCCTAAGATGTTTCCATACTTTTAGTAGCAAGGGTATAATTGTTATTAACCACAAACTACTTTGATGATTTATAGATATCTGTAATATATAATACAAGTATTGAAGCAGTTCTCAAGCATTATGTGACAAAGCTACTCACAATATGTTAAATGTTTTTTTAAACCTTGGACCTAGAAGGGGAAATAGTGTATGGGGCTGGGGCAAGGTAAGTTGTGGTAACGAAGAAACAGAGAATGGGGCTTGAGTGCAAATGCCCCTGGTATTATAAAATAGGTCCAGCTTTACGATGAGACAGATTTAATGAATTAATTAATTTTTATCTAGCTCAATAAATGTTTGTTGAATGAAAGGAAGACTTAATTATCAACAATTGCCATAGAAAAACAAATCACAGGAAACTAATAATGTTGCCTTGGTTTAAATGTTGAAAGTTGTTTGGAAAATTATGCAAAAGAAGTTTTCAATTTCGACCTTAGGTCCCCCCACTCTGTCTTCTTATATCAAACTTAAATAGAGGAAGTAAATAAAAGCAATGATGCAACGTTCATGTCTGTAACTCAGTTCCTGGAGGCCTCACCCTGCTGATATACTGCTGTAATAAATTACACAACTAGTGTGCTTCTTTTGATTTATTGCAGCAATAGATCATGAGTGTGATGACTGACATAAACATGTGTCCCACAGACAGCTGGGCTTCACGATATTTTATTTCTCTTTACACATTTTCAACTGCTTAGTTTGGAAAATAAGAAAGAAAACAAATTGACAAATGCTGGAAGATATTTCTGAAGCAGCCCTCCCCATAGACTCTTGAAGTAATAGTTTTTAAATTGAGAAATCCCAGTGTTCTTGCTTTCATTCCCTCCCAAAGGACTATTTTATAAAGAAAAAAAGAAAAAAAATAACTCATATGAATTAACATTTTATAAATTCAAATTGTAAGGGTTTTTTTGACTATGTAAATACATAATGACAGTCTCAATCTGTATTTCCTCATTCGTTCTCTGAGCCATCATAAGCTATCATGAAATTGAAATTATAGACATTTAATATCAAAGTAATTACCTAATAGGCTGTTATACCGCTACTTTAAAAGGAAAGAGTTATTCTGTCATGAGTCCAATCATTTTTTTCTAATTTAGAATAAAGTGTAAATTACCCCTTTTTCTTTCATAGTTTAAACTACTTTATCTTGGCTGCTGAGAGCATTTCTCCAGTTGGGCACACAAGGCTTCACAATAATATGTGGTCATCTATTTTCTCTGTTCTTTCTATCTATATAGAGAGCTATGTGAAATGCATATTATTTGATTGCAAGAATTTTTTGACCCTCATCAACATTTAATATTACCAGACGTGTGTGTGTGTGTGTGTGTGTGTGTGTGTGTGTGTGTATAATAAGACACTGGGTCAAGTTCTTTATTGATACAACCAGATACCCAGAGTAGTAGTTAAGAATTGGTCTTCCACATCTATACCTGCAGCAAAACAATGAGAACCAATGGAATCTTTCACTGTGGGTGGCAAGTTACATCCCATAGACAGGAATAGAAAAGAATGGATTTTTTTTCATTTATGTATAGAAGAGAGAGAGTACCCATCTTTCCCTCCCAAAAGGAGAGAGGATAAACATTTTTTTCTCTCTTTTAAGACTGGTCCTGGCCTTTCATCCTAACTTTTTGGAGTATAAGTGTATCTTTCAAAGGCCAGATAAAACCTGAGTGCCACAAGTTTTTAAGGCCCAGAAATTTATTTAAATTTGGGGATCCATCATTTTTGACATTTTGAGATAGTGGTCATCTGCTTTGTACCTTGTGCCTTAACATAGGGACTTGGCTGAGCTGTCACTTGACCCTCTTAGGTAAATTGTATTATGCTTTCAGATCAGAGAAACTAGCTAGAAAGTGGCTATTAATCTAATTTGCATGGCATGGGAAGTACAATATTTCTGGGAAAAGGAAAGCAAATTTTCTCCATATTTATATGGCATACATTTCTGTGTTTCTGGAGGCTAAGGCTGTTTAGCCTTTGGCACTTTAAGGCTAAGTGCTCAGAAGCACTGAGAAATCCAAGGAAGTTTTACTTTCCCAAAAAGGCATAGTATGCAATTTTCTTATTCACCTTAAAGAATTTGAGATCCTCCTTCTCCTTCCCTCCCTACCCACTTTCTTCTTTTCTTTGTCTCCTTTTTGCCATGAAACTTCTTTTATCTCCCTTGTCTTGCCAAAGCACAGCAGTAAACAAAACAGACAAAAACAACCCGTGCCCTCATGTGAGATTATATCTAGTAGGAAGACAGACACTAACCAAGATAAATAAATATATGGTAAGTTAGGCAGTGATACTTACACAAAAATCATCTTGGGAAAAAGAGATTTATATTTCTGAGAGAGTGACCAGAAAGTCTTCATTGAAAGAATGATGAAAGTAAATACCTGAAGCAAATGAGAGAGCTAGGTAGCCAGGTGGGTGTATGGTGGAAAGGTGTCCCGGGAAGAGAGAACTGCTAATATGAAGGCCTGGAGGAGGGCCTGTGTAAGAGAAGGCCTGGGAGGCTGAAGGGGGAGTTGAGAGGAAAGCAGTACAAACTTCATTTTCTTATTCAATACTCATTTCCCTTGTCAGTCTCACAGACTACCTTGGATGGTACCATGTGGAGTGATCAGCACCAATGTATTACCTGTATTCGATTTGATTAAACTCTTCTGCCCTCACCTAAAGGGTTGTGTCTTTGTAAATGAGAATAAAGGTGAAGAAAAACCAAAGATGTTGGCTTTTTCTAGATTAAGCTTCCTTAGAAAAAAGAAACACTGAAACCGTGTAATTGAGATCTGTCACCTTGTGTTTTCCCCCATAACAATTTAGTACCTAAAACGTGTTAATTTTTTTTTTTTTACTGATCAAAATTATGATATTCAATGATGATTTTCAAAGACAAGTAAGAGGTTAGGCATATTCATCACCATGAAAATTTGATTTGGCAATGACTCTCCAGTTTTTATTTATTATAAAGTTTAGTTACTGTTTTTCTTATTGATGATGACATTTTTTCAAGGTTAAATTTTTAAAAATCAATTATTTTGAGTGAGATTATAGGGAAAGGTCGAAATATCTTTATAAAAACAGTTAAGTCATATTTATTTTTTATATTAAGATTTTAAAAATTGATGCAATTATATTCAACTATATAATTTTTTTTCCTGCTAATACATATGACAAAAAAAGGAAGGCTAAGAAGTGATTTGGACAAATTCTTTAAAATAAGGAATTAAATGAATCAAGTAAATGACTTAGCAAATCCTGAAGTCTATATTGGACATGGTTATTTAATACAAATGAAAGTTTGTCAACACAGAAATGCTATAAAAATATGACATTACTAGGCTCATTACCTTGAGAGATAGTACTGGAAATGTAACCTAATTTAAAAAGTTTGACAAATGGATCAATGCCAAAAGCTTCTACTCTTATAGTGTTGTACTCTGCTCTGTTTTCAAAATTGACACCTCAATAAACCTCTGCATTTTTCAGTGGCAAATCTCTATTGATCATAGGCTAAGTGGGAGGAAACATGGAAATGAACTTGTGTGGCAATGATTTTATTTGTATGTGACATCTTTTGTCAATTCACTACTAATTGCACTAGTATATGGTTCAGAACAGCAAACTCTTACACTGAAGGAGAAAAACACAGTATGTTTAATTCAAGGAAAGAAAATATTCTAAGTTAATACATTGAGGAGAATATATGGACTAGATGAAGCAAATAAAAATTAATAGAAATCTGTAAGAAAGGAGAATGAGGCTTCAATGTGTTTATTTTGGAAAACAAAACAATGAGATGAGTAAATAATGTCATTGAATCAACTATTAGAGTAAATGAGTAAAACTGAGCTGGGCTAAACCACTGTCAGTTTCGCCCCCCTGCCCCCACGCCCCCCACCCCGCCCAGGTATAGACCACTTTTAGGGTAATAATATTATAATGAGAAAAAGCCACAGACAATTGAACTAAACAATAATTAGGGATGGTGTGATAATTCTTTCTTGGAGAATTTTTGGAGAGGAAGTATGAAGAGCTTATTTAGGTGTGTGTAAGTTGAGCTGACCTTAGAATATAAATGGTTGAAAAAAAGAAATGTCCAAACATGTGACCTCAAGAATGATTAGATCCTGACAGTCTTGTACCTTTTGGTGGCATGCTTACATTTTATGACTTTTTGCTCATACAAGTCTGAGTAACCACTGTCTGGAAATGGAATACTTCCTTCTTCTGATAACATTGCTTTGGGTTGGCTTACATTACTAGTAGTTGTATTAGCTGGTTTCATTATTCCTTTCTCTAACTAATGTCTTTACAAAGAAAGCAAGGGAGTAGGAAAGAAAGGCTCTGGAATCAAAATGCAAAAATTCCAGTGAAATTGTTTTGGGGAGCAAATGTATATAGTTAGGCTTTGTGCCCCAAGCATCTGAGCAAGCGCTATTAGTATAGCTATATATAGTAGTAGCGCTATACTACACATTAGTATAGATGTTCAAGTGACCACAAATATGGGCCCAGTGGCTTTTAAAATCTGGGTTATAACATGGTGGCAGCATTTCCCTGGGTTATCTGCAGCATCAGAAGTAGGAAGATTTGTCAGAAGTGTACACGTACTATTGGTTTAGCAGAAAGATTGCATTTTGAAAGATCAAGAGTACCAAGATCAAGCTTTATTTATTCTTGTGATGCTCTCCTTAATGTCTCCTTCCTGCTATTCCAAACCTACTGTGTGGTTCTTTTTAGTCTTTTCCCTGAGCTAAAATCCTTTTACTCTTTCCCTTCCTTTCTTTCTGAAATTCATACAGAATATTGAAATCAACCAATTATGAAATATTTGGAACTAAAAGTAAGGTACACTTGAACATGAGAAGTTATGGCATGGTTAACATAAATGCAGTTGATCTATCACATAAATTTGCATAAATCAAAAATATAACGTAACATATACACACACATTAATTTTTAAATCAGCAATGTGTATAAAAACTGCTCATGTCTGAGAGATTAGGAAGACATCATAAAGTTCATTATATGCCCATAAGGTGTTTGCATTTAGTTGGAATAATACACTATTAGCACTAGAAGCATTCTTAGAGATAATCCTGACAAGTTCACTCATTTCACAGATTTATAATTCGCTCATGGTTGTAGAGCCAGTTCTCTTCTCCTCCTCTACTCCCCAGAAAGTATATGCAGTGAAACGCTGGTTTGTGAACATAATTTATTCCAGAAGCATGCTTGTAATCCAAAGCACTTGTATATCAAAGCGAATTTCCCTGTAAGAAATAATGGAAACGCAAATGATTTGTTCCACAACACAAAAATACTCATGTAAAAATGATTACAATACTGTAATAGAATATAAAATAATAAAGAAAATACAAAATGTAAAGAAAAATAAACAAATTAACCTGCACTCACCTCTGAAATCCTTCATGGTTGGTGTGAGGGACACAAGACAGAGGAGGGTTATTGTGTAGGATGACTTTCACTATCACTCACGGAATCACTGCTACCTATTGGCTCAATGGCATCTTTTTCCGCACGGGGGCCATTGTATATTTTCCCATGGATATACAGTACAGTATATTAATATAGTACAGTATTAATAAACTCTTGTCATATACTGTATTTGATGTAATTGGCAATAAGGCAGCAGAGGAAAGGGTCTACATCTGTAGGCAGCCTGACCTAAAATGAAGCAAAGCATTCCTAAGCTTACTTTTGTACGGAAAAGCAAAGGGCTGTCCGTAGGTGCTTTGAAGTGACAAATAATACACTTGTGCCAGTTGTGGACACACCTTCCACTGTTCTGAAAAATCACTGATTTCTGCCAAACACCACGGCCTGAGACCAAGGGTCTGAGTATGGGAGACAATCACCCACAATCCCACAGCGAGAGAGACAGAGACAGAGAGAGGCAGAGAGAGAGAGAGACAGAGAAGGAGAGAGAATAACCACTGGCTCAGTTGTGACCATGTGACCTTTGGCATCATGTACTATTAGTATTGCAAGTCATTGCTTGTTTATCAAGTTAAAATTTATTAGAAATGTTTGTTTGTCTTGTGGAACACTCACAGAACAAGTTACAATCCAAGGTTTTATTGTACTTACTATAGGACTTTTTTTTTTTTTTACTTCATCTTAGGTTCAGCAATGCTCTATATTATGAAAGTATCCCAGGGCCATCCATAGCTAAGCATGAGGGCTAAAGAGAAAAGCCAAAGGTTAAGATACAAAGCATGACAATACTGTAATTTGCCAGAAGTATTTAGAGAAATTTCTATTTATGTACAAGCTACCACTTAATCATTTTGTATGGATGCTGAATATTTCCTTTTTTATTATATATCCCATTTAAAACCTCAGAAGGTATTCGTTGAGAAATATTGCTTATTTAATGACTTTTTTCCAATGACATAACAATTGGTGTTAACATTTGGGTGATATTAAAGCCAACAGTTAGTTATCCAAACCCAGTTAAAAGGAGAAAGTTTTATTATCTGATATGAATGCCAGGAGGTGATTTATATACTGAATAGTTCAGAGCATGTCCTTGAACAATTGTAGCTGCTTATTTTTTGTCATATTTCTGGCAGCTGCCAAATTGTAATGCTTAATGATTCAACTTAAATTAACTAAAATGAATCCTTGTGGAAAAACATAATACCTGTCTGGTACAAGGGGTCTGATTATATTGCCTTCATTTACACAGAAATTATTCATAATTCATTGACACCCTCTCATTACTAAGTTATGGGTATTTTTTTTTCTGAGCAAATGGAAAAATATATAACTGTGTGCAGGTGTTCATGCTATTTATGTCATATCGGGTAGAGTGGTCAAAATGCTGCTCCTAGTTCATGGAGATAGCTAAATAAAGTTTATAACTAACCAACATGCAGAAGCACTTTGAGGATATATATTAGCGTAGCCTCTTCAAATAGTGTTTCTGCAAACATTTATCTTGAATATGAATATTATTAAATACCTTGAAATGCATGGTAAATGACACTATACCAAAAAAAAAAAAAAGACTCTTGGCAATGGTAAATTAAAGCAGAGCATGGCATTTTATAGAATATTTGCATGTTATAGATTTTTTAAATCCATAATTAGATCAACTATAGGAAAGTAGATGCAAAGTGTCAGAGTCTGAAATGTAGATAAATGCATATTAACATGGAGGAGAGTAAAGCATTGAATTTTTAATTAACTGCAAAAATGGAAATCATTCCCTTTATTCCCACATTTTTATTCTTTTCTATTATGAAAGATCTCATTTATAGGCCATAAGAGGAATTAGTAGCAAAGCTATTTAAAATGTGCAGCTTAATTAATTATCTTTACTCTAATCTTTCCTTGGGCAAAAAACTTCCAAGTGGGAGAATTTGTTACCCTGAAAGCCTTTGGGTTGGAATGCCTACTTGAAAAATCACAAGAGTGAGAACTAGTCAATTGGGTAATCATTTTAATTGCCAAAACTGGTCATGAAGAAGGCCTTCCAACTGAACACTGACTTAGAAGTAATTGATTTAGTGGTTTCATGTAGCTTATGTTGTCTTTTATTTTTTTAAGACAACTTTACCAGGATTGGGAGACCGACCTCTCATTTTCTACCCTTTCTTCCATGGAGTGACCTTCATCAAATCTAAAGTGTCCAATCTGGAAGAGAACAAGAACTTAGTAGAGTCCATAATTTTTATTTAGATATTTAAACAGATATGACTCAAGGATAATTTCCTTCAACTTAAAAATTTTGAGATTTAGTGCTTGTTTGTTGATCTTGTTTTACAAGTGTTTAAAGGAATTGAAAACCTTAAATTCTCTGATCTCATGCAAAATACTCTCTACTTTGTGGAGTTATAAACAATGAGAAATAATTGCCTTAGTGAAGACACTAAGACTGATCTCTCTTTTTTTTGTTTAACTTAAATTTTCTAATTTACTAGTTTTTTTTTTTTTAAGTGTACAGAAGTTCAGGGCACCTGGATGGCTCAGTCAGTTAAGTATCCAACTCTTGGTTTCATCTCAGGACGTGATCTCACAGTTTCTTGAGGTCAAGCCCCACATCTGGCTGTGCTGGCAGTGTGGAGCCTGCTTGGGATTCTCTGTCTCCCTCTCTCTCTGTTCCTCCCCCACTCATGCTATCTCTCTATCAGAATAAATAAACTGAAAAAAAATGAAAAAGTAAATAAATAAAGTGCAGTTCATGAGCAAATTTAATTCCTTTGAAGGTAAATATACAGTGTCATAATTAAAGCAAAAAGACAACGTAAATGACTAAATGTTTTCCAAATAGTGACGCATCTGGTAATTTGTTACTATTTCATCTTATTTTGGGAATCTTATTATTTTTTAATCCCCCTTCACCTCTTTCACCCATCCTCCCATCTACCTCCCCGCTCTAGGAATCTTTTGCTAGTTCACTCTTGTTAGGAGTCTATTTTTTGGTTTGTCTCTTTTTTCCCTTTGTTCATTTGCTTTTTTTCTTAAATTCCACCTATAAGTGAAATCATATGCTATTTTTCTTTGACTGACTTATTTCACTTAGAATTATACCCTACAAGTCCATCTGTGTTGTTGCAAGTGGCGAGATGTCATTATTTTTTGATGGTGGAGTAATATTCAATTGTATATGTTTACCACATCTTTATTCATACATCTTTCGATGGACACTCAAGTTGTTTCCATACAGTGGCTATTGTAAATATTGCTGCAGTAAATATAGGTTCGCATGTATCTTTTTGAAATAATATTTTTGTTTTATTTGGGTAAATACCCAGTAGTTGAATTATTGGATCATAAGGTAGTGCTATTTTTAATTTTTTGAGGAGCCTTCAATACTGTTGTCTGCAGTGGCTACACCAATTTCATTCCCACCAACAGTGCACAATGGTTCCTTTTTCTTGTTTAATTATTGATAAAAATGTACATGTTGTCCAAGTGTAAAAGAAATCATTAGCTTCGCTAAAGAGACAGAAAAAGTTTCTTGAATTTTCATTTTCAAGCATTTTATTATTATATGATTTAAATTATGCTATGGGTCATAGTATAGTCCTTAGAAAGTCAAGAAAAAATGATATATAAAACTCTTATGTGATATATTAATTGTATCCTTAAATATTCATATAAAATCATGATTAAATATGTATTTATATATAGATAGATATATAGATGATATAGCATGTACATAATAATTAGAAGGAAATGTGATACATTTGCCATATTTTTGTTTACTGTTATCTCACTTAGAAGCTGGCATGAAAAAAAGTTTTCCTCTTGGTGCCTTAGTTTTTCCTCTCAAAAATGAAGCACAAAAAATCTAGAGGAATACTATCTGATACTGCAGATAAAGTACATTAATGTTTCTTGAAAGGTACACTTTTAAAAATATATGATTATGTCTTTCAGGATAGCAGTGTTTCTGGACCATTTCCTACGACTGGTTTTAAGTTAGGCCGAAAAGCTCAAATTTTGATCTCTCTTACACTACCACCCAAGTTTTATTTGAAATACCTCTGATCTTAGACAATTAAAGGGGGAGAGGTATCTCTGAGTCCATTTGACTTGCTTTCTTCTTATTTTTAATGAAAGAATATGCATGGCAGGACCCCTGGGTGACTTAGTTGGTTAAGTGCCTGACTCTTGTTTTCCGTTCAGGTCATGATCTCACTATTTGTGAGTTCCAGCCCTATGTAGTCAATGTAGAACCTGCTTGGGAACCTCTGTCTCCCTCTCTCTCTGCCCCTCCCATGCTTGTGCTCACATGTTGTCTCTATCTTACTAAAATAAGTAAATAAAATAAAAATAATAATATACATGGCAAGAAATACTTGATATTAATGCTTATATTTATGTTTCCATCTTCAAAAATTATAATGTTTAATTGGGAAAGAGCCATTGATAAGTAGAATAAAAAGATTTCAATTTTTATGCTGTAGAGGTTAAGTATTTTGGAGATTAGCAAGATCTCAGTGAATATAAAGTAGTTTCCATGACTTTTTTTCTCCTAGCATGGAATATAAATTATTTCACTGAATACATGAATATCCATATTTTAATGGTTTCTTTTTGAATATTATACACAACAGTATTGAAAATGAACTTGATTTAAATGTGTGTTGAAAATTTCTCTTATACTATTTGCAAATAGCATTTATGTGATTTACTTGATTAAAATGGTATTAAATTCTAATAAAAAAGAAACATCTCTTACCAGTCTAGGGTGTTGTCTGTGGAAGACAATATATATTGCTGAAGTACATTGCTAAAGAATTATTCATTTGCTCCCAGATTACAAAGAAAGTTTGGAGGAAGACTGAATGGTTAGGGCTCATTACATATTGATGAAATAGAAAATCTTAATTCATAAGGACTGATGGATATGAGAAGTTCATGTTGTAATGCAAAACTGTGTTCATCATTCTAAGCTCCTATCACCCAAGTATAATCATGCTTTAAAATTGCTTATTTTGGAGGCGCTGGGGTGGCTCAGTTGGTTAAGCATCTGACTTCGACTCAGGTCGTGATCTCATAGTCTGTGGGTTCAAGCCCCACGTCGGGTTCTGTGCTGACAGCTCGGAGCCTGGAGCCTGCTTCAGATTCTGTTTCCCCCCCACCCCCGCCTCTCCCCCACTTGCACTCTGTGTCTCTCTCAAAAATAAATTTAAAAAAATAAATAAATAAATAAAATTGCTTATTTTTCGCCACTCTGGAAAACAGTATGGAGGTTCCTCAAAAAGTTAAAAATGGAACTACCTTACCCCCCCCGCCCCAGCAATTGCACTACTAGGTATTTACCTAAAGGATACAAAAATACTGATCAGAGGCACGTATGCACCCTGCTGTTTATAGCAGCACTATCAACAATAACCACACTGTGGAAAGAGCCCAAATGTCCATCCATCGATGAATGGGTAAAGAAGATGTGGTACACATATAGAATGGTGTATTACTCAGCCATCAAAAATAATGAAATCTTGCCTTTTGCAATAATGTGGATGAAGCTAAAGGGTATTATGCTAAGTGAAGTAAGTCAGTCAGAGTAAGACAAATACTGTATGATCTCACTTATCTATGGAATTTAAGAAACAAAACTGATAAACATAGGGGTAGGGGAAAAAAAAAGAGAGGGAAGCAAACCAAAAGAAACTCTTAACTATAGAGAACAAACAGGGTTGCTGGAGGGGAGGTGGGCAGGAGATAGGCTAAATGGGTGATGAGCGTTAAGGAGGGGACTTGTGATGAGCCCTGGGTGTGATACATGATGGATCACTAAAATCTATTCTTGAAACCAATATTACACTATATGTTAACCAGAATTTAAATAAAAAAATGAAACAAAAATAAAGTAAAATATCTTATTTTGTCAATAAAATTCTTCTTCAATGAATATAGGATGAGTTAGCTCTGTATTACTGATTGACAAATTATGGAATCAACATCCAAAACAGCTTTCTCTCTACTGGTTCCTATCTGCCCCTCTTTCCTCAGAAGGTTTATACTCTTGTAAGTAGTAAAGAGAGTGTTATTATTGCATCAGAAGAAAAAAAAAATAGACCATAGGCTTTTGATTGTCCAAGTCTATCCATTAATCTTTCTCCTGTATACCTTTTGATAAATTGTGGATGAGGAATGTGCTTCATCATTTATTTATTTTTTTTAATTTATTTTTTTTTCTTCAATGTTTATTTATTTTTGGGACAGAGAGAGACACAGCATGAACGGGGGAGGGGCAGAGAGAGAGGGAGACACAGAATCGGAAACAGGTTCCAGGCTCTGAGCCATCAGCCCAGAGCCTGACGCGGGGCTCGAACTCACGGACCGCGAGATCGTGACCTGGCTGAAGTCGGACGCTCAACCGACTGCGCAACCCAGGCGCCCCTGTGCTTCATCATTTAAAATACATTTTCCCTGAATTCAACTATGGCAAGTGGTTATAATAGCTTTAAACTCTTCTGAATTTTTGTTTTGGACATAATTCCAGACACACCCAACAAAGAAAACAATATTCTTAATATTAAAACATGGTTGAAATGCCAGAATAATGAGTAAGTTTTCTCAGGAAATCTTTTTGGTAAAAGCATTCCATTTTCTGAGTAACACCCTGTTCTGTAGGTTTAGATCAGTAAAGTGGCACTGGTAGCCCCGGAGGTGGTTGCAACATTAAGAAGATACTAACCCATTTCCCAAGGTTGAGGTACATAATGGTGAACTGTAGGAACAGTGTTGCTCCTCATATCTGTCTTTCCTTCAAACATATTTCAACAAGCAATTTTTAAAAATGGTTGTGACAGATAAAAGGCAAATGTGTTTACAAAGCTTGATGTTTTTAAGCAATAGCTGAATAAAATAGAAAATAGCAAGTTTAAATTCATTGACTCCTTTAGTATTAACAGTCTCTAAGATGGCTCCACCTATTCTTTTAATAATCTTTGAAGTCTTTATTAATCGAGATCTAGTATCTTTAGCTTGCTAGTAATCTCTCTCTCTCTCTCTTTCTATGTGTGTACGACAATAGAACATTTAGGGAGTCATGGATTGGATATAGGAAACTTTGTTTTCTAAACTTAGTTCTGCAACTTGGTACACTTTGAACCTTATTTCCTGGTATTAAAAGTATATACCATCTTATATCATGGGTAGTTATGATAAAGGCAGCTAATTTAAGTTCCTTCTCTTACATTTAACATATTTATTTATTTTTTAATAAATATTATCAAAAGGCCACAAAAATGAAATAGTGTAATATACTTCATATACCAGTCACCCAATTTCAATAATTCTTAATATATGGTAAGTTTTGTTTCTTAAATACCCCCTCATATTTCTAGTCTATGGATGATTTTGAAGCATACCTTAGACACTGAAACATTGTATCTGTAAGTATTTTAGTATGTAACTGCAAATGATAGGGATTTTTTTTCTAATATGTAGTTTTCATAATCAAAATGCTTTTATTGTATCTTAAAGAATAGTACTTCCTAATTCATCAAATAATCCAGTAGGAATGTTTGAAATTGTCTTTTTAAAAAACCAATTGAGTGTGAATCATAATTTATGTAAGATAAATTCACTGAATTTAAGTATACAATTTGGTGACTTTTGAAAAAGGTGTAAGATTGTATAATCACCACTATAATCAAGATACATAGTACATTTCTATCACTTCACAATATTTCCTCATATGCTTTTATTTTCTGGGTCATATGATAGGTGCACATTTAATTTAAAAAAAAAAAAAAAACGAAAAACTGTTAAAGGGGCACCTGGGTGGTGCAGTCAGTTGAGCTTCTGACTCTTGATCCCGGCTCAGGTCATGGTCTCGCGATTCTTAAGATGGAGCCTGCATTGGGCTCTGTACAGATGGTTCAGAACCTGCTTGAGATTCTGTCCCTCCTTCTCTCTGACTCTCCCCCACTTGTGATTCTCTTTCTCTCTCAAAATAAACAAACTGAAACAAACAAAAACTGGTAAAGAGTTTTCCAAAGTGACTATACAATTTAACTGTCCCACCAAGAGTATGTGAGAGTTCCAGTTACTGCACATTCTCATCGACACTGGTGTGTATATTTGTATCTCATTGTGGCTTTAATTTGTGTTTTCTTATGCCTGGAATGTTAAGCATGTTTTCATGTGGCTACTGGCCACTTGTCTATTTTCCTTGTTAAAATAGCTGTTAACATCCGTGGTTGATCTTTATTTAATTTTTTTTGACTTCTAATGATAGAGTCGTAATGGTTTTTTATTTACCTTGATTCTAAGTACTTTGCCTGTTAAATATGCATATGCATATTTATGATAAATGCATGTTTATCTCCTGCTCTCTGGTTTGCCTTTTATTCATTTATTTATTTATTTATTTATTTTTGTTGATGTATCTGAAGGAAAAACATGTTTTAATTTTGATAAATTTGAATTTATCAGTTATTTATTTTATGGTTCATGCGATTTGCATTCATCTAAGAAATTTTTCCCAAATTCAAGATAAAGATTTTATTCTATTTCCTTCCAGAAGTTTGATAATTTTAGAGGGAAACAATTCAGGCTTTCACCTGAAAGTAATATGTTAGTTTTAGGGTGTTCATTGATATCCTTTATCAACCTGAGGAAATTTCCTTCGATTTCTAATTTGATAATTTTTCTATCAAGAAGCGGTTTTGATTTTCATCAAATGCTTTTTCTATATTTATTGACATGACATATGTTTTTTCTGCTCTACTTTGTTAACACATATTCTGAAAACTCCTGTAAGGAAGACCTTTTCCTTGTCTTCCTTCCATGTTATTCTTTATCTTTTATTTTTTTTAATTATTTATCTCCTTATGGAATCACAGAGATTTATTTTATTGTATGAATTATAATCTGTTACCATTAATATTTGTTGCTCAAATTGCCCCATATATGACCATTGAGAAGCCTTCCAAGTGTAATCCTGCGTCCTCTTGACATACTTCATCATTTTTTGAACAAGTCTTTATTTTCCGCCTCTCAAGATATTTCACAATCACACGTTTCCTGTCCCAGAGTATGTAATATTTTGTGTTGCTTTTATAATTTGCATTTAATTTAATTTTAATTTCCAACTGTTTTATTACTAGTATATACAAATAAAGTTATTCTTTCTGTTCTCTGTTCTTACTCAACTAACGTATTAGTTCTAGGAAAAGTTTTTATGGATTCTTTAGGATATTCTATGTATATGAGCCTTTCATTGCATCTCAGTTTGAACTAAAATCCAGGTAAATTCCATACATTAAAAATTACTGATATGTCTCTTACATCTCTTCAACATAGAGTGCCCTCTACCTTTGTTATTTGGAATTTGTTATTTGCAATTTTTTCTATTTAAAAAAAAGCAGTTAATATGACTTGTGGAGTTTCAGTCTAGATTTGCATATTGCATACTATGGCATTGTTTAACATATTCAATTGTCTTTCTTGCTTTCTTTCATCATCTGTCATGATATAGATATAGATATTGATATACATGACTATTACATGTGCTCTTATGTACTTTTATAAAAAATAAAGTGTATTATTTTGATGTTGTATAATTTTTAAGAGCAGATACTGTGTTTTGCTCTTTTTTTTTTTTTTTTTTTTTTTTTTTTTTTTTTAAGTAGCATAGTTACCTCTGTGCTGTCAGTCCTACTGAAGGCCATTGTTTCTAGAGTCTGGAATCAAATCACATCTCCACTACTTCTTCCTCTTCCTCCTCTTCTTCTTTTTTAAACAGATTTACAGAAAGATAATTTCATACCATACAGTTAACCCATTAAATTAAATATACAATAGAATGCTTTTACTATATTCACAGAGTTGTGCAACCATTATGACAATCAATTTTAGAACATTTCATCACACTAGAGAGAAACCTTATAGCCCTCAGCCATCAGTCCTCCACCCCCCTTCCTTCCATCCTTTGACATCGCATATCCATCTACTCTGTCTACGTATTTGTCTATTGTGGACATTTCATATAACCAGAATCATACAATATATATGGTCCTGTGAGTAGCTTTTTTACTTAGCACAATGTTTTTCAAGTTCATTAATGTTATATACAATAGAGTAGGATAAAGGAATTGAATGTGACATGATAGAGGGAGGCAGATTGTAGTAGGGAACTCAAGATAAGTCCCTCATTTGAAAAAGTGATTTTGAGCTAATTCTTTAAAAAAATTGTTAATGTTTTATTTTTTTTATTTTTTAGAGAAAGAGAGACAGAAGGCCAGTGAGGGAGGGGTAGAGACAGAGGGAGGCACAGTATCTGAAGCATGCTCCAGGCTCTGAGCTGTCAGCACAGAGCTCAACATGGGGCTTGAGCTTGTGAACCATGAAATCACGGTCTGAGCTGAAGTCAGATGGTTAACAGACTGAGCCACCCAGGTGCCCCTGAGCTAATTCTTGAAGTGGTGAGCTAGTTGGCCGTGGGGGTATTTTGGGAAGGGTCTCAAGCTTAGAGAACAGCCTGTGTAAAGAACTTATATGGTTTTGTATATTTGAGAACAAACAAGAGAGTACTGTGGCCCGAATAGAGAGAGCATGAATATAGAGAATGGTAGGTGATAATTCCAGAGTGGTAACAAGGTCAGGTCATATAAGACATTATAGACAATTTCAAGAACTTTGAAGGATCTTGAAAAAGATCAGATGTATAGATACATTCACATCTGGATGTAAAAAGGATGTTACTTTTTATTCACATTATCTTGTGTTACTGTTATTTTTTGTTTTGAGTTTTTGCTTCATTTAACAGACTTCTATTGAATAAACTGAATCTTAAATTAAGACACATTTCTACCGTATGTTTCTTAATTTTAAAGATTATAGGCAATCACACGTAACAACTGTGGAAGACTTTTTGCAATGTGGAAAATAAGCAGCATTTTATAAGAATGTATTATTACTCAAGAAACTAATGACAGTGTTTACTTCAGAGGAAAAGGATGTGAGGTTGGGAGTTGGAGGTGGAAAAGAGTGTTTGCATGATTATTGCAATTGTTAAAAATAAGTTCAACACATTTTATATGTAAATTATGCTTCAGTGAAGTTGATTGAAAAGAAAACTATATGCATAGTAAGGAAGATGTGTATATGAATGTGTATATAGTCAATGCAGCCAGATCCTACAGTTTTAACAGAGTTTTTATTTTTTAAAAAAGTTATGACTTTTAGTTAGATGATATTACCACATATTTATGAAAACTCAAATATGTTTTTATTAACTCACCTTGCTACCATTATATATAATTTTATAAATATTTTCACATTTACTGAAGTGACCCTGGAGTAGACTGTAGCCACATGTGTAAAATTTAATAAATATATTAATAATATATTTTTTAATTTTATATATTATAAATAATAATATAAATAAATAAAAGTATTTATGGACACATTTTGGATATAACCTTTGATCACAAATCTTTCATTACTTTCTCAAGGTGAAATTTAACAAATGATATTTGATTTTTTCTGTTTTTTTTTTTATTTGTTTTGGCTAGCAATCATGAGGATGTTTAGAACAGTATGTTCAAAAGAGATATAAACCCCCTCCTCCCACACACAGCAAACAAAAATCTTTGATTTCCAAAACTGTAAGTCAGTTGCCGTTATAGTGCTCAAGGTGATAGGAGTTTCAGGACAGCCAGAGTCAATATAATGTGACTTGCTTAATTACAATCACTGCTTTTTAATTTTCCTTCAAAGTTAATAAATTGGCATAATAGCCTTTGTGACCCTTGGTAGAAATTCCCAGTTGTCATATGACCAAAAAATGAAATGGATCTCCAGGATTTTACCAAAGCAAACATTAATTTTATCTCTAAGCAGAGGTTTGATGATGTGATAATCTCCAAAATTGAAAAAGCATTAAGTTTACAAATGGAAATCTATTTTAAAAGTTTGTTTTTTAGGTTGATTCTTTATCATTTGTAACACTTTTGAAACTAGGAATAAGACTCAGAGTATTTTAAAATACTACCCTTCAAACCTATCTAAGTGCTAACACATTCAATGGAAAATAATTATAGCAAACGTTTATGAAAAGCTTACTATGTAACCATGCTAAGTGTTTTATGAATATTATTTAACAGTTTCTAAAATTTTATGATACATACTAATTCCATTTTTGTTATTTTAAAGAAGAAGAAAGAGAGGCCTGGAGAAGTGAAATAACAAGTCCCAGGTTGCACAATAAGACAAGGTGTGAAAACAGTCCAAGATTTTCTGACTCCCGAGCCCAGGCTGATAATCATAGGCTATATTTCCTTTCCTTTTTTTTTCTTTTTTAAATTATTTTAATGTTCATTTATGTCTGAGAGAGAGACAGAGGCACAGCGTGAGCTGGGGAGCGGCAGAGAGAGAGGGAGACACAGAATCCAAAACAGGTTCCAGGCTCTGAGCTGTTAGCACAGAGCCCGACGCGGGGTTTGAAACCACAAACCAAACCATGAGATCATGACCTGAGCTCAAGTCAGATGCTTAACTGACTGAGCTATCCAGGTGCCCCTATATTTTCTTTCAAATGTAGTGTTAAATTAGTTTCTGTCCTTTGTCGGTAGTTTTATTCATAAATATACACACTGGAAACACCTCTTTATGCATGCAAATAATCATCCTTTTGTACAGGACACTTTTTTAACTTCTTATAATGTAGCATCTAAAATATTATTTGATTTTTGTCAGATATTCAGTAAGTCCCAATTTGAAAAATTACAACTGGCATTTCAGTATACCTTTGACATATGAGGTTTTGATTTAATATACACTTCTTTGACTAGCTTGTTCACTTTTTCTAGTAAAATATTAAAATGCCAGGAGAGTTGTATTTAGACAATGATCTAGAGAGTAACAGCACTGAAATATTTATCAAAGGCATGAATGTGATCCGGAGAAGATTATGCCTACAGTTCTTCAGTAAAACACAAATTTGGGTAATAACCATTTTACAAAGAAAAAAATTATATCTTTGGAGACACAACCAAATAAGGTATAAAGGTGAGTTCAAAGTTCATATAAAATGTACCTTTAAAAAAAAATAAGAAGCAAAAGAAAGAAACCCAAACACAAGAAGAAATGTTTTTAATCATTCTTTTATTAACTGATTTGATAAATAAATAATCATTGGATGTTAAATATGTCCTATACTAAACACTTGAGTTACAAAAATAAAAACATACGATTGCTGATTTCAAGTATTTCAGTTCTGCCAGGGAGATGGGTAAAATATAAGCTCTTTAACGATACTCTCTGACAAGTGTTATAATGAATGTGTGTAAAAACTGCGTATGAAAAGGAGGGAGACATTTTGCTTTGGGCAGCAGGGAGAGGATTCTCAAGAAAGTCATTTCTCAGTGGGTCTCACAGCAGACGTTTTTAGAAGGAATTCAAAACAGAAAGAACTTACTGAAAAATATATTTAGGTTTTTTTCCTCAAGTTTACTTTTTATTAACACAATCAGCCTATGAATCTCAAACTATCTAAATACATCCAAATTAAAAATATTGCAATCATTTATGAAGTCACGGTAGTCAAAACATGAACAACTTGTTCAAGTTTCATTTAGGAATGACTATAACACTTCAAGAATATCTTATTTTTCTCTGTGTAGCCTTAGGAAATATCTTATCCTTTGTCTTTCCTTAGAAAAAGAGCCAAGTTGAGTCATTGATATTTGTTATCCCAGTTTATAGATTTGGGGACTGAATTGCAAGAAACAAAATAGCTTATTTGGGGAAAACTAAGGAGTCTCAGAATAGGGTTCACTTCTACCGCTCTCAGTTGGATCTGGAGATTTTTCCCCCACTTTCTTCCCCTTGTTCTCTGCCACTAGCAGGCTTTCTTGTGGTCAACTGACTGTTGTCTTCTGGAATCTGGTTGAGGTTGGTCAATAGAGAGATCAGAAACAGAGAGTATAAAATGAAAATATTTCATTCTCTACTCTTCTTTTATAATGGTTTGCCTCTCTAACTAAAGCTGGCAACCCGTCTCACACAATAAGTGGTCTGTTAGATGATTGCTGTGCATGTTGTTCTTTCCAGATTTGATTGGACACTAATGACATTTTGATACTTCATATTCTTCAAACTCAAGTTAAATATAGTCATCTGTTCTTAAATTAAATATTTCTCAGTTTTAAGTTGCTGATTTACACATTGCCATCCTCTCTAAAGCTAAAGCAACCACAGTTGTTTCTTTGCAACCTGTAACACTTTGTCATCCCTGACCATGGTAGGGGCCAAGTTGTCATTTCTCATAATGATCATTTACCATCCTGTCAGTGAGGCAATCACCTGAGGTGTTTGGGAAGCCTCCTGTTTCCTTGGCTTTTTAATTGTTTGGTTTAACATTTAGCATCTGGGTGTTGGAAATATGTTGTCTGGTTTATAAACTGAATGTTTTTGTATTCTTTTATTGTTTCTGGTGCTTCCAGTAAGGCACCGGAGAAGTTTCAGGATGGAAAATCAGATGATTAGTGATTAAATTCCTGACACAAAATTTCAAGTCTAAGTGGCATTACCAACTTAATTGTCTATCTAGGAGGACACATGTGAGGTTAATATACACTGTGTCAAGAAATGCATTTTCTGAATGAACATGAATTCTTATTTTGAAACATGAGCCTATTTATAGGTTCAAAGTGAAAGTGCTTCAAAATTATGCCATAATGGTACATTACAATATAACACGGTAAAGTGCAATTTATGATGACAAAGCTTCTGCACTGTAAATAAAGATGCTGATTAGGCTTGCAAGGTGCAGTATTTGTGAACTTTTGATAAGAATGTTTTAACACGGAGACGAGAAAGTATAATTTAGTGGATTTCACTTCTCTGTTCCACATGGAACTCTAACCAGTGAAATGAGATGTCTGGAGTCAGCTCAATTCTCAGTTGAATCTATTGTACCTTATTAAAGCAACATACATAATTATAGACTGAGTTTAAGTTGCTTTTTTCCTCTTTCTCTGTGTCAGCAGAAGTAGAGAAGTAAGCTACTAGACTCAGTCAGTATTAAAATTCATAGAAGTTACTGTATATACCAAATAGACTTTTGGTAACAATATAGAAGAACTTTTATTGTCATAGGACAATAGTTTGTTAGCCATCAAAAAAAAACTAATTTTATTTATGTCTAACTATTAAAATTTTATTTTCATTCTTACTGATTCATCAAAGTATGTATTTTGTTCATGCAAAATATGATACTGGATAGAAAAGGGAATCAAAGAAATTACTTTAGTTCCTAACCTGAAGAAGCCTAGATAAAATAATGCAGTACATATACATATGCTAATATTAAAGAAGAATTTCTCTAGTTACTTTAAGTAAGGCAAATTAAAAAAAAAAATTAAAATCAGATCTTAGTTGATCTTGCCCTGAATATTTGAATATCTGGATCTGAATCTATTTGGATCTGAAATGGCATCAAATCCCTTAGTACATCTATGACCTAGGGTTGATTATATAACCTTTCAAGCTTCAGTCCTCATCAGTGAAATGTGGAATGAAGTGGTATTTACTCTATCAGTTGCTATGAAGATTAAAGTTAGGTTTTTTTTTTAATTTTTTTAACGTTTTTATTTATTTTTGAGACAGAGAGAGACAGAGCATGAACGGGGGAGGGACAGAGAGAGAGGGAGACACAGAATCAGAAGCAGGCTCCAGGCTCTGAGCCATCAGCCCAGAGCCCGACACGGGGCTCGAACTCACGGACCGTGAGATCGTGACCTGAGCTGAAGTCGGACGCTCAACCGACTGAGCCACCCAGGCGCCCCTAAAGTTAGGTTTTATACGTGTAATATATATACTTCCTGCACATTGTAAGCATTTGTGAAATGTTAGCTTTTATTGTTTACAACAACAACAACAAAATAGTAAAAGGACGAACTAATGAATGAGTGGATGATTGAATAGATGAATGAATAAAAACTCTCATGAATTTTGACAAAAATAAATTAGGAAGTCCTTCATTTGCAAATACTGCTCTACTCTGCATCTTCTCTACCTTTCTTAAGTAAAACATCAAAACTGTTACCATTTGTCTGGACAAATACAGCTGATCTTAATTGGTCTCTCTGCAGCTCTTTTGTTTTTATCTAATCTAATCTCTACACCAGTAATCTTTAAATAATCTATAAAACTACAAACCGAAAATGATATTAATGTGCTTCAAAACCTGCATGACATACTGTAACTTTCACAACAAAACTCAGATTCACAGCCTTGATCTACCCTATACATTGCCCTTCTCGCCTCTTCATGGGATCCTCTTGTCATGTCTAAGATGCTTAATCTTTGTTCATTTTCTCTTTCCCCTTCCGCTTGGCTTCTACACCTTGTATTCCCTCTGCCCAGAGCCCTTCTTTCTCTTTTTCTCTTTTCCTGTCCTATTGACTCTTCATCATTCCCTTTCTCAGGAAAATCTTCCCAGATCGCACATTAGAGTAGCTATCATTTCATGTTCTCATAACAAACAATCTTTCCTTCATCATTTTGCTTTTAAATATATATATATATATATATATATATGTGTGTGTGTGTGTGTGTGTGTGTATGTATATATATATATATATATATATATATACATATATATATATATACATATATATATACATATATATGTATATATATATATATATTTGTTGAAATTTAAAGTAGATATAAATCTTAAAGCTTGGCTTTTCTAAAAGGAAGGGATGAATCAGTTCAGACTGCTATAACAAAATACCATAGACTGGGCGGCTTAATCCACAGGCATTTATTTCTTAGAGTTCTAGAGGCTGAGAAAGAAAATTAACATATCCATGACCTCTACAAATTTCTTCATTTCCTTTTTTAATCTCTTTCTTTCCATCCCTCCCCTGCCTCACTCTGTCCATGGGAAACACTTGTTTTGTTTTGTTTTGTTTTTTGTCACCATAGATTACTTTGAAATTTTTAGAGTATTTGAGTGATATCTTTATTTCTGGCTGCTTTCACTCGGCATAATTATTCCGAAATCAACCCACATTGTTACATGCATCTAGTTCATCTTCTGTTTTTTTTTTTTTTTCCTCAGTAGCATTACATGTGTTAAGGAAAAGATATATCCATGACACTTGTTAAAACATCAATGAAGTTTCTTTCAGGACTGTCACACAAGATATAAGGGAGTACTGCAATGGAATTTTGTATTGGAAAGAGCAATAATTGTAATGGAAATAATTGTAATGGAAAGAGATGGTAAAAGCTTCCTGAAGGAAAACCTGGGTCCTATAGTTCTTTATGTTCCTTATATAGTTCTGAGAGCTTGATGAGTGTTCACTGGATGTCTGATGATTCTTAAAAAAGATAAATGTTTATTAGTAAACAATCTCATATTTTTGGCTTGGTGATTTTGTTGTATAATATTGAAAACATGCAACTGTTTATATGAACTGAACGGTTAGTAAATAGAAATATACTTAAAATATTAAATAAATACATTGTAAAAGCTAAGAATGATTAAAACATTTAAAATAAACTGTTAAGAATTTTATAAAAATACATTCAGTAAAATGCATTTTTATCTGATTTTCATTGATTAAAGCTATCTACTCTTAATTTAAAAAATTTTTTTTTGAAGTAAAAGTGGATGTAGTTCTAGGAATGCCTATATCTTCATTTAAAAAATATATTTAAATTTATTTCAGGTGATTGTCAAATCCGGGCCAGGAACTTTCCTCAGTTTGGCTGTTTATGACAATTATATCTTCTGGTCAGACTGGGGAAGAAGAGCTATTCTGCGTTCCAACAAGTATACAGGAGGAGATACAAAAATTCTTCGTTCTGATATTCCACACCAACCAATGGGAATCATAGCTGTTGCCAATGACACTAACAGCTGTAAGTTACACTAGACACTAAATGTATTTCTTAATTATATAATCTCTTGAAAAATCATCTATGTGTTCTAGTAATACTTGGCTGAATTTTGTTTTCTTAGAGTTCCTGGGATAGTGTTCAGGATTTGACCATGCAGTACAATAAAATCATCTGAAAGGTTTAAGATACCTTCTGTAGTTCTGAATTTATCACCAAAGGAACAAGTCCTTTTTAATTACTTGTTTCTGGAATTTTATTCTCTCTCACTGCCTATCTCTGAACATTCAAATCAAATTGTTTCCTTGAAAATAATACTTCTTAATAAATAAGCTTTACATCTGGGCTTAAAAGTTCTTTAATCACTGGAACACCTACAAAAATTGCAGCTTGAAGTGTCAATGTGGTTTTTAATGATTCTAGTTCATGTGATGCCATGGCTTCCTTGACAAATGTTGTAGAAGATGTAGTGATTTATGTTACATGTTTTTTAAAAGTTCTTATTGCTTGTGATGTTTGGATTTTCAAAAGTCCTGAATCTTTCTTATTTTTATCTTTGAGAGATGGGTGCAGTCTAACAGTTTACTATTAATCTCTATCTAACAGAATAGAAATTCAATATAAAATGTTACCAATAAAGCTTCTTTATTGCAGGTGAACTTTCTCCATGTTCATTATTAAATGGAGGTTGCCATGACCTGTGCCTTTTAACTCCTAATGGGAGAGTGAATTGTTCCTGCAGGGGGGATCGCATATTGCTAGATGACAACAGATGTGTGAGTAAGTAAAGAGTATTGAAATGTGATATGACATAACTACTCAAAAAGCACACACAGACATATTGAAATTGTTTCAGTATTCATGAAGTTGTACTTTCCTCCAATATTAAAGGCCCAGTTGGCATATCTCTCTATCCTAAAAAGAACTCGATTCACCATTCTACTTAGTTGTAACACCATATGATAGATAATGATAATCCAAACAGCGGCAAATGGTGTGTTCCCCCCATTGTGGGCTGGAAGGGGTTGGATTAGAGAAATAACCTGCGTACATAATCATCTGCAAACTTGTGGTTACGACTTTGAAAATTAAGTCAATAGCAAAATTAATAAAGCTGAAACAAACCAGTATATAGGCAGTAGATCAGAAGCCTTGTAGTGAAACTACTCACAGTCCGTCACAGTATGTAAATGAGAGAGAATGGCTCATGCAGCTTATTTGTAATCATTTCCAAACGGTTAATTAAGAATGTAACATTGCAGCCTTGCATGATGTTTATACCTCCCAAAAGGCATTGCAATCTTTAATTAGTACCATTACAGTATACACTTATTAACAGCTAAGTTTTCAAACTGTTTCCAAAATAAATAAGGTTCAAGTGTTCCAATACTGCCATGAGAAATTAGCCAGCGACATAAAGAATGTTAATTCATCTTTAACATTAAGACTGTTGTGTATAACAAAGACAAAAGATAAACATTTTGCTGGAAATTGGTGAACTCACTCTCAGGATGTGGTGATTGTTTGCTTTTTTTTTCTCTCATCATCTATTTCTTCATCTTCTACCTTTTCATCTTAGAAAACCAGTGGAGCTGGATATGCTCCATTGCATCAGATGGTATAAGTAGGTTTCATCTTTGTATTTGGTCCTTATTTACCAGGAGGATCTTCTCTTTTCTCTGTCATGTACTTTAATGCAAGCACTTTCACATCGTTTTCTTTACCTTGAAAACTATCGCACCTCATACAAGAACACAGACATACCTTTTCACTTTGCACACTGGTACCACAACCCAAAGGGCACCTTTTAGCCAAAGAAGTAAAAGACTTTCATTTAAGACTGTGCCAAAGCAAACGAGGGAATGATGCAGTTGGTCAGTGAACTTTAAATGAAGACAATTTTAATAATTCGGGCCACAAGTTCCTGTATTTCTTAGTAACCCAACAATTCCTTGAATTGTTCAGGCAATTGCTTAAACTCTCTTTCAGTTTGCTTTTGTGGTTTCAGCTGTAATGGTCTGGATCTGATGCCATCTGTAAGCCTGGAGTGCTAGCCATGCATTAGAATCATTCATGTTTCTTTCACAGGTCAATACAGGCCAGTAGAAAAGCAATGCCTTTAGTCGAAACAGCAAGGCTTATTTGTATACAGTGGATGCCTGTGCTCGCTGCAAAATAGATTAGATACATCTGTCCCTACTAAGCCACCTGCTTCTCTCTATTGATGAGAGGGAATGAATCAGAAATAAAACTGTCTTTTAAACAAGCACAGTTGTATTCACATGCAACTATAGAGTGATGATGGATTCCTCAGAGCCGACAGACCTTTATAGAAGCATCCTGTATCCATGGTGCATTCATATTGAAATCCTGTGGTCCAGCAGAGAGATTGGAAAGTAACTTCTTGTCAAATCCATCTTTGGGAAATGAGGATATTTCTGGCATATCTATGTCCACATCTGAATTAGTTCACCCAGAGCAGTTCATGAATGTTAATGGCAGTGTTGAAGGGGTGAAAGGCCATTTACTAACACCTCCCTCGGGGTATGGGAGGGAAAACCATGTGTTGGCATAATTCTTGACAGAAAGATTAGGCAGTTCCATTTTATACAACATTCCTAACCTTATCAACACCCGCAACAGAAATAAGAATAGCAAATATAATTAAAGTAATTACCTTGTAAGAGAATTAGAGGACAGATGAACCACATTTTTGTTTCTGCAAAGAAGCATAAAACACTCAATACTATTTCATATGAACTTACCTAAGCAAGAATTGTGCTTATATAAGATTTGATTTTACCTAATAAAAATATTTTTTGTTGTGAATATTTTTCCCCCTCAAAGGCATAATGATTATAAAAACAAAATTTGCATTTTCAATCATAACAGTTTGTTTTCACTGGAAGTGGGAAGTTAAATAGGATGTGTTGAAAGTAGAATAAGTTGGGAATGTCAATAGCCTCTCAGTAAGTGAATTTTGTTCACCTCATGCTCTATTGTGATCATGTGCAGTAATGTCAGCACCCTTCTTAACACTTGTTCGTTTATTTTTTGAAATGTTTATTTATGTTTGAGAGAGACAGCGTGAGTGGGGGAGAGGCAAAGAGATAGGACAGAGGATCCGAACCAAGCTCTGTGCTGACAGCAGTGCGGAGCTCACGCTCATTAACCATGAGATCATGACCTGAGCTAAAGTCAGACACTTAACTGAGCCACCCCGACGCTCCAGCTCTTCTTTCTTTAAAGTTAATGATATTTTAGATTTTTTAATTCTTTGTTACTTTCTCTAAGATGACTTTCCACCTTAGCTAATGAACACTGAAATTTAGACTGCACCAAGAAAACAAAATATTTTTAGAATATGAAAAAAAAATTACCGATGAGAGTTCAATTAAAAGTCATAGGTAGGTAGATTGATAATCTGTGAAAATGAGATAATTTCTAGAAATAATAAAGAAAACACTGGAAACTTCAAGTAGTAATAGTGGCTGGAATATTTCTGAAATATAGCTTTAAAAAGAAATTGGTAGTAAATTATAAAATTGAGCTCTGTTTTCTGCATTAGTGGAGATAAATGAATTCCAGTTACCTCCAACATAATTAACATGACTAGATTTTGCTGTACAATTATTCAACAAGCAATGGAGTGAGTACAAGGAAGCAAACAACACAAGGGATGCAACCAAAACGTTAGATTCCAAGTGTTTGCTGGCAAATCTATTATTTAAGAATAAAAATAAGTCCATTTTCCCCAGGAAAGCTCTTTCTACAACAGGGGTTACACACTGGTGTTCCAGGAATGAAACAATGAAACCTAGCTGTAGAAAGATGTTTTTGGTTTTTGTTTGTTTGCTCATACTTTGTTGCTGTGGGTCTTTGCTCACAGATTGGGCAAGCCACATAAAAACTCAGGCTTTTATTTATTTGTTTTAATTTTTTTTATTTTTTAAGTTTATTTATTCTTGAGAGAGAGAGACAGAGCATGAACAGGGGAGGAAAAGAAAAGGAGGGGGAGACACAGAATTCAGAATTCGAAGCAGGCTCCAGGCTCTGAGCTGTCAGCACAGAACCCGACACAGGGCTCAAACCTACAAACCGCAAGATCATGACCTGAGCCAAAGCCAGACGCTTAACCAACTGAGCCACCCAGGCGCCCCAGAAACTCTGGCTTTTAATTTCTTAGTAAAATCTTGAGATTTAGAAGTGAGACAATATGGTGGTGGTCACTTGGAGCCCATAAATTCTGGTTCACATGCTTTTCAGTTTATCAGGCTCTTCTGCCAGTTTAATCCATGGTTTCCTGTGCATTTCAAGGAGCAGGTGCTGGCCGTGTGTATCAGTTCTGCTCCCTGGTACCTCCCACAATGCACAGAACAAGAGGCTGAGGAGAATCTTTTTAGCAGTTTCAGTACATCTGAATGACAAAAGCTGCTAAAAGGTAGTTGGAGAGGAATATAGGTTGGAGGTAGATTTAAATGAGATGAATCAAGTCAAGCATTACCAAAAAAAAAAAAAAAAAAAAAAACACACTGTCCCTGAAACTGTGCTAATATTGAGTGTCAACTACACTCAAGTGTAAATAAATAAACAAACACAAGAGAAGTCTATGTCTGGAAAATGTCAATGTATCGAAGAGTATATAATAGGTTCCAATAAGAAAACACACACACTCACACTCACACACACACACACACACACACACACACTCTCAATATGTGCAGAGCCCATTTAACTGGTTCTTTTTTTTACAATTTCTTTTTAAGGTGGACTGTTAAGCAATATGCACAAATATAGTTACCCAAATTTAAGTCCATCCTTCTTTCCATACATATATAGTCACAAAATAATTAGCAAAATATACAAATAGGTATAAAAGAAAAATGAAGTGAGGCAAGTCCCAAAAGTTTTAGAAAGGGAAGGTAAAAACAGCAAACATTACGTTTATTATTGAGTAAAAACCTTGACTTTTTCCCTTTCAGCAAAAAATTCCTCTTGCAACATGTATTCAGAGTTTGAGTGTGGAAATGGAGAGTGTATCGACTACCAGCTCACCTGTGATGGCATTCCTCACTGTAAGGATAAGTCAGATGAGAAACTACTCTACTGTGGTAGGTGTCCCATGTATGATGTCCTTGTTTCAGAGAGCAGTTTGTAATTATTTTTGTAGTTTTTGGTTTGATTATCTCCATTTAGTTCATAGGTATGATTTCCTGAATGTCTGTAATAATATGCAGGTCTAAGGCATAGATTTGGCTTTGTTCTTGTTCAAACGGGGCTCCTTATTTCCTATTCGGTACTCATGATACTCAGTGAAGAATTTCCCCATGGCTTTCTGCCTACAAAGTACAAATTTAAGAGCCTTTCTTTTTGGCTGTCTAGTTATTCATCATGTAGGAGTAAGTTTTAGGGTTACATTCCTAAAGTGTAAGTCAGAAATATTAGTTATTGGTAGATATTGTAAGTTTATTCTGCAGTAAAGTTTCACCATCGGTCAGCACATTGTTGAGTTGGTATCAAAGTGTCATCCTTATTTTTGCCTCCTGGATTGGCCCAGGGCTAGTGTCTTTGGGTACAAGGGCTTATTGCCTTAGCTATCCTCCCCATCAAGCAGGGAGTTCTTCCAGCTGTACCTCTGTAGGTGACACCAAGTGATGGTCAACCTTTTGTTCTCTCTTGAGGGTAGAGATTGGCTTTTTGAGCCCAGCAAGCAACTGGTGTTTACCTTCATCACAATATTTTTCCTGGAAATTTGTGTATGTGTAATCATTAATAGTTATTGTAGCATTGTTCCAGCTTATTTCCAAAATGGTTTGATTTATTTTTGCACTGCAGTATAAGAGTGTTGATATTGTATGCTCTGTAAGATTCAGGAATATATATCTGGAATTTGGTTTCTACTTTTCTCCTTTGTTCTATCACCTGGATAATAATTATACCTAAATGATCAAAGAGTGGTTAAAATAAGAGGAAGATAGAGTTTGGGCAATTCACAGGCAGTTCTCTCTTTTATGTTGCAGAATCACACTCTCCGTTAAAATGATAGTCAGATGTAATTTGTCCATGATTGATCTGTAACTGAAATCTTAGTGAATTTACCTCAACTGGCATATTTACTTGAATGAATGGTTATATTCTATACACTATAAAAATATTAAACTGTATAAAAATATAATAATCAGCTTGCAATTTGTATTTATTATGAATTGTCTTGAGAATATATTTCACATTATTTTTATCTCCTAAAAATATTCGTGTGAGCAGTGGTTGGCAAACTTTATCTGGAAAGGTTTAGTTAGTTAAGTAATGTAGGGTTTGTGGGCCAAAAGTGCTCTCTGTGAATTATCCTTTATTTAAAAAACTTTTTTTAAACTTTTTAAAAATATAAACACCATTCTTAGAGCCAGAGCTATACAAAACAGGCTCACAGGCTGCATTTGGCCTGTGGGACACCCCTGTAGATGTAGATTTTAGGCTTTGGAGTTACACCTGAGGTTGCATTTATGTTCCTAAACCTACTAGTGTATGACTAGTAGGAGCAAGAGTACTTCTCTGTATTTTTATTTCTCACTACAAGACAAACCTAGTTTGAATGTTGATTCAGAACACTAAATAAACAAAAGTATATGTACATTTGCTCAATATAGAGCCTGGCACAAAATTAGTGTTCAGTAAATGGCAGTTATTATTATTGTAAGTGGTACCTTCTGCCCCAAATCAGAAAATACAGGAGACCCTCTTTTTTTTTTTTTAATTTTTTAAAGGTTTATTCATTTGTCAGAGACAGAGAGAGGCAGAGCATGAGGGGGGAGGGGCAGAGAGAGAGGGAGACACAGAATCTGAAGCAGGCTCCAGGCTCTGAGCTGTCAGCACAGAGCCCAACACAGGGCTCGAACTCACAGACCTTGAGATCATGACCTGAACTGAAGTCGGACACTTAACCGACTGAGACACCCAGGTGCCCCAGGAAACTCTCTTTAAGGTAAATACATTTAGAAAGCAATTATTATTATTCTTAGAAAATTTGGTAGACATTTTTCAATGTTTTTTTAAGTTTATTTATTTATTTTGAGAGAGAGAGAGAGAGAGCGAGCATGTGCATGCACACAAGTCGGGGAGGGGCTGAGAAAGATGGGGAGAGAGAATCCCAAGCAGGCTCCACACTATCAGCACAGAGCTCCATGCGGGGCTCGAACTCACTAACAGTGAGATCACGACCTGAGCCGAAATCAAAAGTCAGATGTTTAACCGACTGAGCCACTCAGATAATTTTTAAGGGAATTTATGGATATTTAGGTAACTCTCTGATTCACTGATTCAGGGATACATGTTTTGCCACTTTTTTTTCTTGTTATAAAATCCTTACAGCATGCAGAAGAGATAGGAGATAGGTATTGAGAGTGTCTTTATGACTTTTGAGGTAGAGACTGATTTCTTGAGAAAGTTTAGTATGTTTATTTCCATGCTAGTGGACACAAATATAAGAAGCAATAATGTGAGTATAATTTGAAGAGGTCTCCAAGTATGAACACTGAAGTTAAAATACTTAGTCAAAAAGGTCTTTACTGAATATACCACTTGATAACGCATGAATATGCAAAGCTCTAATCTAGAGCTTTGATCCTGCACAGCACTTGTTTCATAGATACATGATCCAATTGTTATGAATGAGATCTCATCAGTGATTTTCTTTGTTTTAAAAATATCTCTGTAAGACATCCAGTTCTGTTTCTATTTTCATTTATAAGAAAACAGAAGCTGTCGACGAGGTTTCAAGCCCTGCTACAATCGTCGTTGCATTACGCATGGCAAGTTATGTGATGGTGAAAATGACTGTGGGGACAACTCTGATGAATTAGACTGTAAAGGTAAATATGTGCTGCTTCAGCCTAGGAATGTTATGATGCTGTTTCCTGAAATTTTCCACAGTGTGTCCCTGACAGCACAGTGGTTTCACCCTTTTGGTATATAGCACCTGCTAGCATATATGGACCACATTTTAGTAGATGCTGTTGGAGGGGAGTTATTAGAATTCATTGAAAATTATGACTTTATTCTCTATTCTGATTTTTATCCCTTCACTCACTTCAAAACTCGTGTCATTTCTTACATCTTCAGTTCTACCTCCTTGTTTATTGGACATTTCTACAAGAATGTGTAATACTGAATGTACTGCTCCAGAAATGCTCTCCTTCATTTCTCAATTCTCTGTTTTTCACATGAGTGTGTTTCATCATTTTCCTAACAACCAGACAGGAAAACTTGGATTCCTCTTTCCTCCATACTTTATCACCCACATGCCCATGCATCAATAAATCATCCAATTCTTTGAAATATCTTCCCTTTCAATCTACCTTGAGCCTGAATTAACACAGCGTTCCGTATGTATGTATGTATGTATGTATGTATGTATGTATTTAATATTGAGAGAGAGGGGGAGGGGGAGAGGGAGAGAGAATCCCAAGCACTCTCCACATTGAGTATAGATATATCCCATGACCCTGGGATCTTTACCTGAGCTGAAACAAAGAGTCAGAAACTCAATTGACTGAGCCACCCAGACACCCCAACACAGCAGTCCTTTAACTTGTCTCCCTGCCTATACTCTTTCCAGTTAATGCAAATGTTGTTAGTCATGCTATAATGTTTTATTGAACTTGTTCTTACAGTGATTCCTGGGACAGATCAGCAAACCAGACTACCTGGGACAAAACCTTAGCCCCAATCCCAATACTGACTCTGTCTTTGGATAAAATACTTAACCAATCTGTGCCTTAGTTTCCCAAGCTATAAGAAAAGAGGCAATAATTAAATGAGTATATTAAAAACTCAGAACAGAACTTGGCATATAGTAAATGCTATATAAGGATTCACCTTGTATTTTTAATCATAGACATGATAAAGAATCACAAATGGAGTCCTGGTGTTTACAGAATAAACAACAAATGTTTTAGTCTGACATTTAAGGCCTCCTAAAATCTGAACCCAAAAGAATTTTCTAAACCAATTTTCCTTTAAAAATCTTCATTCACTGAACACATTTCATTGTGTACAATGCATTAAGGATGAAGACATAAAATTAATAAGTCATCTGCCTGTTCTTAAGGAGTTCAAACTGCAAGTGAAAGATAGTAATTTACAGATGAAGATTTATATCAAGTACTATAATTGCACATATAAGAATACCAATTTTTTCTTGGGGGAGTGGGTTGGAATAAGGTATAAATAAGGTGGAATGATCAAAATAGAAGGTAATTCCAAGTAGGGAGACTAATATTGAAAGCTGCAAATAATTTGATATGGTCAGAGCTTGATTGCATACTGGCAAGTGGTTTAGAAAAAATGAGACAAATTAGAGGAAGGAGCCATGACTTGAAGATATTTTTGACCCATTTTAAGGAACATAAACTTCACCTTGTAGTCACCAGAAAGTCAGTGAAGGTTTAAAGGAAGCCCAATATAATCAAATTTATATTTAAAAAAAAAAGAGGAAAAAAAAAACACTTTGATTGTGAAAATGAAAACTATAATACTGACATCAGAAAGATAAAACAGGAGGCTATCACAGCAGCCAAATATGAGAATAAAGAGGAGAGAGACAGATACAACAAATTTTAAAAGGTTTATCTCGGGTAATAATCCCAGAGAAAACATAGGAAAGAATAGATGAGTTTTGTGAGCTTTTTTTTTTGTTTTTGTTTTTAAACTATTATTTGTGTTTCATTATTTTTTAAATTTATTTTTATAGGTCTTTTGTTCACGTGGGATAGGAATAAGATAATATTTGCATTCTGAGAGGGGAGCACCTGTAGACATTCGGATGGAACTGTTCCAAAGACATTTAGATAGATGTAGAGCTGGGGCTCCAGTAGTATATTTAGAAAAGAAGTGTTTATTTTGAACTCATTACAGAGAGAAAGCTCAGAGGATGTATGGAGTAATAGTTGTAGAGGAGTACATCAGAATTGCCTATTGAAATAAAAAAAAAAAAACTAAATATACTAATAATGCAAAAAAGGAGAATCAGATCACAGGATAATAGAAAGATCTTCATAAGAAATTGTTATTATTTTTTAAGAAGGGAGAATCAGTTAGCATTGTAAAGTGTTATGGGGAAGGCAAGAAGCCAGGCATAGACTAGAGGGTCATTGAACTTGGCAAATAGGAGATAATTTCTTGGTAACCTTCGTTGAGAGTCAGTTCAGTGGTAAAGAACAATTGTAAAGAACAGCCAAATTTCATTGGGTTGGAGCAGAAAATGTATGGTGAAGGAGTAAATACAGTGAAGAATACTATTTTTAGAAAAGACTGATGGTTGGGGTGCCTGGGTGGCTCAGTCAGTTAAGCGTTCAATTCTTGATTTCGGCCCAGATCATGATCTCACGGTTGGTGAGTTCAAGTCTCATGTGAGGCTCTGCGCTGACAGGTCTGAGCCTTCTTCAGATTCTCCATCTCTCTCTCTCTCTCTGCACCTCCCCTGCTCTTGTTTTCTCTCTCTCTCAAAAATAGACATTTTTTTAAAAAGAAAAGATTGATGGTAAAGGAAAGATGTGAAGTCCAGTTGCTATGAGAAGGTGATTCAAAGTTGTGGAAGAGGACAGAATGTGCACAAATAATTTGTCACTAGAAAAGGGTTAAGAAGTTACTCTGCCATAGACCATAAGACTTTGGCCAAACACTTGAGTAGCTTACTATTTAAGGTTGACCCTGTAGCTTAGGAAGACCCAAATACTTTTGCAGACTAAATCAACTGTTATTTCAGACTGCATATAAAATATTAAAAATGATAAAGTATAGTAAAATACTGGGATAAGTATAGGGAAATGGATAAGTGTTTGGAAGAAAGGAGGAAACCAAACTATAAGTAGACCAAAAAAAAAAGTATGTTTTATTATTTATTTGCAAGCAGGAAGGGAGAATATAATAAAGACTTTAAGCTAGGATAAAGATAAAAATATCAAGATAGAATGTGAAGGAATTGAACAATAGATACGAAAAGTACATTTTACAACAAAATTCATAAAAGGAACTGTGGGAAGTTAATAACTCACTGTGGATTTTCTTGAAAAATGAAAAAAAAAAACATTTTTTCAAAGGTGGTAAACAAATTAGTCCATGAGTTGAAGTTTATGAAACAGAGTACCTAGTACATGGTAGGTGTATATCAAATTCTTATGTTGCTGGGGGAGCAGTAAGTCTTCCAAAAAAATATAGATAGATTTTATTGTGCCTAATGTTATCATTACCAGCTGCTGAATAACAATAAAAATAACTCACAATGTTATTTCCCCTTTCTTAGACTAAACTTTTGATTTCTGTGTTATAACTATCTCAGTCTTGTACTTGGACAAGAACTACTGCATTTATGAATCAAGTTTCAGTCAAGACTTTTCTTTTGTGATAATAATAATGTAAAAATCATAACTATCGGATATCTTAAAAACAACAAGTAAAACGTATGCCTTGAAATTCTTCCTGTTTAATATAGGATGCTTGAAACTAAGAGCGCTCATGAAAACTCATATACTTTATTACTAGCTAGAAATTAATAGATTTAAGTAAGTGAACTAGCTCCTTTAGGATAAACAAATGGGTACCTTTTTAGATGAGATCATTTATTACAGTTACATCTGTGGATTTGATTTTTCCCTCATATTAATTTTATTCACATAGTGTCCTTTCAGGGCACAGTTCATATCCTAGGGAAAGACTTTCTGGGTCTATATCCCATAAGCCAATTTATCTTATAAGTCAGTAATTCAGATGCATAGCCATCCAGCAAATGGGACCTTATCATACCTAAAAAATAATGAAATTTGAAAAGGAACATGTAAGGGCTCAGGGACAATGGAAAAGGAGTTCTCTCTCCAAGTGTTTTCTTCCAGATACACCTTCTCTGTTTCTATGGTCAGTGCAACATGTGGATGCAGTGCTTTGTTATATATATACACATGTGCACACGTGGGCACTCACACCTGCGTGCATGCATGCACACACACACACTTGTGCCACCTATTACTTTTTGTTAATTTTTAATGTTTTTTATTTATTTTTGAGAAACAGAGAGAGTGCAAGCCAGGGGGAGGGGGACAGAGAAAGGGAGACACAGAATCCAAAGCAGGCTCCAGGCTCTGACCTGTCAGCACAGAGCACAACATGGGGCTCGAACCTGCCAACGGTAAGATCATGACCTGAGCTGAAGTCGGATGTTTAACCAACTGAGCTACCCAGGTGCCTCCAGTACTTTTTAACATAAATAAAGCAAGACATGAAAAATATAAATTAGTACAATAGAAAGTCAATATACACAGAGACAGTTTGATAGGCTATGGAGAGAGGCTATGGTGGAATCATCTGTAAATTACTTGAAGTATTTTACACTTTTTTTTCTTTGGTTTAGGTCTTAATAGTAATTCTTTCTTTCTTTCTTTCTTTCTTTCTTTCTTTCTTTCTTTCTTTCTTTCTTTCTTTCTTTCTTTCTTTCTTATTCCACAAGGCAGAAAATCCGTTTACAGAGTGGAAATGGATATTATAAGGAATCAGTTTTAGTTTCTTTTCTTTTTGAAGAGAAGCAAAACCCTAAATCCTTGTAAATCTTTTATTACTGCCCTGAGAGTTTTAGACATCAGGCCACCTGGCAGGGTGGAGGGAGATAACCTGAAGAATTGTTCAGAAAGTTTGTCATTCTGTATTCCTCTTCTGGTTGTGTGAGAGGTTGTGTGAATAGGTTCGGGGAGAGTACATGATATCCTTCCTTCTCTCCCAATTGAGATGGGTCTAATTACTCCCTTTGGGAAGTACGTGAACTTGCCTGGGCCACCTGGACACCTTTAGGTGGACTGGAGAGCTAAGTAGTTCTAAGGCTACCTAAAGGAGAGGAAACTGGTGATTGTTTTTTCATAAGTTCATACTAAAACTTTGAAGAATCCACAAACAATACGCTAAAGGAAGAGATAAGCATGCCTATAGATGAAATCATCATTCCTTCTGGGTTTGCATACCTTTAGAGCCTAAGCAGTAAGCTAAATAAAAGATGTGGTTTGAAAGTAAACAGAAGAGATATGATAGCAAATTTAATGTTTTCTTTCTTTCTTTCTTTCTTTCTTTCTTTCTTTCTTTCTTTCTTTCTTTCTTTCTTTCTCCTTGTCAGCTTCCCTGTGCTGCAGGCTGGGCAGGGAAGTTGGAAGAGAAAACATTGACTTAAGTTGTTTATAACAAGTGTCCTAAAAACCACAGAAAGACTAATCGATCTTATCTCTTTCCTATCTCATTAAATATTTTAACTGACACAGACAAAAGAAAGTGGCTGGAACAGGAAAATTAAGAAAGTATATGAGGGGAAGAATGGTTTTATTCCCTCTCACTGCTGCTTTGATCCACATTCCCTGTCAGATCTTCCTTTGTAGTATCTCATTGCTATTCCTGGTGTGGCTGTGCTGTTTTCACTCACATTTTGCAGGCTTCCTTCTCCTTTTGGACTATCTGGAGGGAAAAGTCTAGTATTTCTCACTTGGCTTATCTTTATTTGGACTACATTATTTTCTTTTCTCTGTTTTTCGGGAGTTTTAGCCTGAGGAAAAATTGACAGAAAGCTTTCATATTCACTTGACAAATTAGAGATTCCAGTACATTTCTCCCTCAAAAATTACCCGAAGGGTGAAACACATTTCAATACTTGACTGACCAAAACAAAGTGGGGAAGAAATATAGTTGAAGGAACATAGTGGAAGACGTTTTGGCAGAAGAGGCATTTGCTTACCTGTTTACTAAAGTTCCTGTGGTTCCCATGGACTCCTCCCATCTCCCTCTCCTTCCTTGCCTACAGATGCTGGAGATATTAATCCCCACAACCACCTTGCTTCTACTGCGTATGAAATGCTGCAACCACTTAGTATGTCCAATTTCAGTGTGACTTAACATCCTAGTTAACCCTCCGATGGTTCCCAAACTCTACACCAAGTTATAGACTCTGTGGAAAGAGGATTTGAAGTAAAGGTACAGTCTTCCTATTTGCACATTGCACCTACTCTAATAGGTCTGCCTGGTCCTCCTCACCAAGATTCATTAGACGTATTTTTTATTGGAAAGTGGAAGAAAACACACATCCTACAAATATTCTACCCTCTGCCCAGTTTTCCTGACCCCCTACCTCATCCTTTTGCCCATGTGTTTCTTTTAAATATTATCTCCTAACACCTCTTTTCAACTTCAAAGTTATAGTTTGTTTTCATGTAGTCAGATTTCCTGTCCTTTCTTTCTTCTTCTCAGAATACCATCTAAAACTGGGTTCCACTTATTCCACATTCCTACTCTTCTCGCATTCTTTACATGCACTTCCACCTGAGAACCCCAGTACAATTATTTTTGAACCTCCCTTACGGTGACATTGCTGGATCTCGAGTCCTCTTAACTGTGTGAGATGCCACTCCCATGTTCACGGAGTCATAATTTGCCTCTTCACTCTGTCTGCCACCAATCCCCACTCAGATGGGCTCCCTGCCACGTATACAGGGGATTCTCTGTGGAAGTTTGGGGAGAGATGGAGGTGGTGGAATGAGTTGTGATTGTGCCTATTGTGATCGTTCTGGCATCCTTAAACTCTGTGAGTATCAGATGGAAACCCAGGGGTATTATGAGATAATCTTTTTAGATTTGTCTGGGAATATTACCACTGTCTAGGATGTTGTTTTTTTTTTTTTTTTGTTTTGTTTTAATCTTTAAGGATTAACTTTAAGCAGAATGTGAAGTAAGATACTAAAAAGCAGACATTAAATACATCTCCTCAAGTAATTCTTAAACATCCTAAATTTAGTACCAGTAATTTAATTAACATTATGCAATTACATGTACCATGTTTCAAAATAATCAAATCATAAGAAATTTTAAAATAAAAAATTCAAGGAAGTCTCTAGTTAAGCATTTACATAGCATTCATTATTCTGTCAGCCAATGTACCAGGAAGCAGGACAATTGATAATATCTTTGCTTTGTGTAGAATGGAAGCATATGGGTTTAAATACCTTGTAATACAGCACTATTGAAATTTGAACCCTGTCTTCTCAATAAAGGCACTACACAGGATCTTTTGGAATACAACTTCTTAATAGGAGATTCTGATAGATAGCAAAGTAAGAAACAAAATATAAATGCTTGTCATGATTGCTTTCTATGTTATATATTCCATTTACTGTTTCTATTGAAAAAAATATTGAATGTAAAATGTAATTGAAAGGAATATGGAAGAGATTTTGCTTTTGTAGATGTAAAAGAAGAATATCTTTTTTTTCCTGTTTGGAACAGTGTATTTATTTCTATTCATAATAGCATTATCTGTTTCATATGATAAGATGTTATTTTTAATGAAAAAAACACCGAGGCAATTATAATTGTAAATTGTAAATAAAACATTTATTCTAATCATCATTTAAGCACAAATAAGGATACAATTGCAAGATACAATTAAATATAATAAGAACAGTGCATTATGAAATACAAATGACACATACACCCTTGAGTAAAATTTGCATATTTTAAGGTGGCATTTTAACCATTTACAATTGATATAATTTCTATTTATAATTAAATGGGCTCTTTAAAATAACAACACTAGTAAAAGTCGCATAATCAAAGAGCCCTTCAGGTTGTACATTTACATAAGCCACCTGTGGAAATTTGAATTTGGAATAAAATTCTCACCTAAGTTAATCTAATGTACATAGTATGTCATGCACCTGTTCACAACATATTGCTAGAAACCATTGTATGGTAATGAATGTGTGAGCAAAGTAGAAAGGAATATGTGATTAAGCATAAGCTATTCTGTATAAGGTGTAGATAATGACAGTAGCATATTGAAACTGATTCTCATCTAAGCATAGCAGGGAATTGGAAAGCCATACTTACTAACAATAGAGACAAGTCATACCACATTTATGCTTCTGAGAACGAGGGATTCATATTTCCTATAGCAGATATTAGTGATACGGCTGTGTAAAGGAGTAGAAAATGGCATGGATGACTTTCTAGCATTGCTGAGCTATTTCCTCTGAGTAATAAAGCAAATGCTCAGTGGTTGCTCCATCTCAGTGTCTCTGGCTTAGTGTTACAACCGTGTACTTTTGAAATTGGAAGGAGAAAGAATTTCTCAGCAACATGCAGTTTTTTTGTTTTTGTTTTTGTTTTTGTTTTTGTTTTGGTATGTTGGCTTAGTGCTGCGCTTATATTATCATGGGAACAAGGCACAGTTCTTGCGTTCATGGAGCTTACAACTTAGTGGGGGAGCAGATACATAAACAGGCAATTGCAATGAGGTATTTTAAGTACCACAACGGAGAGAATAGGTGTGCTACAGGGAAGACATATGAGACTTCTAACCCAAGCTTCCAAGGGTGGGAGCCATGGGTTAAGTTTGGCTTCCCAGAGTTAAAAAAGTAGAACCAAACAAAACTATGTGAATTAATTGAAATACATACCTTCCCCGACTTATAATGCAGTTATGTCCTGATACACCCATCATAAGTTGAAAATATTGTCAGTCAAAATGCATTTAATACACCCACCCTTTCAAATATCATAGTTTAGCCCAGCCTACCTTAAACATGTTCAGAACACTTACTTACATTAGGCTATAGGTGGGCAAAATCATCCAACAAAAATTCAATGTTATAATAAAGTATTGTGTATCTTGTATAATTTTGTGACTACCATACTGAAAGTGAAAAACACAATGGTGTCTGGGTACAGAATGGTTGTAAGTGAATTGGTTGTTTACCCTTGCAATCACGTGTCTCACTGGGAGCTGTGGCTCCCTGCTGCTGCCCAACATCAAGAGAGAAAGTATCATCATATTGCGGATGTTTAGCTCAGGAAAAGATCAAAATTCCATATTTGAAGTATAGGTTCAACTGAAAGTGTATAGTTTTCACACTCTCATAAAGCCAAAAACTCATTTCGAACCATGGTAAGTCAGAGACCATCTGTACTCAGATTGTTAGAGCAAGAAGTCGCTTTTGTCTCATCTATCCATTTCTTTATTTACCTGTTTTTCCAGTTTCAACCTGTGCCTCTGTTGAGTTCCGTTGTACAGATGGGACATGCATTCCAAGATCAGCACGATGCAACCAGAACATAGATTGTGCAGATGCTTCAGATGAAAAGAATTGCAGTAAGATATTCCACTACCTTTTGTTTGTTCCTCCCTGGGTACCCTTGGCATTCCATGGAGCACTGCCCAATGTTTCACTGAACCTTGTCCAGAATTGATGTGTAATTAACCCCTGTTGTGTAGGATAATTGCATTTTTATCTCTTCAAATGAGGTTAACTTTTCTTGTTTCTGTGACCTACATAGAAGGCTCATAATCTTTGCAGATGAGGTGTTTTTCATTTTCTGTTTACCTCCTTACAGATAATACAGATTGTACACATTTCTATAAACTTGGAGTGAAAACCACAGGGTTTATAAGATGTAATTCTACCTCACTGTGTGTCCTGCCAAGTTGGATATGTGATGGGTCTAACGACTGTGGGGACTACTCAGATGAATTAAAATGCCCAGGTAATTCTAGAAAGAAAAAAGTCTTTGCCTTGAGATTTAGAGTCTCATTGTATACAATTAATTTGTGAAACTTTATTTTTGATATCCAGTGGTTAGGATTAAAATTTAAATAATGTAGACTAAATTACAGGAAACCATCCTCTTCCAAACATGCCCCTTGATGTTTTTTTAATGAGTTATGAAATGATACTCAAGAAATCTGTTCTGTATTTGGATCGATTTCCTTTGAATGTTCAATTCGTCATTAATCCTCTTAAAGTTGGTGATTAAGTCTTAAAATGTGTGATCTCTAAAGTTTCCATAGAAGTATTACATACTGAGAAAAAAAAATATTCATGAACTAAAGGGAGAGAGACAATGTTTCTCACCACTGGCTTTATTCAATGTCATACAGTTTGTATTGTCATGTTAGGCTGTTTGATGAAGTTTACACAATCTTTTGACATAGTAGCATGAGTAACAGTTATTTTCACTGGATCAAGGTCAGAAAGGCATATTTATATCTGACTTTTTAACCATTTTTGCAAACATAAGCTCTTTCAGATTGTCATCTGCATTCTTAACAGAATGCTTTCCATTGAAAAGTGCTGTTCCTTTCTAAGTATTTGAGAAAACAAATCTAAAAAAAATATAAGAAGTAAAGGTGTTAAATTACTATAACTGGAAATAGATATGCTTTATAGGAAACTATTTCAGTAGTTTCATGACTACCATACTGAAAATGAAAAACAGAATGGTGTCTGGGTACAGAAGGGTTGTAAGTGTATTGGTTGTTTACCCTTGCAATCACGTGTCTCACTGGGAGCTGTGGTATTTCCTCCTTCTTACCCTGTTGCCATACTCACTTTTTCCATGTTTAGTTAACATGCAAGTTTTAAAAAATATTTTAGGAAATTATATTCATAGGTATTCTATGCAGCAGTATACACACACGCACACCCAATCTCTAGTGTCAAACGATATTCTTAATAATTCATAATCTATCACTTAATTTGCATTAGCAGATTCCTTTTATTTTTGTGTTTTCCTGCTCAATGATTTGTAACATTCTTGATATCATTTTTGTTCCTTCTGTGTTTGAAAGGCTAGCTGCATCCTAGGAGGAACTGGAGAACTTTTCTGGTTCTATGGAGAACTTTTATATGCACTTGTGACTGTGGCTCACTGCAACTCTTCCACATTTTACTTTTAATCACATAAGACGTTTTAAAAGAAATATACTAACACTGATTTAGACTCATGGACCCTGGGTGTCTAGATTCATAATCTGTTCTTTCTACAAAAATTACCTCATTATGGCTGTAGTTAATTTTTAAAATTAACTTGAAGGCAGCATGTAATAGATACCCATTAAAACTTACATATATATAAAAACTTTGTGGCCTTTATATATTTCTAATATTAACAAATTATTTTTAAAGTTTACTTTTAACATTAATAAAGAATTGTAATCATAGTGGGCAAGAAGGAGAGGGGAGCTACATAGACTGATGAGACAGGTAGATGGACAGACTGGAAGCCAGTAATAGGTCAGGCTAAACACCTTAGGTGATATCTAGGCAATATCCTAAGAAAAAGTAAGACATAAATCACATGATTTTTCAGTTTAGTGGTGAATTCTGTCAAAAATTTTATTTTCATCTTCAATTAAATATACAAAATTGGCATTTGAAAAAATAAAATGGGATTGTTATCTTAATACAGTCACAATGGATTATTGTCATATGATTATTATAGTGTGAATGGATTATTATATTGTGATGTATGTTCTAAGGTTTGCTTCCAAATTGGCTATGAGCCAGTCTAAAACTATGTAAACCTAAAGGTACAAGGGGACCTTGTAGAGAAAAATCTAATTTAGTAGAGAAAAATCTAATATTTTATATGCTCTCTTAGAAGTGATAATAACAAGAGGCGCCTGGGTGGTTCAATTGGTTACGGCTCACGTCATGATCTCACAGTTCATGGGGTTGAGCCCTGCATCAGGCTCTGTGCTGACAGCTTGGAGCCTGAGCCTGCTTCAGATTCTGTGTCTCCCTCTTTCTCTCTGCCCCTACCCCACTCATGCTCTATCCCTCTGTCTCTTAAAACAAATAAATAAACATTGAAAAACATGCAAAAAAAAAAAAAAAAGGAAAGAAATGATAATAACAATACTCCACAGTCTACAAAATATGTAATTTACAAAGTAACTTTGCATGCAGATACTTATTCTCAAGATATTTATGTAAGAGATAACATTTTTAGAGATTCCACTGTAAATTGTTTTTCTTTTTAAAGTACAGAATGCTTATATAAACCTTGTCAAAGCATACTCTGAATACAAGACAATAGGAACACCCAGCCCACACTTTCTCAGTAAAGACCCACTAATGTTTTTGTAACGTTATTCATCTTTATGAATATAGAATTACAGATATTTTCCACCAAAAATGATTCTTTAGCCTTAGTCCCATTCACTTCATAATTATCTGTTTTATTTTGTTTTGTTTTATTTTGTTCTATTTTGTTTTATTGTTTTGTTTTATTTTATTGTATTTTATTTTAATTAATGGTACTCCACATTATTTGTATTTAACAAATTTTTCCATTATCTTTTTTCTGATCCAGGATCCAATCCTGTATTGGATTTGATTATCATATCTTCCTAGTCCCTTCTGGTCTGTGCCAATTTTTGTTTTGTCTTGTTTTAGTTTTTCCTTGGTTTTCATGACCTTGACATTCTTTTGTATATGTATATGTATATGTGTGTGTAATATACATAAATGAAAATAATTAATGTTTATTTTTGAGAGAGAGAGAGAAAGTGCAAGCAGGGGAGGGGCAGAGAGAGATGGAGACCCAGAATCCAGAGCAGGCTTCAGGCTCTGAACTGTCAGCACAGAGCCCAACACAGGGCTTGAATTCATGAGCCATGAGATCATGACTTGAGCCAAAGTCAGATGCTTAGCCAACTGACTTTGCCACCCAGGCGCCCCTAATATATATAAAATTTTATTTTAAGTAAGCTCCACACCCAATGTGGGGCTTGAACTCATGACCCTGAATCAAGAGTCTCATGCTCTTCCAAGTGGACCAGCCAGACACCGATGACCTTGACATTCTTGAAGAGACCATCTCAGCTTTTATTTAAGATTTTTTGTTATTTATCTCTTCCAGTTTACAGAGTATTACTGTTTTATTATCTACCTAACATTGTGGAAGCTAAGATTAATTTAAATTATTTAACATTACATTCTGTATTTTATCACAGTTCAAAACAAACATAAATGTGAAGAAAACTATTTTGGTTGTCCTAGTGGAAGGTGTATTTTGAATACCTGGATATGTGATGGTCAGAAAGATTGTGAGGATGGACTTGATGAGTTCCACTGTGGTGAGACATTCTATCTTGTTCTGTGACATTCTGTCTTTTTCTGTATGCCTTATTACTACTTCTATGCTGATGTTCTCTTTTTTACATAGGAATTTTATAAAAAATGTTGCTAATTGATTTTAAAAATTTTCATTTTTATTAAATAATACAAAATGATAAAAATTAAAATAGAACAGAACTTATAATAAAGAATAACAGTCTCCTGTCCCAGCCTTTTATTTTAACATTAATGGTTATCTTTATCAATCTAAATGGTACACCTTTATTTTCTGACTTATTAACTTGAAATGCTAATATATTTACTTTCTGCTATAAAAAATAAGGTTTTAGTTCACACTACTCAGTATACTCTGCCTACCTATTAACAGTGTTATTCTAAATGTTTCTATTAATTACATGTATTGTTTTAAATAGTTTACTTAAATTTGTATTTCCTCAAATTCTCATCTCTCAGCATCTAACCTCCTAATTTCTCATGTGTACATTTCATTTTACTTGGCAAGGCAAGACAGCACTTTGAAAATTTATTTTATAGAATTTGTGGATTTTGTAATTTCTAGGCCAAAGAAATTTCCTACAGGGAAACAAAGCATATATTCATTATTTTCATTTAACACAAATAACGTACACTGTGGTGAATAGACAAAGTAGAGGAAAAGATTAAAAATGGATCTTCTATGAAATGTCAGACTCCTCTAAAAGTAAATGTCATCATGAAATATGAAGGTGCATTTTGTTTGATTAAGATGCTATATATCTTTACATTAGAGCCAGATTCTGAACAGGATTAACAGAGAACTTTACAAATAGTTTATGTAGATTCATAGTTTCTGGACAGGAAGCCATTATACGGTTGTACTTTCTTTAGTTTCATTTTTTCCAGGCTTCAGTTTTTCTAAACTCTTTTCAACAGGTCTTCTAAGTGAGTATTTTAAATAAAGATGCAAGGTTATTAAATAATTTATAGGATCAAAATCAAATGTCTATTTTTATTCTCATTTACATTTGGAACACTTGAATTTGGAAGGGTTTTATTTTGGATTTTGCCTGGTAATAAATAGGCTGAGTGGAGGAATAGGCCAAGGGTGAAGGAGAAAAATCACAAACCTGGCTTTGGAAATAATTGGAGTACACTATTATAAATGCATAATTTGGTAGTAAAATACAAGCCACCATGCCAATGAATTTGGATGTCATTAGTCAGCCTTAAGTGTCCCTAAGAGAGAAAAGTAAAAACACTTAAGGTTTAGTAGGTAGGGGTGTAAAACTGGTGGCTTGTCTTTGAGCTAAAAGCCCCTTAGTCACCTCATCATTATAAACAAACCTCTATGCTGGTGAATATAGCATATTGCAATCTTGCCTTAGAAGCATTTTTTTCTCTAGTTGTTCAAAAATCAATTAAAAATTAGGACGGATGACTAGACCCCACTTGGAATATTTGTTTTATATCTATGTACCAGATGTTGAATTTTTTTAATGACACCCTGGAATATATATTTAGGGGAGAGTGGCCAGCATAATTCTGTGAAAATTCTGTGGGAGGAAAAATGTTGCATAACCTGAACACTCAGCGGGAATAAGCAGGCTGTTGTCAAAATTTTATAGAGCTGTAGTAGAGAAGAGAAATTTGGCTTGTTTTATTATAAGACAATTGATTTTAGCGAAATCTAAAGGAAGGACTTTCTCACTGTCAGATCTATCCTAAGATGGTCTCACATGATTTTTTTTTCTTTTGCATCTAAAGCAAACATTTTTGTTTGTTGTCTAGATTCTTCTTGTTCTTGGAACCAATTTGCTTGTTCTGCAGAAAAATGTATATCTAAACACTGGATTTGTGATGGAGAGGACGATTGTGGAGATGGATTAGATGAAAGTGATAGCATTTGCGGTGAGTTGTTTCTTTTGTGTTCTCATTCAATTCTTAGGCATATGATATATGTGCACTACAATTTTAGAGCAATCAAAAACATGAAACTCTGTTTTCTACTCTGTTAAATTTAATTTAAATTTACATATACGTTTCCATGTAGCTGGTTTTATTATTTTAATGACAACCTGTTGTTCTACTATTTTTACATACACAGTTTTTCAGTTTTTAGGATTTTTCCTGAATATTCACAATGAATACATTTGCAAATTTTATTTTTTTTTAGTATTCAATTACTTCTTTGGAATAGATCTCAATGACTGAGAATACTTGGATCAAATAATCAAACATTTTTCATGGCTCATGATATGTATTGCTAAGTGGCCCTCAAAAATATACTGATTTGCACTGTCACAAGCTACCCACACTATTTATGTTTGTATATATGTATTATAGTGATTGTTATTAGTGGATTGTTTTAAATAGATAGTGAAGAAGGGGGATATTTATATATTTTTAAGTGTACTTCAATAAACAGCTTTCTAGGATTAGAGATAGAATGTCCCACTATGTATCAACTACATGGCCAGTGTAATTGCTTTCAAATAATCACAAACATTTAACAAATAACTTAAATGGGATTATTAGCTTAATTTTTTAAGGGGAAAAAGAAGGAAGTGATCTAGTCTGTATAAATTTATTACAAAAGGACAGGCATTCTACTATTTATTTATGTGTCTTTGTGTTTATCTTTCTGATCTGTTTCTATTTGCATGTTTGTATTATAGGCATAAAATCTTTACTCATTGTATTAGCCCTATTTCATAGCTTTTATCATCCTTATTTTAGAGAGAATAGAATAAGGTGCATGTACAGAGTTAGGTGTACTTAACACCATTTTTAAATTTCAGTAGTTGTGGCCTTTTAGGTCCCTTCCACTGAGACAGGTTGATAGGATTTTATACTATTCAAGTTGTTTGTAAACAACATAAAATTAGAGATGTCCCCTGAAAGCAGGCAATTTATTTTCTTGTATTTAAGCCACTCCAAATCTATCTTTTGTTTACATAGCTGAAACAGTTATGCGGCAGATAAATACAGAAGGATCACTATACAAAAGCTCTGAAAGGAAAAAGAAATCAGTAATCAATTAGATGTTTCACCAGTGGCTTTTAACTACTTTTTCCTCTTTGCTATTAATTTTGTTTTAATTTTAACAAAAGAATCACCTACTTACAATGAGGTGAACATGTTGCCAGTCACTAAAATCATCTTGGATTTGACCTTTTGTTTCACCCTACACCAAAGTGCTCAATTGATACCTCTGTCTTTTCTGAGTGGACACAGCAAAATAGAAGGTGTAAAGCTTATGCAATCATACAGAGCTGAATTATCCCACATCTGCATTATTGCTACCTATTAAGAGGGTACAAAAAATCTCCCTTATGTAACTATTGTGATCATCTATCATGAATCAATGTATACAATATAAATGTTCTTTTTCAGAGTATTATTGCCAATCTGCATCTATCAATGTGCTGATAACTTTTTAAATAATTAAAATGGTAATGGACATGTTTACCTGTTGTCAAAACCTGTCTGTTTAATTTACTTACAGGTTGTATTTTATATGCTAACTGCTAAGCTGGTGACACATACAAAATCTTTAGACCAAGTATCATTGAATGAACTGAATCTAATATACTAGGTTTGGAAAGAAACTTTATAAATAATTTATCTCAGTAGTTCACAACCTTAAGTGCACAAAATATTCTTCTTAGAAGTTTGTTAAAAATGTAGATTCTTTTTTAATTTTTTTAACATTTATTCATTATTGAGAGACAGAGAGACCCAGAGCGTGAGCAGAGGATGGGTAGAGAGAGAGAGACACAGAATCTGAAGCAGGCTTCAGGCTCTGAGCTGTCAGCACAGAGCCCAACGCGGGGCTTGAACTCACAAACTGTGAGATCACGAACTGAGCCACCCAGGTGCCCCAAAAATGTAGATTCTTAATCTTCATCTTTAAATATTCTAATATGGGCTGTAAGCACAACCTTTCTTAATAAACACAATAATGGTTCTGACTTGGAATCTGAGGATCCCATTTAGTTAATAAATTGCTTTAGGTCACTCAGAGAATCAGTAATGACAGAGCTAGGACCAGAATTCAGATTTCTGGCGGATTTCCTAAATGGGATAGTAACTCTTACCAATCAAATATAATATCTGAGCAGGTACCCAAGATGGATCTGGTGGAAATCTTTCAGCTTGTCTTCCTTTCCTGGAATTCATTTCCCTGAGAAAGGCAATGTGTCTCCAGATGGCAGGAGTAACTATGGAATGATGCCATGAGTTTTTTCTTTGGCCCATTTTCTTTCCAATTGACTATGATGTTTTGGCATGCTCTTAACACAGAATCTATTGAATACTATCAAGGGAGTCAGGAAATTAGCTGCAAAGAGCTTTATGCCATTTTATAGCTTGAGGTGTCTTAGTAATTATCTAGTCATTTCCCTCATTTTACAAATAGTGAGGCTCAAACACTAGTCTTCTCCAAGGTCATAGCGAATTAGATTTCTCAATAGCCAAATTGATGTTATATCTATTATGCCTACCTTGAGAATAAATTGGGTGATAATCGGAAAGTAGACAAGGAATTTCACATGCACCAAAACTTCCTTACTAGGGAGAATGCCTTTTTTTTTTTTAAACTCAAGCTAAATAACAAAAATATTATGGAAATTAAAGCACTAATTGAGAGTATAATAGTAAAAGTGACACTTTATATTCTAATGGCAAGTTTGAAAAGATAGATCATTATGAGGAATAGTATAAAAATAAATTCTGGAGGAAGATAATTTTATTATAGAAGGTACTAAAGACATAATAGTTAGCAGGTAAATTCATTTTTAAATGAAAGCAACATTTATTTAATAGATTTTTTATGATTTCTTCCAGGAATAGATATCATATTAAACCTCATTCTATTAGCACTGATCCCCAATCCAATGAGCACATGTGAATTACCTGGAGGACTTTTCTACATTCACTTGCCATCCTGTCTTCTAAGCTAAAGTATATGTGAAGGACAGTCATGTTTATGAAGGAGAAAATCCTCAAGGGGTTTTATATGGGCACCCTGTTGCCCTGCCGTATTGAAAACATTGCCTTGAAAAGCATTTTCTGCTCCTAGCAACTCTACAGCTGAAAAGAAAGATGATAATTATACAATGAAAGCATGTTGGTCACTGCTTTAAATGTTTGGAAACAAATATCTCTCTTCACTCCATTCAGTAGTATTATATTTTATTCCTGGAGATAATAGCTTTTTTTTTTTTTTTTGAATAGTTCTAACAATGTGTCTTCTTCCTTTTCTTTCTTTCTTTCTTTCTTTCTTTCTTTCTTTCTTTCTAGCATCTTTCTATGGGCAGCTTTTGCTCTCAGGAAAATGAAGTTAAAGAAAAGTTAGAACATGATTTGAGGGTCATGTAACTGATTCATTCAACAAACATGTTATATAAATAAAAGCAGGAGCTAGGAAAATATCATGAGAAATAATCATGTTCTGTTTCATATGTTTACCCTATACCCACATAAAGAGAAACAAAGAAACCACCAATGACCCTTTGAATTTATAGTGAAAGTCAGCAAGCATTTTTTTTCTTTCTGTATACATCTGAAAAACATCATACATCTAAAGGGACATTGAATTGACAGAGCAAAGGTAAATTCTATTTATTAAGTGTGTATGAAAAAAAGGAACACGCATACATTTATTCTTTTCAGCCAACACAAGGTGGGGAGTAACAGTCATAGCATTAGTGGTTAAGAGAAGGTGCTTAGCAATCAGAAGAGTTTTGGACTCCTAGCTCAACCTGTGGGACTTTCAACTTCTCTGAGGCTCAGTTTTCTTTCAGTGAAATAAGGCTAATAATAGTCTACTGGTTGGGATTACTGCAAAAATTAAATGAGTGAATATATTATGTGCCTAGCATATATTAAGCAATAAAAATTTCATTATTATTATTACATTGTAATTATAACTATTACTATTATTATTATTATCCTTATAGGTTCTGTCTTTTATAAATGTTATCAAAGTTTATTCACAAGTCTATGACATATCTATGCTTTGCTACATCTTACAAGCAGAAAAGATCTTTATTGTTTTCTGCCATGTAGCCTTAAGAAATCTAACACTTGCAGGGCGCCTGGGTGGCGCAGTCGGTTAAGCGTCCGACTTCAGCCAGGTCAAGATCTCGCGGCCCGTGAGTTCGAGCCCCGCGTCGGGCTCTGGGCGATGGCTCAGAGCCTGGAGCCTGTTTCCAATTCTGTGTCTCCCTCTCTCTCTGCCCCTCCCCCGTTCATGCTCTCTCTCTGTCCCAAAAATAAATAAACGTTGAAAAAAAAAAAAAAAAAGAAATCTAACACTTGCAATTAGGAAGAAATGCATTCTGGGAGGAAAATGTGTAAACATCTGTAGGAGAAGGATGCTATCTAATGATTCCAAATAGCTACAATCTCTTCCTTGTTAGCAACATTCTTCTGTGTCCTTTCTTTCTAAGGGAAATATAAATGTTAGACTTCCCCAGCAGACATGCAGTGATCTTAATGGCATTCTTTCCTTGGGTTTCAGGCACTGCCACCTGTGCAACTGACATGTTCAGCTGTCAGGGCTCCCATGCCTGTGTGCCACGGCACTGGCTTTGTGATGGTGAAAGGGACTGTCCAAATGGAAGTGATGAGCTCTCCACAGCAGGCTGTGGTAAGACACGTGAAGGAAAGCTGCCGCAGCACCCCCAGACTCTTGCTTTTGTAGTATTTACCATCTCACATTTTCTCTCACTTTCCCACTCCCTGGACTCATACATAGTACCAGAATTAATCAGGTGGGATGTTGTCATCAGAGTAGTTCAGCAACCCCTCTAACCAGCTACTGTCCAGAGATTTTCAAGCATGCACATTGGGATTACCCATTTAAAAACCATTCTGATGAACACAGACCCATCTCTTCTCTTCTGAGATTATGTAGCTATCTGATGTTGTGTGACTATAGTAGATTTGTTATTTTCTTTTTAGAACCCCACCCCCACAAAGTGTTTTAGATTGCCTATTACAGACACTCTAAATGACTGATGTGATCCCAAATAACTACTGATCAGAAGGCCAGTAAACACCTATTAGTCCTGCGGAGAGGGTATTAACCCTTAGGTCAGGTAAAAATAGTATGGATATAGCTGAATGAAGCTGGGAGATCAGGGGAACACCTTTGGAGGTCAAACAATTTACTAAGTTTCTGACTCTTGGTCACCTCAGGAAATGTTCACGGAATTACTCAGTAGTAAAAACTTAGATAAAATCTTTTGCATGATCAAGAGAATGAGGGGCCTGAATATTTGAAAACTGTCCCAAGGTCACATAGGGGATCCATTGAGCTGAGCAAGTTGTCAGAAACAGTGCTGTGAATTCTGGCCATTAAAATGAATTCTGCCAATCATTTCTCCAATGACCTGTCTTCAGGTCTTTAAAACTGTATTTGAAGCCATAATATAGGTGTGTGTCTGTGTGGGTATGTATATATGGGTGGACGGGGTAGTTAAAGAGGAGAAAGAAAAAGAAAACTATGAGGCAGGCCTATGTGTTCAAAACTCATGCTATTATAGAATAGTTCACTTTGATCTTGAAACCGATATGTGTGTCTGTAAAGGTCAATGGGGCCACTGAGGGCTACATAACAAAGGATTATGCATCAATTCAGTGATCCAGATGGTCCCAGTATACTATTGCTATTGTAGTAAGTTAACACTCTGGGAGACATATTAACACTTTTGGACCACATGGGTGCTGTTAAGTAAATTATGCTAAAGTACAACAAATTGTACTCAAGTGACCTGAAAGCGTTAATGCCAAATAAGCCTCTGTTGCTTGGTGTTTTAAAGAATAATTCATGTATTAGAATTGGCATAATTCACTTGAGTTATATAACTGTCACAGAGTTCAAAGTTAGCGGAGTTATTAGTAACTGAATTTTACTATGATTATAATGGGAAGTTTTAATGCTACTTCTACATGGCTTCCATATCTTTTTTGAAAACAAATTTGTTGGAAATAAGTTACACTTGATTAAATCCAAGGAATCCTTTTTGTTTTACTTACTCATATCTCTATTGTAGTCATTACAGACTTGAAAGCAGAGATTTCCTTTTTTGAATATGGGTAAAAGAATAATTATAATACTTTAAATATCAAATTAAATATAGAAGATACTAGGTCATCACAAAGAAATATTATATAACAAAGGGTAAAAGTGTCATAGAAGGATTTCAAGGAAAAGAAATAACATTATCTTAGTAATGAAGGACAAAGAGAAAAAAGAGAGTTATTCTAGGTAGAGAGAAGTACCTATTAAGACATGGATGTGGTGGGGGGGAGTTAGAAGGCATGTAAATTTTTTCAAGTGCCCATTATATGTCAATTATATTGTTAGGTTGTTTTATTTACATTATTGAATTCCCACAGTATCTCAGTGAAATGTTTTTGGGAATCTGCCAAAAATAGTTGTTAAATAGATGGGAATTTAAATAGCACCTGGGAATTTACTGAGTACCTAAAATAAGCTGATCTGCTTCATATACTTTATCTGGTTCTTGCAAGAAGTTTATCAGATAGATCTTATCATTCCCGTTAAGTGAATAAAGAAACAGATACAACAAGAAAGTAAAAAACCTTCCATAAGATATAAATCATAAGTAGCAGAGTGACTTTTTGCAAAACCTTTCTCTTTCTAGTATATTATAGTGACATATATCAGATTCTTTTTTTATTTTACTTAAAAGTGAGATATAATTGACATATAACATTATATGAGTTTTAGGTAAACAACATAATGGTTTGGTCTATGTGATATTTTACAGTAATTACTATAATAAGTTTAGTTAGCATCTATTCTATAGCAGATTTTTTATATTCAAAATATCTCAAACAACCTTGAGTCCTAACATACATTAATCTTTTAAATATTAGACAAAGTAATTGAAAATATTTAAATGATCTCCTCAAACCACTATGATTCCATGCATATAGTATTAAAGTTTATTTACTCTGCAAAACTTACCAGTTTTTGAACTTTTGCTGAAGGTTATTGGACATTTTGGTCAACTATTTTCCCCATTGGTTAGGACCCTTGTTAGAGCATTGTTTTCATGAATCAGGGTTCCAAAAGAATCAGTATTCCATTTCATGGATCAGTATTCTTAATTTGATGTGGTACTTACTTGTTGGGCTTATCAGACCATAGATCTTAACCTATTTCAATATCCCAAAGTCACCCAAGTTTTATTTTCATCTTAGAAACAATAGTTTTCTTAGCTATTTTGATGTTTTCTTTTCACTTCCATCATGAGCATTAGCACTCGGTAGTCTTTTCAGGTTCATTTTTCACAAAGAAGCAAGGTTTTTATCACTTTACTAGCAATCCTGCAGGCATAAGGAGAGAAAAAACCCAGCCACATTATTACAGTTGAATGATTTTTTATCACTTATGAACTTTTGAATTCATCCTTTAGCAAACTTACAAATTGCTAAATGGCCTGAAATTTCAGGGTCACTGTGGAATTGGTGAATGTATTAATACTAAAACTTTGAATCAGCATTCATATATTTCATATATAAATATATGCATGTTAATATATATTATGAATTTATATGTATGTCCATATATATATTATGAATGGAATATTGAGCAAACTTTTCTTTTTTTTGTAAATAACTATGAATTATTGAGTATAATAGCATAAATTCCCCAAAGTCCTAAGGTGGGGGAAGATGAAATAGGTACTCATCTAACTTTATTTTTTGTGGTATCTTTATTAGCTCCCAATAATACATGTGATGAAAATGCTTTCATGTGTCATAATAAAGTGTGCATCCCCAAGCAGTTTGTTTGTGACCATGATGATGACTGTGGAGATGGCTCCGATGAGTCACTGCAGTGCGGTAAGTATACCCAAACTTTTCATAGAAGATGTTGTCAGGCTGAGTAAGAATCTTTTAAGATATCTTAAGAAATACGTAAATACAAGAACAACACATTTGTTTATGCACTAAGGACATGTAAACTCAGTAATATATAGATGCGCCACAATAACTTCTTTAACCTCTAGCTTAATTACACATTGACTTGGAGATCATGCCTATGTGTAGCATATTCTTATTAGGAGCCACACAGGGAAATGTTTATGAAAATGTTTTTGGTTTAAAGTGTTTTAAACTTTAAAGACAATATATGGCTAGCTAGGTCAGTCTTATAGCCAAATGAAATACTTGAGTGAGAAAAAAAAAGAATTCACAACTATCAGAGAAATTGGATACATAATATTTTCCTTTCACCTTATCCTTTTACATGTACACTTGTTTGTTAAAATTGAATAATATAATGATAAAATTTATCTTATTGCATATATATTTATAGGACCAGTACATATATAATATACACACAAATACAAATATAACTTTTGTAGTGAAAATCATTAAAAATTCCTAGTTGAAATTGAATTCTTACATGAACCTAGTATATTTGTAAGAAGAAAAAAAAACTTACATACATGAGTAAATGTAAAATGAAAAGCATTAAAATCCACATATAATGATGAAAGGCAGTAGATTTAGTGCCCTCTTTTGTTCTTCCTGTGTTGTGTCTATAGCCTTGGTTTTTGATAGCAGTCTCTGATAGAAATCATTGGATACCAGTTTTTATGATCATTTCACCATTAAGTCATGGATTCAATGTGATGTTTTAAAAGATACATCATAACTCAAGGTGTTAATCAAAAGTACAATTAATTCTTATTGAATACCTTCCCTCTGTTAGACACTTACTTAGTTGATATGGAGATGAATGAGACAGAGATAGAAGAAATTGCAGACAAACAGGAAGATCAGAAATTCAATATAGAAAAATAGCACACATTGTCAGATGGCAATAAGAATCACAATACATGGGAGCAAAGCAGAGAGAATAATTTTTGAGTCACTAAAGAATAAAGAAGCAAGGATTGTTAGAGAAAGTCATATTTGGATGGTAGAGAACATACACAGTGGTTAAAAGCTTGGACCTTAGAGGCAGACAGCCTGGGTCCAGATCCTGGCCCTGCCCCTTACTATCTGTGTGATCTTTGAAAAGTTATTTCACCTTTTTGTACCCAAATTCTTCATCTATTTTAAATATATATATATATTATATATATATATATATATATATATATATATATATATATATAATGTATAATATATATATATATATATATTAAGGATGTTAAGAGAATTAAGTTAATATTTGTAAAGTGCTAAGAATAGTTATGCACACATAGAAAGTTCTTTGTATGTTTACAAATGACTGTAAATTGACATGGTTGAAGAATAGCAATTAGTCTTTTCTGAGGTAAGTTAGAAAGTTGAAGCTGGATTCTAAAAAGTCTGGAATATTTGTTAAGGAATTTGTTTTTAATTATTTGGCTCCTAGTTGGCAACACACATTTGAAATAGGGAAATGTCACAGTCAAAATATGTTTCAGGACCATCTTTTTCAGCAGAGTGGATGAAATATTACCCTGGGAGAGGGGAGACATTAGGGAGAAAGTAAGCTAACTAGAAAATTATTGCAATAGTTCTGATGATTAATGATGTGATGATAAGCCAGGGCAGAAATGGTGGAATGAGGAGAACAGAATGAGTCAGAATTCATCTACGGTCAGATATGGAGGAGAAAGGAGAATTTCTAGCTCGGATGACTTGGTGGATGGTGTGTTACTATTAATGAACTTTGGAACACAAGAGATTAAGGGCCAAGTTTTGCAGATGCAGAAGAGAAATGTAAAAAAGAATTAATTTTGGATAATTTGAATATGAAGTGTTAATCAGACAATCACATGGAGCTGTACAGTGAGTGTTTGAAAATTTAGTTCCAGAAACCAAAGGATAACCAGGAAAATAAGATTAATTTGGTGGTCATTGGCATAAAGATGATATTCAAAATGTAGCCAAGAATGAGGACACCCAGCACTGCAGAAAGGAAAAGGGGAAAGCAACATGTTGAAGATTGAAGTTAGGGCTTCACCTGCAATATTTTAGAATGGAACAGGAGTTGACTTCATACAGAAAGAAGGATAAAAGGGAACAGCAAATGTGAAGTTAGAAAGATGTCCAGGAGAGTGGATTATAAATATTAAATTAGGAAATTATTTACAGGGTAGTGTGCTCAACATCAAATGCTGAAGGAAAGTGAAAGAGATAGAGTCTGAGACACCTTTGAATTCACTTGTCACTTGGTATTTGTTAGCTCAAAGAGGAATTTCAGAAGGCAGATGTGGAAATGGATATTAATGAATTGAGGAAGAGCTGGAGATAAGTGAGGAAACGCTGCCTAGGGTAGTAGGAAAGAAGAGTAAGGTATAGTTAAGAGTTATGTGGATGGATTTTTATTGTTACTGGGCTGGGAGAGACTTGAATGTAATGTACATATTGACCTATTGACTGAGGAGAATGAACTAGTGAGGAACGGGAGGGAAGAAAGACCAGGGAAACTGGAGTATTTTAGAACTCTCTAATTTTGCCATTCTATGTGACAAACATCTCAATTATATAATCATTGTTGAATTATTTTCTATTGGAATTTTGTCTATTTGTTAATAAACATACAGATCTTATTCCCTCTTTTCAAAAGTAGAATATTTGCCAGATTTACCAGAAAGTTTCTTAATGGAAATGATAGTTTTTATTGTTAACAAACTTAGGAGAAATTCTATCTAATACTCATAATATTCAAAATCAAATGAGTTTTACTTACAAACAGGCATAGATATGAACATTAAAAATTGATGGGTTGATACTGTGATTTGAATAAAGCTTTTTAATACCTCTAAGTATCAATATATAGGATAATTACAATAGTTTTGTTTTTATTGCTTCATAAATTTACTTTTCTTTCATTTTAGCATTGTCTTTACAGTTTCAACACTGCTTCCCAAACACAAACATAGCATTACAGCTTCTGAGAATTATTATTATAACTTAGAATCACTTCATCCATATGTTCTGGTGCTATACCTAATCAAGCTTAGTCTTGAAAAAAATGTAATAGCTTTATTCTTGTTTTTCATTCAGAGGGAAATTTTTAGAAGACAGATAATAGGTGAACAGAGATGGTATGGTATCCTCGAGTATTGCATTTCTGTTTCCTCACTCAGAAACACTAAGATTGCCTTGTTTTTTACTTTATTTTCTGGCCCTTAATCCTACTTTTCAACCACAAATATCTCTTCATTATGACCACTGTTCCCAAAAGAAATTAGAAACATTTATCATAGGAGACATGGGTAACTCTCATGGTTAACTAGGTATAGTGCACATTGGGGGATGTAGTTTTAATGAGTATTTGTTATATGAATTAGAAGGTTTGCTTTTTTGTCTCTAGCATATCGACAGTGTAATGTGGAAGAATTTAGTTGTGCTGATGGACGATGCCTCCTAAGTACTCAATGGCAGTGCGATGGAGACTTTGATTGCCCTGACCATTCTGATGAAGCACCTTTAAACCCAAAGTGCAAAAGTGCAGGTACAGAAAATATATAATATGCTTATTCCACAATTTGCTTTTTACTTTATATTTTTAAGTATTTTTTAAAGTTTATTCATTTTTAAGGGATAGAGACAGTGTCAGCTGGGGGGAGGGGAGGGCAGAGAGAGAGAGGGAGACACAGATTCCGAAGCAGACTCTAGGCTCTGAGCTGTCAGCACAGAGCGTGATGTGGGACTCGAACCCATGAACCATGAGACCATGACCTGAACCAAAGTCAGACGCCCAACAGACTGATCCACCCAGATGCCCCCCAACATTTGCTTTTTAATGGCAAAACTGTGACTCTGATTGTCATTCTAGTATGATATTCAAGGAAAAAATGCAAATAATTAAGCATATGATGTTTCAAGTGATACCATGCAGGATCCTAGTATTCAACTATGTTTTGAAACTACTTTTAGAAATTTAAATCTGTGCCAAAATACAAAGATTTGAGGCAATGAACTTAATGAATCCATCGCCTTGCCCCCTTTTAAAGAGTTATTTTTTCTTAATACATGATTATGTGAAAATAATTTTCTGGCATGGTCCTGTTTGAAAATTTAAACATAAAATAAGCTGAGATTTACTGAGAGAAAGTCTGTATGAGTCATACTTAGGCACAATGAAATAAATTGCATATCACTTGAACAGAAATATATACATAGCCAAACTTGGTCTATTTATCATTTCACTATTCCAAAGACTGAATACATAGTCATATATTTAAAATAAACCCAATTGCTTTTTTCTCATGTACTTTACATGCTAATAGGCTTTCTTTTATCATGTATGATAATGAGTAATATTCAAGTCATCAGGTTATAAGTACCTGCAAAACCTAAACTCCTTTCCATAGATATATTTGGAAAAACTATTATTCACCACAAATGTCCTTTTTATGCCCTGACTTAAAAATGTCAACGTTATATTTCCAGGAAGAAAAAGAATTTAGGAATATCTACCGATTCTATATTCTTAATTTTTAGTGACATATAATTTCTTAGAGACCTGTGGCTTGAGGGAAATGTCAAACTATCATCATACTTTTAAATTTCATCTTCACAATATAGGTGAAGACAGAAATACTCCATTAATTTTACTAGAGATGCTTATTTTGATTGTTAATTTTCATGGCAAAGAAAGATTTTCAATAAGTGTTGAACATGAAAGTACATTTTGCCCTTGATTTTTTTTATATTTTGTGTATAAAATATTACACTATGTATAGAGAATTGTAGATGCACATATATTTACCATAATTTTTGACAGATAAGTTATCATATTTGTGAATGTTTTCAACAATTGTAGTATAAAGCAATGGCATACCCTTTATGTTCCATTTGTTTTATTTTCTTTTTCCAGAACAGTCATGCAACAGTTCATTTTTTATGTGCAAAAATGGCAGGTGCATTCCCAGTGGAGGTCTTTGTGACAATAAGGATGACTGTGGCGATGGCTCAGATGAGAGAAACTGCCATATAAATGAATGTTTGAGTAAGAAAGTCAGTGGATGTTCTCAAGATTGTCAAGACCTTCCAGTCAGTTACAAGGTAGGTACTCATCAAAAATAGCAAATCACACGATACATTAGAATTTGAGATAGTGAATGCTATTTAATCCACTATAACTGTAAGACTTAAAATGCATCATAATATTGTTGAAGATATATGAAAATATTGAACATTTTCAATGTATGCTGAACATAAAGAAAAACAAAATCAGCAGAAGACCAGTGTTTAGGGAGATACTGCCATGTTGGTGGCACAAAAATATGTATGCAACTCTTAAGTTCTCATTTCTTCCCTCATTCTTTCTCCCATCTTTGAAGTGAAATGGACTGAGCATCTGTCTACCACAACATTGGATAATACAATATTGTTCGTATAAACAGAAAAAAACAGAACACATGAATTAATAGGACTGAGTGCAGGTACACTAAAAATATATCATGCCTAATATCCTAATTGACTTTTGTTAGTACCATTTTCCTGAGGAGGGTGATTCACTGACAAAACTGATTGGCAAGAATAGCTCTTAAAAACATCTCCTTTTCATTCATGTTGGAAAGGAGGGTGCAAATGAACATAAAATTAAAGCTGTACAGTAAGTTTGATTATGGTTGGGGAAATCTTAGGAAGAGCAATTCATTCAGAAGTCACGGTTTTTAAGTGAACACTAGTTCTGTCTGAACCAGCAATAGGACAGGCTCCTCTAAAACACAGAATCAGTCTAATGCCAGTTATAGTATTACAGAGGTTAGATTTTATTCTACTGAATTCCACACTGATCAGAACACACCTGGGGTACTATGCACACTTATGGACAGGGCATTTTAAGAGGAACCTTGACAAATTGTAGTGTATACAAATTTGTACATCCAGAAGCATAAGGAGTATGGAACACACACCTTTAGGAGTTTTCCCTGGAGCAAAGATGAATTGTTATCTGTATTCAAATATATGAAGTACTGGAATAGGGAGCAACCTAGTCTGAGTTTGTTTCGAAGGTTGGAATTGTAAATTAGGAGGCGGATTCTCTTCAGTATAAGGAAAAGTGTTGTAAAATACGCTTTACTTGGAAAGAACTGTCTGATTTCTCACTACTAAAGAGGTTAAATTGTGGCTTTCTTTAAAACATGCTAGAGAAAATATCTGTATATTGCAAAGATGTTGTATCTTTTTTCTTGCCAGCCTTGACATCCCATGATAGGCCACTTCTGTCAAATGGTAAATTTAGCCAACCGCTTTGGCATCTGTAATCTCTGAATTTCTGGTATTGTGATTAATTTAACTACACTGATAGGATTTAATTGTATTTATTTTTTTTTTTTAATTTTTTTTTCAATGTTTATTTATTTTTGGGACAGAGAGAGACAGAGCATGAATGGGGGAGGGGCAGAGAGAGAGGGAGACACAGAATCGGAAACAGGCTCCAGGCTCTGAGCCATCAGCCCAGAGCCTGACGCGGGGCTCGAACTCCCGGACCGCGAGATCGTGACCTGGCTGAAGTCGGACGCTTAACCGACTGCGCCACCCAGGCGCCCCAGGATTTAATTGTATTTAGATGAAACCAGAAAACTACAATGATCATTTTCCTCTATGCAGAAACAGGGATAAAAACCAAAACACTAAGGAAGCTACATTGGTTACGAAAAATATTTTTTTAGTTTGAATATTGTATTAAGACTTGGTTAAATTTATAGACTTAAAGGGGTGTCTTGGTGACTCAGTTGGTTAAGCGTCTGACCTTGGCTCAGGTCATGATCTCACACTTTGTGGGTTCGAACCCCATGTTGGGCTCTGTGCTGACAGCTCAGAGCCTGGAGCCTGCTTCAGATTCTGTGTCTCCCTCTCTCTCCGCTCCTCCCCTGCTTACACTCTGTCTCTTTCTCTCAAAAATAAACATTATTTTTTTTTTAATTTACAGACTTAAAACACACATGTAGTCACTTATAACATTGTATTGTTGGTAAAATGAAACAAGACAATGAACCAAAATAACTCTTAATGAGATGAATATCTATCAGATAATCAATTTTGGCAATAAATATTTTGAAACCCAATGGAGCAGAAAAAAGTATTATTAGTGACTTATGCACAATCAATATAAAGTGTTTCCTGAAATATTAGGGAACAGGTCATAGAAATATTACAGATAATTAGTTACAATTTCAATGCAGAGTTTATAAATAGTGCTTTAGTTGTATCTGTATAATATATTCTATATTTCTATATGTTTATGGAATCTATAAAACATAGAATCTGTCTGTCATCCATCTGTCTAGCATCTGTGTATCTTTCCATCTATCTAAAAACTTAAATTTCAGAGTAGATCTCCTTACATTTTTTCTACGTGTATTTAAAATCTGTCATAACAAATATGGTGGTAAAATCTAATAATTATAGAATATTAGATGACCACCTTTTGATATAACATCCAAATGACCTTTAGTATTTTTATAATGCCTGCATATAAGAAGTACTTAGTACTCAGAAATGCCATATTTAGAAAACTACTGTGGTAGAAATATATATCATCCAGAGCATCATATTAAATCATACTATTTTAATTACTTTATAAGACCCATCATACTGAAATACTTGTTTATTGATAACTTTAAAAAAATCAGTATTTTCACCTTGACTTCGCAGAAGGGGTCATAGAATGAAGTGAGAATTCTAGTTAAAATAGGTAATATATTTATTTAATCATTTAGAAAGTCTCTGTGTCTGATAACTGACAGAATTGCTATGAATAGCATTCTTGAATATGTACACATGTCAAAACTAATGAATAAAATAAAATATCTATTGGGGAAACAAGACCAATATAAAAATTCAAGCAGAATAAAATATCTATTGGGGAAACAAGACCAATATAAAAATTCAAGCAGAATCAGAAATGAGAGATTTAAATAAAGTTTCAAAGCTAACATTTTACATATTGTGTTAAAATATATATATATACACATACATACACATACATACACACATATTTATATTCATGATAATTTGTTGATAGGAAATTGAGTAAAAAGCCTTATATACAACAAAATGCTTATATATTTGGGGGGGGGTGGAAGCTTATTGGTTTCTCTTTTCCAGGAAATGGAGAAAAATATCCAGTAACCAATTTTTCATTACAATAGCTATAGAACATGGCAATAAATCCTCCACCAAATTCTGCAATAAAATGAAAATTGCTTACAAAAGCAAAATTTAGACCTTATGGACTGTGAAGAATTTGCACGTTTGTTGTAAGACAAATACAATGTATCTAACTATTCAGCAGGGAGTAATAACATTTACTAAAGCAAGGATCTTATTTTGATGTGAAGGATAATTTACCATGTAAAAATAAATGTACTTCTGGGAGAGAAATAAGTTTTAATGTATGTATTAGAAATAATATTTGTAAAATATTGCTTAAAAAGCTACAAAGAAACTTCTCTGAATTTAATAGGAAAAGTTTGGGTAGCTATATTTCTTTCTGGTAGCTATATGATCCTATATAAAAATTAATACAAATCAGGAAAATTTGAAGTCATTCTTGATGGTGAGAAAAATTAAGATGATATTGAAAATACATGAATCTCACTTTCATAAAAAATAAAAAATGGGTTTTTTTGGTAAATGAAAATGAGAAAATTTAAAACTCAGTTTCCAAGATAGATTAATCTCTCATCTTTTATCTTTGAAGGTACAAATGATTATTCTTTTATTTCACTCAACTTATGAAAGCTAGGCTGGTAGAATGTCCCACTGAGACCTTTGGGTTATTTGGGAGCAAAAATGTTTTTGTTAAAACAAGGTTAACGGATTGGGGGAAATGATCTTTTAAAAAAATCTTCTCTTTCAATAAACAATCTTTTAAAAACTTACTGATAGGGGCGCCTGGGTGGCACAGTCGGTTAAGCGTCCGACTTCAGCCAGGTCACGATCTCGCGGTCCGTGAGTTCGAGCCCCGCGTCAGGCTCTGGGCTGATGGCTCAGAGCCTGGAGCCTGTTTCCGATTCTGTGTCTCCCTCTCTCTCTGCCCCTCCCCCGTTCATGCTCTGTCTCTCTCTGTCCCAAAAATAAATAAACGTTGAAAAAAAAATTAAAAAAAATAGAATAAAAAAAAACTTACTGATAACCTCTTAAACATATTTCATTTGTTTATAGAAATCTATATTTAGTCACTTTTACCAATTTTACATTAAGAAATTGATTTTCTATAAATGTGGAAGCTATTTGATATAGTAGTTCTATTTGATATAGTAGTTGTATAAACCTGATGTTAGCCATTCAAAGTGATTTTCAGAAATCCCATTAAAATTAGGACACTGTTTATTTCCTTTTATAATACTCTCTGAGAGGAATTCAGTACATTCTATTAAAATTCCTTTCACTTGTCCTAAAGTGCTCCTTGAATTCAACAGTGCCTTATGTCAGCCTATGGATCTCTGGTTTCTGGCCTAAGTGATCTCTACTCCAGTGCTTTTCGGTGATATATTTTAGTATCCTGTCATTTTCTACTTGCGTTTTTTAAAAAATATTTTTTTAAAAATTGTGGTAAAATATGCATAACATAAAATTTACCATTTTAACCAACTTTTTTCATTTATTTAATTTTGACAGAGAAAGAGAGCCTGAGTGAGGGACGAGCAGAAAGAGAGGGAGGGGTAGAGACATAGGGAGAAAGAGGGAGAGAAGATCCAAGCAGGCTCCACGCTGTCAGCATTGAGCCGGAATGACTCGGGGCTCAGTCCCAGGAACCATGAGATCACGACCTGAGCCAAAATCAAGAGTTGGACGCTCAACCTACTGAGCCACCTAGGCTCCCCTACCATTTTAACAATTTTTAAGTGTACACTTAGTTGACATTAATCACCTCATTTTCCTTTGCCATAGCAAAGCACTGATTGTCCTGACTTCCTTAAACAGGTAGCAGGATAAGTCTTCTCAAAGAAAGTAAGAGTTTGATGAGGAGAGTTTAGGAAATCAAGCTGCGGCTTTTGTTTTGATTTGTTGGCTTAAAAATAAAACAAAACAAAAACTTGTAATTGCTGAGAATTATTAGCTAAATATTGGTGTAAATTGTTAACAATGAAAGCGCTTAAGCAATTCATTATGAGCTTAAAACAATTCATTCCTTATAAAAGAACTTAGTAACAGTCATTTAGTTTGCTTTGGTACATTTCTGGGTGAAGATGAAGTGGCCTCTCCACCAAATAATGGGTTTTTTTTGTACTTAAAAACCTCAATTGTTTGCTTACTATTTAATAAATGCACATATATCTCTCTGATTTTTTCCCAATAGATACAAAGATCTGCCATCACATTTATCCTCAGATAAATAATCTAGGTTATTAAATGTTTGCTTTGAATAACTCTTGGATACTAGTTACTTATAATGATTTAGGGTTTCTTTTTAACTCACTGTCCTTCTCAATATTCACACATTCCTTAATTCCAAAAGTGCTAAAGAGTCTTGGTAAAGATTAGTATGATCATAATCTTCTGGCCAATTATAGATTCATTTTGTATAATTATAATTCTCATATGCTGCCTGGCAGAGATTGAATATAGACCTGAAAGACAGTGACCAGTCACAGTACGTCATTATTTTCAGGCTGCAAAGACATACTATGGTGTGACATCAGAATTTACATGCTGGTTAGTAAATATTGCATATCATCATCAGAGTTTCATATAGTACATGATAGAGAGATGCTGAACAAAAGATCTGATGACACAAAAATTGATTAAATTATAGTGGGAAATTATGTTAATATTATTTTATTTCTCCAAACAACATCAGCATGCCAAGTTATGGGATCAGACCCAGTTGACCAATATTAATTGTGCCTTAGTATATGTTATAGACAGTCTCAGCAATCCTCTGGCTTTATCCGGGCAACTTCACCCGTATGTCTCTAGCTTCTCATCAGTTAACTAAAAATAATAATACCTACATCACTGATTTCTGTAAGGCCCTGTTGAAATAGCATATGTACCAATGCTAGCAATCTTCAAAGCTCTGCATAATCATTAATTCTTATGATCGTTAAAGTCTTCTAAAAAGTCAAGATAATGCAGTAGAAAAAGAATGAAGGAAGTTGACTAGTTTTGTGGTCCTTGCCACACTATGGCCACATGGCTTTGATGATATCAGTTAACTTTTATAAAAATCTTGCCAACCTCGGATGATCAAATGAAGATATTTGGGAGAATTTGTTTTTAGCTTTAATATTACTTAATATACATAATTTTTATTAAAGGCTAATCCCTGGAGACAGAAAGACTTGCCATTATCTATTCTTTTTTTTAATTAATTAATTTTTTTAAGTTTACTTATTTATTTTGAGAGACACAGAGACAGCATGAGTGGGGGTAGGTCAGAGAGAGAGGGAGACAGAGAGTCCCATGCTCTCAGCATGGAGCCTGATATGGAGCTCAAACTCATAAAACCATGAGATCATGACCTGAGCTGAAACCAAGAGTCAGATGCTTAACTGACTGAGCCATCCAGGCACCCTGTCATTATCTATTCTTAAATGATTTTCTTACTTGAATCATGCTAACAGGATATCCAGTAGGAAAAGACAGTGACAATGATATGAAATTATTATACTTGTTTTTCATTCTTTAGTGCAAATGCTGGCCTGGATTCCAACTGAAGGATGATGGTAAAACATGTGTGGACGTTGACGAATGCTCCTTGGGATTTCCGTGTAGCCAGCAATGCATCAATACATATGGGACCTACAAGTGCTTTTGTACAGATGGGTATGAAATACAACCTGATAACCCAAATGGCTGCAAATCACTCTCAGGTATGGAATTGAACTTGTCCACTGATCCAGCCTCAGTTACACATATGGATTCTGAGTTTTATAGCTATTCTTACTGAATTCACTCCCCTTTGCTATTTCTGAGAAATCAAAATTCTTCCTTACTTACCTTGATATAGGGATATGTCACTCTAATTTTGTGTGCTGTCCACAAACTGTTCTGTTTGTAATAAAATTGCATTATGGTCTTGTGAATTATTAAGTGATTTTTAGATTTTGAGAGTGCTCAGAGGTAAAAAGAACTATTTCTAGCATTTTTTCCTGCTGCATCACAGGTTCTTAAGAGAAGGTTTGGCCAAGACTATTAAAGAGCCTATTGTGACTGTATTATAATAGCTTTCCTTCTCCCCTATACCATACATGCTCATATACGTATGCTAAGAAGGTCAATAATGATAATAGTAATGATGATGACAACAATAGCAATAAATCAGCTATATAGGACTACTTGAATTCTTCCATAGACTCAGCAAATATTATTAAACTTCTCTTTGTTTCTAGTAGTGAGTTTGACTTTGTAAATTAGAAAATTTAATAGAACGTGGGCCATAATTTTAAAAATATTATAATTAATTAGGGGAGAAAATCACACATATTAAAATAATGCAAAGCAATATATAATAAATGACTGAACAAAAAATGATACATAATATTGTCTCTACCCCCTCACTTTCTGTGAATCAAACAGCATTGCTAGCTTCTTATGTATATGTATGTCACATTTCTATGACGGCGTAGAGTATATTATGCTAAGCAAAGTAAGTCAGTCAGAGAAAGACAAGGGGGTGCTCAGACTCCTGGCCCCAGAGATGATGACCTGAACTGAAGTCAGATGCTTAACCAACTGAGCCACCCAGATGCCCCCCAGGCACCAGGAATTCTTTTTTTTTTTTTTAATTTTTTAAACGTTTATTTATTATTGAGAGACAGAGAGAGACAGAGCGTGAGCAGGGGAAGGGCAGGGCAGAGGGAGAGGGAGACAGAATCTGAAGCAGGCTCCAGGCTCTGAGCTGTCAGCACAGAGCCCGACGCAGGACTGAAACTCATGAACCGCGAGATCATGACCTGAGCCGAAGTCGGACGCTCAACCGACTGAGCCACCCAGGCGCGCCTAGGAATTCTTAAAATTATTTTTTCAACTGGTTAACCCTTTGCACATTATACAGAAACAAACAAACAAAAAAAAAACCCTTTCAGTTTTTTTGTGTGTTTGTTTTATTTCACTTTTACTTATTCTTGGAGTATTCCTCACTGAATCAATTTGTATATTATTTGAAGCCTGTTGTTTTATTTGCAAACCTACTTGCTACATCATGCATTCAGCCACATGAAATAAGAAAAAAGAAAATCACAAAACTGGTCAATGGTTTTGTTACTTTAAACTTTTCAGAAAGGAGGGTATTAAGGAGATGAATGCTGATGATTACATTTTTTGTCTCATTATATCATGTGTCCATGCTGTAGTTGTTTCTCATTAGCAGCAATAATTAGAAACTAATAATGATACAAAAATGTGTTCCTGAAGCATAATTCTTTTGCTAAAGAGAAGATCGATTTTTTCTAACTTTATTGAAATATAGTTGACATAAAGCTGTGTAACATATAGCTGTGTGACATATAGCTGTGTAACATGTCTACACATGATACACTTTAGATATTGCAACATGAGTGCCACCATAGTGTTAGGAATCCCTCTGTCATTTCACCTAATTACCATTTCTTTCTTGTGGTGATAACATTTAAGCTCTACTCTCTTAGCAACTTTCAAGTATGTAGTATTTTACCTAAAATCACCATGCTGTGCCTTAGATCCTCAGAATTTATTTATCTTCTTACTGGAAGTTTGTATTCTTTAACCAACATCTCCCCATTTCTCTCACCCCTCGTACCTGGCAACCACCATTCTACTGTCTCTATGAGTTTGACTTTTTTGATATTCTACATATAAGTGATAATCACATAGTATTCATCCTTCTCTGACTTACTCACTTAGTATAATGTTCTCAAGGACCATCCATGTTGTTGTAAATGGCAGAATTTCATTATTTCTCATGGCTGAATAATATTCCATTGTGTGTGTATATGTGTGTATGATGTATAATATAATATTATATATGTACATAATATATAAAACATAATATGCGTATATATTATATACTATAAAATATACATATGTGTAAATACACACATATAAATTGACACATGCATGTAAACACAGATACATATACATATATTTATATATATGTGTATGCATGTCACATCTTCTTTATTCATCCATTGATGGACATTTAGGTTATTTCCATATCTTGGCTGTTGTGAATAAAGCTGTCATAAACATGGGAGTGAAGATATATATCTTTCTTTTCATGTTTTTATTTCCTTTGGATAGATACCCAGAAGCAAGATTGCTGGTTCATATGTTGGTTCTATTTTTAATCTTTTAAGGAACCTCCATACTGGTTTTCATAGTGTATATGCATTCCTACCGACAATGAACAAAGTTTCCCTTTTCTCAAATCCTTGTCAACACTTGTTATCTCTGGTGTTTTTGATGATAGATATTCTAACAGATGTAAGGTGATATCTCACTGATTTTAATTTGTGTTTCCCTGATTATTGTTGATGTTGAACATTTTTTGATGTACTTGTTGGCCATTTGTATGTCTTCTTTGGAAAAATGTCTATTCAGTTCCTCTGCCCATTTTTAAATCAATTTATTTTTGATTTTTGTTATTTATTTGTATGTGATTTCTTTATATATTTTCAATGTAACCTGTTATCAGGTATATAAATTACAAATATTTTCTCCCATTCCGTATGTTGCCTTTTAATTGTGTTGATTGTTTATTTTGCTGCACACAAAGAAACTTTTTACTCTGATATAGTTCTGCTTATATTTGCCTTTATTGCTTGTGTTTTTTCTGTAATATCTAAAAAAATCATCACCATGACCTTAAAGGAGCATTTTGTTGATGTTTTCTTTGAGGAATTTTATAATTTCAGTTATTACATTTAAGTAGTAAAGAACAGAACTACCTAAGTATTAAGGTAGACCATGACTGGGGTACCTGGGTGGTTAGGTTGGTTAAGCATTGGACTCTTGATCTCAGCTCAGGTCATGATCTCACAGTTCATGAGATCGAGCCTGGTGTGAAGTTCCATGATGACAGCATGGAGCCTGCTTGGGATTCTCTATCTCCCCTCTCTTTTCTGCACCTCCCTTGCTTGTACTCTTTCCCAAATAAATAAACATTAAAAAAAAAGGTAGACCATGACGGACTAATTTTATATTTATACATATAGTTGACAAGGGATGACAAGGTGCCTTCAACCTCAGACTGACTCTCTTGAGTAGGGTTCTGAGTCTCAATTTAACATCAACACAATGACTGAATGATTGATTGGGGATGCTGTCCTTGCTCATAGGAGGAGATGTCCGGCATGTGTGATACACATTTTTTTTTAATTTTTTTAATGTTTCTTATTTTTGAGAGAGAGAGAGAGAGAGCAAGCTTGGAAGGGGCAGAGAGAGAGGGAGACACAGAATCAGAAGCAGGCTCCAGGCTCTGACCTGTCAGTACAGAGCCCAATGCGGGGCTCAAACTCACAGACCGTGAGATCATGACCTGAGCTGTAGTCAACCACCCAACCGACATAGCCACCCAGGCACCCCTGTGATACACATTTCTAATCCCTGACATAAAGTATGATAAAAAATAATACACTACCCTATTAATTATATATTTACTATGAAACTAAATTATAAGAAGAGGAAAGTAGTAGTTTTTAATATAAAGTAAACAAACATGACAATAGCTCTATAACAGTAAATGATTTCCAATAAAATCCATATTAAATTACATAAAGTGACTACTGTCTTCTTCATTGTTTTTTTCTTCTTCTTTTTTCTTTTTTTTTCTTTTGTAGTTTCTACTGGCATTAAATTTGCTTACCAGGCAACTAAGCATATGACTGCATCTTAGAAACAAAGCTATTTATAAAGAGTTTGAACAAAACTTAATTCAATTGCTCTAGGATTATAACAATCAAGAATGTGGTCAATTTGAATTTAAATTATTCAGATATGTATTCAAATAAACATGTTGTATATAAAACTTACTGAATATTTTTAAAGATCCATTTTGTTTCCAAAAATATTCTAAAAGAAAACCACTTTAAAGGTTTATATTTGGAGCATGGCCAGATTGCTATTATTATTTTTCCTAGATTCGAGAACAAATTAAATACTAAAATATATTGGAACAGCTAAAAGAAGGAAACAAAGATCATTAAAGGAATTAAAAAGCAGGATTATGAGGAAAGGTGAAATTGATTAACAAAAATTATAGAACCTGGAATTCAGAAGTTATTTAAGAGACGTCTCCAGGCAGATAAAAGAAATATGCATAGGCAATGATACGCTTGATTTTCACCAAAGTCATTCTGACAGTATAAGCTGGTTATTTGATTATCAAGAAAGAATTTTCTGATTATATGAATGTTTAGCTGTACTGTAGTATTCAAAGATATGTGTAGCTTATTCTTTCCAAAATTCATTTTAAAAAATCAGATTATGACACCAGATATTTTCCACCAATTGCAAATAAATTAGATAACCTGCTGTTCACAAAAACTGAGGGAAAGAGAGGGATGCATTTAGAATTATCTAGATTTTCTATACTACCTGTGTATCTGCTTTTTTTTTTCATTTTACTGTAAATTGAGATATTGAGATATTCAGTGTGAATTTTTTAACCATTAATCTACTGTAGAACACTACATTTAAATTTGTAGAAATTTAAAGTTGAAACTAAGTGAAGTTGAAAGCCATACATATAAAATTCTAATTCTGTTTTTTTTTTTTTGTCTTGGTGTTTAGATGAAGAACCTTTTCTAATTCTTGCTGATCATCATGAAATAAGGAAAATTAGCACTGATGGCTCCAACTACACACTCTTAAAACAGGTATGACATTCTCATGATGATTTCATATTTAATATGGGTACTCCAGATATGCATTAGAACTGTAGAAATATCTCACAATTAGAATTTATGAAGCACTTGCTCATGGACACATGTATGTTTGTATAGGAGATTACGCTAAATTTTATTCTGCTTGAATTGTCAAGGGGGTGTTCCAAACACGTAACATCACACCATATCTAAGAATGTAAAAAATATAAGATAGAATTAATGGAAGGGAAAAACTGTCTCAAGAATCGCTAGATTAGAGAAAGCATAAAATTATCTTTTAAAGTATTTCATGTTTCCCCCTTGGAATTTTAAAAATTAATACCTTTTCCAGAATTTTAACTTTTAATTCATAGAACTAAGAAATAAAACAGGACTGACGATCTCTAGCCTTTCAAATTTAGAATTAGTAAGGGGGTGAAAGTATAATTGTAATCGAGCCATGATTCAAAGGTTGTAAGGCATATATTTTTAGTTCTACCATCTTTATCCTCAACCTGTCCACTTCAAGAGAATCTGAGTTGATCTGTTTTGATGTTTGAGTCCTATTGTCAGGGTTTATTTATATATGTTATTTAAGATGAAAGTTATGGTTTCCATTTTATGATAGGATAGAAAACTGTGAATTGCTCACCTCAACTTTTTATTTCTCCCAGTCTGCAGTGGAAATAGCATAAAATCAAATCATTAAAACTAAAGGGATTACTACATGGACTAGAGAAATCACATGCAGTTAGTTACAGCATATTTTTGGTTGTCAGGAGAAATAGCTTCTTTGGCAAGATTCAGTTTGTTCTGCTGCAAATGTCTTTTTGCCCCAAACTGTACAGTAGTGACATAAATATGTGAAAGCACTGTCTACAACAAGTGTGCCAAAAATAAGGATATTTCTTGTTCTTGTAGTATGGTTAAGCCAGCATTATGCATAGACAAAGAAGGCCATTCACGTGGTGATTTTTAGCAACATAAAGAATATCTGAACTATTTTTGCCACCTATTGATGGGTTCCTCTACTGCTCTTGTCAGTTTCAATCATTTTTCTTATGAGTCTCATTTCAAGTACAAATATTCATTAGAAACTGTGATATTGACTTTTCCTGACAGTTAGATTTTCCAGTTTTCCTCTAAGCCACAGATTGAAAAGGAAAATTTCACGTGAAAATCCAGATTTCTGGCTACTCATGAAAATAAATAGAAAGATATAGCAATGCTGAGCTCACATCCTTGAATGTCCACAATCCGAATTGTATGGCAGTTGACACTTTGATATAGAGGCCATGCTCTCCAATTCACAGGAGTCCTCAGACCTCCTGTGTGCTTACAACATGTCTCCTCATTCATGAATGTCTGTGAGGTTTAGATTTTTGTTCTTGAGATTGGAGTGTGCCACCGACATTCACTGTATCACACTGCCTCCTCTAATGGTGAACCCTACAGAGATTGGGAAATATAAAAATATTTCTATGTTGTTTATAGAGACTAAACAGAAATCTATTTAAAATATAAGAATTAGACAGCTAACTCTTTAAGAGATGAATAATATAAGAGAAATAATTCCAGAGAAAAAGTTTTAGTATTTATAACTATGCTAAAATGGAAAAGTGTTTGCTGCCCAAATGTTTTTCTATATTATTTAACTTAATTCTTTTCTTCCACGCAGTCTAATTTTAAGCTTATAACAAAATTAGCAAATGTTGAAAATTATCTTTTTCTTTTGGAGTCGGTCTCCATACCCCCTCTAAGCCTCTCTATACTTTCCAAGTTAGATATGCCAGTCCTTGTATGGCCCCTGCAAAAGGAACAGGCTTATTTTCTTTTTACTAGATTGTTTTTGTGTATTTGTTTACCATTTCTTCCTTTTAGACTCTGCTATCATAAAGGGAAAAAGTTCTCTCTTTAGGACAGTCTGTTTATAAGCTCAGTTGAACTAATAACTAAAATAGCAACAATATTTATTGACTTCACGGAAGACTATTACAGAGCTTCAGTGACATCCCCTTGCTTTATTTTCCAATCCTGTGACTCAGGACATTTCTGCTGGTATCCCTTTTGTTGTTTTAATAGCTAATATGTTATCAGAGATTGTTCTTAATGGAGCAAAATGATTTTTTCCTGTATGCATCATTTAAGTATTTCATATACCCAAACCACTTTAATGCACACTGTCAGATAGCACTTTTTTCCTCGTGGTATCTTTTTTGACCATTGCCAATCACTAGTACCTAAGTGGGGATGACTTCCAGATAGTTTTCTTAGTGTAGTGTTTATGAAAATGAAAAGGGAGTGAGAAAGATGAGGATGCTCATAAGGACTCTGAACATCTGTATTTTGAAAGCATTTATTAATGTGACCACTGAGTAAGGAAATAGATACCCAAAAAACTAGAGACAAGCCTTACATCCAGTTTTGCCTGCAGTCTGTTTGGAATATATCATTTCTGTCAGGGAAGATATTTTTAACTGCATTTCATTACAGCATTATAGAAAGTTTCAAGGAGTTCTAGGCAGTAGAAACATTTTTTTTCCTCAGAGATTTCTGTCTACATGTGCAGAATGAAGTAGAAAACGGAAGTAATTATATCTCCATATTTTCTCTCAGTCAAAATAAGTGAAAAAACATCCTTGTCTTAAATGTGAGAGGATTGTGTGTGTGTGTGTGTGTGTGTGTGTGTGTGTGTGTGTGTAGGTTATTAGGAAGAACGATTTACCCTAATATCTTGAATTTGATTCTCTTTGTTGTAGTCCATACAATCTCATGAAGCTTTACATTGAAAAATTTTAACAGGTCGTATATTTTTTTACCCTATGTATTCTAAAATGTAGTTTTAGGTAGGCCGGCTATAATTTAAATCCATACACCACATACATAAAGAAAATGTACTTATACTTTAATAACATGGATGTTAGAAATTAAATGCATTAATCAAATATTAATTTTATTAATTTAAGTGCATTTATCAAGTAGCTTTCCAATGCTATCCACTTCAATCTCTGCAGTGGCTTTTATTCCAGTAAAATTGTGTAGAGAAACAAAACACAATTTCCTAAATTAATCATCTTGAACCAAAGGGTGCAGATCTTCAGCTATAGAAATGAAAGAAGCAAATAGGATTTTGATGAAACCAATTTTCAGCTCTGAAACCACTGAAATGGCTTTAGTGTTTAGACATTAGTTTGCCCATGCCCTTGACTTTTTTAATGTTCCTTGCATATGATTCTGAGAAGAGAGAATTGCAAAGTTTTCTGTGGGGATTAAAGGGTAAAGCTGTAGAAAAATGACCAGCTTAGATAGATATGTCAGAATTCAGAGCTTCAATTCCTCTGCATTTATAGCTTTCATTTAATTATAGTTGAATTGCTAAATTTGGAATTGAATTTTCATTACATAAATTGATTATTGTAAAAAAAAGGAATAGGATAATTCTGCCATGACTGGGTAAATCTTTCCTGAAGTTAGTGACAAGATTCTCTCTACCTTTTCTCTGTAAAACTCCAATTCATCCATCTGAATTGCAGGCCATCACAGAACCCTAACCCACTTACCATATTCCTCTGGTGTTAAAAACACTTGAACAGAAAGGATATTACAAACTCTATTGAAGTGCATTTATTAAGCCTTCTACAGAACTTGGGCTATACTCAATTTATATTTTATTTTATTTTTTAATTTTTATTTTAATGTTTACTTATTTTTGAGAGAGAGAGACATACGGAGTGCGAGTAGGGGAGGAGCAGAGAGAGCGAGAGCGAGAGACGCAGTACCCAAAGCAAGCTCCAGGCTCTGAGCTGTCAGCATAGAGCCCGACGTGGGGCTGGAATTCACAAACTGTGAGATCATGACCTGAGCCAAAGTTGGACACTCAACCAACTGAGCCACCCAGGCGCCCCAATACTCAATTTATATTTTAAAACTTTGATTTTGCATGGACAACTTCCTAGATATGCATGCTGAAGTGCATTTAATTAAGGGGAATCCTCCAAGTTTTAGCTTGTGAATTAATATTTAACAAATCTTTTGAATCTGTGACTGAATTTTTTAAGCAGTTATAGTTGTTATTTTTTATTAGTAATGTCAGGAAGAAGTATACTTGTGTTCATTCATCTGGGCTTAGTGAGAAATTTACAGAATCGTGTTTACTTTTGTCTCTTATTTATGGCCAAAGGAATGCAATTTCCAAGGAGTTAGCCCATTTTAGATTAACTTTATAATCTCGGGCAAAGGAAAGAGATTGCTCATGTTAAGCCAAATACATAGCTAAGCATAAGATGTGAACCTGTGATTTTAATGCCATGACCACTAGACTTTGGCCCTGCTGTGAGAAGAAAAAAAAAATCAGCATTTGCCAGAACCTTTTCTGAATTGCTTCTATAACTAGGCCATCGTTAGTCTTGTAGATCATTGGAAAGAAAGAAAATTATGAACAGTAATAATGTAGCCTGGGCCTGAGTCTTAAGAAGGACTATATAAATCTAATGCAGTGTCATTATCTAATTCTAAATTTGGGAAATAGATCTGGAAGCTGAATTCAGATGTGGTAATTATCATCTTTCCTTTCCCTCCTCCCCAAACCAAACAGCGCATCTCCCTCAGGGTGCTATTCCTTAACCTATAGGACTACAGCTACTCATAAATGACCCCCAAAACAATTTGAGACTTAATCACAATTTTAGGATAAATATATACATATAATCTTACAACAGATATAAAGATATGGTGATGATCTCTTAGGGCTTTGCCAAGTGTCTATAGTGTCATTTTTTTTTCAATTTTTTATTAAATTCTAGCTAGTTAACATATAGCATAATTTTGATTTTTGGGGTAGAATTTAGTGATTTATCACTTGTGTATAATACACAGTGTTCAACACAGGTGCCCTCCTTAATATCCATCACTCATTTAGCCCATCCCCCACCCACTTCCCCTCCATCATATATTTTTAATATATAATATTTATAAATTAACAGACTATCCAAGCCTTAAAATGAGTTAACACAATGGAAATCCTGATCCAAGTTTTGTTACTCCATCAGGGTAGTAATATATGAGCCTTAACAAAAGGTCAGAATTAAATTAACCCCTCAGGAATTGTTTGAATTATTCAGCACCTAAGAAGATTCCCAGATCCTGATGTACAATTGTTAAATCAGTCAAAAGGCACAACTATCAAACCAAAAAACTGGGGCATCCAGAAATCCATCAGTTGAATTCGTGTTAAGTTTTGTTACTTGTTAAAAAAATGCATAACCAAGAGTCTGAAGGCAGGCATATCCTCGTATATCCATGTAGGATAAAAACATGTTGGCTACTCAGTTCCTCTTTGGTCAAATACTCACCTAAGGTTATAACTTTTAAATTCTAATATGGCACTATGTTGGCTAGAGGGTCTCAAGAAGAAAAAAACCCAACAACCACAACCACAACCACAACCACAACCACAACAACAACAAGGCAGCTAATTTATGTTGTTGACAAGACATATTTTGGACAAATTGGTTTCTAAACCTTCTTTTCTGACTTTCATCAGATGACTATCTGAAGCTCATCTTAAATCTTCTGTGATCTTCTGTTGCGAATTTAGGTGTATGCTCTTTTCTGGTTACTCTACAGAACAGACAATAATGACATTAAATTCATATTTATTTAACATTAACCTAAAGTGAGAGTCTTTCACTTTACTATATACATATATATATATATATATATATATATATATATATATATATATATATATATATATATATATTTGTTTGTTTACCCACAACAGGGCCTAATCTTTATAAGCATTCCAAAAATTTTGAAACCTACTTGGAAAATATTTTCAAATAAATTTTACAACATCTTAAATGTGTGGTATAGAGAAATGTAAAGATAAGATGCTTTTAAAAAGAATTGGTCACAAATGCTTTTCATTGTCATAACTATAACTATCTAGGTTCAAAGAGAGATAGTGATTCTTTTTTTTTTTTTCTTTTAACGTTTATTTATTTTTGGGACAGAGAGAGACAGAGCATGAACGGGGGAGGGGCAGAGAGAGAGGGAGACACAGAATCGGAAACAGGCTCCAGGCTCTGAGCCATCAGCCCAGAGCCCGACGCGGGGCTCGAACTCCCGGACCGCGAGATCGTGACCTGGCTGAAGTCGGACGCTTAACCGACTGCGCCACCCAGGCGCCCCGAGAGATAGTGATTCTTATGAATTCCTAAGACATTTAAAAATAATTTCTATTAACTATTGTTCAAACATATCCTTTTTTATTTTTAGGGGTTAAACAATGTTATTGCTATAGACTTTGATTACAGAGAAGAATTCATCTATTGGATTGATTCTAGCCGACCCAATGGCAGCCGCATAAATAGAATGTGTTTAAATGGAAGTGATATTAAGGTAACTAGATGTTACAATGATAGGATTATTGAATATTTTATTGGTATAGCTGACTTGAATAGAAAATGTTATTTGATGGTAATGATACAAATCATAAAATGCATTAGGTTGGGTTGAATTTCACATTTGTACAGTGCAAGTTAATACATACTTTAAATATGAAATATGAGGCTTTTTAATCCGTATGTTTCATTATAACACTGTTACTTGCAATAAGATAAAAATAAAATTGACTAAATAACATTCGGAACCTTATTCACAGCCCTAGAAAATGTGAGGGATGCTTTTGGCTTGAATGATTAGTGCCTGAGTTTCAATTGTATTGCTTATATAAAAGGGGAAAGTTGAGTCTGAGAATTTATGATTGAAAAAATTAATTACTAGACTGTAGATTGAAATTACAGCACTATTAAAATTAACCTCCCATATTGGAAATAATTGAATGCATTTTTATAAAATCATGAATGTTCTGATTAGACAGTATCATAATTAAATACATATCACATTCTAGATATGAGCTACTTGGCTCCTTTTCTGTGTTATATTGAGTTTTAAAATAAAATTACTTGCACTGTATATATGCAGTAAAATATATTATAAAGACACTTCAATTCAAGTATTATAGAACCCACAATTGCCTTAACTTTTTTGTAACCATCTATAATATCATACACAAATTTTATTGGGAGCAATAAATTTCAAAAATATTAATAAAATCTTAAAATGTGTATATGCAGTGCCAGAGCAACCATTAGGTTGGGCTCAGGTGATTTGTAATGATTGTATTTATGTATAAACTTTAGGTATTTATGTATAAACTGATAGTTTATAAATATCAGTATGTGACATAGATAAGGAAATGGATTTTTCTTTTTTAATTCTTTGAAAATGTATATAAAAACTATAAAAATAACATTACCCAAGCTTGATCATATTTTTATAAGACATTTAAAATTTTAATTACCTTTATATGTTTTGAATATACTTTAATATTTTATTTTTTTTAACGTTTATTTATTTTTGAGACAGAGAGAGACAGAGCATGAATGGGGAGGGTCAGAGAGAGAGAGGGAGACACAGAATCTGAAACAGACTCCAGGCTCTGAGCTGTCAGCACAGAGCCCCACACGGGGCTTGAACTCACGAACCACGAGATCATGACCTGAGCCAAAGTCGGACGCTTAACCGACTGAGCTACCCAGGCGCCCCTTATATTTTAAAGGAATAACTAATATCTTGCCACCACTAACCTATTACTACTTTAAATAATGTCATAATTGGGGCGCCTGGGTGGCGCAGTCGGTTAAGCGTCCGACTTCAGCCAGGTCACGATCTCGCGGTCTGTGAGTTCGAGCCCCGCGTCCAGCTCTGGGCTGATGGCTCGGAGCCTGGAGCCTATTTCTGATTCTGTGTCTCCCTCTCTCTCTGCCCCTCCCCCGTTCATGCTCTGTCTCTCTCTGTCCCAAAAATAAATAAACGTTGAAAAAAAAAATTTTAAAAAAAAAAAAATAAAAAAAAAAAAAAAAAAAAATAAATAAATAATGTCATAATATAGGGTAACAAATGAATCTTTTTTTCCTATTGGGATTACTAATTCACTGATTTTCTTATTAGTGATTTTCTAATTCACTAATTCACGGATGACAATGTAAATTTTCAGCCATGCCAAATTTGTAAAATTGGAATATGGGAGAAAGAAGAAAAGATGTCTTGCAATTCAATACAGTAGATCAATACCATTGGTTGCCGAAAATTACCATGTTGTCATATGTATATGTGTATATATCTATATATCAGAAATTAAAAACATACAGGTTTCTCGAATTTATTGCCTTTAAGTGTTGGAGCAAAGGCAACGACTGTGGTAGTCCAAATATGGATGATATAATTCCTGTACCACTTTAGGGCAAGACATAAAAGGTCTAGATCTAGATCTAGATCTAGATTTAGATATCTTCACTATTGATAACACTAGTGAAAGGATAAGTATAAACTTTCAATATTGTTTTATTTCCTCTAATTATATGACCATTGGCTTCTGTACAGCCCCAACTTTCAGTTTCTCATATCACAGAATCCTGAAAAAACTGAGGACTCAGAAATAGTAATCATATAGACCAAGAATCTTGGGTTATTTTATATGCATCATATTTGTACATACAAAGCTTATATTCTTATTATAGTTGATATTGTAATGGGTTAGAATCAAGCATAGCAGTTGTATGAAATTTACTTCCTTTGGTTAGGTTAAAATAGTGTATGTTCTCAAATGTACATTTTCTATCTTGTTGTAGATAATTTAAATAGAGCATAACCAGTTGGGAGAGTAGAGAATGCTATTGGTATTTCCCCAAAATCTGTTAAAGGTTAATAATATCAATAATTCTGTGTGTATGTATCTATATGTGATAGAAGTTTTGCCCCTAATTTTTAGAAGACAAGTATAACAAAAATGTGCAACTCTGCAACTGTCCAACAGTTTTTTATTTTGGTGTTTACTTCTTAAATCCATATGTAATTTTCAGGGACTGATTACATATTAGGTAATTTCTCACATCACAAACAAGTAATTTTATTAGGGTAAATTTGTTCTATGTCTTATGCTTCTCTAAATTCCGTTTCTAATGTTTAAATAGAATTCTATAATCTCTGTAAAAATCAAGAAGCAATTATTCGGTGCTTATTGTAGGTATTTACATTGTTAACCTTTTAAATTCTTATTTTGTTAGGTAGTGCATAACACAGCTGTTCCCAACGCACTTGCTGTCGATTGGATTGGAAAAAACCTCTATTGGTCTGACACAGAAAAAAGGATCATTGAAGTATCCAAGCTCAATGGCTTGTACCCTACTATACTCGTTAGCAAAAAGCTGAAGTTCCCCAGGGACCTGTCTTTAGATCCTCGAGCTGGGTTTGTAACATTGAGAATCTTAAATTAAAGATTGAAACTGTGGGTTACATTCAGTGTGGTAAATCTCATTCTGTAGGTTTTAACATGAAAACCAATATAAAATGTAATGTGTAGACATTCTTATTGAGAAGTCAAAAATAGAAATGTGACTCTCACAGTGAGAAAGAAAAACATTTGAAATGATGAGATTTAACAGCAGGTATTTTTAAAAGTTTTAAACAACTATTTTTCTAATTAATACATCAGAAATTAAAACATACAGATTTCTCGATTTATTGCCTTTAAGTGTTGGAGCAAAGCAACGACTGTGGTAGTCCAAATATGGATGATGTAATTCCTGTACCACTTTAGGGCAAGACACATAAGTAGTATCCATGGATAATAAGTAACCAGGTGCATTATCTGTGCACTCAAAAAGGATAGTATAGTGGAAATATTGAGAATGATTCATACTGGAGCTGTGTGTCAGTTGCATTTCATTGTGAGAAAGGAGAACAAGTCATTATAAGGATTAAAGCCAGCAGGCTGGAGATTCCAGGTGAGGGATGAACACGCATTAAGGTGTCAGAGTTTAGGTGTCAAAGTTAGGTGTATGCCTGCTAAAGTTTTATGGATTATGACCATTATCATTCACTTTTAATTATGTTTTTTTGGTAGTTAGAGAAGGCATGCCTTTCCTTTTTTTTTCTTTTTTTGCACTATAATTTAGAGTGCTTATATACTCCAAAATGATCTCTGTAGAAGTTCAACCTACTCAACATGCCTGTTAAAATAGCAAATGTAGAGAAAATTTTATTTTTAAAAATAGGACACATTCACAGTAACAAGTATTATAACTGTAGTGCTCTAAATTTTCTGCTATATAAATTAATTTTACTTAATACTTTCATGAAATCACTGCTTGTATCATACCATATTCAACAATTAGACATTGTTTCTTGCTAATAGGTTGTAGCTATGTTTTTTGGTCCTTTATATTCATATTTGGCAATGTGATCATATCAAAGTGTATTTTATATCTTAAGTTTGAACACTTTGGGTAGAAGCAGTACCTAATAGGAGAAGCCTTGTACTGTAGATACTCTTCTGTTTCCAAGGTAATGTGCAACTTTTAACTTTTTGCTGTATAATTATGTACCACTTTTTAACTTTTAAAGTATTTTCTTTACCATAGCAACAGAAAATTCAAAAGAATGTCAATTCTATTTTAATCGAAACAGAATCACAAGAGAGTCTTTTTTTAATATGTTTCAGGAAATAATGACCAGATGTAATAAGTTTGACTATTATCATCATTCATTTATAAGAATGTGAATACTTTAATTCCTTCAATATTTTATCAGAAGATATTTATTTTAGCATGTTCAAAACATTGCCTTTTTCTTCAAAATCAGTATGGCTGAATAGTTTTTCCTTTCATACTCTTTAGGATGCTTCATATTAAACAAACATTACCTGTAGGTCATAATAGTTTTGTGGAATTTACTTGTTATAAAACAAAAACTGTCCTAGCCTAGTGAACATAGCTGAGTCTAGCTTTAAGTTTTATTTCTCCCAGTTACAGGTATTATTACCCTGTAAACCAAAAGCAGCCTTAAGTTGTCGTTAACATAAACCCATCCATCAAAAGTGTCAGTTAAAACGGTGAAGTACTAAATTATTGTAAATGTTATGAAAGACTCCATTGATTTCAATTTTGGATAATATTTTATTATGATATGGATATGCCACATTATAACAAAAAGAAACAGATAAAAATGGCATCTTCTTATGAAACAATTAAAGCTACCTATTTTAACACGTAAAATTTAATGACACCTTTTTGTTCATTCTGTTTTTCTCATTCCCCAGAGTGAGACAATAGGACAACTTGGATTTTAGTTTTTATGAGACTAGCTTCAGGGTGAAGTTTCCATAACTGTCTAAAATATTGTGTAATTCTCCTTCAAAATATATCAACTTATATTGTAATATTATGTAATAAAAATCCCCTTGTACCTTTCCACATCAGAATAACATTGCAATTTATTCATGTTTTGAATTTGCCAATACTACTGGCCTCTGTTTCCTGGAGAAATGTGATTTCTGTCCTGATATTTAGTGAGGAGTAAGGCAAGGATTTGTTTACAGGAGAGTAAAGATCACTGGACTAATGTAATGAAGTAACTCATGATCGTGAGGTCTGTGAATTCAAGCCCTGTGTCAGGCTCTGTGCTGACACCTCAAAGCCTGGAGCCTGCTTTGGATTCTGTGTCTTCCTCTCTTTCTGCGCCTCCCCTATTCCTGCGCTCTCTCTCTCTCTCTCTCTCTCTCTCGCTCAAAAATAAATAAATATTATATTTTTTAAATAATAGTATCCCAATGGTCACAATATCAATTTGGATATGGTAGTTACTAAGTAAGAATGGTAAAGAAGATACAAGTAGACAGATCATCTTCCTGGTTGTTATATTGAAATTCAGCTGAGATCCAATTATCCTAATCATTCTGTTGTCTGGTTTAGTTTGAGAATTACTGTTTTAATTTATCGTAAGTTTGGGGCAATTAATATTATTTACATCAATATTTATAAGTTGTTTATGCAGAAAAAAATATACACACACATACACATTTTAAAGTAGAATAGAAAATATAATATTAAAGCCATACTGAGCATTATTATATCTTTTTGGATGATTAACATGTTATTTCAGGTAATCACATAGCAAAAGACCATTATGATAGACAATAAAGTGAATGTGTGATATGACTAGTTAACAGAAAATTAATGTACCCATTCATTTATTCAACTCACATTTCTTTAACATTTAGTGTACATCTGGCAGTGCTCTAGGTAGGAGTATAAAAATAAAAGGCACAGTGCTATCTCCAGGTGTTTCACGGTTCAGTGGGTAGGTAAATAAATAATTATAATACAATGCGTTTTTTTTAAGTTTATAAAAATAGGGGGGGAAATGGAAAATGTTTTTATCTCAACTGGAATCAGAGAACCTTCCTAGATAAAACTAGTGGAGTAAGAATTAGCCAGTGATGCAGTGCCTTCAGAGCAGGAGGTATTTCAGACCAAAAGAATAAGTAAGCTCTCTTGGAAAGCAAAGAGGACTTTAAAGAACTTGTGATTGGAAGAGATTATTGCCAATGTAGGTAATGATAGTGCAAATAAATTTGGAAAGGACACATTTTATGCTTCTGTATCTTGCCTTATGTCATTCTTTCTTCGTAGAATGCCCTTCTTATTTTCCTCTAGTTGGAATAACTTTCTGTTTTTCCAACAAGAGCAGAAAATATCTGTTGCTATGTGAAACTTTCCCCAGTTCTGGCTAAGAAGACCCTACATATTGAACACATTCCATTATATGACTTTAAATTTTTTTTTAATTTATTTTTTGAGGTATAATTGACATAAAATATTATATTAATTTCAGGTGTATATATGACTATTATTGGTATAAATATTTATCTCTCCATCTAGAAAATGAGTTCTTTTAGCAAAAGGGCCATGGCTTGATCATTTTTTGTGCCTAATACAGAAGTTGTTAAATTCACTGCAAAAGGAAATAATAAATGTGCAACTGGATATACACAGCAAATAGGGTTATAGCTACAGGGACATTGTACCTGCATCGTTGCCCAAACCAATACATCGGTATGTAAATAACCTGCATGTTTCAAGGACAAGAGTCATAAGGGAACTTTTGTTGTAAGGGAAGGAAAGGTATACCAGGAATGAAAACTCAGTTTCTGATTTCTGTGGGGAAACAAATATTTTATTAAAATAAACAGCCACATAAAACCATCCTTTCCCTACCAATTTTTAAACCTATATTCGTATATTTAGTCAAAATATACAGGAAATGAATATAAAAAATTATAATTCAAATAAACAATTGCAGTTGGAAGAATTGTCTCTGAGTATATTCCCTAAATTTTGGGGGGAAAACAGTAAAAACTGAGTAGACTTCTACTTTAATTTGCTTTAAAGAAATGCAGTGTATTTCATTAAACTATAAAAGACATCCTCAGGAACCACAGAAGTCTGTTGTTATGGTTACAGCTGGCATTGTTGTGTATGTTCACGCTTTGTTATAACTTACAGAATAGATATTTTTGGGGCTGAGGTTTTTCAGATGTGATCTTAGGTAAACATTACCTACCATATGGGTGAGATTTAGAACTCCTCTTTTGATACTTTCACTGAAGTTTTCATTTTTCAGCTTTAATTATTTACAAAAAATTTTGTACTCAGCTAGTTTTTAAGAAGTTGAATTTCAGGTGTTGAAAATACCAGTACACTAGTACAGACTTACTGAAAAACTTGAAAAAAAAGTATAGTAATAGGGCTTAAGTATGGAAAAGGAAATGAAATTTAGCCATCAGAAGGTAGCTACCCATAAGAAGAGAGAAATCCTGTGTCCGTCAAGACGCATTTATACCTGAATACAGTTAAACTATACTTTTCTTCCATGCAATAGAATATATTCTTTTGGTTGATAAGTACTTAAATAAAAAAATCATGTAATAACATAAAATCCAGAAAAATCATGTAATACTATACACACAATCTGGATGCAACAGGTAACCTATTAACCAAACTCAATAACCTATTAATAACCTATTAAATAAAACCAATATACAGAAAGTGTACACATTTATGTGATATATATTACATATCTAGTACAGATGAATAATAATAGTTAATGTTTGCTAAACACTCCATGCTTATCAGTTTTCTAAATTTTTCCCTATAATTATTAGGGAACTAATATTATTATTTTTCTTTTCAACATGTGAGTAAATACAGGCTCATGGAGACTAATTAAAGTGTCCTGACTCACATAGCTAGTAATATGTGGACCTGAAATCTGAACCCAATTAATCCGTTTCTAGAATTCATTTCCTTAGGACTCTACATAGTTCTTCTTAGAGAAAAAGCTAGTCTATAAATCTAGAGAGCTGAGCCCTTGTTTAAACTGTATCATAGTAGACTATGACAACACACATAATCTTATATGGTCTCAGTTTATCAGTAAAATGAAGGTATTAGGCTACATTATCTTTAAGATCTGTTACAGCATTAAAATCGTCAATTTAGTTATACTTTGTTCTAAAATCTGAAAAAGATAAAGATTATTCTTATCTTAAGATAGCTATGAAAACAAGATTTATGTTTCAAAGAACTATCAGTGAGCACGAGATTTCTTTCATGCTTTCTTCCATCTAAGTAAAATTATTATTCCGTCTTTTGTGCCTCCATAGTAAAATAGTTTTATCATAATATTGTTTTCATTTGTTTTACATCTACCACCATTGTATTCACTGAGAGATTTTTAAACACAAAAATCATATCTGTTTATCTCGGTGTTCTAATTCTAAGAAGTATCTGGTACATAATATTGCCTCAACAAATTATTGTTTCAAAATATGTTCTCAATCTACTTAAAAATGGTTCTGGGCTTGGGTGCCTGGGTGGCTCAGTCATTTGAGCCTTTGACTCTTGATCTTGGCTCAGGTCATGATCCCAGGGTTGTGTAATTGAGCCCCTCATAGGGCTTTGTGCAGAGCGTGGAGCCTGCTTGGGATTCTCCCTCTCCCTCATGCTCGCTCTCTCTCTCTCTCTCTCTCAGGAAAAAAAAAAAGGCTCTTGGGTTTATTACAGTTGTTACACCCGCTGACTTATTGAGATAGATTCTCTGATCTGATTAGGAGACCTGAGAATCTACATCATTACTGCCTTGGGGGTTCCTATGTTTACAATATATACATTGTTCAATTATACATGCAATAAAAAAAAAAAGTAATTCTGTAGGACAGAAAAGTTAAAACACAGTTTCCCAAAGTTTGTTTCCTGTTTTCTGTTTACTAGGAAAATAAATGCTATCGCCCAAGACTATGTGATAAAGGGACACTATAGTTCTGAGAGAGTCACTGTGTCAGATTAAAGCATATTAAAGGCTCTCACGATAAAAAAGATGATGCTTACTTTGTTTAACAAAGCATTTCACAATCTTGTAACCATCTTGAAAAATGTGAAGTAACATTGATCAGGGAAGAATTTGTGGATAATAGAAGGGCAAAGCAAATTATGTCTGAATGAGAAGATCTATATAATTGAAGGGGAAGGAGAAGGGCCAGTGATCTCATGGAAACACAGAAGTGAAAATGTGGGACTGTAAATAATCCAACTTGAGCTGAACGGACACATTTTTAAATATATATTTTTAATGTTTATTTATTTTGAGAGAGAGAGAGAGTGCAAGCAAGGGAGAGGCAGAGAGAGAGGGAAAGAGAATCTCAAGCAGGCTCCACAGTGTCAGCACAGAGCCCAATGCAGGGCTTGAACTCACTAATAGTGAGATCATGACCTGAGCCGAAATCAAGAATCAGGTGCTTAACCATCTGAGCCACCCAGATGCCCATCTGAGCCACCTAGATATGCCCTAGACATTTTTTAATGGTGGGGAGTAACTGGAAGAAGTATGTTTGTGCCTAAAAAAGGAGAGTTTGAATGGCAAGGACAGGAATTTAGGATGAGAGCTGTTAGAGAGTTTTCTGGGACTGATGTAACAGACGTTAGACTCCATGAAATGTGCTCTTCCTATTCTTGGTATCTTGGTTCAAGGTGGCGATAAGACTAGCCAAAAAGAAAAAAAAAATTCAGATTACAAATAAAAATTTTAAATTGCCATTATATGGAGGTCTGACCATTTGGAATTCATAATTTACTTAATGACTTCAAAAACATTATTATTCACATTCAGTAGTTTGCAATACTTTATTGATAACATTTGATGGAGCAAACTTTTCTTTTTTTTCTCTTTTTTTTTTTTTTTTTTTTTTTACTTTTGGGATGTTTTTTTAATTATAATGCAAACACATGTAGAGTAAAGAGCTAAATAGAAATATGAATACTGCCTCTAATTAAGTCCCAACTGGCATGTTCTTTTTAATGTTAAAGAAGTTATTGCAATACTGCTTTAAATTTTTATTTGCTTATATTTAGTCTCAAAAACATCATGGTTGTATAGAAGCCCAAATATATTTGGTCATATCTAACATGGTTGAGAGAAGCTGGCATATGATATCATCTATTAGGGAAAAAAAATTGCTATGTTAGTGTTACCAAGATTCAGAGTCAGTAAGGCAAGGAGGAATGTTCTGATTTCAATGAGATAAACTGTCTTTGCATTTTTACTTCTTTCTGATTCAGTTTCTTCCCCTTTATCTATACTGCCATTATCTTCAACAAGACAGCGAGGTGTACCTCCATAAATTTACTAGAAAGAAATATATTGTGTGGTTTTCTAGACACAATGTGTTTGCTGACATATGTTTGCTTTATAAATAAAAGTATAATAATTCAAGATTTAAATAACTTAAAATAATTCAAGATTTAAGAAGTACACTTAATCCATTTCTGAAAGGCTTGATATCTAGTATTATTTGATGATTTGAGGTTTTCAATTTGTGCAGAACTACATAGATATACATAAGCATTGGCTAGCAATTCCAGTATCATCTTATACAAACTTCACTGTTGTATTTCCAGATTCAAATTTGCTTTTAAATTCTCACTCTCAGAGCTCTCTGTGAATCTCAGCTCTTGAATCTACTTTTCATTTAGTCCTTACCAGATAGATACATATTCCTCATTTTAACTGCCCTGCTTAATTAGGACTCTTAATGATATTTTGGCTAGTAAAGAACTTTTAAAAAGTCTTTATAATCCATTATCCCCTGCCTTTATGCAGAACACCCCAAAATGATTGTCAGCACAAAAATGCCCATATTTCTTACAATTAGCATTTATGTTAGCCCAGTATCTGATAAATGGTTTTCCCTCAAAACTTTTATTTTGTTATAGTGTGTGGTTAAAATGTCTACACATAACTATCACTGTCAGAATGTATGAGAAAAAGTTTTCTTTAAGAAATTTTGATTTTAAAGTAAATATGCCAGTTATAAACCATATAGAATAATTTTCATACCATATTATTTTAATTATACATTCTCCAAATTTGAAGAATTAATTGTTCATGGGTCTATACTTACTAAAAAGAAAAGAATGGGTCTGGGGCAACTAATTGGGTTAGTAAGTTTCAGTTTTAGTGTTGGAATGTGAAAAGGACATTAAAGATCCTCTAACTCATATCTTGAATTATAGAGAGAAGGAACATATTCAAAACGTAAAGTGGCTTTTTCCACTATGATAAAAAATAATGGGTTTAATTAAATAGAAATTCCTCAGTAATTCCTGTCACTTATATAGTATTTACATTTTATGGGATGCAATATTTATGTTTACCTCAATTAGTTTTAGTAGCAATATAATTTTCTTCCTTTTATTGTTTTTTTCCCTACTATCTGAAATACCTTACTCTAGAACTTCCAATAACATAATTGAAATCAATGTTGTCCAACATATGATTATCTAGCACTTGAAATGTGGCTAGTATGACTGAGGAACAATTCAGTCTACTTAATTTTATATGATTTTAATGAATTTAAATGTAAAGAGTCACAATTAGCTAAAGGCTACCACACTGAACAATGCATATTCAGGAAAATATAAAGTACTCCTCCATAAATCATTTTGAATTTTTCACTGGTAATGAGCCAAAAGAAAAAAGTATATAGCTAGATAGTGTTATTCCTCCAACATTACAGATGCAGTTTGAAGGCTTACCTCTGTTAGTTTTAGAGATCTGTACCTTGTTAACACTTGCAGATATATTATGTGTTATATAATATACATATATGGGTTTGTGTGCTAAAGGAAACATGTTTAAAATTATATGGATATTTCAAAGTGTACTATCTGTTTAATAAAAATCATAAGAAAAGCTTGCATTAAGGTATGCTTCTTAGAAGTTACAGTTCTTAGAGATACCAAGAATTAACTAGGGAATAGCTGAGAAAATAAGTGAAATATCATGTGATGTTTTACTCCCTGAGTGTCTGTAAACAAAATTGTTATTGATTTTTTTTCCTAGGTATTTGTATTGGATTGATTGCTGTGAGTATCCTCACATTGGCCGTGTTGGAATGGATGGAACCAATCAGAGTGTTGTCATAGAAACCAAGATTTCCAGACCTATGGCACTAACTATAGATTATGTCAACCGTAGACTCTACTGGGCTGATGAAAATCATATTGAATTTAGCAACATGGATGGATCTCATAGACACACAGGTTGGTCCAGTAGCACAAATGACTCAGTATTTTATCAGTATGTACATTATTCATTTAGAAAATATGTACATGCTTATATATTCATTATATATAATTTTTCTCATTAAATTAACTTTGTAACTTAAGATTACATTATCATGTTCCTTTATGACAATATTGGTAAATAAGAATTAGATATATTTACTCAGAACTTCTGTAATCATGTATAAAAGTCATTGACAATATTTTCTCTAATTATATCTTTCAAGGTAGTTTTTACAGTAAATGAACAATATTTTTCTTAGTTAATATATACATACAATCTTAACGGATTGAGATAGAAGGTTATATGCCTGTAAACATAAGATTATTATTGCAATCTGGTAGGGCTAAGTTTTTTAAAAATACCAAATAAGAGTATAGTTCTCGAAAGACAGTGAAGTAATAGCATTTAAAAGTTATCAATTCTACTGCATACATGATCAAATTTATTGTTATCTAATCAACAATGGCCACTAAAATTAAACTGGAAAACAGCCATCAAATTATAGTAACGTACAGAAAATTATTTGAATATGAATGAATATAAAATTCTACAGATACTTTACTTCTATTTTTTATAACTCTGAGTAGATTAAAAAACTCAGTATAAAGGATATGAATGAAGCATTTAGATATGAGGAAAGTAACAGTGGAATTAGGGATGACGGGGAAGTCTTAAAGAAAAATAGCTGAGGATGAGGGAATTCATAAGAGCAATGGAGAAGGACATGATGACGAAGACAAAGATGACAGGGATGTAACAGAAACCACAAATAATTCCGGCGAACACTCAAAATACTTTAGGGGTTTAAAGATGACACTTCCCAGAATGAAGAAGATAATTTTTTATTTATTTTTTATTTATTTTTATCTTTTAATATACATCCAAGTTAGTTAGCATATAGTGCAACAATGATTTCAGGAGTAGATTCCTTAGTGCCCCTTACCCTTTTAGCCCATCCACCCTCCACAACCCCTCCAGCAACCCTCTGTTCTCCATATTTAAGAGTCTCTTATGTTTTGTCCCTCTCCCTGTTCTTTTATTATTTTCGCTTCCCTTCCCTTATGTTCATCTGTTTTTGTCTCTTAAAGTACTCATATGAGTTAAATCATATGATATTTGTCTTTCTCTGACTAATTTCACTTAGCATAATACCCTCTAGTTCCATCCACATAGTTGCAAATGGAAAGATGTCATTCTTTTTGATTGCCAAGTAATACTCCATTGTATATACATACCATATCTTTTTTATCAACCTATCTGCCAATGGACATTTTAGTTATTTCCATACTTTGCCTGTTGTTGATAGTGCTGCTACAAACATTGGGGTGCATGTGCCCCTTAAAAACAGCACACCTGTATCCCTTGGATAAATACCTAGTAGTCCAATTGCTGGGTACTAGGGTAGTTCTACTTTAATTTTTTGAGGAACCTCCATACTGTTTTCCAGAGTGGCTACACCAGTTTGCATTCCCACCAGCAATGCTAAAGAGATCCTCTTTCTCCGCATCCTCGCCAACATCTGTTGTTGTCTGAGTTGTTAATGTGAGCCATTCTGACAGGTGTGAGGTGGTATCTCATTGTGGTTTTGATTTGTATTTCCCTGATGATGAGTAATGTGGAGCATTTTTTCATGTGTCAGTTGGCCATCTGGATGTCTTCTTTGGAGAAGTGTCTGTTCATGTCCTCTGTCCATTTCTTCACTGGATTATTTGTTTTTTTGGGTGTTGAGTTTGATAAGTTCTTTATAGATTTTGGATACTAACCCTTTATGTGATATGTCGTTTGCAGATATCTTCTCCCATTCTATCAGTTGCCTTTTAGTTTTGCTGATTGTTTCCTTTGCTGTGCAGAAGCTTTTTACTTTGATGAGGTCCCAATAGTTCATTTTTGCTTTTGTTTCCCTTGCCTCCGGAGACATGTTGAGTAAGAAAGTACAGCAGCCAAGGTCAAAGAGGTTTTTGCCTGCTTTCTCCTTGAGGATTTTGATGGTCTCCTGTCTTACATTTAGGTCTTTCATCCATTTTGAGTTTATTTTTGTGTACGGTGTAAGAAAGTGGTCCAGGTTCATTCTTCTGCATGTCGCTGTCCAGTTTTCCAGCACCGCTTGCTGAAGAGACTGTCTTTATTCCATTGGATATTCTTTCCTGTTTTGTCAAAGATTAGTTGGTCATATGTTTGTGGACCCATTTCTGGGTTCTCTGTGCTGTTCCATTGATCTGAGTGTCTGTTCTTGTGCCAGTACCATACTGTCTTGATGATTGAAGACAGTTTGAGGTCAGGGAAGACAAATGGCTTTTTATTGATGGCTTTTTATTCATCTTTATTGACCTAACATCACTTTTGTTATTAGGTGTTTTTATCTTCAAATAGTAAGAGGGACCTATCTTCACAGAGAGGTCCCAAAGAAAGCCCACACAGTAGCATGGTTTAGCTTAGCAGGCTGCTTTCTTCTCTGGCAGTAAGCTTAGAACAACACCCTGGGTGGAGGGAAATGGGAGGAGATGATAAGAGAGGATTATTGATAATCTTATTGCCAGGTGAGACCTTGCAAATGTGTGCCAGTGTGCAGTCCTCAGAAGGATCAAGTCACAGAGTTTAAAAGTAAATGAATAAGTAAACAAATAAAAATAAAGGAGACAAAAGTCACTGAAGTCATACCACTTAATTATTTTGCCTAAGTTCTTCTCAGTTGATGTTTAAACAAATATATTATTCTATCATTGCTGACAGAAAGCTTTTCAAGGTGCTTTTTTAAGGGTAAGAACATTGAGGTATCACCAGTGTAGTTGGATGAGTCACTTATTTAGGTGTTGGCAATCCAATTATAGAGATAAAGAAACTCATCAGGATGCAATTTGAGTGAAGAATTATTTAAAGATGACTTTAGGATTTTAATTACAGCAAAAGTAATGTTGACAAATCAGAATCACACTTAGCATTCAGCAGTTATATCTTCTCCAAAGAATCAATAATGAAATGTTCTGCAACATCCTCAGATGATATAATTGAAAGTTTTATTGTGATAATCAGTATTTTCCCCATGTAACTAGGAACCCATTTATTTTTAGCATCTATGTAAAGCTCTAGGTTGTTGTGAATGTCTTACTTTCTACTAAAAATGTTCACTTTACAATATTATTTAAACAAGTTTTGGTCAGATAAGTGAATATTGAAAACATATTTTCGGCATCAAATATTTGCCTATTTGCATTGGAGACTTTGTGTTTGAACACAAATTGTAGTTAAAAATGTTGTCTGTTAGAAACTATTGATTCCATCCCCGATTCATTATTAAAAATGATGTCAGATATGTGGGTGACTAATGCTTTGAAAATTTAATACAAAATTAAATATGTATAAATGAAGCGTCTTTCAATCATGGTGCTCGTGGTGACTTTGGGTAGAAGGACATATATAGCAGGGAGAAATAGCACTATATTTATTAGAGTAAAATATTTGGCTGAAAGATACCCAGGTATGATGTTATCAACATTTTAAAATTTGATTTTGAAAATACTTGGAGGCCCAGGGGAGAAAAAGAAAGTAAAAGAGTTGATGCCATCAGAAGTATTTTCTCCTGAAGGCTTTCTCAGAAAGACTAATGAAAAATTCATTAAGCATCTTATCAGGCATCTGCCAATAACTGAATGTAAGCCAACAATTACCTAGTAGTTACTAATGAGCTACTCATTGTAGGCAGCCTAAATTATGCTAATTCCACAACAGTGGAAAAAGAGGCATTCATTTGTCATGTTTGTGAAGGGGAGTAGCATTTTATATTTCTCACACTTTCCTGGTAAAGACATAGAGAATGCTGTGGTTTCTTGATTGTGTATTTGGAGGTGGAAAATGAGACTTTGACATCAATAGTAACTTTCCCATTAGTTTGGTCACTGATCTCTTTTCTTATTCTCTTAACTAGACTAGTGTTATTGTTCTCATTTATTCTTAGAGAGTGTGACCGAAGCTTATTAAGAGTGGGATATGTCAGTCATGACAAAGTAATTTGAGAATATGAAAGATATATGAGAAATTTCAGAATTTTGGCTTCCATTTGATAAGCCAAATCTTAATAATGGAGAAAAATTAAACCCTGACAGGTTTTTTTTTCCTCCAAACATATTATTTAACCATTCAATAATTTCATACATGAAACATTACTTAATTATTACTTATCCAGCCTAAGAAATTCTAAAAATTCAGAATTCTATGCCTTAAACAATAGATCCGATTACCTCCATGGTATATGTGACTTACAATTTGCTTAAGAATTTCCATCTATCTTTCTCTGCTATCTCCTCTACCCCAACCCACCTTCCTACCAATCTAAACACCACATTGCAAAATTAAATAAACAAATAAACAGTCAATTTGCCAGCTTAGGCACATCTAGATGCAATCTTAGTCTTGTGAACCTCTTCCTAATGCCTCTGTATATCTTTTTTCTAGCATTTACTATAATAATTATATATTTATATGGTTTAATAAAATGATGCCATAGAATATTATATATGCTCCTGGATGACTGAGTTTTATTTAAATCAAATATTCATTAGTTCATTTTTTTTTTTTTTTTTTAGTTTTTTGATTTCTTCCCTTTTGATCTGCCCATTCAGTCATTCATGTATTCATTCAACAAATATTGATGGCTCTTTCGATGCCATGCCTTATGCTAGGCTCTCAAGTTACAAAGATGAATACATTTGTGGTTTTAAAGCACTTGTAATAGGGGCGCCTGGGTGGCTCAGTCGGTTGGGCGGCCGACTTTGGCTCAGGTCACGATCTCGCGGTCCGTGAGTTGGAGCCCCGCGTCGGGCTCTGTGCTGACAGCTCGGAACCTGGAGCCTGTTTTGGATTCTGTGTCTGACTCTCTCTGACCCTCCCCCTTCATGCTCTGTCTCTCTCTGTCTCAAAAATAAACGTTAAAAAAAATTAAAAAAAAAAAAAGCACTCGTGATAATGGAAAATGCTGATATGCAAGTAAAAACATAAATTAGATTGGGGTTAGAGGAATATGCAAAATATTTTGAAAATGCATGGAGTAGTAAGAAAGCTATTGCTGAAGTAAGGGAATCTTTGAGATATGTGAGATATTGGTACAAGTTCTCCATATGGCGAAATGTATAAAGGGTTCTTCACACAGAGGGAACAGCATGTGCAAAGATGTAATAGAGTCTTGAAGCAGCATGGGGTTTATACAATTTGGCCATGACTAGAAGTTATATAAGAGGGAGATAATGTCACTAGATGAACATGGGCAAATTTAGGCCAGATTGTGACAGACCTTGTATGCTAAATAATTTAGAATTTATTCTGTAGGTCATAGGGAGCCATTGATGGTGTTTAGCTGAAAGAGTGCTGTCATTAAACTTGACAACAGTATAGAAAATGAAAGACCCTAGAAAAGCAACCAATTTAGAGGCTGTTAAAATATTTTAGGAGAAAATATTTGAAGTGATTATAGCTGTGGGAATGGGGATAAAGTATTACATTCAAAAGTTAATTGGATAAAAAACATAGGAGAGAGATGCATCTGTAAGCCTAAAATAGCAGAAATATTGGTGGTCAAGGTGCAAATATTAAGTGAATATTTTATATTATGCACTTATCTAGGGAAAAAGAACTTCTAATTTTGATGACATTAGTATCACATATATTTGTCCATTTTACAAGGAATTTAATAAGTACCAAATTAGGCATAACTTAGAGATTCTTCTTGAAAAGCTCTGCTTTGATGAGAGGTACATTAACTTTAACAAAAGGGTCAGCATAAGAGGAATTCTAAGGATATGATTAAACAACCTCTAATGTAATGTGTCTTTCCCTAAAAAGCATTTCAGAACACCTGATAATTTATCTGGAAGAAAGATTGAAATTGAATGATTCTTTCTCTTCTTACTTTCACTTGAGATATAAAATACATCTAGTTAAAGATTAGATAATTTTAGAATATTCTTGTATTGAAATGCTTAGTTTTTAAATGTATAAGTGTCTTTATATAAAAATAAAATATTCTAAATATATACATAATAATATTCTTGTAGGCATATATGTTTGGGACTGATTCCTACCAGTCTCAAAGTGCAATAATCCTCGGAGAATTTTAGGCTTTGATTTTGGATAAGAAGTAATAAACCTTTAGGGACCAGGGTGACTTAGTCTGTTAAGCATCTGACTTCTGCTCAGGTCATGATCTCTCGGTTTGTGAGTTCAAGCCCCGTATCAGGCTCTGTGCTGACAGCACAGAGCCTAAAGCCTGCTTCCGATTCTGTGTCTCCCTCTCTCTCTGCCCCTCCCCTGCTCATGCTCTGTCTCTCTTTGTCTCTCAAAAATAAATAAAGGTACTAGTTCATTTGGGATAGTAAAGAGAATAAAAATGTTGCTTAAAAATGTACACCCTGCTTTAGTGGGACATTTTGATGTTACAGTTTGTTATTTCCAAACTAAGTGTATCTTCTGCCTATAGAAAAACATTTAGATCTTATTTCAAAATTTGTGCTGCAAATTTCTGAAATGAGACCAAAGTAAAGATCTTTTGTCATTGATTTCATGCACTTTAAAAAGTAACAGCCTTCTCTGAATGAACTATCTATGAAATAGGTTATATAATATCTCCTGAGAAAAAATTTTTTCGATAACTTTGCATAGCTACCCCAGCTCAGAGATTTCGTTTTCCATTTAAGGAAAGAAAATTAAATTCCACAAAATTCTAGTCTTTAGAACAAAATTTCATTCTGACTGCTTGTATCAAACTACATGACATCAGATTTCATTTTCCTCCTATTCTGTTACAGGTGCCATTGAAGTTGAGATACCTTAGAGAGGTAGCTATTTTCTTGACAAAAAGGCTGAAAATAGTTTGTGATTAGTATTAACAATAGGGTGAGCTAAGAAAAAGATATGTTTGACCGTGAATTTTTCAATTTATTTATTCAAATAAATAAATAAAATTAATTTTTTCTAGTAAATATTTATCAGAATATACTTCTTTGTATCCCAGAATGATTTAACTTGTGTAAATTCAGTTGGTCACATACATATTTTATCCAGCATACTGGAAAAATGCATACTCATAACTGCTAATTTCTCTGAAAAGGAATCGTTGGTTATGATTCCAAACTACAGTTTATCACTGAACTGTCTTTTAGTCTGTGGACAGATTGTTGAAAAATTCATGCAATTATGTTGACTATGGCTCCTCATTTATTTCTATATTCCTTGACCTGAAGAACCCTACATTGAAGTGTCAATATTGTAGTCCACCTCAATTGCTTGTTTATTGCTCTGAGAAGCCAGTTTGTGTTATGAGGGGGCAGTTCTGTGTTTGGATTTAAAAATCCAAATCATAATCCATGCAGTGATCATCTAATTAATGTTGGAAAAGGAATCCCAGTCTCAGCATGCTGCTGGTGAAATAGCATAAATATATATACGAAGGGTTTTGTTCTAAGAAGTCACTTTGAAAACACTGAAAAAAGCAATGGTAGCATGTTGTGCTTATGTATTTTGAAACTCAGTAGCTCTTGCATTTGGGTCTGTAGAATATTTAAATACACACTGAAACCAAAAAAGGAAGGGAATCTAATAAACACCACTCTCCAAATTTACAATATTCTAGAGTGTTTCTTTCTTGGTAGGATATTTCATTTTAGTACTTTTGGAAAAAAAAATCTCTATCATTCACAGTCCATTGCAAACAGTAGACTTCACAGGCTATTTTATGCCAATGGTGTTGATGTGCTGCTGTTTACAATACAATAAAAGTTAATGGAAGGGAGCAAAATACAATTCAGTTACTATAGAAATGTTCCTGAAACAGTAAAATAAATTGAAATTAACTGCCATTTCTAAAAAGTCTTAGAATTTCAGTGTCAATCATGTCTTTCAGTTTTGTTCCTTGAATAGCACATGTTACCTTACATTGTGTATATGTTTAAATAGATTATTATTTTGCAAATGCCACATATATTCCATATACTTTTTGAAATGGGAAATTTTAAGTATTACCCTAGTATGAATTTTCAACCACTTTCAAAAATCTTATCCATCTTAAATAAGAGGCAGTGGGGTATGGGGATCAGTAGGTCTGGCTTTGTTCCAGGTTACTCTCTAAGCAGGTTGCTTTGCCACAGTATGGTTCAATGTTTTTATCTATAGAATGGGGTTTTTTATTTAATAAATGACTTTCTAACATTTCTTAAAGGAATTTAGCTGAGGTTGGAACTGGGAGAGAAGACTGTTTTATCAATTACTTCACCTACCCCTACTTATTCTTAGGGCTACCTAGAGCACATTTTAAAATGCTTGTAATATGTTACATTATTCTCTGTTTTTTATTCTGGAACCATATTTGTAATTGTAAGAATTTGCAAAACCCAGATAGTAAACTCATGTAAATGGCTCTATTGATAACTGTCCCATAGGTAAAGTCCTTTTTTTAAGCTTCACAAACACATTCCTAGTGCATGTGTGGGGGCTATCATAACTCCTATATTTAGTTCTGATAATCGCCTCTGAAAACACATTGCCAAATGTCTATGAAGATTTGTATCACCAGCAGAAAAATTCAGAACCTTTCAAAGCAACAGTACTATATGTTTACCAAGTGCACAAAGCAATGTTGCTTTGTTTAGAGACTGGAAAGCAGTGTCCTGGTCAAGAGCTGATATTTATGGGCAGAGTCTAGTTTTCAAAATAAATGTACTACAATTTGCATTGTCTGCTCTATAAATACTCACATTCATTAACAGAAATACTCTTTTTAGGTATTAAATATTGAAATGGCCATATTTGACCTTCTATTATGAATAACTTAAAAATATGTAGATGAGAGAGGGTGCCTGGGTGGCTCAGTTGTTTAAGTACCTGACTTTGACTCAGGTCATGATCTCACAGTTTGTGAGTTTGAGTACCAAATCCGGTGAGTTCGAGTTCCGCTTCGGGTGAACATGAGTTCCTCTTTAGTTAAAACACAAGCCCCAGGGGAGCCCCACTTTCTCTCTCTCACTCTCATTCTCTCTTTCTCTGGCTCTCACCCACTTACGCCCCCCCCCACCTCAAAAAATATAGATGAGAGATGAGAGAGAGGAAGTTGTTGTTTTATTAAACCACATATTCTTAATCTATATGGAAAGTGTGTATTATTTGAAGTGGATGCCTTTAGCCTCTAATGGCTTTAAGGATGCCTTTAGCCTCTTACTAATGGCTTTAAAGAAGAGCTCTAAATACAGCACTAATTTCTATATTCTCCGTCTATATTACATTCATTTCAATAAGTATACATTTAAGTGTCCCAGTATACACTAATTCATTAAGGAAGGACATATAACTGTTGTTTAGATATTTGATCAGTGTTTAAAAGATGTCCTCATATTATAGAGTCTCAGGTAGTAGCAGCTGAGATCTGGTATGCACTATGGCATATGCCAAATAGAAGAAATTTATTTTTTATTCCCTTCAAGGTTTCACTGATGGATAAACTTTTTGAAAAATTGTGTTCATATTGGAAAAAGTAAATTTTGAAATTCTATCATAATATTTGGAAATGTTGGCTAACCTTAGTGTTCTTGCCATTTCTTAATGCCTTTATTCATTTCAAACAATGGACTTTGGGCCCATTTGCCTGAAATTTTATTTATAATACTGTTACCATTAAGTAGGGTTGTGTTAAAGAACAGGCAGGAAAAGTGCTCATGGAGGCAAATATTAAATGGAACATTTCGTACCCTATTGTAGATAGTTCTGAGGAAGTACTTATAAGAAAAAGAGGATTCTGCAATCAATAACACTGAAGGGGATGCATAATTACTGACAAAGAACAAATGTCTTTGGCCCTAAGGTTATATAAAGCACTTTCTTTTTGATGGGGTGTTGGTAGCTACAGCTACTGGCTCAGCAGTCATGCTTTGGAAATTAGTAGACTGTGGCCATTTTGCCACCCACCCAGTCTTCTCTGTCACTTCTCATAAACTAAAATCCATTATCCACCCACTTACTGACCACTGTCATGGATCTCCCACGTTCTTTGGCACATTAAACTACTTTCTTTCATCATCTAATTTTATTGTGTGTTTTCCAGCGTACATTTTCTTTAGCCTTACTTTAATCTCACCTCATTTTTTCAATGCTAAATGTTTCTCTCTTTTTCATTTCATCCTTTTGTTTTTGTTTGTTTGTTTGTTTGTTTGTTTTCATGCTCTCTTCCATTAATTTATGTCCTAGCTTCTCTACGTAGCTTGTTGTACATTATTTTTCTGGAATGGTGTGAGGGAAAATTGTTAGTATCAAGGTCTCTCAGAATAGAGGATTAGTGAGCATCCTGATCCTCTTTTCTGAAGACAGATGGTGTTTTCATCAAGCTCAATAGTTCGTACTGTACTGCCTAGGCAATGAGTATCGTTGATTGTTTTTGATCTGGGAAGAGATATAAGAGATAAAAAATATGTGTGTACATTTCGGATGCCAGGGTGGCTCAGTCTGTTAAGCAACTGACCCTCGACTTCAGCTCAGGTCATGATCCCAGAGTCTTGGAATTGAGCCTTTCGCTGGGCTCTGCACTGACAACATGAAACCAGCTTGGGATTCTCTCTCTCCCTCTCTCTCTAACCCTCCCCTGTTCATGCTTGCCCTCTCTGTCTCTCTCTCAAGATAAATAAACTTAAAATGTAAATATATTTCATATATATTGAGATATATATATATATATATATATATATATATATATATATATATACATATGAAATACTACCTGGAGGGAGTTCTAGTTGGCCTACCTTTACTTCTTTGCCATGTTCCAAGTTCTAGAATGCAGACCTCTGTGGACTGAAACACCAAGGCTCTGTCATCTTCTGCCTTCAGGTTGAAATGAATCCATGGGAAACATTGACAGGAGATTAGAATGTGGATGGAGGAAGACTTCGGAATATTTATTTATATCCTTTCCCTCTTGCTTACCCACAGTGGTTTGGCAGTGGCTGAGTTCCTCCACTAAATGACCACTGTTCTTATTGCATGGCTCTTTTCCACTAGCCATAGCTTTCACCAGGTTCTGGTAACAGACCTAAGCAAAAAAAAAAAAAAAAAAAAAAAAAAAAAAAATCCATCATCAGTATCTGACCATACCCATACTTCTGTAAATAATTCATTTATTCTTTTCAATTACCATTTAAAATTTATTTTCTATATGCAATAAGAAATCTGGCTGATATAAAAGAGATAGGAAAAGGTTAAAAACAATAAAAACGTTGGAATAATTTTGCAGTATTTTAGGAACTTGAGCCTTAGGATAATATCATCAAGAATCAGACAGTACAAGTCTTAAAATACATTAAAAAAGAAAAAATGACAGAATTTCATGTTTTATCTAATATAATTGTTTACTTTAAAATTTTAAGAGATTAAATTTCTAAATCTAGTTGGTCATACACTGACAACTATTAGGGCATTTTCTTCCAAACAATGCATAAATTCTTTATACTCAAAAGGAAAAAAAAATAGTAATGCTCAAGTTAGTCTGTAATTTTGATGGTTAGTAGTTGTATTCTATGAACCCTGTTTTGCTATAAAAAATATTGCTAAGATTTTTTTAGTAATTTTTTAATGTTTATATAAGAAAAAGAGAGAGCGTGTATCTCTGGTGAAATTTCTATTTTAACCCATTGGGCAAAGTACTGCTTAATCTGCCATTATCCCAATATTATATTCTACCTATAGCACCAACTATGACATTTTAACTCTACAAAAGATGGACACTGTGTAATTTGTGCATTTTGTTCTTAAGTATTTAAACTAGATAAGTTGAAATACAAAATTAGAAAGATATTATCTAGGAATACACTTGTTTAGCATGATGAATGCTATCCAAAAAAAAATGAATAATCAAGAGTATTGTAATAGAATAACTCTAACTGTGAGGCATTGGTTAAGCCAAAAGCATATTCTGGATTTCCACGTTTTCTATTTGCCATAATTACTAGGAACATTAATAGGATAGCATCCAACCTAACTAAAAAGGAAAAACTCCAGGGGTGCCTGAGTGGCTCAGTCAGTTAAGCATCTGATTTCAGCTCAGGTCATGATCTCATAATTTGTGAGTTTGAGCCCCACATCAGGCTCTGCACTCACAGCGTGGAGCCTGCTTGAGATTCTCTCTCTCTCTCTCTCTCTCTCTCTCTCTCTCTCTCTCTCTCTCTCCCTCCCTCTCTCCCTCTCCCTCTCCCTCTCCCCCCCCTCTCTCTCTGCCCTTCCCCAACTTGAGCTTTCTCTCTCACTCAAAATAAATAAATAAACTTTAAAAAAAAAGGAAAAACTCCATAAAGAGTATCCTTTGATTTATTTTTTTGCAAAACACCAACTTCTTTATTCTGATAGATACAGTCTATAAGATAAAAATTAGGAGCCTAGTACTTGAGTGAAATGCTGGAAGTAGTACAATAAATAAGGCTCTTATCCGGAATAGAGACTTAACTACAGAAAGCAGCTTTAAAATAGGCTTTAAGGATATAATAAATACCTGTTAAACTGCAGCCCACACAATAGTTCTATTTTTTCTGTCCTTTTTTTAATATATCTACTGAATACCTATAAATGAAAGCTTCCTATGTTTATTTTTCACATTTGTGTTTTAATTAAGCAAGTGCAGTCTTCTATATGACAATTGGTCATATTATTTTTCTCTTAAAAAGGATAGCCTTTATTGTTTTTAGCAAACATTGACTACTTTTTCCATAAACACAACCACATCTCAGTGAATTTGTTAAATGTTTCTTTCATGCCATCACATTCCATGTTTATATTTATATGGACTTATTATGAACTTATTATGAATTATATATGAATATATAGTCATATATGTAATAAATGTATTACAAATGTGCATGCATGTATTTTATAAATGCATGTATACATATATGCATACATATTTACAAAGCAAAAATAAGTAAACAAATAAAGAGACAACCCAAAATAAGCAATTTTATTTTACTCATTCTAAATCAGGAAAGTTTCTTATACCAAAATATATGATGATTTGGCTTGGAACATCTCTTTTAATCTCAATGCGGCCTAAATTCAACATCTGTTGATGGAAAAACAAACATGGCATGCATTTATTTATACTTATCATTTAGCAGTTAATATATGGCGATTTTTTCTTCACAGAAGCTTAAGCAAATAGTCAAGTAACTTGTTGTAGAGATTTAAGTCCTAAAGAAGAAATAAAGCATACTGCCCACTTGTGAGCTGAACTCCTAGAAAGGCAATATAAAAATATTTTGTTTGTTTATTTTGCTTTTTTGTTTTGCTTGATTTTCATGGGCATTGTTTGTGGCTATTAAGTGAACTTTTCACCGTCTCTTAGAGAATAGATTGTTGGAGCTACTGTAGTATTAGATGTATGGGAATGGATTTCATCTCATTAACTCAAGTTGGTGTTTTCACTTTGTTTTCTCAAGAATAAATATTCTGGTGGTTGTATGTGATGCTGTTAGGGAAATAAACATGTTTGCCAAATGAGCAGTCCTGGAGCGGGCTTATAAAGCCACTAGAGTGACATTCCTATTCTTTACGCCAATATCAAATAAGGGATTAAATCAAACAGATGGTCACTGTGGGCAAATGGGCTAATTTTCTTCACTTTGACCTTTTCTATATTCTCTGTACATTCAGCTGTGTGCCATCCTTCTTCTGAAATAAGAGTTCACCTTTCTGATCTCCATCAATTTATATTGATTATCTGATAACAGAGATTTTTCTGGTGAGTAATCACTATAAGATTAGGGATAGTAAACTTGTCCAGTACTTAATTTTCCCCATGTCTGAAAATCACAGAAAAAAAATCACTTAATTTCAATCAAGTAATTAAGTAAACTGACTTTCATATGGAGCTTATGAAATTTGTCATTGCTTTATATACTTCTAGTAGCTTACTAAGGCTGCTATAACAAAATACACAAGCTGGGAGTCTTAAACAACAGCAGTTTAGTTTTTCACAGTTCTGGAGGCTGGAAGTCCAAGACCAGGGTGGTGGCAGACTTGATTTGTTCTGAGGCCTCTTTTCTTGGCTTATAGATGGTCATCTTCTTCCTGTGTCTTCACATAACCTTTTCTCTGTATGTGTACTCCCCTGCTGTCTGCTTCTTTCTTATAAGGACATTGGTCACATTGGATTAGGACCCCACTCTTTTCTGCCTCCAGATACAGTCATCCTGGGGGGAGGAGGAAACAGTTCAGTCTATACCAACACTTTATCCTACTAGGCTAGCTTTCTTGAAAACAGTGCTAGTAGGTAAAGTGGCAAAGAACTCAACAGCCAGAGTCTGATTTAGATTCTCATTTACTTGTTTTTAATCCCCCTCTTTGGTCAAATTACTTAAATTATCTAGATCTTAGCTTTCCCATCTGCAAAGTGAGATCTATCTACTATACAATAAAATTATGAATATTAAATAAGATATATAAAGTAGATATCGTATCACAGGGTTTCTCAACCTCAGAACTATTAATATTTGAGTGTGATCATTTTTTGTTTTGGGGCCAGAATTGCCTCCCCCTCCCACTGAGAACCACACTGGCCAACTTCCTGGTATCAAAGTGCTTAACAAATGTCAGCCATAGTTACTTACTAAATAGTTACAAAAAACTACGCAACATTGGAGATGTTCATAGTCAAATTCTTACAATGACTCTACTTTTTATATATACATTAAATCTCTGGTGGACAGAGATTCTTTTAAAATGATGATTAAATTTTTGAGCCTGTATTTAATGATGAGATTATTTACTTTGCATCTAAGGAAATGTGAGTTGATCTTTCTGGGGGTTTCAACTTACTCTGCCAATTTTCATTTTATTTTGAAAATTTCCAAACATACATATATGTTGAGAGACTGTTATAATCACCCATCACCAAGATTAACCTGGTTTTTAACATTTTGCCACATTTGTTTTATCTTTCTGGAATGAATTTGTACACCTAACGAGGGAAAATGGGAATAGTTTGTGTAAGTAACTCAGATATAATTCATTCTGGTAAAGTGTCCTTTTCATCTTTCTATCCAATTCCACATATCATTGTGGCAATAGACTCCATGTCTGTAGGAATACACAGATCATTCAGTTTGAGTACTTGCATCAAAAGTGTACACATATGGATTTTGCTTGAGTTTTACTTCCTTCATAGACATAGTATCTATTCTGAGATGGAGTTCTGGCTAGACCCTACAGTGATAGTCATCAGTGGTTTAACGTGTAATCTATTTGGAGGAGTCTCATCTTATTGCTTTTATTTCTATTTTCTCTGAGTGATAGTGAATTCTCTGACCACATTTGGCCCACTTGAACAAAACTAACCAATTGTGCTTGAAATTTTGATAGTTTTTCAGTTACTACTCAGGAATATGCCATACATTAATTCTCAGTCATGAAAATCTGTTATAAAAAGGTACTTATTACTGGGCTTACAGTACCTTTTTTCATTAATGAACAGTTTCTCAGAATTTCTAATAGATCTGAAAATAAATATGGAGAAATATTGGAATGCTTGTGCAAATTAAGGAATTTCCATTTTTTTATTTATAGCTTTTGAAAATTTTTTGAAGAAAATTCTATCATATTTTAAAGTTACTTAATCTTAAATCACCAAACAAATTTATTATATCTCATGTACCTTTTAGGACCCTGGAATCTCTTGAATGAAAAATTCACATTTGTGATGCTCAATCTACTCTTCACATTTAAACCTAGTCCTATAATGAAAGTATAATTAGGAAATAATTTTAACCTGCAACTAAACAGTTTTATGACTGTTAAACCTGCCTAATACATTGTGGTCTGCCACACTTATTTTCCTTCATCCCTATGCCAGCTCATCTTGCATGTAGAAATATTCATAAAATCTCAGTGACTAAAAATAGTTTATAGTAGTCTTATAGTCACTTTATCTCCAAGGAGGTAAACATCTCATCCTGGATATATAATTTAATCAATTTGAAAGTGGGAGAAAACAGTACAACGACCTGTAGATTTAAGGATTTAAGTTGGGAAAAACTGGATGGATGGAGATATATATATATATATATATATATATATATATATATATATATATATATTGAATGGTATTTCTTTCTGTTGAAGCCTCCATTATTTGTGAGCAGGATTGCATTCATTTCTTCCTAGTGGTCGAATCAGGCTAACTCTGAGCAAAGCAAACTCCTGTGCCAGATCCTGCATTCTCTTAACCGGTAATAAAGAACCTTGCTGGCCTGACAGGTTGTCACAGCAATTATTCACATGAAGTTCTGTAGCAGTTGTATCTGTCAGCCCATGTAGTATTGAATATTTTAACTGGCAGTCTTCCAAGACTGAACATTAATCTTACCATCTCCTATTACAGTCCCTAATCAAGATATTCCAGGGGTGATTGCACTAACATTGTTTGAAGACTACATCTACTGGACTGATGGGAAAACCAAGTCACTCAGCCGTGCCCATAAAACCTCTGGAGCAGACAGACTCTCACTGATTAACTCATGGCATGCCATCACAGATATCCAGGTGTATCATTCTTATAGACAACCTGATGGTAATTATTCTTTCCATGATTTCCATAAGCGCATCAACATCTTTTAGTAACATTCCATTTTTGTTTCCTTCATGGTTAAGTGTAAATTTATTTTTGAGAATGAGTACCAGATTTCATTATGTAGCATAATTGTATAGGATGAATTCAGTTGATATCAAATATGTCTATTAAGGAATATGATTAGAAACTCAATAATAGTACAGAGAATTATTAATTTGTTGAAACATTAAGTTGAAGTGACAATAATACATGTAGTTGGAGAAATAAAGAATGCATTCTTGAAATGATTTATTTACAAAATAGACATAGGATCCTTACTTTCTGGAATGCTGGGTAAAAGGAATTATATTTAAGTATCTATGGGGCTCTAAAAATGAGGAATATATCAAATTTGCTTCAACATATGTCTAGTAGGAATTCTATCAGGCCTTATGGAATAAATATTTGATTATTTTGCTTAAAACACTATTTGGCTTAGAAAACAAGGCCACTACACTATTAGTTGTAGCTCATTGTTCCGTTGTTTTATTTTACATTTATATTTCAAAACATATGTTTGTCTTCATCCAAAATGCTTTTAGTCTGTATTTTTCTGATGGACAAGTTTTTTCTACTAAAATGCTTGTTTTTGTGAAATGTATCCTTAAAGTTTTTTAATGGCAAAATTAATGCCATTGGACAATGAGTAAAATTTATCATAAAATACAATTATATTTATGACCTTGATGAATTCTTGATTATAAAATTCTACAACTTATGAAGTTTAAATGTCCTATCTCTGATCCCATGCTATATTATTGGTCTTGATTATTCTATTTTGTTGTTTCTTTCTCATCTATAGTCTCTAAACATCTCTGCATGATGAATAATGGCGGTTGCAGTCATCTGTGCCTCTTAGCCCCCGGAAAGACTCACACCTGTGCATGTCCCACCAACTTCTATCTTGCAGCTGACAACAGGACTTGCTTATCCAACTGCACAGCCAGTCAGGTCAGTAGAGGTCTAGAAATCATTTCATGGGGTGTATTATCGAGCTGTTAGAAAGATTTTGCCTGAACTTTGTTTATTGGCTTAAACCATTTTGAAATGTCATTTTTTCGTTGTTGTTTAGCATAACATTTTATACATCATATACAGGGGTCACAGAGTAAGGGAAAAGCAATCAGTGTATATCATTAGAATGAGACCTTAGGAAATAGAGGAAAAAAGAGAAACAAAATCAAACCTGAAAACCAGTTTTACACAGCTCTGCACAGAACAGTGGTTCAAATCATGAGTGGCCATAACAGAACCATCAGAAGAGATCTGACATATTTGATGAAGGCAAGGTGGTTGAGGCATACCTATATGCAGCTTAAACAAAGAAAAAATTCTCCCTAGATAATCTGCTCTATCACCATCTCTGCTCCTCTCCCATTCCTCAGAGCAAGTGATGTGGAAAAGATGAATTAGACAAAAAGTAGGTTTCTAGATATTTTTATTGAAATATTATATGATCTAAATAATTTCATTCTAAAACCTCTTTTTCTTCAGCATGTAATTGTTTTCAGTAAAGGCATTAAAATTTCTACTCGATGGTAGTTGCATGAACTTAACATTATTACTTTCAAATTTTAGGTAACAGTCATATGACATTATAAGATTTAATTTTGTTATATTTGAGTCATTCTGTTATTTAAGATAAAATTGTCAAAGAAACTATGATTTTTTTTAAATTACTAAATTTCGGGGCGCCTGGGTGGCGCAGTCGGTTGGGCGTCCGACTTCAGCCAGGTCACGATCCTCGCGGTCCGTGAGTTCGAGCCCCGCGTCGGGCTCTGGGCTGATGGCTCAGAGCCTGGAGCCTGTTTCCGATTCTGTGTCTCCCTCTCTCTCTGCCCCTCCCCCGTTCATGCTCTGTCTCTCTCTGTCCCAAAAATAAATAAATGTTGAAAAAAAAATTAAAAAAAAAAATAAATAAAAAATAAAAAAAAAAATAAAAATAAAATTACTAAATTTGTTCTTGGAATTCTGTGTCTTGAATTTGCTAGTTTTCTAATTCTAGCAGTTAATTCATGGCACAACACTGAATTTCTCTCAGGATGTGCTTAGTTTCAGAATGGAGAAGCTAATACGAGTTCACCCAGCTTCTCAAGTTATCACTATGAGTATCACCATTGAAAAATGGTATAAATGCAGAAGACCAGACCACTTTGAGGAAGGCAGTATGTGTGGAGGTTAAGGCACATACACTGAAGCCAGATTCACTGTGACTGTAACCCTGACTCTGCTTAAATTGGCTGAATTTATCCTGGGTTTGTTATTTAGACTGTTGATGCCTCAGTTTTCTCATATTTTAAATGGAAATGTAATATATCCAGGCCACTATTTTGGCGATTCAATGGAAAAAGTCTTGGTACACAGTAAGTGCTGTTATTGCCCTTGCCCTATAGTGAGTGCAACCAAAATGTATTTAAGGGGATTTGTGCAAGTAGTGTCAGCTGCCATCAGGAGGTTCTGATGTGTAATTGGAAGCACGGGTCACAGTTTCTTCTTTCTTTACAAAGTGTGTTCTAATTATAGTCCCCTGTTTGTGTAACTAAAATACATTATCTTTAGAGAACTAGATATTTAAGTCACAGTGAGACATGAAATAAGCAACTTAATTATTCCTAGAGAGAAAATTTAAGGGAGAAATCACAGGTTTTTAAATATTTTTTCATGTTTATTTATTTTTGAGAGAGAGAGGCAGAGAGAGAGAGACAGAGAACCTGAAGCAGGCTGCAGGCTCTGAGCAGTCAGCACAGAGCCAGACGTGGGACTCAAACTCAACAACTGTGACATGATGATGTGAGCCAAAGTCGATGCTTAACTGACTGAGCCAACCTGGCACCTGGTTTTTAAATATTTTTTAAATATAACTCCTGTTAGTGCTGTTTAGTTTAGACAAATCTCCTGCTTAAACTCCAGGTTATTCTGAAGTAACCTCCGGTCCTTTGTTCTGGAGTGATTCATGAGTCACTCTATTGAGGTAACACTGGTCTTAGGTGACTTGGTAGAAATGATGCCTGCCTACCCTACTTCTAGTGTGATGAGCCTCAGGAGCCAGCCAGAAATAGAGTAAAGCCAAAGGCTGCCTGACACCCAGAGGAATACCTCAAATAGTAGGACATAGGGAGTCAAACATCAGCCTTTATATAATCATAAAAGGGATAAAACCTTTCAAATTATTATATAAGATAACCTATAGTTATACTTATTCAGTGACAAAAAAAAATCAGATCAATGAAATGAATATCCAGAAAAAAAATTACTCATGTAATTAAATTATTTCCCAGTTTGGTATCAATGGTGACATGATGAAAATATTTACAACTTTAAAATACCCCAATACTGTTTTTACATGAAAATTTTTAAAAATTCAAGATCAAGACAGAACAACAGTGAACCAAATTGTGGGTCCAACATCTTTGTTGTCAGCAGTACTTCCTGAAAAGAAGAGTCGTCACTTAATTTTTTTCATTTTTATGAAAAACTTAATGAAGAACTATTAATGCAATCCCTTAGTGGTTATCCCAGCAAGTCTTATGGTTTATGCAACCATTTGCTGCTGATTTTTTCCTGATGCAGTGAGAAAAGAAAAGAAACTATCGACTGTACACTTCTTGCAGAAAAGTCGGTTCATAGAAACACAATTTTTAGTGAGGTTTGAAATTGAAGTGAAGCAAATAATATAGACATTTTAGAATCATACTATTAAACAGTCTGACCAAAGTGTTATATTTTAAGTTTATCTTACCCAAAGATTTTTATTTTTTAACATCTAATGAATGCAACCAACGATATATCCCTTGAATGATACTGATTTTTAGAAAAATAAAATAGACAAATCATACCAGTAAGAATTCTATTAGAATTTAAAATGAACATAAAAATCTATTAAAAAATCAAGATTAAATCCAATTCTTATATCATTTATTACTTCAAATATTAAATTTAAATTATTTTTATTTCCTAATAAAGAATTAATTAAAAATAGCTTTACTTATTTTTTAAATGGAGACTTTCTCTATCACAAGTAAACTTCACTTGTGTATGCAGGATTTGCATTTGATACTTGTATCCATTTTAATAGACGTGTATTTAGTAGTTTCTTTATAGCTTCTTCTTGTGGGTGATAATTGCAGTTTGCAATTTATTTTATGAAGATATTAGTCTTGGAGAACATTTACCATGAAGAATGTTTTATATTTATATTTAGCATTTATCTTTTTTAAGTTACTGTATTTAAGTATGAGAAAAATGAAGCCCAGACACAAAATAAAAGAAATCGTCCTCTGAGGGTAATGAATAAAATGTTGATTAGCATAAAAAGTAACATCATAAGTATATTTTACCCTGGCCTTCTCTTAGCTCAAAACCTTTTTATGTTCTTATTAAAAAGGAAATGGCAAGAACAATCGTCATATCATATATAATTCCAACAGTTGGTGTTTATTTAAATCAGGCATATGTAGTGAGTTTTAAAATATGTATTTTAGATATTTTCAAATCTTGATTGGGGAGACTATGAATATACTCAGGAGGTATGAAATCCTCTTACTAATGTACTTTGATATACTGTAATGACTGGAAATGTTTAATGTTCAGGGCAATTGCTTTCAGAGTTAGCCTTATATCCCCAGACAGTCACTATCTATAAAGGTAATATTTTTCCTGTGGTAATTTATGAAAACCACCACAGACATGACCACAGGCTAAGCAAATACGAGAAAATCAGTTAAACAGTCAGCTCTTGCCTTGGATTCACAGTGCTCTATTCCCTCCCATATTGCTACTGGGGAAAAAAAATCACTCTCTTATTTAAGAAAATAATGTAAATCTGCCTTTAATCAACTTCATGATCTCCAAAGAACTTCAGCAAAGGCTAGCATCAAATTCTCTCTTACTTGAAGAAAGTAATAGTATTTTCTTTTCTTTTTGTTTTTCACGTTTATTTATTTCGAGAGAGAATGTGTAGAACGCACGCAGGGGAGGGCCAGAGAGAGGGAGGGATGGAGAAAGAAAATCCCAGCAGGCTCCATGTTGTCAGACAGTGGGGAGCCTAAGGTGGGATTTGAATTCAGAACTGTGAGATCATGACCTGAGCCTAAATCAAGAGTCCAACACTTAACCAACTGAACCACCCAGGCGCCCCAATACTTTTAGCTTACTAATAATCCAATTCATTCAACAAAATTAAACCTAGGCTGTAGTTTTCTCTGTTACATATCTGTCTGGCATACAGCACGCTGAGATAAATGTCACCTTGCGTTCAGGTCACTCACATGAGAATTATAACAGAAACACTTCAGAAAGAAAACTAATAAATTTTAGAAAATTATCAAACTAATATTTTCAATTCCAGATAAATTTTGTATACATGCTTTTCCCTGAATTTCTGTTGAAATAAAGACAAAAATAATTTGATAGTGCTGGAAAAAAATTGCTAAACTTTATCTATTGCTTGGTTTTAATACTGTAAATTTTTAATGCCAATTATTTTAGATACATGTATGCTTTGTATGTAAAGTGTGATTTTCTTTAGTTTCTTTTATTTTATGAGAATAAAATAACCCCTGTTTCAGGATGAGAATTGGAATTCAGTTCACCTTTTTATAAAAAAAATCCAATAAAAACCTTCTGAAATATATTTCTAGCAAAAAGTTACTTGTGTGCTAAATGGCTTATAAGTAAATGCTATCATATAACATTTTCAACTAGTTTCTCTATTGTTAATCTTTCACTTGATGGTTTGTGACAAAAAAAAAAAAGGGAGTTAAAAAGAAATGTTGTTTAAGTAATAGAATTGTTATTTTCCTTATAATTTTTAACTATTTTAAATGGAAAGAATGATAGAACAAATAAAATACATTAATAAATATGTCAGTGAATAGTGTTTTGGATAATCTTGAGAACAAGTTTCATTACAGCAGTTTTCTTCAATGTTTCTATTTTTTAAAAATAATATAATATTCAAAAAATTAATATTCAGCAAAAAAATCTGTTACAACCTTATTTTTTTACCTTTCTTTTTTGACATGCCACTGTTCATTGTAAATTAGATACATTTATTATTTGCTAGGTTCTTTGCCAGGCTTTGTAGAGGAAGATGTAATACGGGGTGGTAAGTCATTGACCAAAATAGCCTTAATATTCCTCAGCTTGAGATGGTTTCTTCCTGACTGTAGGCCCTGAATCACTTTTTTTAGAGTTCTTACCTTAGAAAACTTATAATTGTGAATTATTTCTCTGCCCCTTTGAGATGTAAATTTTCTCCCAGCCTCCTGCCAGTTTTATAGCCCAGCAATATCTTCCTCAAGGTCCTGGGAACCACCCCATAGAAATTTAATCATCAAGGGGTACCAGGGTCTCAGTTGGTTAAGCATCCGACTTCGGTTCAGGTCATGATATCATGGTTCATGAGTTCAAGCCCTGCACTGGGTTCTATGCTGACAGCTCAGATCCGTGATCCTGCTTCAGATCCTGTATCTCCCTCCCTCTCTGCCCCAACCACCCCCCACCCCACTCATGCTCATGCTCTATCTCTCAAAAATGAATAAGCTTTAAAAAAATTTTTTTAATCATCAGAAAAGATAGTCCAAGCCTGTCTCAGTCTCTGTTGGAAGGTAGGAGCCCAGTTTTGATAAGTACCACTAAGCAGATAGTCTATTCATGTTGACTATACTCTTCCATTAGTTTATCCCTTAGGTTAAACCCATTCCCTGCATTTTGTGTCAGTGAAGTTCAGTGCAATCTCTCTCCTCTATTGCCATAGTCTTAAATAAAGTCTTCCTTGCCTATTTAACTTTCTAGTGCAATTTTTGTACCTATTTTTTAGTTATGACAATTTATTTTATTTATCCTAAAAGATCGTGTGTATTTATTAAGAATTTTGAAAACTGAAAAAAACTTTACTGGTTTTAAGTACTTTAAAGAAGTGCCCTTAAAATTTATGTGGACAGATATTGATTATGGCTAAAGGCTGTGTGTTCAGAAAATTCCATGAAATCACAACATGACAGTGCTGGAAAGGATCATCCAGATTATCTTAAGCTCCTCATTTGGAGACTAAGGAACAGAGACAGATTGATATTAATCAAATTGTCTAAGATTGCTAAGAAAATGCAATTCAATTATCTTAAATCAAATTAACTAAATTAATTCAACTTTTCAATTAATTCTGGATACCTTTTCCTAATATTTCTATGGATTTTTATCCATATTCATCATTTGGCAAGCTTCTTCTAAAGGCCTAGGTAATAAATATTTTAAGTTTGCTGGCCCTGTAGTCTCTGTAGCAACTACATCACTGTTGTTATGGTACAAGAGCAGTCATAGATAATATGTAAATGGGTAAGCTTGTCTGTGCTCTGGAAATCCCGGGAGGTTTTCCTGAACATTATGCTTTCCTGGCAGATAATTATGTTGCTTGTTGTGCATTTATTCCTTATTGTGGAATGCTCTAAGACCACCACAGTTCACATTTGTATCAAGAGAGTAGGTTAGGCTGCTTAGCCCTGGTGAGTTTTTAAATATTTATTGTATATGGTGATAGGGTTCTTCAAACTTTCTTCGTTTTCTTTTTTTCTTTTTTTAAGTTTCGTTGCAAAACTGATAAATGTATTCCATTCTGGTGGAAATGTGACACTGTGGATGACTGTGGAGACGGATCTGACGAACCTGATGACTGTCGTGAGTACATCAGTGAATGTAGGAATTTAGAATTAAGAGTTCCTCAAATCCCAGTTCTTGAAAATTAAAGCAAGACCTTAAATATTTCCTTCTGATGCTTTTCCAAAATCTTTAAAAATGTAACAAAAATTGTTAAAATATCTTGAGTATGTCTCTGTTAACTATTGCATTTAGAATGATGCTGTCAGTAATTTGTGTTATTGTTTTGTCTTAAAATTTCTTACTCGTAGTATAATTACACTCATGTAGTGATCAGTATAGTAACATTCAGCATGATTTTGACTGGATATGTCACCAAATTAGAAGCAAAACTGGGCAAGTTTTTAGAATTCCACTCAATAACTAAAATCTTACTTTAAGGGATTAATCTTTCAATTTTTCTGACAGTATTAAAATACTGAAAATTCCTTAAAAGCAAGATTTTTCCAATATAAATCATTAGTTTGTTCTTTAGCAATTTAGTATGCTCTTATTAGTTGCCTTAAAATGACTACCAATTATATTTTGACTCAAACTGTAATTGGCACGGTTAGGTGTCATATACATCCATCCATCCATCCATACATACATATATATGCACATGTGTTTGTATATATGTGTGTGTGTGTGTGTGTGTATAGGGCACTATATATATATATATATATATATATATATATATATATATATATATATAGGGCACATGTATATACATATACATTTAGGTATCACTGGTAACTTCAGTTGTAACAGGCACACAATAAACTTTGTCTTGATAGACTTTTATAGTTCACTCCATGGGTCACTCCAATACTGTCCTGTCAAGTTAGAGGCTTTTAGTCAATGATGATTCCGTCAAATCTCAGTGGATAGGTGCCATGATTTGGCCTTGACAATTGAGTTCAAGATCCTTAGGCTTGCACTAAAGAAAGACAGTAAACTGTCTTAGTAAAAACTAGTTGCTTTCTGATGTAGAACTTTCCACCACATAATTACAAAACTGTTTTAACTTAGGGTATCTAGATAGTTACTTAGATGAGATGGATTCAATCTCTTTGGGCACTACCAAGTGTATAAAGCATTTGAAGTTGTTTCACATCGTTCATTTGTATCTTTGAAAGCAAGAAACTGTATATTCAAGGAAAAAGAAAAAAGATACAGAAGTCATTGGTTTTCTAATAGTCTCTTCATGTTTCTGGAATGTCCATTGGTCTTTGAGTTTTTAATACAATTTTTGTTTTCACTATGATAGGCAATATATGAAAGTAATATCTGTGTGACATAGGTATACTATTATGCCTGAATTATTCTTTTTTAAAGTTATTGAATTAAAAGGACTATTAAAGAAACAAGAAATTACATTGCTGAACAACCAAGATTTACTAATTAAAAGGAAGTTATTAATTTCCCTGTGATAAAGTAAATTTTCCTACAATATGGTAATTTAATGCATCTTACTTTGTAATTTATAGAAATAAAGGAGAATGAATATGTTAAATCAGTCCTCATATTAAGGTGACCTCCCCTGCCCAGATTCACTAATATGTTCTCTAAGGAAATACCACCATAATGACCTACAGTTACAGTCAGTGGCACCCAATGCTTTCCATTCTAAAATATCTGCATCTCCTGAGTTCCAATTTTAATCTTGACTGGAATATCATGCTATCACCATACTGATATGAAAAATTAACCAAAGATTTAGTATAGTAAGTTTTTCACATTTACACACTTTCAGACTGCATGGTGAACAAATATAACTTTAATGTCTTTCGAGGGGAACCAAAGAGACATCTGGTATCTGAGAGTCTCTGCATCATCCTTATCCTGGTTAAATACCAATTCAACATGTTTTTATTGGTGACATTATCTCTGTGATCTTTTAGTAAATAATCTTTTACTTGGAGTCTACGGGTTAACAGCACCGAACATCTGTAGGCATGAAGCTTTATTTTAAGAGTTATGGTGAGGTAGAGAGTGATGTACATGAGTCTGTGGAGTGTTTAGAATTCATTTGTGAATAGCTGCATCATCAAAATTTGCAGGGACTAGGTTGCTGGCAATATCTATAATTTCACCTGAAAAGGCTGGAAAGCTTAATCCCAGCTTCACCTACTTGCAAACTTCAATAGTGTTATTTAAATAAATGTGTTTAAGAGTGATGCGTCATGAATTCTCTGGCATCATAAGTTTGTAATTACATTTTCCAGACCATTCTAGAGACATATTTAAAAGTCAGATGGCTTCCCAGTTATTTCCCAGGCATGAAACTCCTCGGATAGTTGTAACCCTTCTTATGGGAAGGTTGGTTCAGTAGCAAAGGAGTATTCAAGAAAATCATATATGAAGCAGCAGGAAATAGAGGAAATTCACATGTTTAGAATGTGAGAAAATTAAGTATCACACAAACACTTAGTGTAATTAACTAATAAATGTTACAGATTGGAGTTAAATTACTCTAAACATTTCAGAACTCACTTCTATAGAAGTCAAGCATATATTGAGTTATTTTTTAATGTTAAGGAAATTTTTAATTGTAAATAGAAAAGCATACTTAATGTTCTGAAGAACGTTTAAAATATCACTTATTAGTATTTGGTTGACTTATTTGAACAACTAAGCAGCATATTAATTATGTTAAAATCAGTGATTAGTAATGTACATTAGGATCATCAGCCAAAAGATAAGTGTTTTATTACAAGCAACATAGATTGTGAGAAGACTTCAGAGTCAGATCTGGATCTCAATTCCAGGTCTGGCACTTGAAACTTGTACATCCTTGGGTGATAATTAATATCCATGAGAACTAGTTTCCTTATTTATAAAATGGTCATGGTGATGGGGAGGTGAGGAGGTTATGACAAGATTCAATTCGTAGTTGTATGTGAAAGGGCCTAGCCCAGTGTCTAATACAGAGTAGATGCTCAGTATATCCCACTTTATTTTTATGATTATTGTCATCATTATGTCTTTAAATTTTTTTTAATGTTTATTTATTTTTGAGAGAGAGACAGAGAGCATGAGAAGGAGAGGGGCAGAGAGAGAGGGAGACACAGAATCCAAAGGAGGCTCCAGGCTCTGAGCTGTCAGCACAGAGCCTGACAAGGGGCTTGAACTCACCAACCGTCAGATCATGACCCGAGCCAAAGTCAGATGCTTAACCGACTGAGCCACCCAGGCAGCTCATCATTATTTCTTATATAAACTCAAAAATATGGCAAAATGCATTATCATATGGAATTAATTTCTGTTAATTTATGAAATGTAATCTGGAGGTCATCTGAGTTGCTCACAGTTTAGCTGTACTGTAATCTGAATCTAATAGCTACCTAGGTGTGAGACATCCACAATGTGCTCTAGAATATGTTTAATATAATGAAATAATAAATATTTTTAATGTCAGAAAAGCTCTTTTTAAGAAGGCATGAGTTGGGGCGCCTGGGTGGCGCAGTCGGTTAAGCGTCCGACTTCAGCCAGGTCACGATCTCGCGGTCCGTGAGTTCGAGCCCCGCATCAGGCTCTGGGCTGATGGCTCAGAGCCTGGAGCCTGTTTCCGATTCTGTGCCTCCCTCTCTCTCTGCCCCTCCCCCGTTCATGCTCTCTCTCTGTCCCAAAAATAAATAAACGTTGAAAAAAAAAATTTAAGAAAGCATGAGCTAAGACTGGCATTTGATGATACCTGTATGTTTTCTTCCCTAGCTGAATTTAAATGTCAGCCAGGCAGATTCCAGTGTGGAACTGGACTCTGTGCTCTTCCTGCTTTCATCTGTGATGGAGAGAATGACTGTGGAGACAATTCTGATGAACTCAACTGTGGTAGGTGATTAAATCTTAACTAAGGAACATAAATCTAATTCTTAGCTGATTATGTGTGCGCCGATTTAAATTCAGACACAGGTTTCAGCACAAATTTTTTTTTGTTCTATCTTTTAGACACACATGTCTGCCTGTCAGGTCAGTTCAAGTGTACAAAGAACCAAAAATGTATCCCGGTAAATCTCAGATGTAATGGACAAGATGACTGTGGAGATGAGGAAGATGAAAGGGACTGTCGTAAGTCACCTTAAAATGTTCTGTCTTATCTTACTTCTGAGTCCCAACTGAAAATGGTCTAAAAATTATTATTATGTACCACACAGTGTAGAAAACCATAATACCAATTATGGGCAAATAGCTCCAAATAGGTATCTATTGGGATGGGTTATTTAAGAAGCTCTCTATAAAGAAGATAGAGAAAATTAAAACATAGTGGTCTTTACTTAGAAAACTACCTGAAGATTATGGCAAACAGGAAACAACATGCATTCATTCACATCATCCTTAAGAGAAGCAACAAAACCAACATTACAGGTGACTGTGGTGTTTTGTTCATAAACTGATTTTGTGTGTGTGTGTCCACAGTAGGAAGCTACAGATAATTTTCTTCTATTGATTAGTTACTTGAAATCAAGTCCATTAATTGAGATTGTTTTTTTCCCATAAAATACATATTGAATGTATGATGAGCAAAATGACCTAACAAAACTATTTGTTAAAAACTGTAAATAATATTCTATTTAATGTCTTTTAACAAGATACTCCAAAGAATAATTGTAAAATATCTTCTGTTCTTTTTGCCCCTTGTCTCCATCCCCCACCAAAAATCAAATTAGATTAAATGGAAGACAAACAGTTTATATTATGTACATATATACACATAGGCACACAGGCATGCACACACACACACACGCACACACACACACGCACACACACCAGAATCTGAACAATAGAGTACCTGTCAAGTTTTTCAGGGTTTCAACAGAATAGCTGTCAACATTTCTGTCTTGCTGAAGTTTTATTTTATTCCCCTAAAACTTTTATCAGTAAATAATGTGCAGTCACCCAGCAATTTGATTAAGATGGTGCATTCAGAATAAAGTCAGTACCAGTTCTTTATGGTTAGTCATTCTAGGAGCTGATCCATTAAACTGACTAGGATTTGTGATGCAGTTTACAGTGTAAGTCAGATGTTCTCCTCTTCCCTCAAAAACTCAACACAAGTAGAGAGTTTGATAAGTTTTATGACTTTTATTTCCTTATTCACTAATACGTTCTGATTTAGTCTGTTTTCTATGTATAAAAATGTGAATGTGTGAATTCTTACTCTTATTTATCTGGTAACATTATTCCAAAAGGCTCTGAACTGTTTATTTTTAAAATTAATTTCAAAATATATCTAATCAAGGTAAGGTTCTGAAAATTCTGATTTTTATCAAATGCATCATTACAGAAATAGGTTTTATTTATTTATACTGGAAAGGACATTTGGAATATATTATAGATAATGAAAGTTAAAACTCTTCACCTTCAGAGCCTTATTAATTAAAAGATGATACATTTCCAGTTGACTATCCTTAACATTTGTTTGTCTAATTATTTTTTAGATAAAGTGTCTGTCTTTGTTCAAAACTACATTTTAATAGATTTTTTCCTCTTAAGCTGAAAACAGCTGTTCTCCAGACTATTTCCAATGTAAAACTACTAAACACTGCATTTCCAAGCTGTGGGTTTGTGATGAGGATCCAGACTGTGCGGACGCATCAGATGAGGCCAACTGTGGTGAGTGTTTTGTGACCCTGGATCTTTCCTATTGCATTTGTGTCACCATCTGACATAGCCACAGTGAAAGGGGTTTGAACACAATTTTGATGAAACTGAAGTCTTACATGAGAAAGTTTTGTCTCTGTGCTCGCAGAGTCATGACAACCTCAGATTAGCTATTTTATAACAACAATCTCAGGTTAGCTGTTTTTACCTATAGAAGGGTAAGGCAGAAGAGTAATATTGCTTAATATAACTCAAAACTATTTCTAAAAAGATGGATCTAAAAGGTAGGCGAAACCATCATCTTGTATTAGAGTATGCGCTTGGTATTAGCGTTTAATGAATAGAAAAAATGCGACATTACCTTAAAATATTTTTTTTAACATTTATTTATTTTTGAGACAGAGAGACAGAGCATGAACGGGGGAGGGTCAGAGAGAGGGAGACACAGAATCTGAAACAGGCTCCAGGCTCTGAGCTGTCAGCACAGAGCCTGACACGGGGCTCGAACTCATGGACCGTGAGATCATGACCTGAGCCAAAGTTGGCCGCTTAACCGACTGAGCCACCCACGCGCCCCAAGACATTACCTTTTTATTGTTCTAGACTTCATTTTTTTTTTGTTTAAATACATATGGTTTTCCATTCATTCAATGATTGTTATCCATTCCTAAACATGGCGAAATAAAAGGAAAGTTAAGAAAAGTATCTTTTCTGTTTTAGTAGATGACAGCGATCACCTAAGTTGGCATTTGTTTCTGAACCTTTTTTTTTTTTTTACTTAAGATCAGTTGTTTTATTTATAAGAATTATTTATTAATTAATGTTGCAGAAATGGAGAACATACTCATTTTGTTTAATACATTCGATTCTATCTTGAAAATGTCAACGGAAAGACAGAAATGAAGAGTAGTTGTCATGTGAAATTCATTTTATCAACATTTATTAAACAGTAACTGAGGCTATGTTGTAGGTGAATACACCAAACATGGCATTGTTGGGGAAGCAAAAAATTATTTAATCTGGTAATTGATTAAGAAAGACAAAGTTTTTCCAAATTGAAGATAGGACGTCCAAGACTTTCAGAGCCAAAATTGGGTTAAATGCATCTGCTATATTCCACACTGCTCTTAATTACCTCTTCTGAGAAAAAAGAAACTAATGAAACCCCATTGTGTTCTTTGAAATTCCACTTCTGCACAACATTCATGAGACATATGTGTAATAAATGACAATCATGTGTCTTTAAGTGTTTTTCCTAATACTGTCTTCCATGTGACTGTGTCTTCAGAACATGCAACCAAAATAACTTACTACAGTATCATGAAACCCCATTTACCACTTTGTAGAATTGGTCTTCATAATCAATTCACAAAGCCCTGAAGTATAGTCATTATTGATTTGTCCCTAACAATTATCAAAGTCTTTTACAGACTAGTTTATATTCTTGGCTAGTTTTCTTTTATATTAATGGCTAGTCTTGTGTATTTTTGGTTTACGGAAGTGAAAAGGAATAATGACTTACATTAGCTATATGAATATTTTTATGGAATATCTATAATTTGTTCTTCCTTACTTTGATGTTATTTAATTGTTGTCACAGATTATATTAATCAAACTGATAATTATCAATTATTATAATAACTGTAATGCCTAATATTTATTTGGTATTTACCATATAGCCCAGGATATGTGTTAAACGCTTTATAGTCATGTACTCACGTAATCTCTCTACTATCCCCTATTTTTTTTGAAAAACTTTTTAACGCTTATTCATCTTTGAGAGAGAGACAGAACATGAGCAGGGGAGGGACAGAGAGATAGAGAGGGAGACATGGAATCTGAAGTAGGCTCCAGGCTCTGAGCTATCAGCACAGAGCCCGACGTGGGTCTCAAACCCACTCACCATGAGATCATGACCTGAGCCAAAGTCAGATGCTTAACTGATAGAGCCATCTAGGTGCCCTGATCCCTAATTTTTATAAAGTTTATTTATATGGGGAGAGAGATAAGGGCTCTGGAGAGAGAGAGAGATTCAGAGAGGGAGAGGGAGAGAGAAAGAGAGAATCCCAAGCAAGGCCTGTGCTATCAGTGCAGGGCCCAACACAGAGCTGGATCTCACAAACTGAGATCATGACCTGAGCCAAAATCAAGAGTCAGACTCTTAACTGACTGAGCCACCCAGACACCCTTTATCCCTATTTTATTGATGAGGTAAATGAATCCCAAGGAGGTTATATAACTTACCCCAAGTGTCATGGCTTGCAGGTGGTGGAACTGGGACTTGAATCCAAGGTTTTTTCACACTAAAGCATCTACTCTGTAGACTTGGTATAAAGCCACTTCATTCTTTCTGTGTAAAGAGAAAAATATTTAAATGTTTTCTGTTTTAAAGTTATATAGACTTCTCCCAGCCACAGTCATTGCCATAAGTTCCAGATCAGTATACGAACACATACATACATACAGTAAGAGGGAGAGAAGAGATGAGAAGGTTGCCATCTGATTTGCCTTAGACCACTATAAAATTTTATTGTGGCAGGCACTAATTTAATTAAAAAAACTTCTATATCACATTTTAGTGTACCATTTCTCAATCTTTATTCTTGGTGGGCTAAAAAGGCTAGCTCCTTCCCCTTTGTTCTGTCCTCAATAAAAATAGAAATGCCGTGTATTTTTGCTATGTCTGTTAACACTTTTGCAGAATACTTGCGTTGAGTAGGGAAAAGCAAAACAACAACAACAAAAAAAAAAAAAAAAAAAAAAAACAAGCAAATAAAAACACTTCTTAAAATTAACCCTATCAAGCTAAGGCCTTATTATTTGAATCTGAGTCCTGTGTTCCTTTGTGGGAACAGAACTTGTCTAGAATAGAAGGTAAGTTTCAATGTTTCTCATGTTGAGGGCCCAGCGAGATGTAGAGTAGATTCGCGTGAAGTGCTGTTGAGTGACTGGCCTGTTCTCTGTTACAAAACCTCTGTATGTAACTCATTTTTATTGCAGTTTTCTTCTATATTTTCTTGGTCCAATGCTAAATTTAGAGGGAGATTCTGCTTTACTCTTAGAGTTCACCTAGCTCTTAACAACTTATTTCTCAGAAGCAATATCTATCTATAGCTTTATATCTAATTGGCTTCTATCAACTCTAAAGTTCTAGCATTGTAATGTGTTTTACCTTGATAGATCCTAAATGAAACACATTTTTTCTCTTTATTTTTTTAAAATGTTTTATTATTTATTTTCAAGAGTGAGAGAGACAGAGCACAAGCAGGGGAGGGGCAGAGAATGAGGGAGACACAGAATCCAAAGCAGGCTCTAGGCTCTGAGCTGTCAGCACAGAGCCTAATGCATGGCTCAAACTTGCGAACCACAAGATCATGACCTGAACCCAAGTCAGCCACTTAACCAACTGAGCCACCCACACCCCCCTTTTTCTCTTTAAATTTTATAAGTAATACCAATGTAGGGACACAGTGTCACTGAGACACTGTGGAAAAGCCTAACAAAGCTTACAAATAAATTTTCAGAATAACTTGCAAAAAAAAAAAAAAAAACAAATACACATGCAGTATAGGGGATTAAAATACCTTTAATGTATAAATATCTTTAAAATTATTTAATTTTTATATTTACTGGAATACCGTGTTTATTGAATTCTTCCCAGTGTAATTTTTGAGTTCTGATGAGTAATGCAGATTTAACAACTAATATTCAATATGTGTAAAAATTTTATGGTAATCTAGAATTTAAGGAAGCCTCAAATCACTTTGAGTAGATATAAATTACATATAGTTTAGGAGTCTTACTCCAATAGTTTAGTCTTGGTGAGAGTGGATACGAATTTTAAAATTAAATTACATATTTTCCTATCCTATGACACAAAGTTTTTGAGATGACTAAATTTATGAGTCTGTAAAAACTACATTTGGCAATTTGGATTTAAATTCATAAATATTTTAAAAACATCTTTTAGCTCCATTTCTGTGTAAGTAAAGATTTAAATCTGTGCTATGCTTATATTCATGGGAAGACAGGTTCAACTGTGTTTTGAGTTAATGGCTATTATAAAATTACATCTTTTCACTGGAAGGTATTTTACCCTTTCTTTACTATATGCCCAGAGAAAAATAAGCTTTAGAAATGTAGATATGTACCTTTTTTATTAAATTATAAACGTTGACTATTCTTGGAAGGCTGTTCATTACTTATTACAGTATTGGACAAACACCAGATTTGAATGCCTGACCAAAATGTATGCAATACCTCAAATTGTACTAGCCCTAGGATTTTCACTCCAAATTTCAATTTCAAACTTTCTTTACCTTCTGCCTGCCATTGTCTATTTTAGGAAGGAAATGCAGATTTGAGGATTTGACAAATCTGTACTAGATTCATGCTCTGCTTTATAATTAGAGTTGAAACTTTTCTACAATTTGACTCTAATAAGATGATATCAGAATCCAGGTCTTTCCATTATGCCCTCTCTTCCCAGTTTATAGTTCAGATTTTCCATTCCCTAGATGTCTGTATAAAATTTGTTTATCAGTTGTTCCATCTGGGCCTTCCTGGTCAACCCCATACTCACACCCCAGCTCTCTGGAATCCACTGTTTGTTCTGCCATATTGCTCTTCCCTATGGTCATGTCTCCTTGCTTTCTTCTCTTGCAACCCTCCACCTCGTCTAGAATTTTTGCTTTCAAGTTGCTTCAGCATCATTTGCAGCTTTTGAGCAGTTTTGCTTTATTCCCTACCACTTGGCTAATTATCTCAAATTAGTGTGCTAGCTATAATCACACTAACTAGGGCTTATGAGACGAACTTGAGTTTCCTACAGTAGCTTTGTGCTTTGTGCAGCCTGGTTCTTCCAACATGATACTGAACACATTCAAACTAAAAGAGAACTGATCAGTGGGTCCTTTTATTTTCACTTAAATTTCTGTTGAGGAAATTTGAATTTGTTTACTTAAGCTATAAGAACATAAGGAACATTTTTTTTAAGTTAAAGAAAGTGAATATTAAATTATAAAATACTTCTACCATGCAAACTTATACAAAAAGTTACACAGTAAGCAATTTATCATTTTTAATAGATTTTTAAGATTTTTCTTAAGGCATCTCTTTTAAAACATAGACATCACTACAATAACATGTAAAGCCCTCCTTTATCCTCTCCCCTTCCCTTTTTCCCCTCTGCTGAAGTGGTTGCGTATTATTCACATGTGTTCTTTTTAACTATATTTGTATGTATTTATTAATATATACCTAACAGTTAATAGTATCTTAAAAGCTTACATAAATGTCATTGTATTTTCAATAGGAAATTGAAGCTTAACATTTTCTAGTATTCCAGTGTATTAATGTGAATCACATATTTTTATACTGAAGGTTTTTTTTACATGTTACAATTATTACACATTTATTGGCAAATAAAACACAACACCTTTCATACAATCTGTGCTATAGACACCATGAAGTCTCAGTTTCCTGCTCAGGTGCTCTGATTGTCAGCTTGCATGAAAGTTTACTCAAAGCAGTTGTGACAATATCCAGGGGCAGAAATCTGTGTACCCTACAGTCTATATTAGACTTTGGATGGAGACCCTGGAAGGAGTTTGAAGAGAGAAGTTCTGGTTTTGGTGGCTATACCCACAGTAAAATAATTCTTGATGTTTGAATTTAGTTATTTTCAAAATATTTATTTACTTACACTTAAAATAGCATTTAGCAAATGTTAGTGCCATGACTTCAATATAATCCATGGTGGGGCAGGAGTGGAGTTCTGTGCTCACATATGCAGGAAAGGGTGATGCACTAAATTCTGTATCTTGGAAAATAGTGCACTTCCATGCATTTAGTTAAGACATCTGTTTAGTGTTTTTAAGCAGTGTTTCCTGAATTTAAATATAGACCAGCAAATTAGGTATTTTATTTTGATTAGTAAACAAATTATGTGAACACCCTAAAGCCCCTCTTCCATACTGTGTGACCATGGCTTATTGTGTGGGGGCAGGAGGAGGACTTTGTTATTGAGGGAGGCTGCTGGGAGACCGATTTAAATTTTCAAACACATGGCATCATGGTATCTCAGATATTTAGAAGGGTGGGATTGTACATCTTTATGTTAGCAGGTGGGAAGGAGGAAGGACCCCATTTCTCTGGGGCCTGATTGGTCTCTGCTGCCTGATTGGTCTGATCTGCACCTGTATTGTGACCTGTGCTGTGGAGTGCTAGTCCCACCACCCACTGCTGAAGTATAGCCTTGGCTGGCTTCCTCCATGTTTCCATTTCTGGTGAGCTGCAAACTGATCTTAAGTTTCTGCTATTACATGAATACTCTTGAGCTAAGACATGCAGAGACACGTGCTCCTGAAAATCTCCAAATCTTGTGAGGAGCCAGAAATAACTGTCTCACGCTTATCTATCTAGCTACTAGTCACTTGTAGTGTTGTAGAGTCGCTCCTGAGTTTTGTTGACTGTGTCATATACATGATGCTAGATGTTTCTCCTGGAATTTTGACATCTTTTTGAGATAAATTTGGGTCAGGGTAACACTCATCTTCTCAGTAGTATTGGCTTGTCCCATATCAATCTGGATACGACTTCTATGTCTTGTGTCTGTGTATGAGAAAGTGAAAGAAAGGGGAGCCTATCTTATATGAATAGGACTAGGAAATTACTGTCTAGTTTTTATATGAAGAAATGAATGACCTACATGTGAATCCTTGAATAGTCTAAGAGGAACACATTTGGTCTTTTTATAACTTGTCTTCAGTAACTTCCTTGCATTGACTGTCTCTCTACCAAAGGGATATGCAATTATTTGGTGATGTTATTTTATTTTGTTTTTTTCTTTCTCAATAATAAGAGGAAATTGTGAAATTTAAATTTTGTTCCACAAAGCTAAAAAGGAGCCCACACAGTGAGTCAGGAGGCATGCCACATATTCCAGATTCTATACTGATCTGTTGTAAAAGCCATGAAAGGAAATAGCTTTTTGCCCAGTGAGGTTTATAATTAAGTTTGTAATGAAAGGGACTGTATATTTGCTTAATAAGAACTGGGTTGGTGTAGTTGATATTTTTTAAAAAGAAATTGAGTTAGTAATTTAACATTCTGTGATATTTTTGCTTGAAAAACTTCATCCTTGTTATATTGCTTCCCTCAACCTTTGCCAAATATATTTGATTCTCTAAAAATGCAAAATAAAATAGCACACACACACATGCACACAAACCTACTTGCAGTTTTATAGTAGAATGTTGGAAAAATAAGCATTAGACACTTTATAAGAAATACTTAAGAAATGTAGAACTTTAAAAAATGCCTTTTTTGTCTACCTTTACAACAAAATATTTGCATTTGTTTTGGTTTATAAGATTCTATTCAAATGTCATTTGGACTGGTGATTTCCTTAAAGAACATTATTACCATTTATTTTCAGGGGTTATTCAATGTTACTTGATGCCGTGTTTGTATGATTATACTATATATTAGTATTTGAAAATAAATAGAATTAAAGTTTGTAGTGCTTTTTCTCAATACAGTACTATAGGTAATGCATCTGTGTGTAGGAAATATTATTGTTTATCACTATAAGAAATAGGAGTGGTAGCTTCTTTCAACTGGTTAGAGGACCAATCATCTTATTCAGAGTACCAGCCTATGAAAATATGGTGTGTGTATAAAGTAGTTTGGTTACCACTTCAGTTTCTGTTCCATACTCATAAATTGCAGTAAGAAACCCTGAGACATCATTTATGATATTTTTATTAGACTTCTAATTAGTAGAATTTATGTATGATATTTTTGAATATTTTATAAGAATATATATTACATAAACATAGGGCTATATGTTATATATTAGAAAGGTTGTAAAGCCTAATATCTAAGTTTCTTGATACCTTAATTTCCAACTGGACTCAAAATACATAGGATTTTAAATAACTATTTTAAAACACCCTGTCATTTCATTTAGGAACATATAGATAATAAAAGTAAAATGACCGACTGGTAAAGAAAACTTAGATTTATGCTTCTATGTTAAAATCAGTTTGAGGATCCAAATGGTATCAGATTTTGCTTGCAAAATGAGTATCCTTTTCATCCATTAACATTTCAGGACATAATATATTAAGGAGAGTAAAAGACCTATTGTAGAGTTATAATCACACCATTTATTGGCTTTGTAATCTTTGTGGACAGATGTATAGATGATGATTCTGATAGTCATACTTATGCCCCTGTCTGTCTTAGATTCAATGCCTGGGATGCAAGGCTCTGGACTGGAGTTTGCCTGTCATTAGGGCACTATTTATTATGGTTCCTTAGTCACTGTTCATGTGGGAAATAACAGGAGTAGAGAGAGAGGTGATGTAGGATGTAGTTTGAGATAATGAACTCTATTACCTCTTGCTGGGTTATAGATGTCAGAGCAAATTATTACTTATTTTTGCTGTCCTTTAAAATTTTAACCTTATAAGTAATATTTCTATTTCTCTAATCCAAAAATCTTGAGAGAGATTATAAAAATAATATAAACAAATAATTCATAATGAGTTTCCTTTGACCTAAGGAAGAAGTAGCTTAAACAGTATTTAAGAGCTAGAGAAATAGACAGCAGATCTACCCTGTAATCTGAGGTTTCTTACCCTATAGATCATCTTATCCATATGATTATATTCTTCACAATTCTGTGTTCTAAGAAGGTGGCAAACCTCCCATGTATACATGTTTCCTATTTTGATATACTTACTGGATTTTGGTTGATATTTGAGAAAAAGGAGAAGAAATCAAAACTGATACCATTTATTGACCTTCAAATAAATCTAATATGTTTTCAAACATATTTTTAATTAATAATATTTGGATTATGTGAATTATATGTTGTACTCAAGCAGTAAGATCTCTACATTTAAGTTCATGTGTTAATATACAATCTTAAACTTAAAAGAAGTTACAAAATATTTATATATGTGCAATGGTATCTTAACAATAGAATTTAGCATTAACATTTTGTTATAAATGCTAATATCAAATTTAAAACAAACGTATGGTAATTTGTTTTACTTCATTAAGATCAATGCCTCAGGAGCTGAGTGTGTTAACAATTATTGGGTGTGTTAAGTATTTAATGGTGAGTAGAAGACTAAATAAAAATTCCATATCAGAATGCTGGGAACATATTTTTATTTTTTGTTTATTTATTTATTTTTACATTAATTTATTTTTGAGAGAGCACAAGTGGGGGAGGGCAGAGAGACAAAGAGACACAGAATCTGAAACAGGCTCCAGGCTATGAGCTGTCAACACAGAGCCCAATGCGGGGCTCAAATCCACAAACCGTGAGATCATGACCTGAGCTGAAGTCAGACACCCAACCAACTAAGCCACCCAAGCACCCCAGGAAACATATGTTTAAATGTTATAAAATATTTACCATAAAATTGTAATTAATCAAGCTATTGGAAGAGTGACATCTAACCTGTTTCAACTTTTTGAAGACATTTCTAAGGTCTTAATTTAATTTCTTCTATCACCTGCTTGGTGATATTACTGGCAGAAATCTCTTACATGACTTAGTGTATATGCCTTCAGATCCCCCATTCTGAATACCTTACTAGATTACGTTTTTTAAGACCAAATATGGAGTCTCTTTATATTTTAGTCTTCTTTGTAATTAGGATTCTTCTGAATCCTAAAAATAAAACATACTCAGAAAATTCAATGTATTACTTAATGCCAATTAATTATGGTTTTACTATAAAAGGATCATACAGCTGTGTTAGTTAACTCTATCAATATAACAGAAAGATGTCTCATATATGTATTTCTATCTGTTTCTAGAAATTCTCTATAGGTGGTAGAATGTTTTATTCCTTCATAAATACCTATCCTAGAAGTTCTTTGGATAAACACAGAGTTCTTATAATTAGCATAAACCTAGTGCCTTGATAATTACTCCTTTACGAAGAGAATCCTTTGGAACAACTGCTTGCATCTTTAGTCTGGTCCTTGTAATGTTTAAAACCACAATATTCTTGATATAAACACACACTGATCAGTAAAAATTTCTGTGGCTAACTATCAGGGAATCATATAGGTATAGGAAACTACCTTTAGGAATAATGAAACACTTTATGAACCTAGAACTCTGACAGTTCATTCCATTCTTTTTCAATAAAGGACATTTATTTCATTGAGTCAAAGAGAAAATAATTGAGAATCATTCACCTAAAATATAAGCAAATATATACATATATTTCTTTCAGAATTTATCATGTCTACTTTGTAATGTCTTAATAAAAGTAATTGTAGCTTAGATTTTAAAATATTTTAATTCCAGAATAATTAGCATACAGTGTTATGTTAGTTTCAGGTGTACAATCTAGTGATTCAACAATTCCATATATCACTCAGTGCTCATCACAAGTGCATTTCTTAGTCCTCATCACCTAGTTCACTCATCCTCCCATCCATCTCCTGTGTAGTAACCATCAGTTTGTTCTCTATAGTTGAGAGTCTGGGGCACCTGGGTGGCTCAGTCAGTTAAGCGTCCGACTCTTGGTTTTGGCTCAAGTCGTGATTTCAGGGTTTCATGAGTCCGAGCCCCACATCGGACTCCAAGCTGACAGTATAGAGCCTGCTTGAGATATATACATGTATATATATGTATATGTGTATATATATATATATATATATATATATATATATATATATATATAAAACACATCTTAAAATTAGTATTGGAAATATGTAAAATATTGGTATTACCAAGAGATATTTCCAATAGGTGTGTGTATTACCAATAGGAAATTTGAAAATTATGCAAAAAGTTGAATAAGGGGTTCTCATATCAACATTTCTTATTCTTTGCAGAGGAAAGCTAAAATCCTTGCATACAATTAGTTTTCCTACAACATACTTTGGGCACAATTTGTTGTTTGTTTTGTTTTTAATATTTTGCTTATATAATTAAGCTTAGTTTTTGTATCTTTATAATATTCATTTATTTTAAAAATTAATAAACACCTATTAAATATGTTAACTAAGCAGCCATATTAGAGACTCAGGGAATTCAAAGAAGTCTAATAGGGATAATTAATAGTTTTGAAAGATTATTATGTGCTAGGCATTATACTAAGCTTTATGTATATTATATCATTTAATCCCCACACCAATCCTATGCAAAACATACTATTATTATTTTTATTTTTGGGTAAGGCTATAAGACTCAGAAGATGCAAGTAATTATTTTACCCAAGTCAACCAGGTAGAAAGCGGTTGAGCAGATATTTGAACCCATAGGATCTGGATCCAGACCCACATACTTAATTATTACTCAATTGAGCTTCCTTAATCTGCCCTAAATTTATAATAAGGCAAGGAATTAGGACACAGATACAAATAATCTTAAATAAGTTGGAATGGAAACTTATCAGAACACATACTTAAATAGATTTACGTATTGTTTTGTTTTGTTTTGTTTTTAGATAGAGTGGGGAGAGAACATGAGACAGGGAAGGGGAAGGGGGCAGAGGGAGAGAGAGAGAGAATCCACACTCAGAAAGGAGCCAGATACAGGGCTTGAACCCATGACCCTAGGTTCATGACCTGAGACAAAATCAAGGGTCAGACATTCAACCAACTAAGCCACCCAGCATCCAGATGCCCCTTAAATAGTTTTTTAAAGGAACTTATTGAAGTGGTAATAAAAGGATGCTTTATCTATAGACAATTTGAAAGCTATAATAAACCAATTAAAAATCAGTCTGTTTTTTATTATCACCTTTCTTTAATGTCTATTCTAAACATGATTAAAAAAACATGATAAAAAAAAACCTCCCTAGAAGGACAAACCATTGTTCATGACCCCAAATGGAAATCTACTGGCTTGCCATAAAAGTCATAATAAAAATAAGTACAACGAGAACAAACAGTGGCCTTAAGTTCTGGTTTGACTCCATTCTGGTTTGATGCTGGCAAATCAAAATCCAACTCTCTCTTTGTTAAAAAGAGAGATTATTGAGTGTCACAGAAGCCTTATCATTGCATGACCAAACTTTCATAATGAAGCATCTAGGAAAAATGAAAGAAATTTGAACAGAGGATAACTTTCTCATCAGCCATTCCATACTATATAACACTGTGTTCATATATTGTTTGAGCTATCTGGTGCTTACATCTATGACAAGTACACCACACATTTGACAACATCGTCCTCTTCTTGATTAACTGAATGAATAAGCATGATCTAAAAATCAAACTATTTGCTCCTTCCTAAAGGTTTTCCAATAACTATATATATATATATACATATATATATATATATATATGGCACTATATATCATCGTTAATATACTATATATAATATATACTATATAATTATAATATATATAGTGTATTAATATGTATATTAAATTGGTTAAAATACAAGTAGCTATCGAGAAGAAAGTAATTATTCATATTAATATCACTCTTAGTATGCTTTCAAAAATTTTTACTATGCACAAATGAAGGTCATTAATACTGTTTTGTTCTGATTTTTTGAAAACTTTAATAACAAAGTATTTATTTTCTAATTTTATAAAACTTTGTAATTGACTACTGGGCATAAATTGTCCAGATTCTTTTTTGGAAGATACAGTTAAGTCTTGGCACTAAATGCTGTATTTGTTGGCACTGAAACAGGTGCAAGAAATGAACATGTTAAAATCTGTAGCTTGGAATAATTCAACCAAATGTAATTATATGTGAGTCTTGACTAAAGGTATGATTATCATCCAAGACTTAGCAGTATGGGGTATGGGGATGACAATGCCAGCCTTAAATTCCAGAACTTTTTTCATGCTATTTGTTTTTCACAGTTATAATTTACTACCTCTTCATGGTGCAAAATTATCCATCCACTTGGTTTCATTTCTTGGCTCAATGCTGTGACTTAGTAATTTTCAACATCTTATGGACAGATGGAAAGTGTTCACTAAACATGTTGCTGAATTAACACAGAATTCATTTCTAAACCACAATAAAGAATGGAGCTGAAAATATCAAGTCCACTCAGTTCCATCTAAAGCCCATGTATTGTTATAATGGAATCTCTGGTTGAAAAAGGGTCATTAGAGGTCATGTGGTTAAAGTAGGGCCACATCTACCATCCCTAATCTAAGTAAACAAGCCAACCAAACATTCCTTTATGTCTAGACAAAATCCTCATACTATAAAGTCTGTTTTTTTTTTTTCTTTTTGTCTTTTCCAATAGAAATTTTGAATATCCTAACACCATCCTTTGTGTAAAATTCCTTTGTTTAGGGACTCTCAAATTAAATTCTTTCACATCCTTCTCCAGGCCAAATAATTCCATTTTCTTTTATCTCTCTACATGGGTTCTATTTTCTGTTCTATTAATCAGCTGTTTATTTCTCCCCTGAAACCTTCCCACATCTATGCTTTGGTTATGATCTATGAAACAGAATGCAGCATTTTTAAGTGCTGTGTATCCCCTGTTCCCATTGTATATACCTGCTTTTGTATTCTAATACTGTGTTTGATTAAAAGCAAACAAAACCACAGTGTTCACACTGTTGATCTGTGGCCAATTTATATGAACCCTAGCTTAGAGATTTCACATACATTCTACCAGATTTTCAGTGTCATATTTATGAACTGCTTCCATGTTGTTGTTTTTTTAATACGTTATAATGAAATCTACTGTCTCTCTTGACAAATTTTAAGTTCCAAGAGGATTGGATCTATATATCTTATAATTCCCTAATATATACCTAGTACATAGTACAGAATCTGGCACAAATAAATGTTTGAAGAATGAGTGAGGAAAGGAAATTAAAAAAAAAAAAGGATGTTTTTTGGTTCAGACAAATATATTTCTCTTCTAAATGTGGACATTGGGACTCTAATTTCCTTTCTTTAAATTTATCTGTATTTTATTTCATTTTTATGTAAGTACTGCTTTTTCTCTTGATCAACTCAATAGTTTGGACTTGATTTGTAGGCAAAATTGAGTTAAATTGTAAGGAGGTTTCAATCTAAAAAACCGCTGCATGTCAAACTTACACAAATGAGATATACCTCCCCATTTCTAGGAAGAAAAGTGGGCTATGGCAGTACAATTGACCACTTCATGAAAAGACCCCATAAACTCTGGACAACTAGTAGTAAAGCTCCATTCTTGATTTCAGCATTTATTAATTGGGTAGATTTCTTTAGGTATCTATTATTTCCTCATTTGTAAATGGCGATAATTTTGCCCTGGGAAAGCTGATGAGAGGGTTTAAAGAAATAAAGGTTTATAAGCACCCAGTAGGTATATAAGTACCTAGTAAGTATATAAGTACTTTAGTCCCTCAAAATTATTTGTCCCCCTTTTTTCAGCATTTTTTGCCAAATTCTTAGCACTGACATAGGTTCAAACACTCAATTATTTATTCTGTAGTGGAGATGGAAGGGAACAAAAGATTTAAATAAATACTATAAAATTTTATGACAGAATGAAATGGTTCTGTGAATGCTTGCATTTCTTGTCAGGAGAGAAGAAAAAATAAAACATCATTAGAGTTAACAAAGAGTTCATGACTTAACAGATTAATAGGAAATATAATAACAAATGTTAAAGAGAGTATGACTGGTATGAATCTTTACATCTTTGTTACATCATTTCCACACAGTGTTAGAATGACAATTTTGTATATGCACTATACTCCCCTGTGAGCCCTGTTTGTTTCTCTAACAGCTTTATTAAAATACAATTGGCAAACAATAATACATATATTTTTAAAATATATAAATCTAATGTTGGCAAGTGTGTATGTCATGAAATCATCATCACAATTAAAATAACAAACATATTTTTCACTCTTGGGAATTTATTTTTTTTCCTTTGCAATGTCTCTCCCTCTCAGCACTTCCTGTATCCTTGTCTCCATAGGAAACCACTTATTTGCTTTCAGTCATTATAGATTAGTGTGCATTTAGATAAACCTAGAGTCATATAGTTTGCATACATTTTCCCTGGCTTTTTCACTCAGCTTAATTACTTCGAGATTATCCATGCTGATGGTGGTATCAGATGTTTATTCCTTTGAATTGCTTAGAAGCATATTACTGTATGGATATACCACAATTTTTGTATTCATTTACTCATGTATGATCATTGGGGTTGTTTCAAGTCAACTTTAGACTATTTAGACTATTACAAATCAGGCTGTTATGAACATTCATGTATTAGTCTTTTTATGAACACATGCTTTCTCTTCTCTAGGAACTGAAGGCTAGATCATGTAAGTGCGTGTTAACTTTTTAAGAAAATATGAAACTCTTTTTCCAACGTACCATTTCATGTTCCCACAAGCAGTGTTGGAGAATCCCAGTTCCTCTGCTTTCTTGCCAATACTTGATACTTTTAAATTTTAGCCATTCTAGTAGATGTGCAATCGTCTTTAATCGTGGTTTTAATTTGCATTCCATTTATGACTAATGATATTGAACATCATTTCATATGCCTATTTGCTATCTATATATCTTCCTTAGTGAAGTATCTACTTAAGTCATGTTCCCATTTTTTATTGGATAGTTTTTTATATTACTGAATTTTGCAAGTTCTTATATATTCTAGATCCAAGTTATTTTTCAGATAAATATTTTGCAAATATTTTCTCATAGTCTATGCCTTGTCTTTTCATTCTCTTCTTCCCCTTACTTTGGGTTCAATTTACTCTCCTTATTCTAGTTCATTGTGGAAGCTGAGGTCACTGTATTGAGAACTTTCTTCTTTTCTAACATGTGTGTTTTATATAGATACTTTCATTGTCGAGGATTGGGTCTATTTTGATAAAGATTCCATAAGCCTTTGAAAAGAAAGTATATTTTGCTGTTGGGTGAAGTGCTCTATACATTTCCTTAGATCAAGTTGGTTGATAATGCTCTTTAAGTCTCCTTTATCCTTACTAATTTTTGTATATTTATTCTATCAATTATTGTGAGATGAGGATAAAAATTTCTGTTACCATGCATTTGTCTAATTCTCTTTGCAATTTTACCAGTTTTGCTTCATGTATTGTGAAATTTTGCTGTTGGTGATTTAGAACTTAGGTTTCTCTTGATGAACTGAACTTTATGTCATTAGGAAATAACGTGCTTTATCACGAGTAACATTCTTTGCTATGAAATGTACTTTGATATTATTACAGCCTCTCTAGGTTTCTCTGGTTTTATTATTAGCATGCTGTATCTTTTTTTCCATCCTTTTACTTCTAACCTACTTGTGACTTTATATTTAAAGTTTATTTCTTACAGTTTGCATAGAGTTGGGAATACACACAATTGGAATTTTTTTCCAAGTTGGTAATTGGAGTTTTAAGACCATTTACATTTATATTATGAACAGGTCTCAGTTTGATTTTTTTTAATTTTTTTTATTAACTAAACTCCACACTGTATTCGCTAGATTTTCCACTAATACATATATATTTTTTTCTGTTCTAGGATCCCACATTACATTTAGTCATCTCTCTCCTTGCTTCCTTGATCTGTGACAGTGTTTCCATCTTCACTTGTTTTCAATGACTTTGATAGTTTGAAGATTACTAGCGAGGTATTTTTGTACAATGTCCCTCAATTTGGGTACTCATGAATTTTCAAGGATGCCTGTTTAATTGTACCCAGCTTATCAAGGTGTTTGTGGTGAGATACGCTATCCGATCCAACTAGGTGCTAGAACAAGAAGTCTCTCTTTGATTCTACTTTTAGATTCTACAAGCTGCCCAATATATCAGAATATTTTCTCTATTCCTTTTCCCCTTATGTTTGCGAGGATTGGTATTCCTTCATTCAAAGAGCCCCATAACTAATTCACAACCCATGATATATATCCCTATCACTCTTCCAAACTCCCATGATCTTTTCTGGCTATATCAAATTTATTAAATCATTAACCTATTGAGATTCCTACAAAATTCCTTAACTTTCCTTGTTTGTATCTTCCCCACACTTACTCAAATGCCAGTGTTGAGACCAGAGGTAAGTTTATTTCTTGAGCATTGTTTTATTTTTTTCCTTCAGTTTTATTGAGATAGAAATGCATATAACATTGTATTAGGTTAAGGTGTACAACATAATGACTTGATGCTTATTTACATTGTAAACTGATCATCAGGATAAGTCTAATTATCCACCACCTCACATAGTTAGAAATTCTTTTCTTTCTTATTTCTTATGATCTTATTATGTATTTTCTACTTGCACAATTTGTGCTTCTTTTTCTTTTTTACTGTTTTTTAATGTGTTTTCTGTCCCTTTTTTCTGTATTTCTGCTAGCCCTTTTATTTTGTTAGGTGCCAGATTTTTTTTTTGTATTGCTATAAATATTTTTGAAGTTTGTTTTGCAGTGCTGTTAAATTATTTGAAACAATTTTATTCATTGAGATTGAGCTTTTAAGATTTGTTAGGTGGAACCAGAGCAGTGTTTTTGTTTTTGTTTTTGTTTTACTCAGGACTAACTAATCACTACTTGGGCAATATAATTCTGAATACTCAAGTCAGTATTCTGTGTGTTATAAAATTGTCCAGTCCGACTAGTGGGGACAGGCACTATTCCAGGTCCTGTTCAAGTCTCAGATACTGTTTGCTTTATCTTTTCAGCTGACTTTTTTGCTAGTATCTGGTAGTCTCTTTACACATGTACCCTGATTGATTTCTGCTGTGTATGCAAGAAAAATCCTCTGCAAATCTATGTGGTTCACATTCTTTTTTTTTTTTTTTTTTTTTTTTTAATGTTTAATCATTTTTGAGAGACAGAAACAGAGTGTGATTGGGGCAGGGCCAGAGAGAGAGGGAGACACAGAATCTGAAAGAGGCTCCAGGCTCTGAGCTGTCAGCACAGAGTCCCACGGGGGTTCGAACTCACTGGCTGTGAGATCATGACCTGAACCAAAGTCAGCCGCTTAACCAACTGAGCCCCTGTGTGGTTCCCATTCTATGCAGCATTCTCTTCTCCATTAGTGCTTTGAGAACTGTGATGGTTTCCTTGGACTCTCGGTTTAGTCTTGTCAACTCATGGAGTCCCGTGGACTTTGCCTAACTTTCCGCTACCCATGTTGTAGCCTGGAAACTCTTCAAGACACTAAGGCCCAGCAATGTTAAGGCTCACTTCACCTCATGTTTTTTTTTTTCTTTTTTTTTTTTTTAACTCTCAGAGATCACTGTTCTTTGTTGTCTGATGTCTAATGTGTTGATAACCATTGTTTCATATATCTTATCGTTTTTGTTTTTGTTTTGTTTTTGTTTCAGTTCTTTCAGGTGGTAGGGTAAATCTGGTACCTGTTATTCAAATCAGACAATGTTTGTTTCTATATGAAGCCCAACCACTTTGATAAACATTCAGTGCTTTGCTTTATTTGCTCTCCCCTGACTTCTGTACCCCAGTGTCTCATTGAGTCATAATCTACTATTTTAATAAGATTTTATTTCCCCAGGGCTTTACCACCTTATTAAGGCTTAGTTCAAGTACTACCACATATACAGAGTAGTTGGCATCAGTAATAATTCTGGAGTAACAGAGACATTGAATATAGTTCTAAGCAGGGACAGAATTGTTAACATTGTGACTTTATTCCAGTAGAACCTGAATAGTATCTAACCATTTTGGTCTATAAGAAGGTATACACATTTTATTCATCAGGTATAGGTACTTAGAGAACAGGTGCTTAAGCTCTTGTATCATAATTCTCATTGCTGTAATATACATGTGGATAGGGAGTTTTCAAGAGACTTTTGGAACTATTTAAGAAGGGAGAGTATAGATGAGATGACTACGGCATTCTATTCACTGTAGATCCCTAGGGTGATAATTTTTCTAAGAATATGCCACACATGACTCTATACTCATGTTAAATTATAAAGCTTGTAGGTAAACTATGTCACCAGTACTTGGACACTTTCTCCTTTCATGTTACTTTTGAGGATGGTCATCCTGTATACACTCTTTTGCCCCGTATTTAGTACACAGAAATGTCTCTCTGAGTAGCAGTGATGTGAAATAATGTTGAGTTTGCTAAGCATGTCTATATTTTATATTTACTTGGCACACATGCAAGGTCAGGTTGGGATGAGTTATTTTAAAATCTGGATATTTATCTTCATGAGAAAGATACTAAGAGTGGTGATTCTCCACACAAAAGGAGACAAATTCAGCCCTGGTGCAAATCATATATGTCATATAGGAGTCCATAGGCTTTTGGGGGCCAATGAATTAGTGTCTATGGTGAAGGGCCACCAGCCAAATCTGAATTTGCAACTACGATAACTGCACCAAGGTCTCCTAAAGTAATTTATTGTCTCAGGGCAGCTGCTGCCTCCATCCATTAAAGACTAGGGGAGAGTGTGGTGAAAGACAAGAGAGTTACAAACGGGTGGGGCCAGAATCTGGGGGCACTTAGGGGAATCTGGATTTCAGCTTCTGTTCAGCACCCAGGCCAGGATTTAGGAAAGAGGGCAGAGACGCTGTGGTTAAGTGAGGTATGGAAACATCCCGTTTTTGTTCTTTGATGCGAATCCACCTCTTTTCCACATAGGCATTGCCTCACTCCGGGCACGTTTTGATGTCGCAGCTATGTGCAGTTGACTTTTTGAAAATGTTGGTTATTTAAACTGTGAGATATGAATAATAAGGATAATAGTATTTTTTAAATTTTGTTATGTAAGGCTCTGAGCCAGGAACTTAGTTGTGAAAATAAAAGAAGCTGAAACTAAATCAGTATGGTTTAATGGACTTTAGGGATAAAAGCAAAATATTCCAAATCTTGAGTACAGAAGTAATGTGGGTTTCTATAGTTAACAGTGAAAGAAAGACAGGCACTGGAGAGTACTTAGGGCAAAATATGAGCTATCTTTCTAAAGGATTAAAAACTCACTGGACTTAAATTCCGTTAGAAACAGGATTCTGTTTTTATCAATAAACGGAAGACAGCATTGCAAACTTTCTGAAACAGATCAACTTAATGGAGATGATATTTTGCCTACCGTGGAACAAATAGTTCTGCAAATGACACCCTAACTAGCGTGGTCCCTGGCATGTGAATATGTACCAAGTGAATACAAATAGTTTTAAGAAATGTCCTTTTCCTTTGAAAATATTTCTTAATGGTATATGCAAGTGCCTTCTTTAGATGCTTTTAGTTTAGAGTAAAAATTAGTACCTTTGCCTGTCTAGTTACGTGTCAGTTAGGGAGAGGTAAACTTATCGAACTAATGCCTTCCTAGGTAAGTGTTACATTTTAGCAGGCAACAACAAAGGTTCACAGCGGCAGATTTCGTATTGGAAACCTCAGTTCAGATCTGTCCTGGCCTTGGAGATGTCAACCCAATATTTTAGGTCTAAAAATGATAGAATGTGTGATTGCATTTGTTTGTGTATGTGCATTAAATGTATCTTTCTCTAAAGCTAAAATGATGTAACCAATATACTATCATTATTCTTGCTGCCAATATCACCTATAGGGCTTTTTTAAAAACCCTTTTTATTATGGTATTTGTCAGTATATAGTATATATTAAAACATTCATGCTTCCTAATATTCTCTTAACTGTTTGTTGCAATGTAAGATAACATATTTTTCAGACTTTGAATATTCTGCCATTGTTCTATATCATAAGTATACTTCATCAAAGCTTTTGAAAATCATCTAGTTCATTAAATTTACAAAATCTAAAAGGATGAGAAATCATCAGAATACTCATTTGAATAATTATGTAGATACCACACTAGTAGTTATGACAGAATGTAAAGAACAGCAAATAATTTGGACTAATGATTTATGGGCCACACAATATTAACTGTGTAAACCCCCATAACTTTCAGTTTTCTTATATGTAAAGTGAGCAATATCTATCATAAGATTATTAAAAGGTTAAGTAAAATTACCTTCTCAAAATGGTTTACATTATGTCTGTTGCAAGATTGGTGCTGTGTCAGTGAAATTTCTTCTCCTCCTGAAAACAAATCTGTTCTCAGACACTGAGTCAATAAAGTACCCATACCAATTCAGGAATAGGGAGAGAAAATACTGTTTGCATCTAACGTATTTAGATTAGATTTGGTAGATTTACTTGCATTTGGTTACATGTTTTCTGCAATATACTATACTTGTTCATTTGCATATGTTTCTGTTTTCATTTTCTCGGTGAGCAATAGTCCATTTGAGCAGTAGCCCGTATGAGAACTCAAAGAGAGGGTTCTATATATACATATTTCAAGTCTAGAACATTATGAACTGACTCAGAAGTTAGCTACAACCAATGCAATTAGACTTGTGAAGAAACCATTGGGAAACTTTTAGAGTTGAATTTTCTTTGATGGATTTTTGAAGAATTTCCAGTGAAGATCATTTATGGAGAAGACAGGATGAACTCTTCTGGAAGAACTGGATTATATTATTCTCCTTTCATTTTGTCATCAGACTTGGTGCCTGGGTGGAAGGCCTGTATTAAAGGAAGGTCTTAGCTAAAGATGTGTGCTAAAGGAAGATGAGGTTTGGTTTTCAAATAAGCAAGGGTAACCAACATATTTGTGACATTCTGATGCCTGAAAAGCTTTTCTAAATGTATTTTTATTATATTTCCAGGTTCTTTACCTATATTCAGGTTTGTTTTTTCATCATTTTAATTGGTAACATACAGTCTTGAACTAATTTATAAAATTCATTTCTGGCCACTATCAGAAATGGTAGAAAAGTGGAAGTTAGAATAATAGGAAGAGAAGATGAGATCATTAAATTTAACTGAGGCCCTAAGATGTGAAGATGTGTCAGTCACTTTCTTGTAATTCTCAGAAAAACCTTTATATTAGGTAGCATTGATATTATTATTATTATGGCTGTTATTATTATCATTGTTCTCATTTAATAGATGTGGAAACAGAGAGTCATAAAGGTAAGGTCAATGCCCAAGCTAATAAGTTGGTAAGTATGTATTTGAGTATTAGGGTGTCTGGCCCCAGGGAGCATATCTCTACATTATTCCAACTCCAAGTGTCAGGGAGCCTGTGCCTTCCCATAGTTTTGTCATCTACCAGCACTGTGACTTAGACAAGACACCGTGAGTTGGACAAGACTTGGACAAGCTCTCTGAGGCTCTTTCTATACTTAAATTTATTGGCTTGGATAGTATTATTTGTAAGATTATTTTCTCCTACATAGGATCTTTACCATATGCAAATGGAAAGAATCTGAATATAGCCTATATAATAATGTCAATGAAGTATAATTTTGATTACACAATTTGCAATCTAAATCTTTTTTTCATAATGATCAGTTTTCATCCGAGTTAGTTTCAATGCCTAAAAGGAGGGAAATTATACAATACCAAGAATGAATATGTAGTTCACAAAGGTTTCAGTTTACTGTTGAGGGTGTTTCAAAGTGGTAGTTTCAATTAAAATAATGTTTTCAATAAAATATTTTCTCCTATAGATATATAAATCTTATAGAAAATTGATTTCTTTATTAAATCTAAATTATTTTCAAAATATAAGAAAGGAAGTTTACTCAAATCTCTGGTCGAAGAAAATTTGGATCACTGTTACTAATTTAGCCAGTCTGTTAATTTGCATTGGAAAAGAAGAAAATCTCAGCTTTCTGTGTATTTGTTTCCAACCCAACAGATTTTACTGTATTACAAAATATACTTATACAGTGATTCATAAATATCATTAATTCATACACCTACAAAGCTCAATTTCCTTTATCAACCTTTTGAGTAAGATGAAATTTTCATTCTGAATAGAGTAAGATGAAATTTTCCTTACTTTTATCAGGAAATTTAACTTTAGTTTATGTCTCCTCCACCATCAGCATTCCTGTTTTTTTCTCCTATCTCTCCATTTTTTATCTTTTCTCATACCTCTTCTTTGAAGCTTATTACTTCTTTATTTCTTCCTCTTCCCTACCAAATTACAGTAAGATCAAACTGAGTAAATGTAGTGTGAAGTCTAGGTATTTTGTTTTCTTACCTCAAACATGTTACCTAGATGAGTGTATTTGGAATCTTTTCTATCTTCATTTGAGTTCCACATGCATGACCCATTTACCAAAAGGGAATTATTTATCCATTATTGGAGAGATAAGGCACAGAATTATGGTTGGTATGCATTTGGTCATCTCTCCTGTTTTGGTGACAATTTTGATGACTTTTTACCTACCCATTGTCCAGTTGAATGTTTATATCACCTAAATCTATTCTTAATATGCAATGAAGAATTGTTACTACACTCCAAATTCTTTCCAAAAGCCAGAACCTTGATTATGTGTTGTCTAATCACAGTCAACAGACCAGTTTGAGAAATGATATCAAAGTCTCTTTTGACTTTTGCCTCAGTAATTTGCCATTTGTTTCAGAAACATCATACAAAATATATCATTTTATATAAAACTTACTGCATCTGTGCAAAAATGATGTTGGGATTATTATTAAAAAAACCCTCAGAACAATTTTCTCTCAAGTCTCAGCAAAAATTCTGTTTGGTGAGAAAGAGCTGGTATATTTAATCTCCTGAATATCATACATTTTGTTATTTCCTTTTATATCTATTACAGTTCTTTCTGTATCAGTCCCTCACCTCAGATTGTTGAGTATAGCTGCCTCATAATTACATCATGCCACATTTTAGTTACTTCTCCCAGATTTGTGTCATCTGCAAGTTTGTCAACAATGCATTTTTATATCTTTATGTAGTTTCCTAATATGTTTAATAAGGTTGTGTCAAGGATATTATTAGCATGCAATCAGAGTAATCCAGATTGCCATCAAATATTATTCTTTGGGTCAAGTTTTTCAGCAGTTTAGAATTAACCTTCAAACTATTACTCAAAATAAATTTATCATCTCCTCAAAGATGTAGCTGACTTTTGGCTTCAAGATACAGAATTCCCACATTGTTATACTGATATGTCATAGTTAGTGTGATTCGTTTTGTTGTCACAGCCATTTTTCTCTATAATATTTGGTTTTCTTTTTTCCCTGGGCACTTTTATTTCTTCCCAGTTTTTTCTTAAAGAAATCTAGATCAAATTCTAAGTCTTATGTTCAGTGTTCTCTTTAAACTCTGTGAAAAATAGTCATTCATTGCTAAGCATCCATCTATGAGCTCTCCTTGACTTATTTTCATTTTCTTAAATTTCTTATACAAGAGAGACATATTGGGGTCCTGGAAGTTTTGTTTTTGTGTCTTCAGTTTGAATTAGATTTTTTAATTTAAATTTTAGTTAACATACAGTGCAATATTTCTTTCAGGAGTAGAATTCAGTGATTCATCACTTATGTACAACACTCAGTACTCATCACAAGTGCCATTTTTAATAGCCATCACCCATCTAGCCCATCACCAACCCACCCCCCCTCCATCAACCCTCAGTTTGTTCTCTATTGTTAAGAGTCTCTTGTGGTTTGTTTCCCTCTCTTCTCTTCCTCCCCCTTCCCATGTGTTCATCTGTTTTCTTAAATTCCACATATGAATGAAATCATATGGTATTTGTCTTTCTCTGACTGACTTACTTTGCTTAGCATAATACATTCTAGCTCCTTGCATGTTGTTGCAGATGGCAAGATTTCATTCTTTTCGATGGCTGAGTAATACCCCACTGTGTGTGTGTGTGTGTGTGTGTGTGTGTGTATAGTAGAATGTCTCCAATTCATGTGTTTGTCTATGAGTATATGAGTATGTGCTTGTATGTGTATTTTACTCTTGAAAATATTTGGGACAAACTGCCATAAAGTAATAATTCCTATGTATAGCAAGCATATGTCATGTAAACAAAAAAAAAATGATTTTACATAGTACACAGAATAATTATGTATTTTAAATCTCTATTTAAAATATATAAACCAGTGATGTCTGGGTGGCTCAGTCATTTAAGCATCCGATATTTGATTTCAGCTCAGGTCATGATCCCTGGGTCGTGGGGTCAAGAGCCTCATTGATCTTGCTTTGAGCCTGCTTAAGATTCTCTCTCTCTCCTCCCCACCTCTCTCTCTCCTCCCCTCTCTCTCCTCTCCTCTCTCTCTTACCTCCCACCCCGCTCCTCCCTCCTCTCTCTCTCTTTCCTCCTTTGCCCCCTACCCTTCTCGTGCTCTCCCTCTCTAAAAAATATAAATGAAATAAAATAAAATATATAAGCCAGCATATCAGATCATAATATTAAGAATCTTTTGCTCATGGTGAAGCTAAATTTTAAAAAGTTAAACAATTTGGGGTGCCTGGGTGGCTCAGTCGGTTGAGCATCTGCTTTGGCTCAGGTCATTATCTCACAGTTTGTGGGTTTGAGCCCCACATCGGGCTGTGTGCTGACAGCTCGGAGCCTGGAGCCTGCTTTGGATTCTGTCTCCCTCTCTCTGTTCCTCCCCAGCTTGCACTCTGTCTCTCTCTTTCTCTCAAAAATAAAGATTAAAAAAAAATTTTAAGTTAAACAATTGAAAGAAAACACTAAGTAAATACTGGTAGAAGTGATATTAGCGAATAGCAAATTTGTGCAAGTGGTACATGGATAAGTGAATTGGGAAATATGGTGCTAGTGAGGTAGACCAGTCACTGGTTCAGTGGGTTCCTCCTTCCTCCCTGTTTACCTAGTTGCTGATCCCAGTCAGAAGAGTCACCCTGGTTTTGTAACAGCACTTGCAACCAACTTTCACCATGGATATTAATTTTATTGATATGATAGATCACGGGATATATGTTTTAAAGTGCCAGTTGTTTTCTTTCTTATACCCACTAGATTATGATATGAAGGACAATTCTGTTTTTTTCATTGTTTATAGTGAAACATTAGAAGTTGAAGGAATATTTGAGTGAGCTAAATTAATGCAAATTTAATGATGATTTATATTATCCATTGAGATACTTTGCTTTCTGCATGCGTCTAATGGCTGTATTAAAATGTGAATTTTATTGGCACCTTTATTTGAATTCTCATATTAAATTCAGCTCAAGCATTGGTTTTTAAAATTTCTTTCATAGCCTGCTGTCTCTCTGATAAATATGATTCTACAGCAGATGCAGTATTATTATAGGAGGAAAGGCAGGCTTATTAAAAGGTGAATAAAGACATCTAACAGGGAAGTGCACTACTAAGGTTTTTAAAGACATTTGGGAGTAAAGCCAAGAAAACCATCATGTACTGTAAGCAGAATCTTAAAAAAAAAAAAAAAATCAATACCTTGCTGACTAGGCAGCCAATGAGGAAATGATAAGATAAAGGCTAATGTGATCATTTATTGATATGTAGCACCTAGTTGAACTGTAAGTCAAGTAAGGGGCATGTTCTGTATTGAGAGAGAGTGAGACTGCCTTTTTTTTTTTTTTTTTAAATGAGCTACCTTGTTTCCCTCTAAGTGTAAAGTATGCCATATTATGGGAAACAACAATAACAACACAAAGTGCATGAATAATAAATCTTGTTATTGAAGGCTTTGTAATGTCCATATTTATCTCTGAGTATAAATTTATAATCACTGTATGAATATACATTTTACCCTCTCATGTAGAACTACTGTGTATTTAGGGTTTAATGGTGAAGGCAACTACATTTTTCTTGAATTACCTTTGACACGGCTTTTGACATGTATACAATTTTAGTCAGCTCTTAGAGTCCATAGAACTGAAATCTTAGTGTTAAATGGCAAAAGGAAGAAGCAATGAAGAACTTTGTTTGGGGGAATTACTTGTGTTCCACTTGCAGAATAGTTTATAGTGTAGTTATTGGGTCAGATGATATGGATTCAAGTCCTGGGCCCAGAGTTTAAGAGCTGTGGGCTTTGAGACAAGTAATGTATTATAACCTTCGTTTTAGTATTCTCAGCTATTCAATATACTTTTCTTGTTGAGTTGGTAGGAGGTTTCCATGAATCAGGCTTAACCTTAAACCTAACACAGAAAAAACACTCAATAAGTATAAGCTGTTATGAGTGTCTTCAAACCAAGACATAAAAATCAACTTGGAATCTGAAAATACTAATACCAATTTTAAAAGATGGCCCATAATATTTACTTAAAAATCTCTTCACATACACAATTTTTACTGTACCAATTATAATGAAATAAAAAATATTCATGTTTTAAAAAATAAAATGCAATCCTAGTTGAAATGATAGACCTATTTGTTGCTTCTAGTCAATGAACCTAGTCAAGAAATCAAATTATTGACCTGTAATCAATATATCTTATTACCAGACACATTTTATTTTGTATAAGATTCTCAATAATCTTTCAAAGGTAAGTTATTTGTTACTACCTACTGTTGACTTTATCAGTATATATGCCACTCTTCTAGCTTTATAGGTAAGAATAAGCACCGAAGCTGCAAAAAAAGGTAAATTATCCAGAATGTATACAGGCTAAAGAATTCATCATGGCAGTTCTAAGATCTGGGTTAATGTGTTACTGCAGTCGTCTAGCAGTCCTTCAAATATTCACTTTATTTTGTCATAGATCTAAAAAAATATGTGGAATTCATTTGTCAGGAAAAAAAAGAGGTCAAATTTGTATCATCTCGGGATGCCTGGGTGGCTCAGTTGGTAAAGCATCTGTCTCTTGATTTCAGCTTTAGGTCATGATCTCATGATTCCTGGGATTGAGCCCTGTGTTGGGCTTTGCACTGACAGTGCAGAGCCTGCTTGGGATTCTCTCTGTCCCTTTCTCTCTACCCCTTCCCTGTGTATTCTCTCTCTCTCTCTCTCTCTCTCTCTCTCTCTCTCTCTCTCTGTCTCTCATGCACACACGCAAAATAAATAAGCTTTAAAAAATTCATGTGCCCTTTTTCAAGGAAAAGAAATAGCAAGAGTTACCACAGAAAGCCTTGTGCCTGATGTCAGTGCCCTTACTCAACAATGGATAGTCTTCCTGAGCTGTCTTACCACTCATGACCTTCTTTCTCCACTTCAGCTATCCCATCTCCCTGAAGTCCCTTGGATACTTCAGGCCTGCTTATTTCTCCAAGGCATGTTTCTTCCTGGAATGCTCTTCCTCCCAGATAATGACATGACTCAGTCATTTTCTTTTTGTTAGTCTTCATGGTCACTCTCTTAATACAGCATTAACACTCTTATTTGCAATTCCTCCTTCACACATATCCTCTATTTCCTTCCCTTCCTTATTTCTCACTATAGCACTTCTTACCCTCCAATAAAGTATTTTTATATTCTTTTATTATATGTCCTGAATCCCCAGTTGGCCATTAGCACATGAACTCAATGAGGAAAGGGATTTATGTCCGTTCCATTTATTCGTATAAACCCTATAAGCTCAGAACATGACAGGCATTAGTGCGTGTTTGTTGAGTCAATGACAACATAAATCCTTTCTTAAGTTAGATTTTCCAAGAATTAGAAACTGCACCCATAAAGATTTGATTACAAGTGGTTTATTTGGGAGATGATTCCAGAAACCACTAGTAGGTGGGTAGGGAAGTTACCAAGGTAGGGAGGAAAAATAGAAGTACATTATTGAGCAGGTTACTGCAGGAATGGGATCCATTATACCAGGAAATTCTATGAGGTAGTATAGAATACTTAGAGTAACCCCCCAACAAAGGAGAGAGTTGGGATATTTATTCACCAGCTAATAGCAGTCATTTGTTAATGTCTCTCTTTAGGAAGAGAGGGACATTATTGCCCTGAAAAGCATTTCCAGAGTGGAGTCGGGCAGAGTCACAAGTACTTATATTTAGAAGTCATCGGCTTAGACGTGTGGATACCAAGGATGTAGAAGGGCCCTGATGTCATACAGTTCAAATCCATAAACCAGAAAAGACTTCATCACTTAGGGGTTCAAGAATCTAAGGACATCACTATAATTGAGGGACCTTGAACGGCACAGTGTGTTGTTTCTCAATTTGTAATAAATCCCTTGTATTCAGCTGATACCAGATTTAAATATGCATTAAAATCATTTGAAAGAAAATACATTGATAAAAGGGAATCTTGAAGACAAGTATGTGAAGGACAAGAGGCCATACTACCATGTATATACATAATTAGATCATAGTCTAAGGCTCAACAAGTATTGATCACCATCATCTAGCACAACTGTTAGTTGTCTCTTTCTTATTAGTCTCTTTCAGTATTTTTTTATAGATGGTCATTTGGTCCTTAAAAATAAAGCCTATGTTATCATCCTGACTTTCTAAAGTCTGCTCTTTTGAAATGATTTTGCACATGAAAATAAGAGACGATTTGACAATAGAGACTAAGTAGGTTAGCAGAAAGTGAGATCGGCCATCAGACAGTGGTGTTGCTAAAACATGCTTTTTCTTCATCTACCTTTTCCTTCATACTGGAAGCATTATTTCTCCTGATTGTTGTAAACTATATAAACTATGGCTTCTCTAAGGTATTTGGGGTATGGTGGAGTAAATAAAACTGTATCCTAGATGTAAACTTAATATTTTTTTAATCTATGATGAAAAACAAAGGAATAATTAAATGCTGTAACTGTTTTTGAATAGAATTTAAAATGATTCAGTGTAAAAGAGGTCTAAGAGAAAAAACTATACTACTTAATACTAACCATACTAAAAAAACTAACAGTACTAGAAAATTAAAAATATTTCCATTTTAGCGCAATTCTCCATGAATTTATACACAAAAATGAATATATTTTAATGAGATCAAAATCCTAAAAAAAACCTGAGTGCATACCAAGTGATGAAGTGATGTGTGTTTGTACATATAAAAAAAGTATGCATATATACATACACATGTATGTATATATACATACATATATTTGCATATATATACATATATTTACATACATGGATGTATCTTGACCTTAACTTTTCAAAGTATTAAGGCACTAAATTTTAGATCAAATCTAAACCTCTAAATAGGAGTATTAAAAAGAAGAAAAATAGTATTTGAATGGTTTGTTACTCAATTTTATTAACACATTTTTGACTCTGACATTCTTGGCTGAGTTCATTATGCACTTTACAAAGCATATTGGTTAGATAAATGATTTAGAGCAGTTGCTCAAAACCAAAGAAATGTCTTTTTAAAAAACTATCTCTGGGGGCGCCTGGGTGGCGCAGTCGGTTAAGCGTCCGACTTCAGCCAGGTCACGATCTCGCGGTCCGTGAGTTCGAGCCCCGCGTCAGGCTCTGGGCTGATGGCTCAGAGCCTGGAGCCTGTTTCCGATCTGTGTCTCCCTCTCTCTCTGCCCCTCCCCCGTTCATGCTGTGTCTCTCTCTGTCCCAGAAATAAATAAAAACGTTGAAAAAAAAATTTTTTTTTAAATAAATAAATAAATAAAAAACTATCTCTGGGGCACCTGGGTGGCTCAGTTGGTTAAGTGTCTGACTTTGGCTCAGGCCTTAACCTCACAGCCCGTGAGTTCAAGCCCTGCATCAGGCTCTATGCTGACAGCTCAAAGCTTGGATCCTGCTTCAGATTCTGTGTCTCCCTCTCTCTCTGCCCCTCCTCCACCCATGCTCTGTCTCTTTCTGTCTGAAAAATAAATAAGAATATTAAAAAAGCTTACTCTGCTCCTAATGTTCCCCCATACACAATACTACAACAAAGATACTCCATTCATTATAATTAGTAGTTAGAAATATTTTTTACAGAGATTAACCTAGGAACAAAATAATGAGAATATAGGAAAAATTTTCGTCAGTTTCGGTACCAATTCCTACAAGATTTCAAATGGACACACAGTTTAATATTCAATTACAAACGTAACTATACATAAATCCTGATGCTTACAGGGATCTGTCCTATAGCTAGCATTCACTTATACTCTCTCTCTTTTCTAGGTGTGGCACTTGTGTGCATGCACATGTTGTATATATAGTCTTAGAGATAATTAGCATAAATCCTTCATGCATTTATAACTGGTATCTACATACTGATTGAAGGGTTGTCTGTGTGTGCGTGTGTGTGCACACACGTGCATATATCGTTTTTTACTTGATTTTATGAGATGAATATCTCTCACCCTACCGTAGACATTTATTTAATATATATCTAATTATATGTTTGTAAGTAAATGAAATTTTCTGTCAATTGCCCTCTTTCTTCACCTCCCACCTGAGTTTTATAATCCCAAAGAAAGGTTTGGTAACTATTTTACATTAAAAAGTAGTCTGGGGGCACCTGGGTGGCGCAGTCGGTTAAGCATCCGACTTCAGCCAGGTCACGATCTCGCGGTCCGGGAGTTCGAGCCCCGCGTCGGGCTCTGGGCTGATGGCTCGGAGCCTGGAGCCTGTTTCCGATTCTGTGTCTCCCTCTCTCTCTGCCCCTCCCCCGTTCATGCTCTGTCTCTCTCTGTCCCAAAAATAAATAAACGTTGAAAAAAAAAATTAAAAAAAAAAAAGTAGTCTGGTTCTTTATGTTCATAATTACTGATTGAGATAATCACAAAAACTCTAAGCGTGAATGATAAATTTATAAATACACCTTATGTGAGAAATACTTTCAAGAATATCAAGCAGAAAGAATCTTTCACTTTGTTAAGTAACTAACAAATGTGTCACATTCGATCTAAGAATGTTAGTGCCTGTACGAGGAACCTGAGAATGTATGCCAAGGACAAGATAAGACATAAAGACTATGAAATATGAAATGAGGTGAATGTCACTGAAGAAGACTCTATTGAAACATATATGCATATACTTAACAGTAGAAGAAAGAATTTTTATTGTGAACATTATCTTCCTTATTCAAATTGGAGAAAAAAAATATATCAAGACCTTAAATACCAAACTCTAGAGAACTCTAGCTAAACTAAGGCACATCCACAAGATAAATATTATACAGCCAAAGAAATGGCATTTTTAAGAATTTTTAATGACTTGGGGAAATTATTTGTATGCAATTCTTAAGTAAAATATATACTGCACAGTATGTAATTTATTTATTTTCTTAGAGAAACATAATGAAGATTATGATATGTCGCTGTGAGTTGTTTGTTTCTACTTTCCTGTATTACATAGTTTCACACTTCCATAAAGAGTACTGTATGTGTCACTTATATAATTAAAAAAAATACTATTTTCTAGGAAGAATAATACAAGCAAAAATGTTTTATAGATATGATAATTAAACATATATGCAGATAGTAAAATTAAAGTACACATTTGATTAAAAGACTCCAGGCGTCTTGTAACCTTTCAAATTTTAGGATTAGGAATGTGATTCCCCACAAAATTTGAGGGTCTTATATGATTAATACTTACATGTGACCTTGAGCAAGTTACCAATACTTGATCTTTGTGTATAAAATAAATAGGATGTGGAGGGGCGCGTGGGTGGCGCAGTCGGTTAAGCGTCCGACTTCAGCCAGGTCACGATCTCGCGGTCCGGGAGTTCGAGCCCCGCGTCGGGCTCTGGGCTGATGGCTCAGAGCCTGGAGCCTGTTTCCGATTCTGTGTCTCCCTCTCTCTCTGCCCCTCCCCCGTTCATGCTCTGTCTCTCTCTGTCCCAAAAATAAAATAAACGTTGAAAAAAAAAATTTAAAATAAATAGGATGTGGAGCCCCTGGGTGCTCAGTGTGTTGAGCGTTTGACTTTGGCTCAGGTCATGAACTCATAGTTGGTGAGTTCGAGCTCAGCATCAGACTCGCTACTGTCAGTGTAGAGCCCACTTTGGATCTTCTGTCCTGCCCTCTCTCTGTCCCTTCCCCACTTGCACACTCTCTCTCTCTCAAAAATAAATAAATCTGTAAATAAATAAATAAATAAATAAATAATAAACAAGATTCCTCACAATGTTATAGTAAAATCATTTAATATTATTCAATTAAAATAATAAGATTATAAATGTAAATACCTAAAGCAGTGCCTGCAATATAACAGTCTTTTAAATAAATATCACTTTTCTGGACACCTGGGTGGCTCAGTTGGTTAGGTGTCCATCTTCAGCTCAGGTCATGATCTTGCAGTTTGTGAGTTCAAGCCCCATGTTGGGCTCTGGCTTGACAGCTTGGAGCCTGGAGCCTTCTTCAGATTCTGTGTGTCTCTTTCTGCTCCTCCCCTACTCACATTCTGTCTCTCTCTTTCTCTCTCTCTCTAAAAAATAAATTTAACATTAAAAATAATAAAAAAATAAATAAATATCACTTTTCTTCCTCCTAAATTCACATAACTTGTTGAAGATAAAGTTCGTATTGAAATCCACATCTTCTAAGTTTTTATTTACCATTTGTTAATTTTTACTATTTTTTCTATTTATTTACTATTGTTATTTAAGTAACTAGTTACTGAATAATTACTACTACTGCTTAATTATCACTACTTACTATTTATTAAGCCAGGTGTTCAGTACTATGTATTTTACTTTAATTCTTAGCCTTTGGGAAACTGAAGCACAAAGAAGATACATAATTAGTTTAGGGGCGCCTGGGTGGCTCAGTCGGTTAAGCGTCGACTTTGGCTCAGGTCATGATCTCGTGGTTCATGGGTTCGAGCCCCACTTTAGGCTCTGTGCTGACAGCTCAGAGCCTGGATCCTGCTTCGGATTCTGTGTCTCCCTCTCTCTCGTCATCCCCTGCTCGCGCTTTCTCTCTCTTTCTCAAAAATAAGCAATAAAAAAATTTAAAAAAATAATAATTACTTTAAATTGTACATGAGTAGGAGACAGAATTAGGATTTAAATCAAATTCTGACTTTAGTGCTCAGGTTCTTTTCACTATGCCTCACTATCGCCCCCCAAATCAGAGTTTGATATTATTCATCCAAAAATGTAAAGTGATTTGAGCAATTGTCTGATGACTCTGATTTAACAGGGTTAGACCAACTACAGGAATATAATCAACTGTATATTTACAAATATTTTGGTAGACTCCCTTTTTAGTTGCCTTGAATTGCTTTTAAAGTAAAACATAGAATCAATACTTAGAAAGAAGATAGGAAAAGGCTTTTTGATTTTGTAAGCTGGGTGAGGAAACATAAGTGGAATTGCTACAACATGACTATCAGAATCTGCAATGGGGATTCAAGAATGACTCTGAAGCACGTTGCCCTACCTGTACCTTCGTATTTTAGAGGTTGGGGTTCCTCTTCCTCTCTGGTTCACAAATGCAAATTTGTTTATACAATATTACCATACAAGCTGTCAAGACAACAGGCTGTTGAGAAGAGAATGATAAATGGGATAGAAGGGGTTTGGCAGGTGATGTGCAGTATGTTGGCAAAGATGGAATAAAGCTGTCTCCCCCCAGTTCACAACCATAAAGTCACAATACAAATTTCTAAATAAGAAAAAAAAATCGCAAATTCTTGTCAAGTGTAATAGATGGCATTACAGGATGTAATATGACACTTTCTAAAACTGCATAATGTGAATTCAAAAAAATTTCCGCTGAAAATTACATTGCATTGACATATAACTTTTAAAATGTCATTATTGGAGCTTCCAGAGAGCTAGCTTATAATAGATTCACCTCTTTATAAAGAAAATATGTCATCGGCAGTTTGTTTTACTTTATCAGCCTTTCTCTTCTCTACCTAGAAGAATAATATAAAAGTTAAAAGAATAAATAAAAATTCAAAAGTGAAGCAGAACTAGTAGGGTCCCCCTGGAACAAGCTGCAGCTGGCGTTGTTAAGTCTGAACTGCTGGTGCATCCACATATTCTTTCCACTTCCCCTAGAAGAACAGGCTGCACATGTAAGTGTTTGTGGAGGAATATTACCCTGATTGATGAGAAGTAACATGAAATTAATTCTCAGATCCACCGAATACTGCACAATGCAAAGCAAGCTGCGGCTTAGAGGCTGTAATAGCATATGTCCCGTAGAGAATATGCTCAAAAAATGCAACCCTCACTTTGTAGTGTTTGTACCGTCTCCCATCTTCATGGAAGCCTGGATTTGCAAATTACTTTTAAATAAAGACTAATTCTGAGGCTTCTTATGGAAACAGATCGCATTTCCCAGGTAATTATAAACCAATGAAATAGCCTGGGAATGATGTAAGTCAGCACACACAGATAAGAACATTAACATGAGGAGTCCCTAATATTTTTTTTTTATTTTTGAGAGAGAGGGAGAGACACAGAACTTAAGTGGGTTCCAGGCTCCGTTGCTATCAGCACAGAGCCCGACGCAGGACTTGAACTCATGAACTATGAGATCATGACCTGAGCTGAATTCAGACACTTAACCAACTGAGTCACCCAAGCGCCTCCAAGGAGTCCCTAATATTTTTAAGCAATAAAATAGTATAATGTTTGCCTTAGTCAGGACTCTCGTCCAATGCAAACCAGTGGCAAAATAAAATTTCTGCCTTGATTCCAGGGAGTAGATGGAGTTAACCTCAGGAACAATTTGGATACAGGTATTTACAAAGAGCCCTATCATCTTTTCTCCACTTCTAAGTTGCTTCATACTTTATTGGTGCCTTCTGAGAATGTTGTTTTTATTGTGGTTTTTAAAATGATCCATGGCAAAAAAAAAAAAAAAAAGCAAACCATAAGAGCCTCTTTTTTTTTTAATGTTTATTTATTTTGAGAGACAGGGAAAGAGAGCAGGGAGGGGCAGAGAGAGAGAATCTCAGGCAAGCTCCATGCTGTCAGCAGAGTCTGATGCAAGGCTCAACCCTATGAACCATGAGATCATGACTCAGGCCGAAATCAAGAGTCAGGCACTTAACTGACTGAGCCACCCAGGCACCCCAAGAGACTCTTAACTATAGAGAACAAACTGAGGGTTGCAGGAGGGAAGGTGAATAGGAGGATGGGCTAAATAGGTGATGGAGATTAAGGAGGGCACTTGTTAGGATGAGCACTGGGTATTATATGTAAGTGATGAAACACTAAATTCTGCTCCTGAAACCAATAGTACACTATGTTAACTAACTAGAATTTAAATAAAAACTTGAAAAAAAACAAAAATAAATAAAAATAAACAGTGAAATAAAATGATCCATGGAAATTTAAGGAATAATACTTACAATCTCAAAAGGAAAGAAATAGTCCCTCTTTCAGTAACCGTGGAAATTACCTCCAGTGGCTTTAATTGGCTTTGTTAGGTTTTTTAACGGAGACTCCTAAATTGGCTACCCCTATAACCAGTTTTTATTTACCTCTTAGAAACAGAACCCTAAATCTTCAGGTTGACACATTGCTATTCAGAATAAGTCATCACATTTCCCATCTCCCTTTATAGGGAGCTTTCATCATGTGACTAAGTTCAGGCTATTGAAATTTAAGTAGAGGTGTTATATGAGACTTCCAGAAAGACCACGTTAGGTTTTTGTTTTTTGTTTTTGTTTGTGTTTTTGTTTTCTCAAAATAGAAGGGCTTCTTCTTTTGCTTTCTTGGTCTTTCTATTTCAGACCTGCAAGGCGATAGCTAGCCATTAGTTAAGAATAGATTGATAAAAATCTGTGTGTGTTCCTGAGGATATTGTCTAGCCACTTATTATCCTTGCACTGCTCTCCTCCTTACATTTAATACTAAAGATGAAAAAATCATCTATCAGGTATAAACTGTGAAATATTTTCTTTCTCTTTCTTTCTTTCTTTCTTTCTTTCTTTCTTTCTTTCTTTCTTTTTTTCTTTTTTTAAACACGGGTGGTGCCTGGGTGGCTTAGTTGGTTAACTGTCTGACTTCGGCTCAGGTCATGATCTTAATGTTTGTAAATCCCAGCCTGGCGTTGGGCTCTGTGCTGACAGCTCAGAGCCTGGAGCCTGCTTCAGATTCTGTGTTTCCCTCTCTGTCCTTCCCTCTCTTTCTCTCTCTCTCTCTCACTCAAAAATAAATAAACATTAAACATGAATAACATGACCATTGTAAACTAATTGTGGTCCAGGGGAAGATGCCTCTCTGGGTCATATGGTCCTCTCCTGTGACAGAAGAGGCAGGAACAGTAATTTCAAAAAGACCAAAAAAAAACTCAGCCACTAATAATGGTATATATCTAATATATACTATATTCATGTCACCAAAAAGTATGTGTCAGTAGATGCTACCTGCTATAGAAAAATAAGGAAAAGAATATATTCCCTTATCATTGTTGAGGAACTCATAATGTCAAGAAGGTTTAGAACTTTTGTAAAGCAGCATTTATAGGTGATTCATTTCTATATGATACTAACAGAAACATTAAGGAGAATTTAGGCCAGGAGATCAGAATTATACAATGTTGATTTAAAAAAAAAATGGAAAGGATGACATAAAGAAGTTATGCTCTGGGGGCGCCTGGGTGGTGCAGTCGGCTAAGCGTCCGACTTCAGGTCAGGATCTCTCGGTCCGTGAGTTCGAGCCCCGCGTCGGGCTCTGGGCTGATGGCTCAGAGCCTGGAGCCTGTTTCCAATTCTGTGTCTCCCTCTCTCTCTGACCCTCCCCCGTTCATGCTCTCTCTCTGTCCCAAAAATAAATAAACGTTGAAAAAAAAATTAAAAAAAAAAAAAAGTTATGCTCTGATAGCTAACAGATCATCATCCTGCCCCCAATGGAGGACAAGGATCTACAAGAGAAGGTACTCCAATTCTGGTGTCATACTTCTGACTCTATGACGTTATAATCTGGAATAAAAGAAACAAGCAGCTACCATGACTGAGGTTACAGTTTCCTGTTCTCACAGTTCTTTTGCTTCAGTGTTTCTATGACTATATTTACTGGAGTTTTTGTTGTTTTGTTGTTCTTTTTGGTAACAAAAGTTGTTGCATGTAAGTTATCTATTTGTAATCATGTTTCCTAAACTAGAAGATGGAAAGGGGTGATTACCAACAAAAAACATTAGCAAGGACAACAAGCCCCCACATCCCTGTTTTTTTGTTTTGTTTTTTGTTTTGTTTTGTTTTGTTTTTGTAGAGATGAATTGCCAACATTTCTTAAATCACAAGCTAAAATCTTCTTACTAAATTTGCTGTAAAATTAATTTATGTATTATATTTTCAAATTGATAGCCAAGTGAGTTCTATACCTCAAGATATAAATTTTCCCAAGCCATTTTTTCCTAATTAGCAGTTGAATAAAACACATGACAAATTTACAAGTGATATTTTATTTTCTAAAGCAATAATACAACATTACTAGTGTAACAGTGTACAATTTCAATTTTCTAGATATCTATTGCTTCATTAAAATACTATTTTTTGGATATTTAATATATAATATATACATGCGATAGGCATCATGTCACATATTCACTGAGGATCTTAACATTTTCCCCAATAATATAATGTGTTATTTTGTTCTCTGCTGCAGAGCTAACCAGAAAAAAATGAAATGTGTTATATATGAAAGGCCAACATATAACATATTATCACTACTGAATATTAATGGAAACATTTTAGTGGGATACATTTTTTTGGGATGTTCTCAACAGGAAAAAAAAAAGTGATACAAGTAGGCTGAAGCATTATTTAACTCTGGGATTAAAAAAAAACCTTTGGCACCTCCAAAAAGGATGAAATTTTAGACACAGTCGTTTATATTCTATATTCTCAATTATGTATACTATAGTTGGGATCTATAATAAAATACTAGTTCATTTGTATTTTTTGAATGCCATCTAAAATTTTCAAAAGGTATGCTTTTTAAGGGTGGGCAAAGCTAACTGTATCTTTGGGTCAGAAAGATATCAGATGATAACAAAGTTCACTTTAAGGAAATCCAGTACTCTCATTAGGACTGAAATCACCCGAAAAATGAAGACAGATAATTGCAAACTGATACTACAAATATCTAGCACAGGACAGAATAAGGGCATGATAGCCTCAAATGCCAAATAAAGAAATCTCTGGAGATACATGTATGTGATATAAACACAGACGTACACATATACACATACTATTGCCTATAATTAGTATGGAACATTTAAATCTCGATGCCCCAAATAAGTAGTATTCTGTTTTGTTAGTTTGTTTTGTTTTGTTTTAAACAGAGAATTATCTTTCAGACTGCCCTTCTGTTCTGAATACACCTGAGAATTCAGGGAGTAAAATAATTCTTTACCATACTATAATCATTTGGAATTTTCAAATGCCTAGCAATTCTAATAATAAAGTCATTTTTAATTAAAATAAAATAAAATTAAGTGCTCAGATCTGAAATGTTCAGTTTGATGAGTTTTGGCAATTTTATGCAGCATGTAACAAACACCAAAATTAAATTCCCCTAGAAAGTACTCTTGCTCACCTTTTAGTCAATTCCCCTAGCATTTCTCTCTACAACCATTAACTCCTCTCTATCACCACAGATTATTTTTACTTGTATTTGGGTGTGTTATAAATAGGTGCATATACTATTTACACTTTTGCTTGTGAATTTTTCATTTGCATGACATTTTAAAAACATTTCTTAGTTATGTCTTAGTAATTTATTATTTTTTTATACCTAAGTAGTTTCAGTTGAATGGGTATATTCTCACTTGGATTATTTTAGAAGTTGATTATTATAAATAAGGCTGATATAACCATTCTTGTACAAATTATTTTTTTAACATTTGTTTTCATTTTCCATGAACACTTAGATATAAAATTGCTGAGTTATAGTGTAAATATATGTTTGCCCTTTTAAGAACTAGAATAGACAGTTTCAAGTTCTCTATATTCTCATGAAAATTTAGTGTGGCTTCTTTGACAGAGGGAAAGGGCAGGCAGAGAGAAAGAGAGAGAGAGAGAGAGAGAGAGAGAGAGAGAGAGAGAGAGAGAGAGAGAGAATCCCAAGCAGGTTCTGTGCTGTCAGCATGGAGCCCGATGAGAGAATCAACCCATGAACCATGAGATCATTACCTGAGCCGAAATCAAGAGTTGTATGTTTAATTGACTGAACCCCATCTCAAATTAATTTTGTGTATGAAATATATTAGGTTGAGATTTATGTTTTCCTTATGGATAGCCATTGTTTCAGCAATATTTGCTAAAAAGGACTTTCTGTGGCTCATGAAATTGATTTTGTGCCTTTGTTGAAAATGAGTTGACCATATATATTTGTTTATATTTCTGGTTTCATTATGTTTAACACTACATTTTCTCAATTATCATAGCTTTATAGTAATCTTTGAGATCAGGTACTGTAAATTCTCCAATTTTTTTCTTCTTTTTCATTATTGATTGATTATTCTAGATCCTTTACATTTCAGTATATTTTAGGATAATCAGTTTCTTCAAATATAACTTGCTGGAATTTTGATGGGGGTTCCATTAAATCTTTATACTAATTTCAAGAAAATTTTAACAATTTGAGTTTTCTAATCCATGAACATGATATATTGTTGCATTTTCTTAGGTGTGAATTCATTTTTTCTCAGTAGTGTTTTACAGTTTTCAGTATGAAGGTATTATACAAATTTCACTAGTTTTATTCCTAGATATTCGTTATTTTATTGATGCCCTTGTAAAAGTTTTCTTTTTTTAGTTTCATTTTTGGTTATTGCTAACATAGAGAAATATAATCAAATATAAATATAGATATAGATATAGATATAGATATAGATATAGATATAGTCATTGTATTTATAGCCTTTCTAAATTCACATATTACTTTCAGTAGTTTTTACATTCCTTTGGATTTCTTTTGGTATAATGAGAAAACTAAATTTCTCTTCCACTCCTGTATCCCAGCCCTCTTCTCCAGTTCTTGCTCACAAGGACATTATTACTATTATTTTCAGAAATAGCCCATGCATATGTAAGTGGCAATAGGATTGCAGTAGATACTACATAGTTTTACATTTTGGTAGTCCCTCTGGGAGGATCAAATATGTAGTTGTATCTGTAATTCATGTGGGAACATAGTAAATAAAAAAAAAAAAAGTTTTCAAATCCTCCATTTGTTTTCTCCATTCTTATAATATAAAAAAAAACTACATTGTTCCAATGCTATTTAATAATTTGAATAAATACAAAATTTTATATATTGTGATCATTTTTTTTATTTTTTTATTTTATTTTATTTTATTTTTTTTATAATATATGAAATTTATTGTCCAAATTGGTTTCCATAAAACACCCAGTGCTCATCCCAAAAGGTGCCCTCCTCAATACCCATCACCCACCCTCTCCTCCCTCCCACCCCCCATCAACCCTCAGTTTGTTCTCAGTTTTTAACAGTCTCTTATGCTTTGGCTCTCTCCCACTCTAACCTCTTTTTTTTTTTTTTTTTTTTTTTTTTCCTTTTTTCCTCCCCCTCCCCCACGGGTTCCTGTTACGTTTCTCAGGGTCCACATAAGAGTGAAACCATATGGTATCTGTCTTTCTCTGTATGGCTTATTTCACTTAGCATCACACTCTCCAGTTCCATCCACGTTGCTACAAAAGGCCATATTTCATTTTTTCTCATTGCCACGTAGTATTCCATTGTGTATATAAACCACAATTTCTTTATCCATTCATCAGTTGATGGACATTTAGGCTCTTTCCATAATTTGGCTATTGTTGAGAGTGCTGCTATGAACATTGGGGTACAAGTGCCCCTATGCATCAGTACTCCTGTATCCCTTGGATAAATTCCCAGCAGTGCTATTGCTGGGTCATAGGGTAGGTCTATTTTTAATTTTCTGAGGAACCTCCACACTGTTTTCCAGAGCGGCTGCACCAATTTGCATTCCCACCAACAGTGCAAGAGGGTTCCCGTTTCTCCACATCCTCGCCAGCATCTATAGTCTCCTGATTTGTTCATTTTGGCCACTCTGACTGGCGTGAGGTGATACCTGAGTGTGGTTTTGATTTGTATTTCCCTGATAAGGAGCAACGCTGAACATCTTTTCATGTGCCTGTTGGCCATCCGGATGTCTTCTTTAGAGAAGTGTCTATTCATGTTTTCTGCCCATTTCTTCACTGGGTTATTTGTTTTTCAGGTGTGGAGTTTGGTGAGCTCTTTATAGATTCTGGATACTAGCCGTTTGTCCGATATGTCATTTGCAAATATCTTTTCCCATTCCGTTGGTTGCCTTTTAGTTTTGTTGGTTGTTTCCTTTGCTGTGCAGAAGCTTTTTATCTTCATAAGGTCCCAGTAATTCACTTTTGCTTTTAATTCCCTTGCCTTTGGGGATGTGTCGAGTAAGAGATTGCTACGGCTGAGGTCAGAGAGGTCTTTTCCTGCTTTCTCCTCTAAGGTTTTGATGGTTTCCTGTCTCACATTCAGGTCCTTTATCCATTTTGAGTTTATTTTTGTGAATGGTGTGAGAAAGTGGTCTAGTTTCAACCTTCTGCATGTTGCTGTCCAGTTCTCCCAGCACCATTTGTTAAAGAGGCTGTCTTTTTTCCATTGGATGTTCTTTCCTGCTTTGTCAAAGATGAGTTGACCATACGTTTGTGGGTCTAGTTCTGGGGTTTCTATTCTATTCCACTGGTCTATGTGTCTGTTTTTGTGCCAATACCATGCTGTCTTGATGATGACAGCTTTGTAGTAGCGGCTAAAGTCTGGGATTGTGATGCCTCCTGCTTTGGTCTTCTTCTTCAAAATTACTTTGGCTATTCGGGGCCTTTTGTGGTTCCATATGAATTTTAGGATTGCTTGTTCTAGTTTCGAGAAGAATGCTGGTGCAATTTTGATTGGGATTGCATTGAATGTGTAGATCGCTTTGGGTAGTATTGACATTTTGACAATATTTATTTTTCCAATCCATGAGCAGGGAATGTCTTTCCATTTCTTTAAATCTTCTTCAATTTCCTTCGTAAGCTTTCTATAGTTTTCAGCATACAGATCCTTTACATCTTTGGTTAGATTTATTCCTAGGTATTTTATGCTTCTTGGTGCAATTGTGAATGGGATCAGTTTCTTTATTTGTCTTTCTGTTGCTTCATTGTTAGTGTATAAGAATGCAACTGATTTCTGTACATTGATTTTGTATCCTGCAACTTTGCTGAATTCATGTATCAATTCTAGCAGACTTTTGGTGGAGTCTATCGGATTTTCCATGTATAATATCATGTCATCTGCAAAGAGCGAAAGCTTGACTTCATCTTTGCCAATTTTGATGCCTTTGATTTCCTTTTGTTGTCTGATTGCTGATGCTAGAACTTCCAGCACTATGTTAAACAACAGCGGTGAGAGTGGGCATCCCTGTCGTGTTCCTGATCTCAGGGAAAAAGCTCTCAGTTTTTCCCCGTTGAGGATGATGTTAGCTGTGGGCTTTTCATAAATGGCTTTTATGATCTTTAAGTATGTTCCTTCTATCCCGACTTTCTCAAGGGTTTTTATTAAGAAAGGGTGCTGGATTTTGTCAAAGGCCTTTTCTGCATCGATTGACAGGATCATATGGTTCTTCTCTTTTTTTTTTGTTAATGTGATGTATCACGTTGATTGATTTGCGAATGTTGAACCAGCCCTGCATCCCAGGAATGAATCCCACTTGATCATGGTGAATAATTCTTTTTATATGCCGTTGAATTCGATTTGCTAGTATCTTATTGAGAATTTTTGCATCCGTATTCATCAGGGATATTGGCCGGTAGTTCTCTTTTTTTACTGGGTCTCTATCTGGTTTAGGAATCAAAGTAATACTGGCTTCATAGAATGAGTCTGGAAGTTTTCCTTCCCTTTCTATTTCTTGGAATAGCTTGAGAAGGATAGGTATTCTCTCTGCTTTAAACGTCTGGTAGAACTCCCCTGGGAAGCCATCTGGTCCTGGACTCTTATTTGTTGGGAGATTTTTAATGACCGATTCAATTTCTTCGCTGGTTATGGGTCTGTTCAAGCTTTCTATTTCCTCCTGGTTGAGTTTTGGAAGAGTGTGGGTGTTCAGGAATTTGTCCATTTCTTCCAGGTTGTCCAATTTGTTGGCATATAATTTTTCATAGTATTCCCTGATAATTGTTTGTATCTCTGAGGGATTGGTTGTAATAATTCCATTTTCATTCATGATTTTATCTATTTGGGTCATCTCCCTTTTCTTTTTGAGAAGCCTGGCTAGAGGTTTGTCAATTTTGTTTATTTTTTCAAAAAACCAACTCTTGGTTTCGTTGATCTGCTCTACAGTTTTTTTAGACTCTATATTGTTTATTTCTGCTCTGATCTTTATTATTTCTCTTCTTCTGCTGGGTTTAGGCTGCCTTTGCTGTTCTGCTTCCATTTCCTTTAGGTGTGCTGTTAGATTTTGTATTTGGGATTTCTTGTTTCTTGAGATAGGCCTGGATTGCAATGTATTTTCCTCTCAGGACTGCCTTCGCTGCGTCCCAAAGCGTTTGGATTGTTGTATTTTCATTTTCGTTTGTTTCCATATATTTTTTTATTTCTTCTCTAATTGCCTGGTTGACCCACTCATTCGTTAGTAGGGTGCTCTTTAACCTCCATGCTTTTGGAGGTTTTCCAGACTTTTTTCTGTGGTTGATTTCAAGCTTCATAGCATTGTGGTCTGAAAGTATGCATGGTATAATTTCAATTCTGGTAAACTTATGGAGGGCTGTTTTGTGACCCAGTATATGATCTATCTTGGAGAATGTTCCATGTGCACTCGAGAAGAAAGTATATTCTGTTGCTTTGGGATGCAGAGTTCTAAATATATCTGTCAAGTCCATCTGATCCAATGTCTCATTCAGGGCCCTTGTTTCTTTATTGACCGTGTGTCTAGATGATCTATCCATTTCTGTAAGTGGGGTGTTAAAGTCCCCTGCAATTACCACATTCTTATCAATAAGGTTGCTTATGTTTATGAGTAGTTGTTTTATATATTTGGGGGCTCCGGTGTTCGGCGCATAGACATTTATAATTGTTAGCTCTTCCTGATGGATAGACCCTGTAACTATTATATAATGTCCTTCTTCATCTCTTATTACAGCCTTTAATTTAAAGTCTAGTTTGTCTGATATAAGTATGGCTACTCCAGCTTTCTTTTGGCTTCCAGTAGCATGATAAATAGTTCTCCATCCCCTCACTCTCAATCTAAAGGTGTCCTCAGGTCTAAAATGAGTCTCTTGTAGACAGCAAATAGATGGGTCTTGTTTTTTTATCCATTCTGATACCCTATGTCTTTTGGTTGGCGCATTTAATCCATTTACATTCAGTGTTATTATAGAAAGATATGGGTTTAGAGTCATTGTGATGTCTGTATGTTTTATGCTTGTAGTGATGTCTCTGGTATTTTGTCTCACAGGGTCCCCCTTAGGATCTCTTGTAGGGCTGGTTTAGTGGTGACAAATTCCTTCAGTTTTTGTTTGTTTGGGAAGACCTTTATCTCTCCTTCTATTCTAAATGACAGACTTGCTGGATAAAGGATTCTCGGCTGCATATTTTTTCTGTCTAGCACACTGAAAATCTCGTGCCAATTCTTTCTGGCCTGCCAAGTTTCAAAAGAGAGATCAGTCACGAGTCTTATAGGTCTCCCTTTATATGTGAGGGCACGTTTACCCCTTGCTGCTTTCAGAATTTTCTCTTTATCCTTGTATTTTGCCAGTTTCACTATGATATGTCGTGCAGAAGATCGATTCAGGTTCCGTCTGAAGGGAGTTCTCTGTGCCTCTTGGATTTCAATGGCTTTTTCCTTCCCCAGTTCAGGGAAGTTCTCAGCTATTATTTCTTCAAGTACCCCTTCAGCACCTTTCCCTCTCTCTTCCTCCTCTGGGATACCAATTATGCGTATATTATTTCTTTTTAGTGTATCACTTAGTTCTCTAATTTTCCCCTCATACTCCTGGATTTTTTTATCTCTCTTTCTCTCAGCTTCCTCTTTTTCCATAACTTTATCTTCTAGTTCACCTATTCTCTCCTCTGCCTCTTCAATCTGAGCTGTGGTGGTCTCCATTTTGTTTTGCATTTCATTTAAAGCGTTTTTCAGCTCCTCATGACTGTTCCTTAGTCCCTTGATCTCTGTAGCAAGGGATTCTCTGCTGTCCTGTATACTGTTTTCAAGCCCGGCGATTAATTTTATGACTATTATTCTAAATTCACTTTCTGTTATATTATTTAAATCCTTTTTGATCAGCTCATTAGCTGTTGTTATTTCCTGGAGATTCTTCTGAGGGGAATTCTTCCGCTTGGTCATTTTGGATAGTCCCTGGCGTGGTGAGGACCTGCAGGGCACTTCCCCTGTGCTGTGGTGTATAACTGGAGTTGGTGGGCGGGGCCGCACTCCGACCTGATGTCTGCCCCCGGCCCACCGCTGGGGCCACAGTCCGACTGGTGTGTGCCTTCTCTTCCCCTCTCCTAGGGGCGGGATTCACTGTGGGGTGTCGTGGCCCGTTTGGGCTACTTGCACACTGCCAGGCTTGTGATGCTGGGGATCTGGCGTATTAGCTGGGGTGGGTAGGCAAGGTGCACAGGGGCAGGAGGGGCAGGCTTAGGTCGCTTCTCCTTAGGTGATCCACTTCAGGAGGGGCCCTGTGGCAGCGGGAGGGAGTCAGATCCGCTGCCGGAGGTTTGACTCCGCAGAAGCACAGAGTTGGGTGTTTGCGCGGAGCGAGGAAGTTCCCTGGCAGGAACTGGTTCTCTTTGGGATTTTGGCTGGGGGATGGGCGGGGGAGATGGCGCTGGCGAGCGCCTTTGTTCCCCACCAAACTGAGCTCTGTCGTCCGGGGGCTCAGCAGCTCTCCCTCCCTTTGTCCTCCAGCCTTCCCGCTTTCTGAGCAGAGCTGTTAACTTATGACCTCCCAGACGCTAAGTCGCGCTTGCTGTCGGAACACAGTCCGTCAGGCCCCTCCGCTTTTGCAGGCCAGACTCCGGGGCTCTGCTTGGCCGGCGAGCCGCCCCTCCGCCCCGGCTCCCTCCCGCCAGTCCGTGGAGCGCGCACCGCCTCGCCGCCCTTCCTACCCTCTTCCGTGGGCCTCTCGTCTGCGCTTGGCTCCCGCGACTCCGTTCTGCTAATCCTCTGGCGGTTTTCTGGGTTATTTAGGCAGGTGTAGGTGGAATCTAATTGATCAGCAGGACGCGCGGTGAGCCCAGCGTCCTCCTACGCCGCCATCTTCCTGGAATCCTCTATTGTGATCATTTTATATTAATTACTCTAAAGTATTATAATGTGGAATTCTATATGTTCTATTCTACAATTAGGTTTTTGGGCCAGTGATTTTCAATCTTGCCTAGTCATTGGAATCAGCTGGCTAGCTTTAATAAAAATACTGATGTCTGGGATCTACCCAGATTTTATTGATGTGGGATATTGACTGTGCAAAGGAATTTTTTTTTTAATTCCCCAGGTGATATTAATGCAAGTTGATAACTGCTATTTTACCTTGCTAATACATTTTCCTATTAAAATATATTTATATTATATTTATATAATATATATTATATAAATATATTATATTTATATTTAATCTCCTCAAGGGAGACTTTAAATGAAGAACCAAGTCTATATGGTCTGTATAGTTTGTATTTCTTACTTTTATAGGCAGTGTCATTTGGAATGCATATGGAATACATAATAATTTGGAAACAAAACGTTTGAATAGCCTTGCATAAGGCAATTAACCTTTCAGTGTTACTGTTTCTGTATGCCCTAACTGAAATCTTAGCAATCAACTGTAACTTGTTTTTGTTAAGAAATAAAGTAAGTGCAGATCTCTTTCAAAAACAAAATATGATACAAATATTTAAACATAGAAAACAAATGTACAAATGGGATTTAGGAGGAAAAAAAACAAACTCCAAAACACTTATTGTATTGATACTCAGTATCAAATGTGAACCTTGCCTAGCCATGGGGAATTGCTTGGGGCCAATGTTGTAATTCTAGGTCACATAGTCTGTTTGATCCAGTCTGATCTTTCTTACTTTCTTATATTCTAAAATTTTAAAACAATATTTTAAAATAATGCAAACAACATATAGAGAGGAATTAATAAACCTAATCTTAGATAAGCATAGAGTAGTGGCTTCAGAAAAGTTTGTTTTAATTGCTAAAATGAAACAACCTTATACATAGTTCAGTACTGAACCCCTATTTTGAGTGGTCATTATTGAAATTCCAATCATCCTAACACATTTCTTGACTGAGTGAAATGTGAAAAATGCTGTGTTAGACTTCTGCATATTTTAAGCCAATTTTATTATTTTTTTCTCTTATTTATTTACTTAATTTTATTTTTTAAATATAATTTATTGTTAAGTCAGCTAATATACAGTGTATACAGTGCTCTTGGTTTTGGGAGTAGATTCCCATGGTTCATCACTCACATACAACACCCAGTGATCATCCCAACAAGTGCCCTCCTCAATGCCCATCACCCATTTTCCCCTCCCCCCACATCAACCTTCAATTGTTCTCTGTATTAAGAGTCTCTTATGGTTTGCCTCCCTCTCTGTTTGAAACTATTTTTTCCCTTCCTTTCCCCCATGGTCTTTTGTTAAGTTTCTCAAATTCCACATATGAGTGAAAACATGATATCTGTCTTTCTCTGACTGACTTATTTCATTTAGCATAATACCCTCTAGTTCCATCTGCCTCCGAAGTCAAGGGAAATAAAAGTAGAAATGAACTATTGGGACTTCATTAAGATAAAAAGCCCCTGCACAGCAAAGGAAACAATCAACAATACCAAAAGGCAACTTATAGATTTTAAGCCAATTTTAAACTCTAATTTAACGTGTAACACAAGTGAAAAGGATATACCACAAAACACAGCACTCAACACAGTGACACAAGTTAGGTACTGACTAATCATTAACAGGCAGGTAGGCTGGAGGAAGAAAGGGAGGGAAGGAGGAAGGGAAATACAGGCTCGTTATATGTATTTATATATAAGGACTATCTATCTGTAGAAAATTTTGAAAAGTTTGAAAAATTTGAAGTCTATCATGAGAATTTCTGCAGAAATGTATAGTTTTCTGTAGTGAGATCTGGATATAAATTTTTCCATTGTCATTTAATATCTTTGTAATATTGGAGAAATTGCTTAAACTCCTTGAAACTTATTTTTCTCATTATTTTAAGTGCATATAATAATACTTCTTAGGGATGTTATGAAGGCTGAATATGACCATGTTTTAGGAAAATGCTTAGTCAAGAGGTAGGTTGGATCCTTAATAGATGTTCATTATTTAAGTTTCCAATTATATCTAAATCACTTTTGCTTTCATAATTTTATTTGAATTTTACAAGACATATTTTAAAGCAAACACCACCAAATTGCTTATCTTCTCCTTTAGTTAATCTATTTTATTATTCTGAGTTGTTAAACCCACTGTCCATCTCTAATACACCTGAGAGTAAGGAGTCAAGATAGGGAATGTGTCCTAATTTACACATTAGCATTTACAATTTTATTATTGTTATATTATTGAATTCATTCCATCTTTAGCTTTCAGACCCTTGGTAATCAGGGTGTTTCATAGACCAAGGACAGTGTTATCACTAGAGAGCTTCTTAGAAATCCAGATCTACATAATCACAATCTCCATTTTAGCAAAATTCCGAAGTAATTTATATGTGTGTGCATTAAAGTTTCAGAAGCACTGCTTTAGACTGTATACAGGTAGCTATTACTCTTGTGAAAATTTAAGAATATATGACCTAAGATTTAGATATATTCTTATTGCATGCATTCTGATTCTGGCTCAATTCTGGACACAGGTTTCTTGCAAAGAGCACTGAAGCAGGAGTAAACACACACACACACACACACACACATTGACTGTGCCACTGAATGGTAGTAAAACTTCATCAGGCTTCTAGACTCTAAGTCTCTGTTTTGTCATTTGTAAAGTGAAAGGCTAGTTAATACCTGGCCTTGTACTCAGTGGGATTGTTTAGAAATCAAATGACATGATACTTCATTAATTTTCAAGGTCTGTACACTACAAGTTCTATTATACTCTATGAGTTTAGATCAGTTGATAGGTTGATTATGAGTAAGAAATTCCTAGGGAGGAAGGCAAGATGACAACCTCAGAGTCTGACTAATAACCATTTATTTTTGCTGTCTTATGCAAGAAATAGAAGGTGGCTTAGGGAGGGAGTATCCTAAAGAGAATGGTAGTTCTTTATAGTTATGATTTGTTTTTATTGATTTGTGTTGACTTTGTTTGGGTGGGCCAATCAATTGCTTTATGATTGGCTAGTGATGAAAGCATGACTGATAACATAAAACAAGACAGTAGGATGAATTTTATTTAGCACTTCAGTTTTTCCTAGAGATGCTTCTCAGTTAGTAACTGAATTAAGGTCTGAAGAAATGTCATACGCCCTGAATTTGGCATGGCAGTAAGGATATTGTGAGGGATATCTTCATGGAAATCAGTGATGCAAACTCTGATTCTTTCTATTACAGACAAAAAGACTTGTGGACCTCATGAATTCCAGTGTAAAAACAACAACTGTATTCCAGATCACTGGCGGTGTGATAGCCAAAATGACTGCAGTGATAATTCAGATGAAGAAAACTGTAGTAAGTAGCTGTTGCTTGAGAACACTGTGAGCATGAAGCATATTCAATAAGCAGGAGAGTAATGTTTAGTTCAGTTAAGGTATGAATGTGAACCTATCTGTCCCGCAGCTCACATTTTTATAAATATATTCACATTTGGACAAGAATATTCGGACTAAATTGACCTGAATCTCAAATGGTGGAATTATTGAAATGTTCATACTGGAAGTTATTTTCTTGTAGTTGTCAGAATTGGTATGAAAGTATCATGAGGTTTAGTGCAACCCATTAGTATGCAACACAGTAAGCCCTTGATGCAAGTTCATACAAAGAGCTGAATGATGTGGAGACAGTACAAAACATATCATTCTTTAACGGATGGTATTCATTTCATTTCAGTCTCAAATCCTTTTACACTACAAATTTACCCAAGAGCATCTTTCAGCAAAATATCATTTATTCTCCCTGGAGTGGAGAACACCATATGTATTCAGGATGCTTTTCTCTGAAAATAGAATAACACTATTATCATCATCTGCCTCCTGCATTTTTATGTAATAAATTTAAAAGACAATAATTGTCCAACAATTTTATTTTCTAAAAAGTGTGGCCGTATGTAAAATTGTGACAGCATGTTTATATTCTAACATTAATTTCTGAATATATTTCTTACCAGCATTTAAACAAAAAAAAAAGCAATATAATCATGCTTAAAATAAGATAATAATCAAATTCCATTTATTAAATATTCTACTTCCAAAAAGGATTTGGTGAAAACGAGTGTCTACTCTTATTTATTTATTTATTTATTTATTTATTTATTTATTTAGGGAATGTGGGGTGGGGAGGGGGAAGGATATAGAGAGGGAAGAGGCAGAGGCAGAGAGAGGGAGAGAGAGTAAATCCCAAGCATGCTTTACGCAGTCAGTGTAGAGCTCAATGAGGGGCTCGATCCCATGAACTGTGAGATCATGACCTGAGCTGAAACCAAGAGTTGGATGCTTAACTGAGTGAGCCACCCTGGTGCCCCCAATAGTGTTTAATCTTATACATTAGACTAAGAACAATCATTTCCCAAGATACAGGAGATGAAATAGAAACTGTTACATTAAAGCATAGGAAGAGGTTATATAAAAATATATAATTAGTAGAGTCATAGCCTTCATAAACCACTTGGATATTCAGTTTGCAAAATATCAACTTTTTAAAAATAACTTTTGAACTTTAATCTGGTGTTTGAGGATCAGGTCCATTAACTGTGAAATCTCTGGATCGTTATGATTATGGAATACTCTGATTATGGGAATTTTTATTACTCCATCATGTATGTATCTCTCAACTGATCTTACTTAGAATGTTCTAGATTCTTTTAATCGTAACTCTGAAAAAAACTTTATAGCAGATTTTCAGATTCTTTCCAGTGATTAAAATAAAAACCTAATGAGGTAAGAATGGCAGGAATAGAAGAGTAAATGCAAAAAAGAAGCAATTACATATACACACTCTATTTAATTCACTTCCATTTCAGAGCTTAAAAATACATATAACTACTTAGCTTAGTTTGGGATACATTTAGTGTTAATTGTCAATAAGATACCTGAGAAGAATAGCACAATGACTGAAAGAGAGGGTAAGTGAGAAGGCCACATTAGAAACTTACATCTTTGAAAACCCTTTATTCAAGGAGTGGTTGAAATTATATAGAAGTTAAACTACTGCTATAACTGGAAAAGAATGGGAAGAAGATTGAAGGGTGGAGATAACCTGTTTCTGACTCTGCTGGGGTTTCCAAAGTGGTTGGGTATGATTTTGCAAGAACTCAAGGAGAAGGAACACAGTTTCTCACTTGTCTCTGGGCAAACAGTGAGAAATCACTGTAGCCATCGCCACGGAACCCTTAGGAAAAGCAAGAGAGTGCCTGCAATACCAAGCATTGCAGTATAAAATACCCCATTATGTGTGGTCCACTTTTAGTCCCCATTCACTCTGGGTATGTGGCCTAAGATAACAGTGTTGATGAATTTGCAGAGGCGAGAGGACAGTGAACAAGAATGAAGCATATTATAGTTGTGAATGGAAGGATAGAGGGGATACACAGAACCAGTATCAGAACTGATAACATATTAAACGTGTAAGAATGTGTGAGAGGAAGGTTCAAGGGATCAAGATAATTGAGTGGTGTTTGACAGTACCATCTGAATAGACCTGAAGAAATGAGAAAGTTTAAACATTGAAAATGTCAACAGTTCTACATGGGCAGAAGTGGAGCCTATGAAAAGAGAGAAAAGAATACAACATAACTACATAAAGCACCAAGAGGTTGGTCATATGTAGGTCAGCAGTAGAACAATTACTTCTCCTGTGTAAAATGTTATCGAGATGTTTCCCATTTTTTTAACTATCTATTGAAAGTTTTATAATTTTATTTAATTATTATAATTTTAGAAGTATATAATTACAATAAAACTGTATTATATATGCATATAAATTATTATTTATATATTATAATCAGGACTATATATATATCACATCATATATGTATGTATATATATATGTATATCTTTATGTTTATTTATTTTTGAGAGAGAGAGACAGAATGCATGCAGGGGAGGGACAGAGAGAGAGAGGGAGACACAGAATCTGAAACCGGCTCCAGGCTCTGAGCTGTCTGCACAGAGCCCGATGTGGGGCTCGAATTCACAAATGGTGAGATCGTGACCTGAGCCAAAGTCAAACATTTAACCAACTGAGCCACCCAGGCGCCCCCAACACATATATATTTAATTTAAATATATATAAATGATAACAGTATACCCCCAAAGATAACAGTATAATGTTACCATATTGTCTAAATATCATTAGTCAATTGTATGCATTTTGATTCATATTTGAGCAATTATTGTTAGCAATTATTAAGTAGTGGAATATAGCAGAGATAGTAAATTAGCCTTAGTGTTAAAGACAACAGTAGCATTTTTTTTTATGTGACCACATTCTATCAACCAACACTCACGTGCATTCCATTGATCCACTCATTCCCTTATCACATTTATCTGAGTTCCTATTTAAATGTCTGCAGACAGGGTAGGGAGTAGAGCTATTTCTCAGGGTTTAGCACAGGGCCTGACACATTTATAATATTAGCAGTGTATTTTTAAAATCACTTTTGGATTTTTGTGTTTATGAATCTGATATAATGAGTTTACTTTTTAAATTGTGTGGTAAACACTCCAGGCATAGATATGGGAAGAGTTTACATCATAGTGAAGCAATTAACTACCAGCTATGTTTTCAATCGAATATGCTTTCTCCTTTTTTATAGTTATATAGCATAATTAGTCCATTGTCATTTTCTTCATCATCTGCTGATCATTTCCCTTGTAAAGTGTTCAGCAGGGACACTTTGCTCCAACAATGATTTATGCTCTTAGAAACAAGAAAATTTTATTGTCACTGGAGTTACTTTGTCATCTGTTATCAAAGGTTTGAAAATATCTGACAAGTCTCAGCACCTATGCTATCTTTATCAGCAATAAATGTAATGTATGCGGCATGTACACCTGCTAAGTAACTGATGTGCAAAATAAATTATTTCATATCTTTTCATTATTAAGAAGTAGCTAACAATCGAATAGATATAAAAGCACTAAATAACTTGATCAGCCAGATTACAGTTTTCGTAGAGAGACAAGCTGTGTCTGCCTTATTTGAATTTCTAGTACTTTCACACTGAATTTATATCAGAAGATTATTTGTATAGCATGTCAGTTATACTAATTGTATTCTAAAAATTCTCCTCAGATGCTTACACCCACATTTATATAACTTTTGAACTTATCACCAAGGGTTTATGATAATATACTCAGCAGAGAAATTGGAGTATGGAAGCCTTTCTGCTCTGCCACTAACTCTGTGGCTTTGAAACTCACTTTTATTTTCTAAACTTAGTTTGTTTTTTTTTTCCATTTTGTGCAAGATAGCTTCCAAAGTTCTTTTGAGTTTTGAAGCTGTATGCTTTTCTTCCTTTAGTATCGAAGGAAATGACTTATCTATATAATGCCCCTATTTTTTATTTTCATTATAGAATCCAGATCAGCCTTCCAAAATATCCTGTGAAGGCTTCTTTGTTGTTGATTTGGCATGTTTAAATGAGACTTATGGAAAACCTGGTTAATTTTTCATGCGTGGGGTTCCCTATCTACTTTAGATCTGGAGACATAGGCAATATCAGAAAAAGTTAATGTGAGAAAAACATTTTGGAATTACGGGAGGAAATTTCAAATTCAAATTTTCTTTCCAAATGGGTTATCTTCCAGGTATGATCATTTTGCTCTTCTTTTTAACAAAAAGCTAACTATCATGCCAACATCTAAACATTGGTCTTTTACTTTATCCAGAAAAGATCAAAGTTAAGAAACAGCAAGAGAATGCAATCCCTCAGGACCTTGTCTCATAACTTAATTACAGTTTTCTCAAGAGAAAGTTTCATTTTGAGACATCCAGTGGCAAAAGATTCTGAGGCATACAGATGAGAGTTAAAAACAGACTTGCTATCCCATTCTTGATGACATTTGTATATGTATAAATAATTCATGATTATTATTCAGAAGTGGTTTTGCTGGCATTTCATGCTAGAAACATACATATTTTCATATGCACTGAAAAAAAATTTTTTTCCAAAAAATCACTCAGTTCCTCTCCTCCCCTATTAAAACAGAGTAATTAGCAATGTTAGCAAAGTCTCTATAGAACAAGTGTGTGGAATTGCTGGGTGAATGCTTTGAAGTACTTTATAACTTTATAACTTGTTATCACCTTAGGTCAGCAACATCCAACCCTGCCTATAGAAAAGTGTGTCAAAGTCTGTGATGTCATTTCTGTTTAGCACATGATGAACACACTTGTGTTTAATTAGCATAAAGTCAAGTTAGAATATTAAAGGATAAATATATTCTGTTCAGACACCTCCAAATACATAAATTCAAAGTTTCTACTGCTGTTTCTTTTAAACATCTAAGTGTGTGTTTAAAAAATGCTCTCTGATTTTTAATGAAAATCATTTTGATTGTTATTTTCCATTATTAAATAAATTGAGCACTGATTAATTAACTTTTTAATTTCACTACAACTTCTTTTCCCTAAGAAGAAAACTGCTCGTGTGTAAACAGGAGGGTGAAATGGCTTCAGTATGGACGAATGATAAGAGAAAAAGAGTTCTCTTTTATTTCTAAGTGAAGTTTACATTGTTAGCCATGTGCCTTGGACAAGTAACTTGACTTCCCAGGCCTTTATTGTTCATATCTGTAATATGTGAACACTTGTTATTTCTTCGGTAGTAAGGGAGACAATGATATGGCCTAGTATTAAATAGTACAGGCCGTGGTATTAGATCGTCTAGGTTCAAGTTCAGTACTGGCTCTTCTGCCTACAGGGTGATTTCGAGACAGTTCCTTATCCTCTCAGTGCCTCAACTTACTCATTGGCAAAAGGGTCCTTATAGTAGCACCTGCCTTACACAGTTGTTAGAATTAATCGTTGAGTTAATTCAAGTACTTAGCATTAATTTCATTTAGTGCCTAACAACAAATAAGCAACCAGTAGCTGGTAATAATTATTATTGTTGTATATAGTAATATTAATACAGTTATTTTTAAGATTAAGGGATAATATATGTAAATATAATGCAAAGATGAAAAGAGAAAGTGCTATTGTCATCCTCACTAAACAATGGGGTGTTGAGAAATGAAGGGATCCTTCTGTTACATGGCTTTTTCTCATTCCACTGAATAGTATTTTGTCTTATTCATAGCCTGAAGTTCACATTTTAGTATATAAAGTCTCAGAGCAGAACAAAATGCTGATACATATTTACACTTTCCATAGTTCTCCCAGTGGTCTCAGGAGGGATCTCTACATAGAAATATAAGAGCCTTCATGATGCCAAGCATTCTTGATGTTACCCTTTAGCTAGAAACTGAGTGATTGTGTATAGCAGTAATCAAATGTGGGCCAAATTATTCACAATATTTATGCAGAAAATAGGCTTCATACGGATATTCCTTAAGTTTCTGTTATTCTTCCTTCCTCCTTCCTTCCTTTCTCCTATTATTGCGTGTGAGGCAGCTGTAAATACAGTTAATGAGTAGAGAAAACAAAAAGGGGTCTTTCATCATGCCAGATACCAGTTCTATTTAAAGAACACAAAGTAAACAAGAGATGATCTGTAGCAGTCATATCAATTCCTGGAATCCTACGTCATTGTGCAGATGAAACATATTCTATATAGGAGTTAAGCCAATCAGTAAGTCATACTAATTGGCTTATATCCTATGTGGACTATGGTGAAGCATAATTAAATCAATAACTGGCAAATTACTTAAAATGACAGGTAAATGCTGCAGGACATGAGCAAACATTTGCATAAACAAAAAGGCAGTTTTCAGTTATTTTTTAATGTTTATTTTTGATAGAGAGAGAGAGAGAGAGGCAGAGGGGGAGGGGGACCAAGGATCCAATGTAGGCTCTGTGCTGACAGCAGCAAGCCCAATGTGGAGCTTGAACTCATGAACCATGAGATCATGACCTGAGCCAAAGTTGGGCACGTAGCTGACTGAGTCACTCAGGTGCCCCAAAAGGCAGTTTTTAAAAAGTGAAGTTCCTTGTGTCCTTTCGACTCTTACCCACCCAGTCATGTCCAATAATATTCCCATGTATTCTTCTTGTTTTATGAACTCTAGACTCTCCGGGGACAAAATTGAAGAATTACAAATTTGTTAGAATACAATATAAAAGTCAAGAGTCAAAACCTAGACTTACTACTCAATTAATAAATAGCCCCATAGGTACAGAGTCACAAAATGTCTTAAAGTAAAAACATAAGATGACTTAGAGTTCCAACAACTGGAAAAGATTTGTTATTATGTAATATGTAGATTCTTATGTCTTATTTTACTTTGATGTTGTATTTTTACTAAACAGTAAGCTATCTTTTGTCTTTTTATCAATTTGTTTCTGTAATGCCACTTTCTATTCATGATTTTAAAATAAATTTGAAAAATCATCATACTGTGTACCATAGATGCTTCATGAAACACTTTTTCGAAACTATTTATTGGCTTCCTATACAATTGCTTGGCTAACCTCCTTTTTCTTAATGCTACCTCATGCTATATGTCATATAAATTTAGAATGTAGTTGCATATAATCGAATAAGCCTGTGCTATTTTTCTGTCCCCAGAGCCTCAGACCTGCACATTGAAAGATTTTCTCTGTGCCAATGGGGACTGTGTTTCTTCGAGGTTCTGGTGTGATGGAGATTTTGACTGTGCAGATGGCTCCGATGAGGTAGGCAACTTTGTAAAACCAAACAAAAAAGAAAGTTTTTTAGAGTCACATTTAAAATTATTATTATTCAATCCAGTGAGTCTGTCATGGACATCTCTGAAATACTCTTTTACTCCTGACACAGTGAGATAAGTAGTATTATATCTAAGCTCTGTGCCGCACACACACAGCACGGGGAATAGTTCTTGTGCTACTATTGACAGTTAACTTTATAGTCTGTTTTACCTCAAGTGGTGAATAGCTGGGTTGGGAATAGGATGTTTGGAAACCCTATTCCCTATAGCTGATGCCCTTGCCATCTGTGAATTTGTTCATAAATTTGCTGCAGTATTTATAGTCAGGACTAATATTTTTATGCATTTTAAACAGTCTCTTCTCCCCAGTCTCTTTCTTCAATAGATACAGTCTTATAGATTCCGATGTGGGTCATCAATTTTCATGAAACCACAGGTTCAGCTTTGCTTAGATGATGAATCACAATCCATTTATAATAAGGTCTGTGTACACACAGCTTAAGTGAAAAAAGTGTAAAATATCTCTGGATAATTCTGTAAACTTAAGATTGTGTTAACACTTGTAATACTTCACACAATTCATTATTTATGCATCTATGTATTTGTGTTTCAGCTGTTAATTACTCCATGGAGCTTTAAAAGTAATACATGACACATGGTTATATATATATATATATATATATATATATATATATATATATATATATATTTTCAATCAAATCTAAAACGAACTCTAATCCTTTACTCTCTAGTATCACAGAAAAGTCCAGCAAGAGTCACTTCATGGTTTTCTGTTAATGATTTTCCATGTTAATATCAGGAACACAACACTGGTGACACCAAGCCTAGTCATAAATAAAGGAAAAATTAGTTTTCTTGTCCTCAGTGACCAGCATCCCTCCTTCCAGGGTACGATGACTCCCTAGAGCTCTGCTCCTCTGGTTGACACACATAAGCACCTACCCCTCATGAAGGTCCTTCCAATAACTATAGGTTTGCCTAGAGAGATTCTCTGCTGCTGTAGAGGTTTCTGTGTTTCAGGTCAAACATCATTAGTCATCCACCAATTTCCTACATCTTTGGGAGACACTGTAGGTCTCTACTATTTACAGAACCCATACAGACTACAGACTAGTTCTTTCCCAGTCTGCGGGTATTCGTATTAAGATTTGACAATTCTCCATTTTCACACTATCTTGGAAAAGTCCCCAGTCACATTCAGGAGCCTAGATTTTGGAAACAAATGTATTTAACTTCTCACCCAAAGGCCAGAAAACCTGGCCTGAGATTGCAAAGGTCTCTTAGGAGAAGTTGAAACATAGCACTTATTTGCATAGGGCTAGTCACAAACAAGTCCAAACAAAATTCTTTTTTCAGTTTTTTTAATTCATAGGAGAGCTACATTCTTACTGCTCAACTACATTTTTACTTAGTATCAATTTATTCAAAAATTATACTAAATGTTTCCCAGTCAGACAAATACTTTTCACATAAACTCATCCATACCATGTAATAGTTTTTTTTTTTTTTCTTTAAAACCTGTTTCACCACCCCTGTGTAATCTGTGAAACATCAAGAGATGGAGATATACTGTTTAAGGCTTATAATTGCATCTTCCATGTTATTCACTAGACATCCAAGGTATATATACAGAATCAAACACTTATTTTCCAAAATCTTATTCAAATGAAAGTAAATGTCCTTATTAACACCATTTATCTCATTCCCTAAGTTCATGGATGTAGTTCTTTGATGGCTGGATAGACCTCCATTACAGACATTTTCATGGTAATGCCCCTAGGGAACCAAAATAACTTTCTTAAAGGTGGTCTTTATAAGTAATGAAGTGTCTAACACTATAGGCAGTTGATTCCTCTTTTCTTTCTAAAGGTGAGAATTAAGGTTGAATTGACTAACAAACAAAGGAACAAACAAATGGCTAGAAAACCAAATTACGTACAGGGTACTCTCTATTTAGGAATAAAAAATAAAATTGTGAGGATAAGTTTTTGTAAGGATGTTAACTGATAATATAATTAGCTTGTTCATTATGGCCAAAACAATAATAATAATAATAATAAATAATAATAATAAAAACTTGGATCAGCATAATTGTGTATCACATCAGTGGCATACAGAGATTGAGTGATTAATTCCCAGAGAAGAAATATTTAAAGTGACTTTAAAATATAGTATTTGGACTCTACATCCAGTATAATGCATTGTAAGGACAAAAAGAAATGCAAAGGAATCTTAAACTGTGTTCATATGCTTGTTATTAATAATGTTGGTTTTGCTAATTTGAAACTCGTATATATTGAGAGGAGTGTAGATCAAATGCTTAGTTATTTTCATATTATTAGCACTTAAAAGTTTGAAGTAAAAGAAAGGAGATACAAATGTAGGAACAAAAAATGTAAATAAAATTATGTAATATTAAATTCAAAAATATCAGTAGGAGATTTCAATTTATCTTTCTCTTTCTAAAAATATATAATTCTTAGCTCTGCCACTTAAAAATTCTAAAACCAGTGACATCTCAGCATTATAGACTATCCTTAACATTCATACAGTGGCCTCTAAATACCATTTTCCTATTAAAGGAAACAAAACTCCTTTGAGAAATGTCCACGTATAGGTCTGAGAAGGAAATGGACAAAATGAGTCACTACTATCTTGTTAAGCCAAAATAAGACTATTAGTATAGTGTCCCGAATACATAGGAGATAATTGAAGGGGTTTCTACTAATGAAAGAGACAGCTTGGACATCAGAAAGAAAAATGACTTTACTGGATTGAAATATAATAAGTGTATAAAAGTACATGTGTGTATAATAATACTTTTAAAAAACAAAAAGCTCATTAGTCACTTTAAGATGTTCCGAAGGTATCCTTCTTAGGATTCAATCAGCCCAATTTGGAATGTGGGACATTCAGTAGAACAAATGACCTAGTGTCTGTCTGCAAGTAGTAAATAGCATTAGAAAAACAAACAAACAAACAAACAAACACACACACACACCTAGGAGAATGGGAAATAGTTATTCATTTAAAGAAACTCAAACCAAATTCAAAATTATAGACTTCTTTTAGATCCTTATTTTACCAAACAATATTTTAAAAATGAGAAAATTTTAGGTATTGATAGGAAATAACTTTAGAGTAAGTCTAAGTTATTAGACTTTAGACTAATAACTTTAGGGATTTGGGCAAATTCTGTGATACTGCGAATGTTGTGATACTATTGTTGTTATGTTAAATAGTCCAGACTATAAATAAGTGTTATGGAGGATGTATGAAACATGAATAGTGAAGTGTTCGTCATTGTTAAACAAGCATGATGGGCACGTAGGTTCATTATTCTGTTCTTTCTTTACGCTTTTGAGTCTAAAATAATAATTAAGTAACCCACAAATACAGACACACACACACATACTCATCAACTGTACTGTAATTTATCCTTGATTGAAATCTTCTGATAATTGAAAAAATATCTAAAAGTAATGTTTTCTGTATTGCTGCCAATACAGATACACCAGTGCCATTGGTTATTGAGCTATTTTACTTAAATTACTTTATTGCTGAGATAACCTTTGATTAATTTCTACAAATATATACTGAGCAGTTGTTATAATCATGGTGCAGTGTTAGATATTTGGTTCACAGACACACACGGTGCCTATCATACAGACAAACATGACCCTTATTCTACTGGAACTGAGTTACGTGAAATTTTAATTTATATTCCTTGTTTTCTGCATATGCTACATCATTCATTAATTCATTCATTACATTGGCAGTTTTTATCGAATGCTTATTATGTCCCAGTTATAATACTGAACATGGTGGTAAGGTGGTGAACAAAACATATGAAATCCCTTTCTCATGACCAGTGCATGGACTGTTTCTCCGTCTTTTCCAGCATTTACTATTACAGGATTTACACTGCAGATGCACTGCATTTCTAATTATCCTTACACAGGAAAAGCCTTTTCTTAAATAGTTGCATTTCTGTTTACACTTCCTCTATAAATCCTTTCATAAAAACCTTGAGAATCCATATGATTAAAATTACACTTATTTATTTTGACAGTCGATGCATTTTATTGCAATTGTTGGTTTAGGGGATGGTATTTCCTGTTTATGAGTTTAAAAAATACATGGAATAAATCTTAGTTTCCTTTGGATTCTTATTTAAGAAACTCTGGTACCTGGTAACCCCTCAATACTTGAGAAAAGAAGGGAAGAAGAAAGGCAGTAAGAAGAAAATGAATTATATAGTGGGCAGTCTAATTAAAGTACCATTGGCAAAGAGAAAATTACAGGAACTTAGAATGTAAACTCCCTTCCTTTACATGGGGATGACACTACGAAGAAGCAGGGAGTAGCAGATCCACATGGTTCGCTTAGTGAGAGTTTCATAAGCTGTGACTGTTACACCTTTTGTCAAAGGAACAGGCAAGTATCTTTTGGCAAGAATAGAAATTACTTACAGAAAAACCTCATCGCAGCAAGACGTTTCATTGGAGCATCCCATATCAACAGGACTGGTCAGACCCAAGGAAGTTTAATTTCTACTGGCTCCCTTTTATTGATCTCATATAAAGAATCGAAAGGTTTCCCAAAGGTATAGCTACTGTCTTGTTTGACTTCCAAATAAAATCTATATGCAAACTAGCAGACATGACAATTGTGACAGTTCCTGTCACAGTTCTTTAGCAACAAATGTTGGAAGAGAGAAAGATTATGAACAGCAACTAGTTTGTGAAAGGACGGAGGAAGAGGCGTGAAAAGAAGGATAAAGGAAGGACACTGCAGGATGTTTTTGCCAACACAAAACAGATTTGCCTTCATTCTTCTTTGTTTCACTTTGATCCTGCTACCCCATTCCCAATGAACTGGATGTACTTGTTAGAGATAATTTTTAACCCTTTATTTCCTCCACGATCTTTATTGTCACCTATAATTATTAAAATTACATGACCTCCTGTCTATTGGAAAATGATCTCCTCGGAGTAATTGATGTGATGGAACCATAGGATCTATGTTCTTTTCTCATTTCTCTGTAAGTCATCATAAGACTTACAGAGACAAATGAAAATAGAAAATTGTTATAGTTTTGTTATATAGCCGTGGGCTTAAATGACCATCTGAGCTTCGTATTTGTGGCAGTATAAAAATTTAATGTTAACTGTGTTGTGGGGTTTTTGACAGAGAAATTGTGAAACAAGTTGTTCCAAAGATCAGTTCCAGTGTTCCAATGGTCAGTGTATATCAGCAAAGTGGAAATGTGATGGCCATGAAGACTGTAAATATGGAGAAGATGAGAAAAACTGTGAGCCAGGTAAAATGATTGAGGTGGTGGTTAATGTAGCTGATATTTTAACTTGGTATAAAACCATTTTAAGCAGTAATTAGGAGAAAACAATGGCAAATGCACACACATACTGACTATGTTTTAGATATAAGATTTTAGATATGCTTATAGGTGAATTAAATAGTGTACCCTTTATATGTTTTGAATGTGTTTTAGCGTAGGATAATTACTATGTTTGGGATCCAAGCATTACTCCCAAATTTGATTTTCTGGTTTCTCCGTCTTTCCACCTCATTTGGAATTGTTCCTCCAAGATGGAAAAGTGATATATGTTGAAACTTTAAGTGCAATAAAAGTCAGGTTTTCAGTTATGGACATTAAGGTTATGGAAAAGAATGCAGTAGTTTCAACATGAAACCAGCTGAGAAAAAGCATAAGTATATTATTTCTATTTGCATTTTTGTCCAAAATAAAAATAAAATTAGGAAGCAAGACCAGAGTACGGGGAAAAAACACCCAATTTATTGTGCATTTTTATCCCCTAAATATAGCCTTAGAAATATGGCCATTAAAACTTAATTTTTTTATACTTAGGTATTTTAATAGCATCATCTTACCAAAAAAAGAATTACTGGGAGAAAATCATGCTATGATCTATGTACAACCACAAAAGCATTACTTTGAGAGCCTAGGTGACAGTAGCAGATACAGGACACACATGTTGCTGCCTGTGGTCGATATTGCTAATTGATCTTTTTTCTTACTGAATATAGACCTATCTTCAGACTCCATATGAATACAGATCTCTAGGCAAACACTGCCAATTAAAAGGAATTAAAACTCTAAGAAAAAGCTTCTGAGCATCCTTGGAATAAGCAAAGCCATTATATAAGTACATTTGGCTACCAGAGATTTGAAGGCAAGCCTAGCTAACTCAAACCCAGAGACTAAGGCAGCAATCATAATTACTATGTCAATTAATTAGATTAGGTACTGATAGTAGTTTAAATATCCACATGCTATTTTTATTTTCTATGTCATAAAAGAATACTTCAGATTCTATAGACTCAGTTAATTATGCATATGTTCATGTTTAAGACCCCAAAACAAAAATACTTCTCAGAACTTATGCAAATATGACATTTATGTCAACACAGCCAGCTAGATATCATGGGGTCTATGAGACCATGCCAAGATTTCTACTTTTAGCTTTATATAATGCATATAGAAATTAACATTCCCAAGGGTCACTAAGTCTCACTACAGTTTTAAAAACAACTTGAAGCCTTTGTTTTTAAATAATTTAATTTAAAATTATGAAAAATTCATTTAACTGTTCAAAATTAAAGAGAAGGAGGATATAGAGGGTTTTTTTTTTCTTCCTTTCTGTCTTTAGTGAGTTAAAAACTTACTGAACAGCCTATTACATCATTGAGATATATTTTATGAAATGCAATAATATTATGAAACACATTTTAAATAAATGTTTAATATCAGATATTAAGTACAATTTAAATATAAACTATTTTCATTACTGTCTATGAATTTTTTATATGCTTATATATGTTTTTATCTATCAAAGCAATCATTCATTTTAGTGAATTTAAATCTTAACTTTATAATTATATTCAGATTCTCCTACGTGCTCATCAAGTGAATATATATGTGCCAGCCGAGGATGTATTTCAGCATCTTTGAAATGTAATGGAGAATATGATTGTGCTGATGGTTCAGATGAGGTAAAATATATCATTTGATTGAAATCTCTGAATTACATGAATTAGGTTTGGGAAAGCAAATGTAATAAAAATAGAGTAAAGAGAGAATCTTGATTCTTAGCCGTCTAAAATCTTAGGACAAGTACATTGAATATAGTAATTGCAGCAAATACCCAAATCTGCGTGCTATTCATATACTAAATCTTATTGTCATTTGTAGGGGTTATATTCATTAAGTCAAAATAAAAGAAAGCCCACAGTGTAATAAATCTCCGGTATTGTCAGCTGCATGTTTGTTTTTCCTGTGACTATATCATTATCATTAATGAAAACTGCAGTGCCTATTTGTATTTGAACAGATGGACTGTGTGACTGAGTGTAAGGAAGATCAGTTTCGATGCAGAAATAAAGCCCACTGTATTCCAATTAGATGGCTTTGTGATGGCATTCATGACTGTGTGGATGGCAGTGATGAACAGAACTGTGACAGAGGTAAGGGGTGTGTGTGTGTGTGTGTGTGTGTGTGTGTGTGTGTGTGTAAATAAGAGAGTGGCAGTTAAAATACTGTGTCAAGTCAATAGTGTGCTAGAGGCAAAAAATAGGATCATTAAATGATTCTCTTTACCCATTCTTATTTCATTACATAATATCCTGTTCTGGATAAGCAAAATCTGGATAATTTCCAGATAGAGTGCAGTGTTAGTTTTCATATGACAAAGGTAACCAAAGTGCAGGTTTTTATTGCATCCTATCACAAGCATGACTTTGGACTAGATGCTGGGTCAGGGATAGGGGCAGAAGGATGCAGGGAACATAACCACTTGTAGCCATTACTACAGAAGTATTTTTGGTGTGCATTTCTCTTCCATGTTGCCTGCCTTACTATGAAAGAATAATAACATATGGCATACCATATTACACATACACATACTGATACACAGCTGCAGGTCGTGCCCCAAATTTCCCTTTTGCCATATGGTTAAGAAAATGACCTACATTTTTTGTCAGTTTGGAAGACAACTTTTAATTTTGCAGTACATTATTTTTAGCTATGTTAAAATATTTCCTGACAGATAACAACTTTTTTATTGTAATTCACCACATAAAAGCAGCAATTATTCCTACTTTAGAGTCAATGAAGGGAAAGCAAAAAAAAAAAAAAAACAATTGTGGGGCAAACCTTAAAATGATCACAAATTCCATAATTCTTATTATTTTAATAATGTTAAATACATTGTTTAAATGCAAATTTTTTTTTTAACCTGCTTACAAAAGTCTCTCAAGGAGTGCACCTGGATGGCTCTGTTGGTTAAGCATCTGACTCCTGATTGGGCTCAGGTCATGATCTCACAGTTCACGAGATGGAGCCCCGCATCAGGCTCTGCACTGACAGTGCAAAAGAGCCTGCTTGCTTGGGATTCTCCCTCTCACTCTTTTCTCCTCCCCTGCTCACGCTCTTGCATGCTCTCTCTTTCTTTCAAAATAAATACATTAACGTTAAAAAAAATTAAAGTCTCTTGATGTACTTTACATTATGGAATATTTGGAGTATCATCAACAGAAATGATACTAGATACTGATGTAGGCTGCAAGGCATTTGAACATGTGCTCAGGGTTTATACAGTTTAAATGTACTTTTGCAACAACATGAATGAGCTAGATAGTATAATGCTAAGCAAAATAAGTCAGTCAGGGAAAGACAAATACCATATGACTTTATTCATATTTAGAATTCAAGAAATAGAACAAATGAACAAAAGGGGGAGAAAAAGAGAGACAATCAAACCAAGAAACAGACTCTTAACTATAGAGAACAAACTGATAATTACCAGAAGGGAGTGGGTGGGGGGGGCAGGGGGGTCAAGTAGGTGATGGGGATTAAGGAGGGCACTTGTTGTAAGGAACCCTGGGTATTGTATGGAAGTGTTAAATCATTACATTGTACACATGAAACTAATGTAACACTGTATGTTAACTAACTGGAATTTAAATAAAAGCTTTTTTAAAAAAGAAAATAATAAAATTTTACTTCCATAAATATCTAGTCATTTGAAGAAAAAATGCCCTCCATTTCCTTTAATATTAGATCAAACCTTTATGATTTGCTAAGATCTCCATCTCAAATCTGATAAAGTGTTGTAATATTCAGGAGAAGAAACCCTAGTTCTCATTTGGAATCTGCAGTGCATTATATAGGGCCATAAAAGGTTAGACTTCCTTAATAGCTGTTTCTACTTTTGGTTAAGTTCTCACATTCACATTCCAATTTAGAGACATCAAACATTGTAGACATTCTGGCACCAAAAGGTCTTTAATACAGTCATATTCTAAGACTTCGGGACAATTAGGTTACTCATCATTTTCCATTTTCTAGCTATTAAGCTCCATTCCCTTAATTTCAGTCTCTATCACCAGTCTGGCTGTTTCTCTCATTGCTTCCTGCCCTGCCTGGGCATATATACTACCATGTAAGTCAACTCCAATACATTCTGCTCACTGCTGCCAGGTTCATCTTATTGAAGTGTAACTCTGACTCTGTAAATATTTACTTGAAGCTCCTTCCTGGTTACTTACAAATATGGCAGTCAGTGTTACAAGAGAATGATCCTATTTTATCTTCCTACTCTTATACTCTATTATTTCTCTTTATGTATCATATATCCTAGCCAAATCAAAGAATAAATCTAGCAACATCTTCCATGCTTTTCAACATCTTGCCAGATTCCTCTACTATTTCTGCCATCTCAATACCTTTGCCAATAATAATTATATCTCTCCTTTTAAGTCCATTCAGTTGTTACTGTCTTCAACCAAATCTCAGTCTCTTCTGGAGTTTCCCTAGCAGCCCTTTGATTACATACTTGTTATTATATTCTTCTTTCTAATATAATTACTTCTGTATTAGTTGACTGTTTCCCCTGTTGGAATGTGAGTTTCTTAATGTAAAAAATTAGGTATGCAAACAGAATGAGTAAATAGATTCCAGGTAGTGGGATCACTATGCACAAAGTCTCATAGGTGAGAGAAAGTTTAAGTGTTTAGGAACTATAAGTAATTGAAGATTCATGCTATAGAATTTAGTTCCAATTTTAAGCATAATGAGAAGTTTTCCAAAGCTTTTAAGGAGTCTTCAAATGTTTTGTTTTTTTTTTTCAAAAGGAGATGGTGGTAGAATTTGTACTATGTATTAGACACAGAGAATTACTGAAATGAGAATCAAGAGATCTAATTCTTTGTCTTACCTGTAGGAAAGTTTCTGTGCTCATTTATTACACTAACAAATCCAATCACAGTGAAATGTCTCCAAGACCTGTAAGAATATCTGGAAAATAAGTGAATGTGCATGTGTGTGTGTGTGAGGGCAATCCTGTCAGGATTTATCTTTTTTTTTTAATATTAAAATTTCATTAGAAATGTTTGTTTGAACAAAGAATTCAAGGTTAAAAAACAAACCTTACAGTTAAAAAAAAAAAAGCAGTATAGAATTTGAAATCTGACTTGCCTTTTAGATTTAAAATGACCCTACTAAAAGTTTAAGCCTACTTATTAAATAAGAGTTGAGGACCTTTAATTCAATCATTTAGAAATGTGTCAAAGCTCTCCTTCCCTCCACACTAATGTTTCTAACTTTTCTTGGGTTTCTTTGCTGCTAGATAAATTCCAGTGAATTATCTTGATGGTTAAAATATTTGATCCTGTATGGATGTAACTTAAAGCATGACCAAGTTCAGATTTCTAGTATTTTACTTCCAGGAAGTGGTTTAGGTATTGGATAGATGTACTTCAAGGCACTGAGGAAATGAAATGCCAAAATAAATCTCTCTGCTATTAAATCAGCCTTCCATTCATCCCAAAACCTGACACATGAACTAAGTGTTGGGGGCTGGAAGGCAAGATGCAGGACAAACATGAAACATTTTCCAAGTGGATCCATTTTACTGGTTTACTTTAAAAAGACGAACCCCCAAATACTGTGGAATTGAAAGCAACGTTCATATTTTTAAAGATAAAATACAGAAACTTGGTGGGTTTTGTTTTTTGTTTTGTTTTGTTTTTTGTTTTTTTTTTTTTTGGCTTGAGCTCTCAAACTTTGCTTTCCTTAGCAATTTTAGTGGGCAAGATTGAGAATTATTCTTTTTAGTTATCATCAGCTCAAAAATGTGTTAACTACTTATGAAAATTATAAAATATTTTCATATGTTAAACCTTCCCTCCACCCAAATTAAAATGGGAACTCTAGATGTTTATTTTCTGTGATGATGTGCCTGGTCAGATTTCTATGATCCTGCCAAAAGCTTTTATATATATATAGATATATATATAGAGAGAGATATATATATATATATAGATATATATATAGATATATATATATTTATATATATATGTATATATTTTCTAATAACCTCCTGTTGTGCTGAATAAGAACATGACTAAAGACTAGGAAACTGGAATTTTGATACAGCTAATCTCTTTAAATTATACTTCTTTTTTTGCTTATATGTGCCTCATGCCATTTCAAAATAAGCATTTTATGTTAGACTCAGGGTGTCATGGTAGCCCCATGATGCATTTTTTAATGCAAATTCTTCATGGTATAATAGCAAGGCTTTAGTAAGTTATTACAAAACCTTTGCCTTACTATTACAACTGTGATTTCATTTATATTTCTCTTCTTCTTCATAAAAATAGTAATATGCCCAACACTTTTATGGGGCAAATTATAATATTATCTAATATGATACCTTGAGAAATCATTTTTTTTCTTTTTAACAAGACTGATGTGCTACAAATAGAATTTTCTAAAAGAATCAGAGGATGTCAAGAGTTCACAAATTTTGTTTGAATATAATCCATTGTAAAATGGAACATGCAATGAGATTTAGGCTTGAGAATCTTTATTCTGAACGAATATAACTTTCACATTCTATGAATTTTGATATTGAATTAAGCACTTACTTTATATCGGTATTCATATTTTAAGTTTCTTTAGTATTAAACACCGTACATGTTATCTTTTTATTGTTTTCAGATGGTTGTTAAATATATTTTCTTGCATGGGTTTTGATACTTGAAATTACTGTTAGAATTAGGGCATTTTAGATTTGAGTATTGCAGAAGTTGAAAGAAAGGGGCACCCCAGTGTCAGATACTATGTTGTCAGTCTCACATGGTGATACTCACCATCATGGACTTACCATGGACTTATGTTTTTCCCTATTATACGGTTTGTTAGTCTTCAGAGATGCCAATGTAGGTTGTGCCAGTTCTTAAACATTTTTGCAGGAAACTCTTAGAACTGTTCAGATTGACATCACTACAAAGTCTTGATCTCAGCTTCAACTATTACTTAAGATTCTAAGCAATCATCCTATATTTCTCTAATCATCTGTATACCATTAACCACATCAAGTTTTTATTTATTTATTTTTTTAAATAAAAATATTTAAAAATTGTGTGCAGGGGCACCTGGGTGGCTCAGTCGGTTAAGCGTCCGACTTCACCCGGGTCACGATCTCGCGGTCCGTGAGTTCGAGCCCCGCATCAGGCTCTGGGCTGATGGCTCAGAGCCTGGAGCCTGCTTCCGATTCTGTGTCTCCCTCTTTCCCTGCCCTTCCCCCGTTCATATCTGTCTCTCTCTGTCTCAAAAATAATAAATAAACGTTAAAAAAATTAAAAAAAAAATTGTGTGCACACACAGGGGCAGGAAAGGGGCAGAGAGAGGGAGAGAGAATCTGATGGCACAGACCCTGATGCAGGGCTCGATCTCAGAAATCATGAGAGCATGACCTGAGCTGAAATCAAGAGTCAGACTTTTAACCAACTGAGCCACTCAGGCACACCAAACATATGAAGTTTTTAACAAGTTGAATTTCCTCCTCACCTTTACTTCACAGAAATAATAAAAATTTTGAGCTTTATTCAATATCTGTTCACCAAATTAACAAATCTACCTATAGCTGTGCCTAGCCTAGCCTTTCCCTCTTCCTTCCTCTTGAAATGGAAGACCTGTTACACCTCTAGTATAAGGTAGATACTTTAGATCTCAAATCCTTAACACTT